>NC_140474.1:6151774-7351774 GCF_051167445.1 Perissodus microlepis | reverse complement strand
CTCCTACAGCCTGCAGACTCGTACCCTTCAGGTTGCTGAGTTTCAAATAGTTCTGCAGAATGGGTTTATGGATTGTACCTCACTTCCTAAGTCATGGCAAAGAAAAAAAATTTGCATGGGAAAACAGCCCAAAGAGAAAAAGTGAAACTAGAGAATTGAGATGTACGTGCATACCCTGCGGGGGATGGGAGTTTGCAGTGGGTCATGCTGTTCCTGAATAAGGCTATGTTCCAAGGGTGATTCTAGTTTGCCTTGAAATACTGTTCTTGGCATAAGTTCTATTTAGGCACATTGGGGCTGCTCACTGGAAGAAAAACCTTGTGCAAATAAAAGTTCATTCAATTTTTTCCAACTCATTAGGTCTTTTTTGTTTCTATGCGGGAAGCCAAGGGAACCCCCCTAGAACTAACTCGTGTTCTCCATTAAAACTGACTTCAAACAAATGCATTTCTTATGGCATAATTCTAAGAATATTATGACACATAAAAAGGTAAATTCAATTAAAAGCCCCATAGTGTGCTAAAGCTCATATTGTCTGCTAAATTAGTTGAATTAAAGCTTTCATAAATGTAAGGATTGAGCAAGTCAGAAGCTATAACAAGTTAGTCCAAGTGTAGATGAAATGGAAGTCTGTGTTTCAAGAGTCTGATCAATATGCAGTGAAAGCTGACAGGGGATGAAACTGATTGGATTTACCCCACATCACCAAGAGTGCGTTTCATTCCTGCTTTTTGTGAAATTTTGGTTGAACTGTAAAAAAAAAGGAAGGAAAAAAAAGGAGGCAATTCCAGCTCCAGTAGAAGTAATCCAAATAACAGAGGTGATTCCGTATGTCACTGACAGTTAAAGGGTTTATCCTATTGATTAGATTGTGGGAATCTCTGGAGGAAGTTTTTATCACCAGATTTGGGGGGCAATTTATTGTGAACTGCACTTCCCTGTATCCCTAACCCCTCTTTTTATTCTCACACTGCTCATGCTATGTGACCGGTGAGGGGTGGATATTTGTTTTTGCTGAGAAGACCCGGGATGGGATGCACTGATGCATAAACTCACTCATATGTGTGTGCGCACGTCGCTGAGTGCGCTACTGCACACGTCTGCGCGCAAGCCCAAGGCAGAGGCAGCTTCACGTTCCCAGCCCTGCTCCCTCCTGATCCTGACCCACTTTCTTTTCCCCGCTCATCACTCCCTCTTTAATTGCCGCGCGGCACACTGAGGCCATCTGCTCGACTGAGGCCCGTCGCCATGGAGATGCTGGGAGGCTTTTCGGATTTACTGTGGACTGACCAACAGGGAAATGGAGGTCAGGGAATGGGGGTAGGGTGTTGAACAGTAGTAGGGGCACCACAAGTGTATTATGAGGCACTTATTGACGTTATAATAGTACACCTGTATGATCAGATACAGAATTCAAGTGCTTTAAAAAAAAAGGAAAAAGATGAAGCATATCTTTGCAAAGTCCTTTTCCCCGAGGAGTTTTCCCAAAACCAAAGGTAGCAGTGAGCAAGAATGACACAATTTTACTTGGAACATGGAATTAATTACATTTGGAAGTAGACACTGACATGAGATGGCATCGCACCAGCTGCCATTCCAAGGATTTCCCCGACCAGACCCATCGCTGTGCGTGAATCTTGGATAAACAATACCAGCTGCACTAGCGGACCAGGTAAATATTTTATGTTTACATGCAGATGACGATATTTCCCAATTGGGAATTACAAATACATTAAAAATTAAAAGAGAGTCATAATAAGAAGAGGCCATGGGCACTTCCATGGCCCCACCTCTCCACATCTGCTCACCATTAGGACATTGCACCAGCGAATACACCTGTCGACACGTGCGTGTCCTAAACCGTAAACGCACACCTTCATTTCTACATTACTGCATTTGTCATCTGTATTCATGGGTCAGGCCACACTACAGACCTGACACTACAGACCTGAGAAGAAACAACCAAACGCTTGCCAAAAACTCAAAACATCCTTTGCGGTGTTTTATTCCACAGCGAGTGTGTCCAAAATGACACCGAGATTAAGCTAGAAATTCCAACGTGAAAAAGGTTTTACAGTTGGAACCACACTGAACTTTTTCAAATTAATTTTGAGGCTCAAGGACAAAAAAAAAAGGTTTCCCGACGAGTACAAATTACATTTTTTGCTACCAGGGCAGTTTAAGACAAAAGGCTATTTGTCTGTGTTAAGATAATGGCATTGCCACAGTCAGATGTGTTTTTAGTGTCGTTTCATCTGCCGGCTCCAATCGTACCGAGCAGAGTTCTTTTATACTTATGAGTAGTTTGTATATTTTGCTGCTGCTACTTATTTCCTTTCTAATGACACGCTTCAGTGAGGAAGCAGTTATGTTTCCAATTAACACTCAGGCATATTTCAGAGCTGTGGTCTGCACAGCCAGGTTGCCTCTTGTCCATCAGTCTGCCAGCTGTACTCACATCAAGCCCGCTTTGCATGTTGTTAATGCATTCACATATTCCGTGCTTGTTCAACGGGATCATTTGGGCCAAATGGCTAAATGTGGCATTGTATTCCAAGAGATTGTTTTACTCAAACATCTCTAATGGAGTCTTGGCATTGACCTCTGGCACATTATCAGTGCTGAGCTTTGGGAACCACTCTTTATTCATACTTTATTTATACTCTATCTTTTAAAGGTCAATATTGGTAGCTGTCATTTCTAAAGTGCCATTCATAGGTCAATGCCTCATTAGTAATCTGGTGGAGTTTGGATCAAATGCAGCTCCTGTCTTGTCTGTGTCGCTGAGCTGCAGCCACTACCAATTTCAAGTTCACAGCTATTCCACAGGATTCTGTTACAGGCATTCAAAGTTTGACACATTTAGCCGAATTTTTATCGTAACTGTAAGAAGTTTTTATCTTTTTCGGCCATATTGTTTGATCTGTATGTTTGTGTAAAAGCAGTCAAAAATCAAAAGATGTGCAAGAAAATAAGGAAATAAGCACAGCAGCAAATCGTCACTTTTCAAAAGCTGTATCTCATGTTCATTAACCTCCTAAGACCCGAACTCTTCCACGACATGCATTTTCAATTTTTCTTTGATATTTGGGCATATTGGGGCCCGATGAATGTAAAAACAAAGAATTACCAGATTTTTTTTTTTTTTACCTTATTTTTGTTTTTAGGAAAAATAAGAGCCGCATATGAGGATATTCGTTTAAAATTTTGATAGAACAGCAGCAGTATAATGTCCTCGTAAGTGGATATCAGGCGCTTGTAGAGCAAAATTGAGTATTTTGGTCTAAATAACCCAAAATGTGATGTCCACATATGTGGACGCCAGGTCCTAGGAGGTTAAACGCCTTAATGACTAATAAGTCTCCTCGACTTTATTGATCATCTTAATTTAACCAGCACATTACTACAACACCACTACTGTTACTGCCAGTAGGCTACAGAGTTCTATGGTAATGGTATTGCTTCAGGGTATTGGAGCTTTAGCAGTTGTTTATGCGACCAGTAATGCAGTGAACATGTCATGACAGACAGACTAAACTATCATGGCAGTTGCACCTCTTCCATGAATTTCTACTCCATTGTGTTGTCTGAGTTCCAGAGCTTTTCTACTAGATTGCTTAACAAGAGTCAGACCTCCTACGAAGGCTGTCAGAATATGCCGGCTTTGATGCCGTCACTATCTGCATAGATGTCTCAGAGAGCTTATTTGCTCCTCCATCACCCGCCAGTGACAGAGTAACACAGGAGGCTGTGACAGCGGAAAAGGTAGCTCTGTCAATTTAAACTCCAGTGAGCGCTTGATCTCTGAGCTGCCCAAATGTACAGTCAGAGCTGAAGCTAACAAGACAATGTACCCAGGGCCTGTAATTGGACCGGGCCCTTTTCAGCAGTGTGAAAAGATAGAGACCGTCTGTCAGCCTGCTCTCCAGTCAAGGTCATGATGTTGAGTGCTGGATGTGTTGTATATGCTACAATGCCCTTCATCCTATCACAGCTTATCCAGCTGCTGCTGTGCAGAGGTTGGGTGAGAACTGCTGCACTCTGTGGGCAGCACACTAGATTATGTGCTTGGAGAGATTAATCAAATCGTATGATGTTTTGCTGTGAAAGAGTGACCAAGAAAAATTTCATCCAACCGGTCTTGCCAGCAAATGCCCCTTAAGCTGAGTTGAAAGTTGTTTTGTTCGTCCTTCATGTCATTGCCAAAGGAGCAGCACATTTATAACTTGACATAAACTGGTGCAGTGATGGGAAATAAACTGTCTTTCTGAAGGATTGTGTCATGGTATAGCACAGTTGATAGACCTGGTTAGCTGAAGTCATTTTTATTTGATGGCTACGCTTAAAAAGTCGTCCTCAAATGCAACTGTTGGCTTTTGTTTTGTTTAAAGAGAGACACCTGGCTCTTCTTCCTTATTTCACCTGAGCTTTAGCACTAGTTTAAAGCATCACCTGACTCCAGATTCTCTTCTGCACCTGTGTCCAATATTGTGTATGTTCGAATGCTTGCAAACAGGAACATTCTTTATGAGCAGCAGGAGAAAGAAAGGCTGTTCACTGTTTAGAAGAATACACTCCATTCTTCCACCACTAAAATATTTATTTATTTTTTTACCCTCCTGATGCCATTTTGGTCTGCGGGATCCCTGGAGAGTAAAGTGCATTAAGCCACTCACTGTATTTACTTGTGCTGGACTGAAGCTGATGTGTGAGGGCAGGTCAGAGGATGGAGGATGGGACATTGATCATCGTTGAATGAGTGTCAGGGGAATCTTGACATCCAGAACAGTTTTTCACACTCGGAGTTCAGAGGCCAACAGGCAGAGACTCATTACTATGTGAAAATACACTACCACAACTCGATAAAACTACAGTAGATCAAGACACTGTTTTGTCACTCATAAACGATTCAGTTTTATTTGATTTTATTGAATAATTGAACTTTTTTGAACTTGTAGCAGACACACATCAGGATAAAGAAGCCTGTTTTCTCTCACGAATAAACAGCGAGATCCTGCAAATGTAGCCTAAAAAATGTGTCAAAAAAACAAACCAACAACAAAAATTTCCAGTAGAATAATTTAATGGATCACATACTTGAAAACAACTCTAGGGAGCTAGATTGGAAAAGGCTATGTAAAATAAACCTAGTGAATGTGCAGAGGACACAGGACTGTGTGACTATCGAATTTTGACTTGCAGTCATTGCACTTTTACTGAGATATCCACAGTAAATATAGAGTTCCTTGATATGTTCTGGAAAAAAACAAAAGATCATTTAGACATCTTAAAGCACAACTGCCACACGATCAAAATAAATAATCATAAAGACCACAGCAGGAGGACGGGTTAAGTATGGATGGCTATAAAGATGACCACAGTGTGAATACATTTAAAAGAAAGCTTGCTGTTAGATAATTGAAGACCAGCTGTATTATTGTGAAAGAAAATGGTAAAGAGGTCAATTGGGAGTTTATGTACTGTATCACAGAGTAAACAGTCTGACATTTGTCTTGTTTGTCCTATTGTGGAGGAACTCTGTATTGAGAACACGAATGACAAATACCTGGTTTATTTAACGTGAACACAAAGAAGTTCTCCAAAACCAAGTTCAGCTCCGACTCTAGTCTGCAAATACAGTTTGAATAATGAATTGTACCCTTTTAAAATCACCTCCGAGGTAAACAAAAACCAGGAATGAAAGGTTTATCTATGTGCCTTTGAGGTTCGCCTTCCCACACACCTTGAACAAAGGTCTGATCTGACAATTTTTATTTGAATTTATGTGAAAAGCCTGTGGAAATTTAAGAGGAGAACCAACAAAAACTAACATTAAAAGGTAGGGTGTTATATTTTGAATTAAAGGCATTTCAAGGATGGGTAGCAGGATCTCCCGGGCATGAATAAGCTCTTTGTGCTGCATGTGTAGACTCATTTGTTTAGCGCGTCATGTAGACAGTACTGAGTTTCATGTGGTGAATGTGAAAGCAGACTTTATGAATAACGAGAGGATTACCGGCATTACTGTTTCACGATAATGCAAGTTTATTTTAATCCACGTAATTGTTGATTATTTTTCTTTCTGTGCAGAGTGGAAAACTTGTTCCCACAGGTTTGAGGCACGCAGCATTTGTGTTGTTTTCTTTTTTTCTTTTCTTTTTTTTTAATTGCCAAGTCATTATTGTAAATCAAATTTGTTCTCAGCTGATTTCCCTGATTAAACTTAGGTTTAATTAAATTTTTAATTCTGTACAACGAATTAACCGTGATGCCGTTACCTTCACAAAACTCTAAAAGTTAACGTCGCGCATGCTTTGTACTTGTTTTCCAAGTCAAGTAGCCATAGGCTGTTGAAACTTTCTCTACTCCTTAATTTGGAGGATTCATTAAATTTAGTTAATTAATATTCTCGACTGGTAGTGTCTTTCGGATTATTCACCAGTGTGGTTTGAACCTTAGATTTATGATTAATATTTATAGGAGACTGTCAGGAGCTGTCAGCCTCATATGAATCAACAAGGCTTCACGACTCAAGAGCCAGTTGATGTGCGATAAATCAAAGGGTGAGTGGGGAAAAATCCCACAAAGATGAATAAAAAGAATCCAATTAGAAATGTGTAACCTTTCTGCAGGGAGGCTTACTTTCTGATTTATTAGTACAAAGCTGTTTACTCTTCCCGTTTCTATTATATGTTTTAAGCATTGGAGGAAATGAATATGTCCAAGAGAGTGAATGAGCTCAGGCAGCATGACCGCAACTCATGCATTACAATGGGGTGTGTGCAGGCATCTCTTTCATGCAACGCTGCCTCACCAACACACATAAACACCCACACACACACATTCACCGGTGAGATACTACTATACTATCCTATCCTCTGGAGCACCTTGCGTGCGTCGAAGTATTTTTAGTAACACGCAGTACTCTGTGTTTTCAGCGCAATGTGTCAGGACAGCAACATGTTAAGGATTCAGTCAGATGGGCCTCAACGCTTTGCCCAGAGCTCTGCAGAAAGGATGTGTTTGTCCCCAGTGCTGGAGGGGGGTCACGTGCTGACCTCATTGTGTGCACGAGTAAGTGCACTCTGCATTATCAGCGTGCAGCTTCCCTCCGCGTAACAAAAAAGGCGACTTATCTTGCAATAGCTAATTGATTGATTTCCTTGGCGCAAATATCCTAGACAGTAACATTTTTTTTATCTTCTCAAGTCAGTAGAGAGGCAGCCGGTAAAAAATGAAAATGGACTCTTCTCTGGAAATGGAAAGATTTAATATTTTTCATCCCTAGAAAAAGGACTGACAAGCTTTATTACTCTTTGCTTCACCGCCCCCTCCCTTTGGTCAGGGAGAGCTGTATGCTACAGAAGTGCTATGGAAAAACACTTTGCAATAAAAAAAAACAACATTGTGCCTTCATAAACACAAAGGTTAATATCTTATTTACAAGCTGCAGCCCCAGTGGTCGACACGCTAGCACAAATGTCTTCTTGTCTTTTTGAGTCGACTCAGGCAGAGGTGATCCAAAACAGGCAAATCCATCTTATAACGTCCTCTTCACAGGGTTGTAGCTTCATGGAAGTCACACACCCTCCTCTTGGACCTTCAAAGATTGCAGCTGGCTCACTTTCTTCACCGGTACATTAACTCCTGCTGCCTGCATTGCCTCACTACAGCAGATGCTGCCAAAAGAAAACAAAGCTAGTAGGCCACAGGGTTAATCACACTCATCTAGGGGTCTGTCACACTGTTGCCAGGTGTGTCACATTCACAGTACACTTGGCTTCCTTTTGTTGCTGCTCTTTGACCTCTGCTTTTTTTCACTAAGTGTAAAAGGGGATCAATTCAGAAGTCTCAGTCTGATGGAATCTGTTTCAGCTCAAATGATAAGTTTCTACAGAATGGACAGAAAATGAGTGAAGAAAAATTCAGCTGTTTTTCTTTTTCTCCTTTGGTTTTTATTTAAGCTCATTTGAGCTTGGAAGTCTTCTCTGTCTCAAAGGTCTGGGTTGTACGCAAAATACCAGTGTAGTCAAAGCAGAGTCACAGAGCTGTTGTGATACTTTATGTCAAAAGCTGGGATTTGGTTTGTGGAGTCATATTTCTCTGTTACAACTTAAGAACATTGATTTCACATGGTGTACCAGCCCATGTTTATTCTGTCTTTCTTGGATTGTAACACAATGCACAAGGGTTGAATTTTTGTGTGGAATATATTGGTATTCCCTGTCCTTCGTTGATCTGTGACATTCACATTGTAACTTAGATGGTATTACTTGTGACAGATTGCATTGGACTAAGGCAGAGTTGTACATCAATATGCCATTTATATTTTCTATTATATTGGCTCTTGGCAGCATATTGCCTTTGTCTGCGTGTGCAACCAGCAGAGAAGATAGCTTATCTTTTAAGAAAAGCAATCAAAGAACTACTTGCTTTGCCATATTTAGCTAATTTTAGAATAGGTTTGAGTAGCTAGTAAAGAACATAAAGGTCTTCTCTTGGCCTTGCATTGTTGCTAAACACAATGTAGAGTTTTCCAAGATGGCGTTGCCTTAGTCAAATTCTTGTTAAGTCTGTTCTACGCTTATCATTTCTCTCAGTTCTCAGCGATGCATTTGTGTGGTAAAATGCCAATTCCTTCTTTTGAATGCATCTCCTAAGACACAGCTGCCTACTTAGATAGCTAATGGCTGTGTTTTGTGCTGCAGCGCTGTGAGCCAAGTGCGGCGTGATGGCATTTGTTCTGTCTGCCCAAGGCCTGGTCTGTCATTGTGTATCAGTCCAGCCAATGGCCATGACTCAAACATGAACCCTCTGGGTGCTTGAGCTCACAGAGAAGACACAGTAGTTTAATGTTCAGCACACGGAAATACATACGGGGCGGGGGTAGCTGGTGGTCACGGTGTTGAAGGTTTTTCTGGGCACTGGTAGTGCTGATGAGGAGGTGTTAGTGACTATTTTCTCATCATAACAGCAGGGGCTGCAGAGCTGTTTTCATGGTGCTAAAACCGTATTTTCTCTCCTGCATCTTTGGCTGTAAGCAATCATTGCTAATATGATTTTGTGCAGAGTTTCCTCTGCAGGCAAACAGCCCGTCCAAGTCTGTAGCATCAGCTTTGCTTGGAGTGTCTGTTGATATAGTTGATGCTGTTTAGGCATTGTCCTAGTTTTTGATCAGTGATAGTGCTGCTCATGCTGTGATTCTGTTTACTTTCAAGTATTGTTCTCTGCTGTTCCACAATTAAACGACATCACTTTGCGTGCTGCAGATATTTTTTTTTCCCCAAGGACCAACCGTGCATTTAGAACAGAAAAACTTGCAAATGTAAGCACTTTCCTGGCCAGGGCTGGATTTCTTTTGTAGTTTTTTAAATGAGCAAAACAAACATTTAAAAAGAAAATGTCAGAGATAATTGCTTCAACCTCAGTCCCTGAGACGCTTGTTGATATTGTCAGTTTCCTGTTTTCATTCCTTTGGTGTCCTTTCTCAGATGGCTTCATCTCTCCATAGTGACGTAGCCTGAGAATCATATCCATCAATAGATGTCAGAAAGAACCCCCGCCATTCGCTGACAAAAACAGTGGCCGTTGTATAACATCATCTATCATCCCGGGCCTTTGTTCAGCATCCTGTCTCATACGGGGGCGAGCAGCCAGTGTGAGGGTGGCATTCTGTTTGACAGGCCAGTGCAGATGCTAAATGACAGTGACACAAAGAGGAGGCCCACCACACAGGTCCTGACAGGGCTGTTTTCCATAGAGAAGAGGCTTGACTTGACTCAAAGCCCAACCCGACATCAGATTACAGCGCAACTCTTGACACCTCTTTGGCCTGCTTTTAATGTTTATAATTCAGCTCTTTCCCTTTGTGATAGGTGAAAACAATAGTTGTCATATATCTTTGTACATACCTGCGATTGAGCTAACTTAAAATATATTGTCAGCTTTTAATGATTTAACTTATCAACTTTGGAGTAACTTGAAACTTTGCTTGACACAGTTCTGTTACAGCATGTACAGTGAACTGAGAGTACTGTTGAAGTGTCCTAGAAACTGTAACACTGTGTGTCTCTTATTGTAAGTCAGCCTGGATTAGAACATTTGCCAAAAGCCTCGAGAGTTAGTGTGATGATAATATCCATTACGGTGTTTCAGTTTATGCTGTATCCATCTCTTCTGATCCCCTGAAGGGGAACTGCTCTGCGTTCCCCTCTTTGTTACAATGGTGACTATAAAGTGCATTCATATCTGCAGCTCTATCTGCTACAGTGATATGGATACTCAGACAAGTCTCTAAGTTTCATACTGTAGTCAGATTACACATCCTTGCCATTTGCAAAGTTGTCTTTCTTGCTTAGGTGTGCCACGGCTGGTTTTGGATTCGCATCTTTTTCTTTTTTGTTTTTGTATTTTCTTATGCAGTTATTGTATCACCTGAAGGCTGTAATCTTACAGGATTAGTGTTTTGTAGAGGGTTTATCGTCGTGCAATCCAAACCGCAGTTTTCTCATGATACCAGCTCCTGTGTCTATGAAGTGCAAACTACAAAACATCTGAAAGTGTTTGACTAGTTTACTTTTTCGACATAAAAGGTAAAGAATGTTGATGACCAGAATTTTTTTTGGAAGAAAAAAAGTACTCCTCCGGTGTGTTACAAATATTTGTCCACAACCTGGAAGAGCGAGGAATTATAATAATGGCTTCATTTCAAAGGGCTTTCAACACAACTTTGATGTCCAGTCAGTGTGAGATCCATTAGCGAAAAGAAAAGCTCGCCTTGATTTGCCTCTAGTGAAATAAATGAAATATAAATGGAGGGTATTTATAGATCTGAGGTGGCCCTTTGAGGGGGTGCGTCTTTGAATCTGAAACTTTTAAGAGTGCAGACAAAAGCAAATAGCAAAGGAGATGCAGTGTTACACAGTCAGAGGAAACAGAAAGTCCACCTGGGCGATCGTGGCTCAAGAGTTGTAATTGGAAGGTTGCCGGTTCGAGCCCCGGCTTGGACAGTCTCGGTTGTTGTGTCCTTGGGCAAGACACTTCACCCGTTGCCTACTGGTGGTGGTCAGAGGGCCCGGTGGCGCCAGTGTCCGGCAGCCTCGCCTCTGTCAGTGCGCCCCAGGGTGGCTGTGGCTATAATGTAGCTTGCCATCACCTGTGTGTGAATGGGTGGATGACTGGATGTGTAAAGTGCTTTGGGGTCCTTAGGGACTAGTAAAGCGCTATACAAATACAGGCCATTTACCATTTACCTGGAGCCAGCATGTTGATACATACATGGCAGTTAGTGGCAAGAAGAGCAGAAGTTAGAACTGGTTGGAGTGGATAAGTACATTGAGTAGGTTAGCTTTTTCAGAGGTCAGCTGATCATTTTTGCCAATATTGTGCTGTTTGCCACCAATGATGTGCAATTTTTCTGTGTGGTACCATCACACAGCAGAAGCACTGTAAGTTGCCTTGACGTTTGTGAAATAAACTTGGAAATTCAATAAACAATTAATGCATAATTCTCTCCAATGTTAAAAATATTGGCAGATGTATATGAATGTTTCACTTTAATCAAACTGCAAAGTGTAGAAAAATTTTTAAAATGAGACTTTGTGGTTTGGAAATTTCCAAACTTCATGCTCACATCACAGAGTGGAGTGGGGTGGTAAAGACATGTGATGAGTGGCCACAGTTCAGAAGCGCTACATCTGCTTTTTCTAAATTGGTGGCCTTGAATGCAGATACCCGAATTGCCCCGTGTTAAAATGAGTTGACCTAGCTTTCTCAAAGGGGAAAAAAAATTCAGCGTCTTCTATTTTTTTTCTAAATGGCTTCTATCACAGAGCATTGTAAGTGGCTAGCCACTCACAGACTACAGCAGAAAAAAATAGTGGTGCTGAGCTTTTTGGAGTCCCAAACAGACAAGACTGATGGATTGTAAGGTGATCATTATCTAAAGGTTAAAGGGGAACCATTAGCAGGGACTGGATTTGCCTTTCACAAAACAGGTTGTTTTAATTCAGGACACATAGAAGGACCTCTTTTATTTAACTTTGAATGGGCTTAGCCATGTCTTGTAAGACAGTCTTACATATGCTCTGACTGAATATTATACTACTTTGTGTTTTTCTCCTTGAAAAAAATAAAAACAGCTTTCTGCCCTACTTAACAGATTCATTTCAGACACCATCTATGAATATGACACAGCTACATTTGTGTTCAAAAGGGTACTTCACACTTGCCATTAAGAAAGATATGGATTTAAAATGGACTTTAGATATTCAGGCGAATAAAAGCCTCTGTATTTCTAGAGAAGTTCTGGAATTGCAAATGTCATCTTTATCTCTTAGCCCAAATGCCTGACATTTACTTTACTATTAGCCACTTTTGTGCAACTTTGTGGACTGCAGGGATAATGCACCGGAGAATTGGATGGTATAGGTCTTGCCATCATTTGGACTTGTTCTAGCAACGTTGAGGAACCAGGCTAAAGGCTTTTCATATCCAATTCAAAACAGGGAAGGCTGACTCATCAAAATATATCTCGGCTTTCTCCTTGGGGTGCAAGTTAACAAATTTGTTCGTCCAGCCTTCTGTCTTTTATTTATAGTAATAACCTGGGGAGACATTGTCATAAAGGCCTCTTGTCAGTCTGGATCTGCTGAGCCTTTTAACACTAACAGCATCCCTCTCTCCACCTTGCCATTCTTTGCTGCAGAGTTTATATTCCCATCAGCTTTCTTTGTGAGCTCGCCGCTGCGATCATTTTTTTCCCCCAATGCCACTGCACACTTCTTTATTTACACAAAAAAGGACAGTGCAAGCAGCAAATTCTTTTCAAGAACAAAAGTGTAACTGATTACACAGACATCCTTAGATAAAATGCTAACGAGCAATTTTTTTTTTGGTTTCAGAAAATGAAGATTTTGTACATTCATGTCATAACGCTCTCATAGACGACAGGTGAAAAGCGCCTGCAAAGCCTGCTGCTGAACACAAGCTGTTTCCTGTGACAGCTTCATCTGTGAAACTGTATTCTCCAAGGGCTCAAAGCCTGCCCAGGGATCACTGAGACCGTTTAAGATTACATGTCTGCTGGCAGGGAGCAGCAGATAGGTGAAAATAATTGGCTTCGTCACCAGCCGCCCCTCCGCCTCCCTATTCCTTTTACTCCTTGCGGTGACGACAAACCGAGTGACATGGCGAGGTAAGATGAGCCCAACCTCCTAACACCCACCTTAGCTACTTGTCTAATCGGCAACGATGCCTTTACCCGGCTCCTGTGGCATATAATCAAGAGAGGAACCCTTGTGCCCCCCACTGATTGGGTGTAAAAGAGGTTGCAGACCTAGTTTCATGCAATTAGTGGAGGAATGCCAGATGCTAATGGAGCCCAGAAGTGTTGGCAAAGCATTATGATGGGATTGTTGGGGCCACGGGAAGTTTAAAAAAAACAAACAAAAAAAAAAACACGCAGGGCATTTGCCCAGAGGAAGAGTAAGAGGTACAGTATATGAAACAATAAACTGGAATGGACGTGGGGGAAATTATCTGCGCACAGCTTGCTTTTGGGTCTGGGGCTTATTAAGGAGGGGCATTGTGGGAAAGTGAGACTGCTCAGTAAAACATGATAAATATTATTGAAGTATTGCAGATGGTTAGGCACGGGGGAGCACTCTGGAGAGAAACACTACTGAATGGGTATCTCTGTAGTAATTACGCCCTAATTTGCGTTGACGGCAGATGCAATGTTGATGTTTTCTCGAGACTCTCGGCCAAATCTGATTGGTGACAGCGGAGGGGAGGAGACCCTTTGTATGCAGACAAAGCAGCTCGGAGTAAAAGAACAAAAACAAAAAATTACACGTCTAATATGGATGCTTTAAATGTCATGTTTGAAGTGAATCTCCCAGAAATAATCATTCTTAGCAGAGGATGCAGGAGAGTTTCAGACTTGGCAGTGAGCCTTTAGGATGGTGTGAAATTAAGGCTGAAATGCTCACGTGCAAGTAATTTGGTATATTAGCATTAATATATATATATATTTTTATTATAATGCATGTTGAATTTTTAATATAGTGGAATATAACTATTTTCTAGTGATATGTCTTAATTTTGTTTATTTTAAGACATATCATGATGAATTTTTAGTGCAAAACCCTCTGCAGTCATCTTTTAGTCATGCAATTCAGCTTTATTTACTTGTACTTTATAGACGGCCATTTCTGCATTATGTTGTAGTATTTTGTTGCTCATAAAGGACTAAAACAATAGCAGCTTGGCTACTTTAAGTTGCTAATACGTTTTCCCAAAACTGCTTTATTAGTTTTAGGCTAACAACAGGAAAAATACTGAATTCCAGTCGATACTAAATGCAACTGTTCTTAGCAGTCTGTCTTGGTTGGCTCGGTAGCTTCTCTGTAACCCTACCAATTAGAAGACACAAATATGACAGATCATACCAAAGCAGCACAGATAAATTGGGGGAACTATATATAAGTGTAGCTTATCCTCTGAGCTGGGGGTTTGTAATGTCACCACCTCCAAGTGAATTTGCAGCTACAGCAAGATCTAAACAATTTCACCAGCTGTCTCTTGGGTATTCCCCCCCCCCCCCCCCCCTTTGTTTGCTCTTCCCTCATAAGAAATGCACACTGCCAAAGTGTCACTGGGGTTTTTAAATAAATAATCACAAAATGCATTTATTCGATGACAGCTCTGCCTTCTATTTACCCCCCTACACTCATCTCCAGGAAGTTCAGGTTTGAGCACTGACAGGAAGGACAAGTCCCTGCCTGCACCTACAACGGCAAACCAACTGTCTTTTAGTCACTGTTGAAACAATTCCTGATAATACCATGGGCTCAGCCCACTGAATAGGGCTGTTGTTTAGCTGTTGCCATGTGAATATTCAGTGCATGAATCATTCTTTATATTCGTGAACCTGCACAGTTTACACAGACTTTGACATTGGTTCTCTGTCAGCTCACGGATATAAGTGGAGCGGGTGGCATTCAGCAAAACCGTCAAGCTGTTGAGGCCCTACGAAAACTCACAATAAAGCCATTTGCTTAAATATAAAGTGCCAACCAGACGGGTGAGTGAGGGAAAAGGAAGGTCTTTCCTCCACAGTGAGCCTTTATTATCACTTGCACTTTTTCCCTCCAGTGGCACAGTGTCCTTGGTACAGCTGTTGAGATTTCATGTGTGGTTAGAGCATTTTCATAGCCTTTCAGAAACACAGCTCCTTACAGATAATGGCAGTGGATGGGCACTGAGTGGCTGTCAAACCTTGAAGCTTGTTTGCACAAAGCAGTGACTGAGGCATTTTTGGCTGGCAAGAGCGCTCGTGGGGTTTTCAAGCTTCTCATATTGGCCATGTCGTGGTCGCTGAAATGTGTCGAAATTATATGTGACTCTGGCCAGAGAGTAAGCTGCGGCAGCACAGGCTGCCACACCCAGTTCGCCCACATGTCTGTACCAAAGGAAGGAAAAAAAACCCCATGGGTGACATCAGCGGTGGCCCGAGCTGTTTAACCGGTCTGTGAATGGCTGTCGCGATCTAGAATCCAGGAAAGCCGTTAAACTCCGCCATGGGTGGTTTGGACTGGTTTGTGCACGTGTGCTTTTGTTAAAGAACGTGTGTTTGTATAGTGAATATTGCCATTAGGCATTTATTTGTTTTTGGGCGAAACGTATTTACTGTTTTATTTAGGCGCTCTGAAAGCTGTGGATTAGTTTGATCAACTTTTCCCAAGTTGACTGTGCCATTGCTTTAAATGCTCACAGATGTGTTGTATTATTGAGAAGTAGCTGCACGTCTCTGTTTCTGATTCACTGTCATGTGTGCAAGCATGAACTTGAATCTCTGTTATGTCTAACTCAATTTCTGCTCCCAGGTGGATTATGTTCAAGACTGCAAATAGGGATTTATTGGAACCGAGTTAGCGGGGAAACTAACATCATCTAAGTAATATTAATTATCCTAGAGGTCTAATTCATTTAATTTCAATCAGTTTTAGCACAGTTTTAACAGAAACCTTTACATCTCTTGCCCTGAGAGAGTGACTACCTATTTTTTTTAATTTTCTTTATTTATGGCCTTATTCTTGGAGCATGTCTTTAAAAAGTTGTGTTGTTTAGCCTAATTTATACAAACATTAGAACATTTTTTGTATTTTAGACATTTATGATTTTATATATATTTATTATGGCATATGCCACAAATAACATTTCCTGGTTTGGGGAAAAAAAGCACTCTGTCAGCACTAAACTGACTGCTCTGAACAAGTATGTCTTAATACAGAAGCAGAAGGATCATGGATAAACTACCCAATTTCAGCAGTACTAAGGAAGATCTGAATTTTGCTTGAAACCTGAAAAACATCCGCGCTCCATCTTTACAGATGTTCAAGATTAAACTTTGAACAGCATTTGAATGTACCACTTACACCTTTCAATTTTTTGCTTAACGGCGATTTTGCGAGGAAAATCGTCTGGCTTTGGAAAGCGGGATCTTTCTTGACACCATTACCTTGCCATTCTGAGATATCACAATTTCACACTAGGGACCGTGAAACTGCCTTATCACACCGAGCAGCCCTTTTTGTCTGCTGCTGTTTAGCTCGCACCGCTCTCGCTCGTCTCACTCGCGGTTCAGGTTGTGCTTTGTTTTTTTTCCTCCAAACGTATTGACCTTAACAGAAACCATTTAAATTTGTTGTAGCCAATATAATCGTGCAAAAGGTACCAGATCAAATTTTATTAAACGTCCAGAAGAGTTGGAATACGACGAGGGGGGGGAAGCAACCCATTAAATTTTGGGTTAGTTCTGGATCATTTAAAATTACAAGACAAGGCATTTGCATTGGCATTGGCACTGGCTGAGGAGTGCCCTTGCCAAGTGCCCTTGTAGTTTTTGTTTCTCTTCTTTTGCATTCTTCTTCTATGCCCTCTTTCCTTGTCAAGAAGCTCCCCTTGAATTGCTTTATCGACCTCCGCTGAGCCAAAGGCTGCCTTGTCTCAGAGTTAACAAACGAAGAGAGACAAAAGTTGAAACATTAAAACAAGTGCACTTGCTTCCTTGTTGCTTTTGCGTTGAGCATAACGTGTTCACACAATTTTACTGGACAAAGTCGTTTTAAGCAGCTTGCTCACAATTCAGTAAACTTGTTTTATATCTCTGAATATTGTAATCCTGTGGGCTGTTTACTCATGCTTTTTACGCACACATTACAAAGCGCCATTTCTTCTCAATGGCACATCTGCTAACTGCATCTGTGAAGCGGGTGCCAAAGCTGCAAACCAGGTGTGCTGGCGAACATGACCCAAGTATTATACAGAGAGCTCTCATTTGTCATACACAACTCTCATTATTCCCTCGCCAGTGACTGTGCACCTTTGTTGTAGTGCGTTCTAGAGATTTCTCCGCCAGGTTTGGTCTTGTTTTCTTTTCTTTTTTTGTTAAACTTTGATAAAGACGAACAAATCCTTGTCAGAAAAGCCTGACAGACATTTTTAATATTGGTTTCTTTTAAAATCATTCCTAGCCTATACCAGCATTGCACCAGCTGCACGTTTCTCTCTCGGGTTTTTCTTTTGTTTGTTTGTTTTTTATTATTTGGAATGCCCTCAGATTCCTGTTTTTGTAAAAGTATCGGAAAAAATGTCCATCAAGGACATGATAACATTTTTGCAACGTTACGTGCGCGCCTCAAGTGCTTGATAAAAATGTTCTTGTTAGATTTGGTTCCAAAAAAATGTACACTCAAAAAAGAAACAACGAAAAGAAAGGAAAAAGCTGAAGCTTGTTGTATTTTTTTGCAGTAGGCATTTGGCACTTTATACAGTGTGTGCTCATGTTGTTTCATGGGCCAGATGTCTGATATCATGTGAGTATTGTGGCTTACATTCCGTTACATCTGTAAAAATTCTGTCATAACAGTCAATGGATTTAACTGACACTCTTGTGAAAAGCAAAAGCCATTAGTTTCACACATAGCAGAAGGTTACAGATAGTTTCCCGTTAGTTTCACCGTTTTTTTCCTCTCACAATGGAAACCTTCACAATCTGAAGCAGTTTTTTTTCCCCGAAACGTAACCAGGACCACACATGCACGGCTGTGAACGCAGGTTTTGTTTACAATCAACAGCACTCCCAGTCCTGACATGATTGCTTGTGAGAGCATTTTGGAAATGATCTCTGTAGAGAGATTCCAGGATATGTTTACACAACACTGAAGAATAAAAACAACATATAACTACAATAGTGTACTCACTTGGACTCACTTAAAACTATATTTTACCTGGTGAGTCTATTGATTTTTTTTTTTCCTTTGTACATTTAGATTTAGTATAATATATTAAAATGCCAATACAATGTGGCACATTTAAGAATAATAGCACATACATTATAGTATAAATAGATATTTTGCTTGATGGCCCTTCACTGTCCTTTAATTAGCTTAATTAAATCATTCAAATGTGTTCTCATCATGGTCTATAAATAAGCCACATTTTTATTCAGCTGCTCCTCAAGGATATTTTCTGCTGCTTTGGTTCCATAATGCAGTTCTAAGCTGTGCACTGATGCTCATATGAAAATTTGATGCACTACACGCTTGGTTCTCCCCCATTGCTGCACAGGGGCAAAACAAGCTTCTCTCTCTCGCATTCCCATTTGATCTGGCATCCCAGCTGTTTCCGTGATCTCTGTCCTCTCCATCAGCCTCCTGGTTCTTCTCTCTTTCGTTTCCCTTTTTTTTCTCCTCCTTTTTTTCTCCGACTTTCCACATCTCTTTAAATGTGTAAGAGTCATATATTACAGGCTTAGGTTTGGCTCTGGTTCTTCTGGATTCTAAAAGCAGCCAGTGAGAAGCTTATGTCTCCCCTTCATGAAAAATTCACCCTTGACTGACCTTTTAGGTGTCAAGAATCGCAGAAGCGCTGGAACATGCTTTCTGGGTGCTTTTAAGAAACTACCTGGGGAAAACTGCTTCACTGTGATAAAAAAAAAAAAAGCATTTGGTCTGTTACTTTTTCTTTTTTTTTTTTTTCAATAGCTTTAAGTTTACTTCCAATATAAAGACTGAAAATAAAATGGTAAAAAAAAAAAAATCCTGCATTTTCTGCTAAACCTTTGGAGAAATCTCTTTGGTTCCACTTTGTCCCACCTGTGATCATTCCTCATTTCACTAAACAGCTATTCTTTCATCAGGACCTTCTTTGTTTACAGCGTGGGTGTTGCACATTCACAAGGTAGAGTGAAGTATATTGCTAATGCATGAAAGGAGACGCAGCAGAGAGCAGAGTTGTCTGATAAAATGATTCTCCAAGGAATGAAAGTGCTCATCTCTCTTTCCCTTCCTCATCCCACTGTTTGTCTATATTTGTGTCTCTCCCTGCCTTAGTTATTAAACCCCCCCGCCTTCTGTCACTGTGCCATCCTTTTGCCGTATACCAGTAGTAGGTCACTCGTACCCTTTCATTAGAAAGAGTTTAGACATTGAAAAATTTTTTTTGATTGTTTTTTTTTTTTAATCTGGAAATAAAGCTGCTGCAAATGGCCTCATGTCATATATTTCATGTAGCTGTGTTCATTGGATTTCCAGCCACCAGGGGATTTCTACATGACTCCGAACCTTGCAGAGCAGGCCAAATACTCAGCATATACATGTCAGAGGCAAATCTCAGGGTGATTGCCTCAGCAAGGTCAGTCAAGGACAGTGCTGTCTGAAGGAGAGGACACACACACACACACACACACACACACACACACACACACACATACCCATACATACGTTACCATGCAGTAATGCTGAACAGCAATTTTATTCTTGCTCTCACTGTGTTGAACTTATTGAATATTTAGCCAAGATGAAATTTAAATTTGTCTCTGCTGTTGTTTTTATTCATTAGCACCTCGAAGTTTAGAGCGAGGTCATTTCAGGTCAATGAATTGCAAATAGAAGAGACCCTCAGTTTTTTGAAATGTAATCCCATCTATAGGCCTTTTATCTGAATGACTTTTTCCCCCTCAGTCACAAGTTGCACGGGAAGTTTTTCATTTAATTTCAGCATTAAAAGAAGTGAACCTACTGCCCCGCAGAGTATTTCTGTAATCTACAAGCTCTGTTTTTAAGTATATTGGCCTAGCGCCGCATTTTTCTTTGTTTATTTTGTTGTTTCTTTGATTTGCTTTATAGACGGTGTCTGGGTCAAGGGCATCTCTGTTAGATCTTTAAAGGAAATTTTCTAAGAAGGAACGAAAATAATGATCGGTTCAAAATTCGTGGCACGCTGCTCTGATAAGAAGGAAATATGGGACGAGTTAAAGTGTCAGGCAATTGCTCGACAGCAACTTGTCTAATTATATTAACTGTCAGTGCAGCTAAAATAGAAATGTCTGCTCTGTCTGTGTCAAATTGTTGCCTCAGATGAAGAGCGAGTGCCAAACAGTGCAGCTTTATTTAATTCATGGCACAGTTTGTTATTACTTATCGTAACATCCATAAAGCTAAGCTGAGCTCAGTGCTGCACCGCACGTCTCAGAGTTCACTTGTTAAACTGCTCGGGTGCACATACTCGAAATCTCTTCAGACATGGCTAACTACCTAAGGATTCTTAGCACTTAGGAACAGAGCAAGGCCCAGTAATTAAAATTGCATAATTATTTTGGCTTTGCATTAATCTGTATGGCATTTATTAAGGAGCGCTTTATGTTTTCGGGAGTTTTTTTTTTTTTTTCAACCTGTTTGGAGCTTGTAGAAAGTCTATACGTGAATTTTGGATTGTATTTTTTTATTTGCCCCTCAACAACATATCACTGTTTCTTTTCCGTTCATTTGCCCAAAGTAATTTTGTTTTTTCATGGGATTTGTATTGATGCTATTAAACTTCTAGTAGGTGGCATTCATTTCTAATGGAACACATAGTACACACAAGTCAACACTTCCAAACTCTACCAGTTATTGTCTGATATTCTCAGACAACACACTTTTTTTTTAAACAATGTGGATTTTGGCTGATCACACCTTAACAGATACCTCTCGGCAGTTTCCATCCACAAACAGAAGACGAGCAATAGCAGCTGAACCTTACAAGGTCATTATTTAACTCTCCAATGAAAGCAAATGCATGTACAATTACTCGTAACAGCAAGTCTTGGTAATATCGAATTTTATTTTTTTCCACATGAGTGTTCAACAAAACACTCCCTGTTTATTTCAGCAGTTTGCACATTCTTACTTTAAAACCTCCTTACATCTATCTGACTTGGTGGGAATGCATAGCTCCTCTTTGTTTCCACAGATAGGATCTATGCAACTGTTGCCAAATCCAATTATACTACCATCTACCCTGCGGCTAACGAAACTTTTAATTCTCTTATGGTGTCTCATTCAGTAATTGGTTTATGTAGTCAAACCAACAAGCATTACTCATCTAGAATAGTAATCTGTTAAAATCGTCCCTTAACAAATACACAAAGAAAACTTCAAAAAACGTTTGGGAAATCAGCACTAGTCTGGTGGATGTAAGAGGCCAGCAGACATCTGTCATCGAGTATTTACAGAGGGGTTAACGGGAACTCTGGTGGATAAAGTACTAAGCTGGAAGAATGACTATACAGTAAAATTGTGGAAAGCAACATAATCGCTTTGCTTGGATGTGTTCTTACTGTGTTTCTGGCAAGTATCTCCTAACACCCTGCAATCACACAGAATTTCTAATTTTCTTAATTTTGAAGTGATAATTGTAGTTATTTCTCTTTCTTTGACTTTTCCAAGAGGGAATACCTGCTTTACTTGATTTGGATGAAAGTGATGAACACAAATGTGAGAATGTCGTCATTCTCCAAATAAAGCGTCTGCTTAAAGCCTGGGAAAAGATCCTGCTAAAGGTGGTTCAAGTGGGCGTGAACCTGGTGTGACTTTGAGGTGTGTTAACTGCTAGGCGTGTTATTTCTGTAGAAGTGAGACGCAACGGCAACAAAAGGAGTCGTTTGCATGAGTTTTGCTCCTCGAGAGGCTGGCTCCGGAAAAATCTGCTTAGTCGAAACTACACTGCTCGTCTGGTATCTTGTGGGGATTGATGACTATTTGAAGTGGATCTTTACATAATAAACATGCAGCGGTTTTGACAGACTCTTACACTGTAGCAATTTTGTAAAGTTTCATGCAAAAAATAAATAAAAATCATAGCAGTTGTATGCTTGCTTTGTAGAACTGGGCAGGATGAACATTTGTGGTTCCTATTTCAGGAAACATGAAGGAGATGTTGAAGTACAGTGACATAAAGTACTGTACGATTTCTGATGTGTAAGAGTTGAAAGCGCAGCACAAACTAACAACTTTCCCAGCACAAGGGGCTCTTTGTAATGCTTCTCAGTAGAGGTAAGAAAATGATCACAAAAGTGGCAGCAGAAAGCTGTACAATGTGCTTTGAGACCCGTAAATGGTGGTGATAGGCTCTCTAGTAGAGATAGAAACAGCCTATAGAGGTGAACTGAATAACAATCTCCTCACGCACACGTACACGCGCGCGCACCTCAGTCAGAAACCTTCGTTTAGATTGATTTGTGAAACAAGCTCCCTGGAGTTTGAGTGCTCCGCTGTCTGCAATCATAGGACTGACTCATTTTAAGTTGTGCAAGGTAATTCGTGTCTGGGCAGGTTTGTGGCGTTGTTTATTCTCTTCTTCTTGTATTTAAACATAACCAGCTGGCTGTACGGCCCCGCAACTCGTACATCCTGACAGTGTGGATCCTTCAGGTGTTCACTGGAGTGTGCCCCAGGTGCAGTCGAGCCAGCTGATATAAAGGTTGAGAGCCATCAGCAGAGTTCAACATTGTTTCATGCTCTTACTCTGACTGGCTTGCCTGTTGCATTCTTTTTTTCTTTTTCTCTTTTTTTTCCCTTTTAACCAACAACCTTGGAGTTGTGTCCCGTCACAGTTCATCAGCCAAGCAAAGTCAAGCTGGCTGAGCTGTGGGAACGAGGGAAGCGTCACTCCAGCCTGTCCAGGCCCGCTTACCCTGCGGGGGAGTGGCTGAACATTTACAAAACTCAGCCGCCTCTGCTTCCTGTGACGAAGAGCCAGAGCATCCAGGGCCTGTCCTTCACCCATCTAATCAGCCAAGGAGTAGGACACAGACCTGGCTGCTCTCTGTCCTGCTAACAAACTGTCAATAAGGAACCTTGTGCAAAATATCACGCTTGATACAGCTGTTTCTGCTTGGCTAGCCTCACGGATAGAGGGCGGGCACGGCCTTGTCGTGTGGCATTCTTCTAACTAGGTCACAACGAGTTTCATTTTAGTGCAGCCAAGCGAGATGTGCTTGTAGCTAGAAAATGGGTACATAAATATTTACCAGTTTGGGTTTTTTTTATTCGCATGTCTTTTTTTTCTCTCCACAACAATGGGATTAAAAAAAAAAAGGACATGAACATTTATATTCATAAAGTAAATAGCATTTCAAAACTATAGTAAAATTATGGTGAGCATAATAACTGCTAAACAACTAACTGTTTAGGGAATAGGAAGACAATGCACCCTTAATTACTGTACACCATCAGTGTTCCCACGTCTCAGAAAATGAATGTCTTTGATCATTGCTGCAATAAAAATGCAGTTAAATCTAAATGCATCTGCTATTAATAACAGTTTGGTGCTTAATTAACCTTCATTAGGAACAATAAGCCAATATGTTAATAAAATACTCTTGTGGACTTGCGCCGACGACGTTTATAAATACACGTTTTGAGATGTGTTTTCTGCGTCATTCTTCAGAGCCAACATGCAGCCAGTTACAGCATTTTGCTTCTAACAGGTTCCATAAACATATTTACCCATAATTTAAATTCAGTAAAGTGAAAGTGATACTTGAAGGGGGAAAAAATGGTTGGATTTGGCCTATGCCATTGTATAGTTTCATGTTAGACTGTGTAAAGTGTGTCCTCATCAGCTACCACATTAGCATAATAAATGCAAACAGCATCACTGGAGAGGCGGCTGATTGGTATGAAACATTCAAGCCTGTAAAACAGTGGAAAAAACAAACAAAAAAACCCTTTTTATTGTCTGTGGCCTGCACCAACCCTTAGCCTCTAGCATCTGCTGTTTCATGGACACGAACACATCTATTATGTATGAAGGGTCGGCTGTGTCACAGTATAGCACGTGAGAATTACATTGCAGCTGAGCAGGGAAAGATAAAAGCAGTAAAAGCTCAGTCTCGGTAGAAATCCTTACGCACCCCACTGGCCTTCATCACTCAGTGATTTATTGGATGTTTTCCAAGAAAGTGACAGCTTTTGATGGGTTGGCGCGAGTCTTTCATGTATTTTGAGACTACATTTTTTTATTTCTTTTTTTTTTTGTAATTGTACTCTTGTATGATAAGGATAAACAAATGCATTGGGTTTCTTTCATGCTGGATTTATGCTGCGTTTATGGTGTCAGACATTTTCAATACTGGAATTTCTTGTTTTCTGCAGATGATGCGCTGTACTTCCTGAAATCACTTTGTGAAAGCGTCAGTATTTCAAACCAAATTACACCAATCAGACCCAAAATTAAAAACTCCACCGAATCTGCACAGGTCCCTCTTGTGCTGATATAACCAGCATCTGGACATGGACGCAGGACTGCTGCTGGTGCCCTGTGGTGTCAGGCATACACAGTTTACATGCTAATAGGATGCTAGCTGTTATCGTCTCTTGCGTGATTAATGCTGAGATGAGTGAATAATAAACTCTTGTCAACTGTTTTCATGGTATCTTTGAAACCTGCATGGCTTATGTTGCATTTCCAGCTGTCACAAAAAGCTAGTTTACCCAAAGATAGAATGATTGATGAGTATTTGTTTTGCTTTCTTTTGTTATCCTAAACATATCCATCATTCTGAAATTAATACTAACTGTAATTACCATATTGATATGCATGGCGGGTTATTGAACAACACACTCACACAAAATTATAAATAACTTTAAACAAGATTAAACACACAATTATGCCCACGAGGGATACACCTGTCTCAGCTCGCTGCCCTTTATTTTACTCTGGCCTGCACTAGCCCATATGTCGAGTTTTATCCTTGCATCCATTCACGACACGATATTTGGAGTGCACAAATGCAGTTTTGTCAGTTGTCCAAACACCTCCATTGGACTCATTTCTGCTCCAATGTTTTCCACCAGCCTTGTGAGTATGGGATCGTTTTAAGTGTGCGAGTGAATGTAGGAGTACAGGGTACACTTGCAATCTGTGAAGGACACTGTGAATATAAAACATTTTCACCCAGCCTAGAATAGAGTGAGCTGTTTTTGTTTTTCTACACTAACTTAAGCACCTACAACGAAAGCAGGAAAATATTTTACACTTATACTATGAAAATCGTAAGACCGGTGTTAGAGATGAAATGTTTTCTTTTTCTTCATTACACAAGTATCTCCCCCCGCTGTACTTTCGACCTTGCTCCCACAAATAAAAGGCAAAAATGCATACGTGAGGAATGTCCAAAGAGCAGCTGCGAATGGAGATGTGACCTAGCACTTCACTAACACCATCGCATTTTCCTCCTGCAAAGCCACTTTCACACCTACTTTAAAACACCACTGGCAAAGTGTGAATTTGTTTCTTTTCACCTTACTGTTGTGCTACATCTTCATCAAATATCTAAATGTGGAAAAGTCGTGAATTAATGACACTTTTTGGCAAATTAGTGGTTCATTGCAATAATGGTTATTTGGCGAGATTGTCATTATAAAAAGTCTCGTCAATGACAGCAGCATTTCTGTTTATAGAACATACCGGGGTTTTCTTATTGGTTCTGTTCTCATTTACAAGAGAACATAAAAGCTGGCACTGATAATTTCTGTTTGTCTTTGTTACATTATTTTAGTCAACGTCTTTGTTTTCCCAGCAAACAGAAACAAGATTATGTGGTTGATCTGATAAACACAATGCATCTTTTTGCACAGTGAGTCATATCAAGAAAGACCATCTAGGTGACTGTGTGGGAAACGGAAACCTGCAAAAATAGAAGTACTCTGGAGACAAAAGTAGTGATGAGTGGTGTGTGGGACGTGGTCTGAGATATCTTTCGGTAAAAGTCACCCAACCTTTGAGGTCTTATCCCGTGACTAAAGCTACGGTATTAGGTTTCATTTTATAGATTACTGTGAGATGGCAAAAAAAGAACATTTTCTCCTCTGTGAACTTGGGAGTGGAAAGCCTACCAGAAGGGATAAAATTGGTAAGATATCCACAGAAGCAGGTATCTTAATTCGCTATCATCCAAACTCGAGCTGAAGTAAATTGAAACGTCCATTTCTGGATTATGACTCCAGAGAGTATGAGCAGCTGTAAAAGAAAACTGGCTACAACTAAACAGAAATTGTGAGGCCGTGACACCATAAAAGTGAGTCCTCTAACTTATTTGGAGAGGATTCAAGTGAACTTCAAAGATCTCTTTAATGATCTATAATCCTGTGGCAAATCTTGAGTGGGCAGCCCCGCTTTCCAAGTTATTTTTAACAGGATGTTGAAATCCATGATGAAATTAAGTCTAAAGCTGGGAAAAAATAAATACATTGCAGCATGTGCCTGTCAGTCTGCATTTTATTCCAGGCAGTCTCTAACTGAGGAGAGTGGTGGTCAGTGCCATTGTAGTTGTACACAAAACTGCAAGAAAGGCAAAGGGAAGGAGGAAGAGAGAGGTGAAATGTTCTTTGCAAGCCAAAGCAGCATTGTCACATGCGCCAAAAAAACCTGTCTAGGTTGTGTCTTAATGGAGCCATTGATCCTGTGCCAGTGAAGGACACACCCTACAGGGGACTGGCTCACAGCGAGGAGACAGGTGTTCGCTCGATATCTGTCCCACTTCTCTGACCTTAAAGCTTTTAATCAGCTCTGCCAGGGAGCTTGTCAATCCTGTCAAACAATGAGCAGTCCATAGTATAGACACAGTAAAGGAAGGCAACTTGAGGGTAAGAGCTCTAAATAATAGTGCTGCAGCCCTGAGGAGGAAACAAAAAAAAAATCTGCGCATGCAGTGTACAGCTATTTGGTCTCTCACTGGACAGGCGCCTGCGTCTCGTAGCCAGCGACAGTCTAAACCCATCAGCAGATTTCAAAGGTTGTTAGTGTCAGAGGTAGATTCACGTAAGTGACTTCACCTCGGTTAATAATTGTTGGTGGCTGCAAAAAAGCTTGGGTTAACTTCCACACCATCGCATAGAAAGAGGCTGACATCATGTGGTACCCTTGCCTGTTGATATAGTAATGAGACTAATTAGATTTTCTTTTTCCTTGCAAAGAAGCAGTATGTTTCTGCATTGGTTGAGTGACAGGGACTTCAATATGACCTAATTGAGTTGTTGTAGCTCCCTTTGACTGCCTGCTTCATGTTCTCTGCTTCTGATCAATAGTAATACACTATCAGGATTTATCAGCTATATTTTCTTTCTTTGTTTCATTAAAGCTGTCAGAACAGTCAGAACCAGTTCCATTCCTGCCTGGCTCATTTCACTATATGTTCTCTTGCATTTCAAGTGTGAGTTGGCATCCTGTGAAGTTTAACACCCTGCCCTTACCATTCTCCTCTATTTTCCTCCTGCCCATTGTCGAGTATATCCACGTTCCCTCCTTCCACATGGTCAATCCAATACCTTCAGCTCTACCAATTCCAGCTTTTTGCCAGTGCCACCATCTCCAAATCACACATCCCAGCATAGCTGTTTTGCTTCTACTTTCATTCCTCTTCTCCTCAGAGCATACCTCAACCTCCTAAGGCTCTCCTCCACCCGCTCAGTACTCGCACTACAGATCATTGCTGATTTGTTCGCAGTGAATATCACAATCTGTCTGAGCAGTCACACAGTTACAATTTGGCCACCCTATTTTCACCAGTCACAGCCAGCCCCCTTTTTTTTCCACTTCATCCTGATGCTACTTGACATTAAACTTTAAATTGTGTTAATAATCAGAAGAAAAAACACTCACGGGGACTGGAAGTATTGAATATCCACTCCTCAGTTTTGAACAGCAAAAACAACACATAGTTAAAAACAAATAAAAAAGATAAACATGAGTTTATTTCTTCTTTTTTTTATACTCCAAGCCCACAGCCCACCCACTGCAGTGGTTTCAGATGAAACTGAGAGAAACCCAGAGAGAGGCATTTTATGATTTTTGATTCCTATGATTGATTACTGCTCCCATTCTTTCTCCTTTCAGTCACTTTTTCGAAATGTCTGTCCTGTTTTTCTTGCGGGATTCCGTCTTTGAGAATGTACCAAATGGTTTTTGTATTCTGGGTCCTTGTGTCAATAGACATCTAACGAGCAGTGGAGACTGGGGTAACTTATACCACCCGACTCAGTTTTCAGGCTCCTTTCCCCTTGCTGTGGCTTTGTGGTTCACTACTTATGTCTACGTGCCAGTTGCTTTTCTCTTGAAAGGCCAGTTACAAACTGTGCAGACATTTTTTAGCTTTTCTTTCTTTTTCCTTTTTTCCTTTTAACTTTTATCAGAAATAATGTCACAATATAAAGAACGAAAGGGATAACAACCTCGAAAAAATTACTACCATCACTCAGTTTTGTGCATTCTATCCTTGCTTACAATTCTGTATGTAATAGTCATAATAGATGTGGTGTCAGAATGACATAAAAGCGGCTTGATCTACTGAAAGATGCTGTATAGAAACATGCTAAGCTGTGAGGAAAAATACTGTATATGGTTAAGCTCAAACACTGGTGGGAAAGACAATACTTGATCCCAGCTGGAAAGCACATGCAGCAGAATATGAACATGGTCCTGAGATGTGGTGAGCATTCCAACGGTTATATGTATGTGGAACATGGAGCCGTACTTGCCTTGGAAAGATGGGCTGTGGTCGTGGTTTAGGAAATGGTTCAGCCCTGGCCTCAGAGTTCTGCCGAGAACCACTGGATTTCATAGAGTTTCATGATCAAAACACACATGAAAAGCAGATTTTGGCAAAGGCCAGTCTCAGCATTTATGCAGAAACCTTGTGTGTAGCCATTTCTACCACATGTTAGTATCAATCTTGTCTTTTTGTTTACATGTCATGCTTGCTGTTGATGATTCTACTGTAATTTCTCTTTTTTTTTCCTTCCATGTCACTCTTTTGAAAAAACCTGACTTCTTCTGCCAGCGATGCAGTGTCACAGTTAAACTGTAGCAAGGAATGCCTGTTAAAATCTACAAGCATTGCAAATGTAAAAAATAATTTAAATAACAAGATAAGATAACGTGTTCAGGGATAAAGTACGTCTAGCATATCTAACGTTATCAGCTTAAGTAACTGAACACATTCATTCCTCCAGTGGTGAAATCAGGATACTAATCCATGCCTAAATGATGTTACTGCAGGGCAAAATTCATAATCGTGTTTATTTGTACTTAATTCCTTGTACACGTGCACAGAGATGCCTTGTTTGTTATTAGATCAGCGGTGCTGGTGAGTTGCTTCTGTTGCTTACAGTTAGAAGACCATCAGACATGGTACAACGGCTGCTAATCTGCAGCATGGCTATTGTGACAGCACATCTTGAGCAAATGCACAGCATTTTCTGAGTCCCATGACGATCATGACTCAGACACATACTAAGTGTGCTTGTTAATTGATAGCAGACTGGGGCTTCAGCCCACTTCCCACTCCAGCTGGAGTGTGAATTCCCTCTCCTATACGTTAATGGATCTGTTGTATAAATGGCCTGCTCCAGCAATGCTAGAGAAAAATAGCTCTGTGCAAAACACCAACAAGACTAGCTGTGTGCACGTTGCCCCCACTGTCCTGTTTGTGTCCCAACCACAATTAGAGATGCACTTTGATGACTGCCAGTTCTTCTATTTTTCTCTACACGTCCTTAAAAATGTATGATATGCACAACTTTAATTTGTTTCAAGAAATCTACAGAGGCTACTCAGAGTGGAAATGTCAGAAAAAATCACAAGTGTCTCTAATCAAATATTGATTGTACGTTCTCATTCTTTGGGTTTAATAAGCCACTGGTCATGCAACAGTGCTCCTCGCTATGCTTATACTGGACCTATTTATCCTCGAAAGGCTTCTTCCAGCCTGCGTGCCTGTAGGATATCAGCTGGCCTTTGTTGGTGGAAAAAGGGAAAAAAAAACTCCACCAATAAAGGTCAGCAGGGGTCAGACATGCAAAAAAAGTGATATTCTGTGCTCTCACTGAGTATTTCTAAAGGTCACCTTGCATGGGGTGTATGGATTTACACCCATACAATGTTGTTTTGACTGAGCGTGCAGATTCCCGCATCCAATGCCCATTTCTATTCTTATGTGCAGCCAATAATTGATCATCCGGTTTCAGCTGAATGGTTGTTTGATTTTTGAAATCTTAATGTTTTAGAATGTATCCAACACAAGTGCTTGGCATAATCACATGGAAATATTCCGTGTTTGTACTCTATGCAAGACTTATCTTTACTTCTGGACAATGGAACAGATGGTGTGAGAGAAGGATTTGTCATGCGTGGTTGTCCAGGGCCAGACTCTTTCTCAGCACTTTTTGGCAGGACTTTATATGCATTTCATGCTGTATTTGCTGAGTGCTTAGCAGAGGTATAGGGTACTGCTGTGGGTGCTGGCTTAGCCATCCTATACTGCCCATCCCAGTATCATTCTTATACATAATCTGTATGCTTCATTGTCCTATGCATATTGAGGCAAGGCATTTGAGGTTCATATGTAGAAAAACACCATTAATACTGGCTGATGCAAGGGCAAGATATCAGAAAATTGTTAACTCAAAAGTCCCTAGGGTTCAAGGTGATACCCTGAAACATCTTTTGACAGAAAAATGTAAAATCCCCTCTCAGCAAGTAGACATATCTGCTAATTTGGGGGATTTATGCACATGGCCTAGTTTTACCGGTATTTCTACACTTAAAAAATATATTGTTTTACTTTTAAATGGCATTTGAAGTGAACTTAAGGCAATGGTTCTCAAACTGTTTTTGCAATGCCCCACTTCAGCAGCAAAACATTTACATGCCCCTCACCCCACTCTATTTTTTAATCAGTCATAAATAATTACAAAAAAATGGGAATTTTACTTTGAAAAGGATGAGTATGGTGAGTTTTGCTCCCAAATCAAATAGATTCAGTGTAATATTTTCACACTGTTGTGTCGTGCCCCACCGGTGAGAACCAGTGGCTCAAGGGAGTGTTAACCCACCAAACGTCAAATTTATGTATCTCTGAAGTGTGTACTATTCCTTAGTCTGAATCTCTCCCCTGTCCACTAGTACTATGTCCCATTGCTCCTGCAGCAATTGTGTTATTGTGTTGCTATGTCAACTGTGTCAAATGTATATGTGGACATAGCCGCTTTGTCGGCCCGTACTAATGCTGAAATTTCCACGGGAGTTGTGCCGCCTGCAGCATCGTCTCTCCTCTGCTTTAATATCCTGAGTGCTGTAATCTGCTCCCCGCGTCTGACCCACTACGTGTCACTCTCACTGCTTACCCTCCTCCTTAACTCCCCAAAATCCTCTACATCACATTTATGTAACCCCACCCCTTAACTGCTCCGTGCTCCAAGCTGATACCTGCAGTCGCTGTGGCTCAACCTGTCTGAGGCCGTAATGCATCGCGTCGCAGTTCGCCTGTGGCCCCCTTTTTATTTATTGATCAGCTCTTTCCTATTAAGACGTCCAACAGCTGCTCTTGTTTGAAAGCCCAGGGAAACGTTTGCATTATTGAAAAATAACCAGCGCGCATCATTGTGAACGCTGAACCCATTCTGTGGACGAGATGCTTTGCTGACTAATTGTCTGGTCCATGTAAGAGGTCCCTAGCGTCATGGCTTGAGAGCTGTCTGATAAAGCGTGCTATTATCTGGCTGATGTTACTCTTATAGCCCAGCATTTTATTTCTGATACCACAGTTGTAGATACTTGAAACACCTGGAGGGTTCCCAGCTTTTCTCTCCAAGTATCAGTCAGCCGCACACAACTCTGACGCTTACAGTCACTCATTTACTAAGAGGAAGGTTATCGCTGCGTTTCCCTTGCACCCGGCCTTTTGTTTGCTGACAGTTGATTGCTATCTGGTATCAGTGGATGATGTCATCTCGCCATTTGGTCAGGTAACGTCAGCTCTGTTTATTTTGTGTCGTAGAACCGAAACCTTGGTGGCCTTGTTTTGTTAAGCTGCAGGCTGAGGGAGGAGGGTCAGAGCTCTTTCTGTGTTTACACTCAATACGTGCTATACTTTCTCTGTCTCTCTCTTCCACTCTTGCTCTCTCTCTCTGTAGGGCAAAAGTCTTATTTTTGGCCAAGCTTTATTTGTCATTGCCTCGGTCAAAGACATCCAAAATCCCAAATTGCTTTTAGCTTATTTCCTGCTAGACTCGAATAAAAACACATATTAATTACTGAAAATCCACAGGCACTGCTATCCACTTTATGTTTTAAATTCAAAGGGTATCGTGAGAGGTTCCCAAAAAGGGCACACTAAACTCCACTGTCTTGTAGATTTGCTTCTTTGAAATTGTCTGATAACAAAATGGAGTAGTGATGTTTTCCACTTTTTCATTCAAGGATGAATCATTATCCCGCTGAACTAAGATAGAAGCTCTGTTGCAGGCAAAGTGATGCATCCCCTTGACATTTGAAATGCCTTAAAGCTGCTCGAGGGGTGTGTGTGTGTGTGTGTGTGTGTGTATGTGTGCTTGTGCTCTGAACCCCATGTTGCTTTACAAACGATGGATGCAGCTACATTAGGTGAGAGCCTGTGTGCATAGTTGAGTAGCCGATGCTACACACTGCCAACCCGAAAGTAGCAATTTTATAGCCCCGGTGGAAAACACATGACTACTGTGTGACGGTAGTCGGCCATTACGATACTCTTTTGCTCAAACAGCCATTGCAAATAGTTCAAATGAAATGCACAGTGCCTCTCATGGAGCCGTCCCAGGTTGGGAAGTTGCCTAACATAATAAATATTCCCGATAATCATTAACATTTACAGCGCAGCAGATGTTACATTGTCCTCAATGAAAGAGCGTGTTGTACAAAAAAGCATTTCAAATTTGAACCAGATAGTGGAAAATTATGAGCACGGGTACTAAACCATCTGTTCCAGTGAGGTTTCGCTTGCCTCTGCAGTCGGATGTTTGCTTGGGGAGACAGAGGGTAAAGAGAGCTGCTTTGGCAGGTACACCATTGTTTACCCAAGAGACCTGGCTGAAGCACCATCAAATAGTGTCTGAGTGTAGATTAAAACAAATTCTCTGACACGTACTGCTCTGTCTCAAAAAGCTAAATGGCCACAGTCAATAAAGAGCAGCAGTACACATAGCATACGGCTTATCCTTAAATGAAGTGCCCTATCTGTTTGTATTAAAGCTTCGGGGACAGTAAGAGTTCCCAGATGCCCCTAAGAAGAATACCATCATTTATTTTATAAATCATTTTGGGAATCACTACTATTTGTTATAAAACATGAGCAAAATGCCACTGCAAGAGCTTTAAATTACTCACTGACAAACAAAAAGAGTAAAATTGTCCTACCAGGGGAATAAACAAGCTGCTAATGGGAGGTTTCTGTGTGTGTATGAGACAGTAGATTTGGACTCCCCCTAAACACCCCATGTGTGGTCATGAATAGGGGAGCATAGAGGACTGTGCCATTGCCGTGGGAACTGGGACTACATTAAACAGTCATTATCCCGTGCGGCTCAAGCCATGTTTTATCTATCAGCATCCCACTTAAGCAACAGTAGAGTGGAGCAACCAAAGCATATCAAGCGTGAGGAGATGATGTGTTTTCATGTGATAAGCTTTAAAGCTGCACTTGGCAAGACGTTTATACCAAAATACTTCACATCTGCAGGGGAGCTGCACTGTAGTGCCACTGAAAACTTTGACATATTTGCGTAAGTGAAATAATTTTACAGAAGTTGGATCTCCTCTTGTTTAAGGAAGTGGCGCTCTTTTCAGTAAAAACTAAAACTCTTCCTCATTTCTATCCTCCGAAGCCACTGAAAAGATGACATTTTGGTCCAAAAAGAATTGATGACATCACATTACCCATTTGGGGCTTTTTGAAGTGTTGAAACTTCAAACGGAGACGTCTCGCTGCCATTTGGGACTGACAGTGCGCCGAGTTGCCTGGTGCAGCTTTAAATAGAAGACATTAATGAGTGCTTCTTCTAAAATATGCATTCAGTTCTATTTAATCTTTGCCTTCCTCGCATTGCAGCAGCTTGAGGTGAATTATTCTGAACTTTATTTGACTCACGCACAATGGATTCCTTTGGATGCACAATATTGAAGTAGGCAATAACTACCTTTGAAATACTGCCAATTTGGCTAATAAAAGACAACAGTGTTAGATTTTAGCTATGAGATATATTCCTTCCTGGTCTGAAGGAGATGTTGGGCCTGTTTTCGATGTTATGTATACTTATTAAATTTATTAGTTTAATATTATCATGGTGATTTTATATGTACCAGAACAAGGTCCTATGGGCTTATCTGTGGGCTGATCTTTGTATTTGGTTAAAAAACGTAAATTCTCTACAGCAGAGAAAAAAGGCAAATGTTAAATGTTTGCATCCTTCAGTTTGGCTCGCTACAGACAGGAATTAATTCTGTTATTTTTTTTGTTTTATCTTTGTTTTCCCACCTGGTTAATAAAATGTTTCAATGTGACTAATTTGAATACATTTTCTATTTTCCTGGACATTGTCCATGCACCATGGAGAGTCCATTTGACTGAAGGCTTTTATTTGGTGCAGCTTCTAATGCACAATGTCCAATGCGCCATATGCAAACAACACAAAGCACATGCTTTTCCTTTCTGCCTGACAGGCCAGATCTTATTACAGTTGAACGTTCCGTGCACAGCTCTGTGCCGAGGCCTTGGGAGTCTCTTGCTATCAGCGCAGGGCCAGACGGCACAGCAGCTGTTTTAATACTGCCCCTTATGTCCCCGTTGATCCAACTCAGCTCACCTGGTGAGAATCAAGCCACTCTTTTTTTATTTTTTTTATTTAATATTTTGCCAGCTTGGAAGTACTTTCTGCTTTGTTTGTTTGTCCTATCGCTTTTCCTTCCAGAAACACGACTCCTCTCTCCTTTGGCAACTCTTAAGGCAGTGCCTACCCTATCCACAGGTGTATTAGAGCATGACTGTTCCCCCAATCATCCTCTTGTCAGTGTGAGAACAAAGCAGCAGCAGCACAGGCAATAATGCCAGCCAACCTCAAACCAGTAGCGCACCTACAGTCCTCCCTACAGCTCCACCTACCTCTTTGTCTCTCTCTCTCCCTCTCGACGGTTCTACACTTCTCTACTTTGCCTTCTCTTTTTCCGTTTTTCTCTTCTGTTTTTGCACCACTGATTTTCATTAAACCCCCACTCCAACCTACCTTCTTAGAATCTCATGCATGTATGTGACTGTGCTTTCTGTGGCATTTGCCACTCTGTTATGTAGTCTGTAATTATAGACTCTGTGCTCAGCCAAAGAGTCCAACAGTCCTTGAGTGAAAGGGGTCCCAGTGGGGGCTTCTGGCCCTTTCACAGAGTGAATTTGGGCTCTGTGACTGTATAATTATGCCTATTCCTCGAGTTTCCATTTGCATTAGTTGCTGTTTAGTTGATTCAATCTGAGTTGGTAGCATCAGAAAAAGAAGGAAGGAAGAGCAAAGCGAGAGGGGGAAGGGGCTCTTTGCACAGCCGGCCCCTGCCACTATTGTTTTAGCGCTGAAATGGATGAGGTCTGGCCAGGTACATATTTATGAGTTCTTTACAGCCCCCGCCACATGCAGCTTGCAGCTCCTCCACTTCAGACCAACTTAAGATTAAACTTTAACTAGTGTTGTCACGCAGTAAATTGTGTTTGCTATTTCAAAAATATCATACTATAGCTGCCACAACTGGTAATCTAAGCTGTGATAAAATGGAGTAAAGCATTGCCCTGGGGTGCACAAGGACACAGGTGGTTCTCAAGGTACAGATGACAAGGTTGCCAGTCCTCTCTGTCAAACTGCATTAGTAAATCAATCTGTCATCTTCAAATCCCCCAAGTCTAAATCTCTATAGAGAGGGTCTTGCTGATGTGGTCAGAAGGAAATGAAAGATGATGTGCACTCAGTAACTTCAAAAGGTTGTCACTTTGTTTTTTTATGTGATTTGATGTAGGCCGCAAAGGCAGCACTTGAGCGAAAGCACATAATAATAGATCGAAATTGCCTTTCTCTCATAATGCATTGCTTTCCGGCCTAAGTCATTCAACCTGAGAGTTCTCAGCCTGCTGAGGAAAAATACATGGTTAATCTTAATGGTCTAACCAGAGTCTGCACCATTTCCTCTCTACATGCATGTATTGGGCCTTGACGTCCTTTGGCTGACTACCTACCGTTTTTACAAGAAAAATCTTAACATAACAGTCGCTGCCGGTACTTAAGACAGTTTGACAGCCTTGCATACACAGAATTCGCTTTCCCCTCTTCCTCAGATCCTTGTATAGTTAAAGATCAACTACATCAGATATTGTAGTGAGTGAGTGTATACAGAAATGGATTTCTCTCACGCATTCTTACACATTTTAAAGCCCCCCTGTGGAAACTTTATTTCTGAGGGCAGCGATTATCCATCATTGTGATGCAGTTATTCAGTGTTAAAGAGCCGCTCTGCTTGTGGTGCATATGTTTAGGCCCCACTTCTCTACTTGAGACCACAGCATATTTTCAGTCTGTTTATGAGTGGATACATTGGTGGCTTTATGAGTCCTGCGTGATTAACGAAGGAATTTCAGTCTTTCTTCCTGCGGGTAGTTGTGTATCCATAGAAGATAATTATGGCTGCCTCTGGTTGTAAATACAAGCTCAGTCAGGGGCTGTCGCTTCAGGAAATGGGACATCATCAGACTTCACCTGGAAACGACCATAAATTGTAGCACGAGATAACAAAGAAGTGTTGAAACAACAGGATGTAGGTGCCCTGCAATGGCACATCTGTTCAGACTGCTGACACTGCAGAGCTCAGAGCAGGTTTAAGTGAAACTTGTACTTGTTTGTTATCCATGAAGAAGACCTATTACTACAGATTATAAAAAGAAACCAAAAAAATGCACTAGTTACCTTCAGCATTAATTTCAATTCAATTTTATTTATGTAGCGCCAAATCACAACAACAGTCGCCTCAAGGCGCTTTATATTGTAAGGTAGACCCTACAATAATACATACAGCGAAAAAAACCCAAATCATATGACTTCCTATGAGCAAGCACTTTGGCGACAGTGGGAAGGAAAAACTCCCTTTAAACAGGAAGAAACCTCCGGCAGAATGAGGCTCAGGGAGGGGCGGGGCCATCTGCTGCGACTGGTTGGGGAGAGAGAAGGAAGACGGGATAAAGACATGCTGTGGAAGAGAGACAGAGATTAATAACATGTATGATTCAGTGCAGAGAGGTCTATTAACACATAGTGAGTGAGAAAGGTGACTGGAAAGGAAATACTCAGTGCATCATGGGAATCCCCCGGCAGCCTACGCCTATTGCAGCATAACTAAGGGAGGATTCAGGGTCACTTGATCCAACACTAACTATATGCTTTAGAAAAAAGTTTTAAGCCTAATCTTAACCCTGGAGAACCCATGGGGTCAGATCCGACCCCATTGGTTTCTCCAGGGTTAATTAGGCTTAAAACTTAATGTATTCTTTTTCAACTAATCAGTTATTCAGTTTGGAAAAATTGCTGCTCGCACTGAATGACATCCATGACTGAAATGACATCCATGACTGAAATAACATCCATGTTGAGACTACAGATTGTGTCAAGCCAATAGACCCAAACCCCAAAATGTTCTGTTTATACTGATATAGAAAAAAGTATCAAATGATTAATTCTGACAAATCGGAATGTGTGAATAAGGGAGTGACTTGTGTAATTATTCTTCCTGTCACTTAATTTTCCATCTTATGCTTCCAGTTCTTAATAAAGGCATAGAGACTGTAAGGAACAGTTAATTCAAGGCTGATAACTGCTAATGTTAAATAAAAAGCAAAAACGCATTACAAAGAACAGAATTCAACAGTTCAGTTTAGGACAAGGTCAATATATGCATGAAAGACTAAACCGAAGGTCCATGTTCTCTAATTGACCTTTTCTTTTGCCACCATGCTCCGCACAGGCTTAGATAGTAAAGGAGGAGTGCCTAATTGCTGGGTTCTTTTAATACAGCTAATGTGTGTGTTCTCATTGTTTTGAGTGCTTAAACAGGACTACACATTGTTTCTCCTAATAGGAGCTCCAGGCAGTCATTGAAGTATTTGTGAGTAAAAAGTAATTAAAATTACAATGGGCTACCCAGTGTGTTGCTGGGTAGGTGGAGGAGAGCGCAGCAGACGACGACTTGGCTCCAGCTCACTGCCCTTGTACTCATTCATTAGTGATGCATTGGTTCTCGCTCGGCCCTCCCATCTCATCAGAAACAGCACCTTTGTGGACAAAGGCAGGCTTGTATGGATGTGCCCATTATGTTAATAACAACTCCCACAGCTTTCGCACACAACCACCACCATGAACCAACTTTTTTATGTATAGGGGGCAGATATAGTATCTGTGGCACACAGGTGCGTATGGCTGAATCCACGAGTCTGACTTCTGAGTGTTGTGCGTGCTTGTACTACCTAGGAGGCTGAATTGACTCCTTGACTTTCAGTGCATGTACTTGCTATTGACTGGAGTGCTTGCTTGGCCTTGGACACTTGTTAATCGTAATTAAATGTTTTTTTCCTTTCCACCCCCCTCTTTGTGTCTAGCTGGCAATGGACAGATGGTACAGATGGACACCAGTAAGTCTGGCTTCGTGGGTTCACAAGTGGAGCTGCGCTGCGTTTTCAGCAACAGTAATCCACCAGTCAAGATCTCCCAAGTAACCTGGCAGAAGCTTCTCAATGGCACCAAACAGAATGTGGCCATCGCCAACCCGGCCCTGGGTGTGTCTGTGCTGCCGCCCTTCAAGGAGCGGGTCAGCTTCAAACATGCAGCCGTTCGTCATCGTACTCCCTCATTGGAAGACACCACAATTGTGTTCTCCAACCTGCAGCTGTCCGACGAGGCTGCCTACATTTGCGAGTATACCACATTTCCTGCAGGCAACCGTGAGAACATGGTCAACCTTACTGTGTATGGTAAGAACTGCACTGATTTTAATTCTGCTTTAATCTGTAATTTGAAAGGAACATTTTTTTTCCTAATCTGTTTTTTTAGCAGTTCTGTAGGGATCTAAATCTTAGTAATCTAATCACTCATTGTTTCCCATTCTCCAGGCTTGTGTCTAGAATTTATCCAAGACTTATCTCCAATAAAGCAGTAGCTGAACATCCAAAACATTATCTTAATGTATATATGGACCTTTGGGTTTCTCATTAAAACTGTGAGAGATTTCATTAATGGCAGTAATATTCCCAAAACGCTGCCTGATAAACATCCATCTTCAAGACATCTACATTTAAGAAAGCCTAAATTGTGGCGAGATCAAATTATTAAGCTTAATCCACCAAGTGAATGGGAAGATTTAAAATTACCAGCTTCTGGGAAACAGAAAGTATGTCTTTAGTGAGTGGAACAACCTGCCTAACATACTCTGTGACTTCTTACAAAGATCCTATGGAAAAAAAGTTAGGTAACTTTTCCAGTGAAGTATATGTGACTGCCTTTAGAGTCAAGATAAGAGAGTAAAAAAAAAACCCCCAAAAAAACAGGTTAAACGTCTGAACATCAGTTAAGGAGTTATTTCCTGGAGCACGCTTATGCTGGTCTGATGAACAATCAAAGGAATGAAAACCCTGTTGCTCAAATTTGGTGTCCTATTGACTTTTTGAAACAGATAAAACAGGGTCAACCTGACAACCTGAGTGAAAGGCTTAGTAAAAACATATTTACAGCTCTTCTCTTCGACGCCCATTGCTACAGGCTGTGTTGTAAATAAAAACCGTAGACTGGCTGCTTTCTATATGTTTGCTGAAGCTCTCTGTATAACTGTCCTCTTTGTTGTTGAAACTGTAGCAGTTGCAGAGCAGCACCAAGAGCCACGTCAATGAATAATATATATATTGGTGAATTCCATATAACATGGGCCTAATAGCTTTTATAAAACAGGAAACTTTCGCAGAGGTTAGTTGTTAGTAGATAAAAATGGCAGGTGAAATGGAAATCAATAGGAGCACTTCTGAGTGTATAATTTGGCTTGAATAGTAGTGTGGCAAAAAAAGAGTTCTCGAGATGTAGTTTATCTTGGAAAGAGGCAGCTTTGAAAAGGTTGCGTGCTGACTCTGATTAGAGAGCTAATTAGAAATTAAGTGTTGGTTTGTGTTCTATTGAGCACCGGTAAAAGAAATAGCACTTGGCTTAAGTAGTCCCTGTTGCCGGGTCTTCTTAGTCAGCTCCGAGTCCCCATTTTGTGTCATTTGGCCTCCCAGGACTTTTTAGGCTTCAGTGACTCAGTTTTTAGGCTCAGTGAACATCAGGAACATGTGTGCAGATAACCAACCGGCAGCCTTCAAAGAGGCCTCTTTATAGCCTATCTCTTTCAGTTGTGCATTTGCTCAAGCTCAAGCCTGCCTTTTGATGTACTAAGAGTAGATTTCTGATTGGCAACTCACAAAGGATTGAAATTGGATGACTGCGCATTTGGATAGGCAAGTGGGTTCTACATCTGAGAGCGTTGAGGAGTGAAGGAAGAAAAACAATGTTATTTTCATCTCAGCTTCTTAGTTTAATTTACTTCAGGAAATTGATTGTTAGAAAAGCAGACAAGACTAGACACTAAAATAAAATGGAAAGTGAAATTAAAAAATCAAGCTCATTCTTGAGTGACTCTTTTCTTCCTGAAAATTAATTTCTCCTTTCTACTCGGCAGCTCGGCCCATGACACGTATGACCTTGACGACCCCTACGATTGTGGCTAGGGCTCAGAAGCGTAAGATGACAGTTGCAACTTGTGTATCTGCGAATGGAAAGCCCCCAAGCGTGATCAAATGGGATACCAGGTTGAAAGGCGAAGCCACTTACCAGGAGACTCGCAACCAGAATGGGACAGTGACGGTCCGGAGCAACTATGTGGTGATACCGAGCCGCGAGACCCACAAACAGAAGCTCACGTGCATCGTCACGTACCGAAATGAGAAGATCACAGACAGCGTGGTGCTCAACGTTCAGTGTAAGACACCGCTCTCCTACTACTTCACTATTTTATGTCAGTGCTTTTATTTAGTCCTGCATCCACGTGATGATTTTGTCACCAGATGACACCACTCAGCACAGTTTACACCAAAAATAAGGTTAATTACTAGAAAACAAATGAGTAGTAAACTACAGCGCCAGACTCAGTCTAAGCATGTTAGAAATCTATTTTTCCCAGTTCTGTTGACATAACTAATACAATAAAACAATTATTCAAGACAAACACTATTTACCAAAAATTATGTATTTAGAGAAAAATCAATGCTTAAACAAGACCTGTTTTTCAATGTTGTGTTGGCAAGTGTGCAATGGTTCTCTTACACTGCTGTATTATTTGGATGGCATGACCAAATTTTTTAACCTTTTTTCAAGATTCTGGTGTTTTCAAGCTATTATTATTAATATTATTTTTGCAAAAGTAAGCTTAGGAAATGTTGAAATGTATTATTGTCATTATTAAAAAGCTGAATAAATAAATAAAATTAAACAACACAACCAAAACAATAGCTTCCTAGTCTACTTTTAGGGTATATTAACAACAGTTAGTATTTGGTGCAGGGCTTTAGACTCAGTCATTAACAGCTGGCTGGTTCTGCTTTTTAGGCAGATGTAATGCCAGTTTTTGTTGCCACTATTTTCTATTAAATTTTCAAAGTAAGACTTTGAAACAAGCTCCACTGGAGCCTGTCCTTTTAAACGTTGTTGCAAAATGTATTCTATCATCTACCAGAAAAAAAACTTCAAAACACCTGACAAAGCTTCTTCTCTTCTTTATATATTACTTTCGGGCACTTTCGGGCATCTCTACTCTCTTTTCTTCAACATCCATCTTGAATGTAGGGACAGAGCCAGCGGTTAACTGACTATTATGCTACCTGGCTAGATAGCATTATCCAGGATGGCATTCAGCTGTATAATTTTATGAATGTGCAGTTATTATTGCTATGTTTGCTCATATGTCATACATTTTCTTGTGCCTTAAGACAGGTGAATGTTCATTGATGTCTATATAATTGTTAGAACAGTGAGTAATGTGGGTGTTAATAGAATTAATAGGTGTCCTTTCTGAATAAGCACTCCAAAGTGCTCCAGGTGGCCAAAATCGTAATGCAGTTATGTTTATGTAACTAATACATAAACACAGTTGGCATTTTGTCTGTTTACCAGTAAAACATTATTTGTATCATGCATTATCTGAAATTATTAGCAGTATACCATTAGATCCTGTGAACTCCTTACACTACTAGTCCATTGAATCTTTTATATGCAGTTTTCATGTGAATAAGTAGCATAAAGGTAGAAATTAAATGTGAAGAAGTAGATAATTTATTCTTTTTTTTTTTAGATCATCTGGTCAAGACGATTTTTGATCCATTGTCTCAAGCTAATATGAGCTATCTGCGACTTTAAAGTGGATGGGTTTTGAAAGGCAAACCACTAGTGTCCTTCAGCAAAGGCACAATAATAGAGCAGTGGATTATGAGGGATAACTGACAGGAGTGCTCTTTCCTTGCAGATGAACCCGAGGTGCAGATCGAGGGGTTTGATGGAAACTGGTACCTGAACCGTCAGAATGTTCAGCTGACCTGCAGGGCTGATGCTAACCCCCCTGTCACGATCTACCAGTGGAAACTGTAAGTATGGCTAAACCGTAACAAAACTCCTTGAGGCTCAGAGGACGAGGCTGCAGGGATACACGCTGTTTTTCTCAGGTTAAATTTCTAGGGGAGGGAAAAAAAAGTTTTATAGAGGGCTTACTAATGCAACGGGAGGCAATTTCACCGAATGGTCAAAGTGAACATTTGTTTCGAGGCATATATACAAGAAAGTAATCAAAGATAAAAACGCTGCTGCTTTCTTCATCCTCTCCAGAAATGTGTCTCAGTTTATTTGTTTGTTTAGAAAACGTGTAATGAAGATAAGACTAGGACTCAAGGCAGAGCACAATGGGCCTATTACAGCAGCAACATATATCCCTATCTCCCCGATGGTCACAGATAGTGGGAGATAAATGCAAACAGAACACCATTTGCTTTGCTTTTGGGGATGTGCTTTGAAGTCGGAGGGCCAGGATGCAGGTAGAGGGGTGAGAAAGCATCTTTGTTAGTGCTGTTGTGTTCTCTGAAGGGCACAGATGCAGCGGGTTGTCCCCGAGACAGTGAAGAGAGGGCTGAAACTGAAGCTGAAGTGGGAGCCATGGATTAAGCCCACATACCGCAGGCCTGACATCAGGGCTTTCGCCTGAGAGCCTACCGCTGAAAATACAAAGGCTAGAACAGACACAAACATGATTTCGAGCTGTTGGAGAATTGCTAAGTAACCTCAGGTTTGATCTGCTCTAAGGAACAGCATGAAAAGTGAGCTTACAGAAATAATGAAGTAAGTACTGAGATGTAAAAGAAATAAAAGTGAATGCATAACTGCCATAATTTTGACTGATCAAACCCCTCACTGCCTTTGAATATCAGATGCAAGTACCAAAAAAAAAGACGAGGAAAGAATAAAGACGTAAAGTGGGTGCGGTTCTTCGGATATAAAGAGTATCACCTTTTTAAATTCAAGTATTATATTATAAAATTGAGAGATAAATGTAGCAATTTGTCCTTTAATTGCTTAGTAAAAGAAAGGTTGAGAAATATGTCAGTGGACTTGAGTGGATGTGGATTAATAGACCATTGTGCCCACATTGTATCTACTCTACAGACGACTGTTGGATTTTAATGAGACAGAAGGGGTTTCTTTTTCTCCCGTTCTGTCTTATTCATAGATTTAGCTTTCAGGGCAGAAAGACTGATACTTACTGATATATGGACATAGCAGCAGAAGACGAAGACAAAATGGATATTCTGTTTGGCTGTTTGGGTTTTTTTTTTTTTATCAGAAGCAAGGCGAGATTTAGGGAGATAGAGGAAGATAGGAAGAGAAGAGGAGGCGAAGAGGAAGAGATGTTAAGAGATGTGATCTAGAAAGACGAGGGCACTGTGCTGACAGATAGGAGAGGACGGCCATTGCTGCACTGAAAATGAGATGCCAAATCTGTTGTGAAGGTTCCCCTGGGCTCCACTGTGGAGGTCAGCACAAGGCTGTGACGGAACGATCCAGAACAAGCTGGCAGGATTGCGTCACACTCAACTCCAAACACAGAGATCTAAAAAGGAATTGCAGCACATATCAACAAGAATTCAATATAGAAATTCCAAGAAAAAAACACTACATAAAAGGTTTATTTTATATATTTTTATTTTGTGTTGGTTTCAATTTACTGTTGAAACTATAATTAAAAAAAAGTTTGCTTTTACTTTGCACAATCACTTTCTGCCTTCATATATAGTCCTTGAGGAAAGCATCTAAGCCTCTTTGATTTTTTTCTCCTGTTCTTAGAGCACATTGCCAGAGCTATTTCTCAAAATGGGTTAATGGGGAGCTTCACTCAAGTAGCTCAGCTAAAAAAAGGAATGCATCCTGTATGAACTGTGTTGTTTGTTTTTGAAATGTTTGTTCGTACGGCATCATTTCTGGAGTCTGTTTTAAGTGCACACAGCAGTTTTGAGTGGGCATTAGAACAATAAGTGCAGGAAAGGTGAGCTAAAAACATGGCTATTCTTTCATACATTCAATTCACTACAGTTATGAGATGTTTTTAAAAGAAAAAGTATTTCAAGCAGACACATCATTTCCCGTTAAAAATAAAAATCTGTATTATTTAAAGTAGACTGCTGCATTCCACTGTGTGATTGCTGCAGACTTAATTAGCCAGCTTACTTATCTGTATTGTGAAAAATGTGATTCTATTAGTCATGTCAATGAAAGGCCACAATAAAACAACTGTTGGTTGCATTTTTTGGTCACCAGTCAGTGTGAATAAAACCTGGAGAACAACTACTTCTGCTTGAGCACTTACTAAATATTGCTCCTGTTGCCTGGGGTTTCTCCAAAAAAATAACATTTCACATTACACAAATTTAAATTATAAGCGGACAGATGTGTGATTAAAAAGAGCAATCCTGTTAATTTCTTCTTTTAACTAACATTAGGTTGTGATCTTATCAGTTTCCTATTACCAGTCCCATTAATTATTGGTGGTATGTTTTTCACCTCCACATAATGTTGTTAGTTGTTAAATGCTGCTGTTTGGCATTCTGTCCAATCACACCCACACCTATATGCACACACATATCATATATATGCTTGCGCATGACTGGCTAGCCAGTGAATAGAGAATATATATAACTCGTAAGTTGTTTGTTAGTCTTTCATTTTTCTGGTTCCGCACACACGTGCACACGCAGACACACACATTCAAATGTCTGACACAAATGCAGACATCTCCGGTAGTGGCAGAGTCCGTGGTGAATCACAGTTTGCCGGCCTTTCATTTCTGCAACAAATCAATTGGGCTTTGCAGAACTCAGCATTTGATAGCGGCTCACAAGGTAACTGATTATTGAATCGTGACATACTGTATTGAGGGTTGTTTGCAGCTCCATTGCAATTGCTTCGCCAAGGTGGCCAATGAAAACAGCTCAGCCGTAGCTCTTTCTATTACTTTTGTTCTGAACTATGGACTTTTTGTTGCTACGAAAATATGCTGTGGTATTTTTTATATTTTTATTTTGCCTTGTTTTGACATTTTCTTCTGTCAGATAAATTTAACCACACGGAGATCAGCTATTTGTACTTAACGTTTTTATTAAATACCTTGTCGGTGTGTCGTAGGCCCTGTCATTGCAGAGCCTTGTTAAAAGTCTGTTAAGTAAACCTCAAGTGCTTGATGTGTGACCATTGTGAGTATGAAACTTAATATTGTTGCCGTGATGTTATTTTGTTTTTCTCTCACTGTAATGAATAGGAACACTACATTGTTTTTGATGTTCTTGCACGCCTGCACTTCTCAGTGTGCCTTTCTGAGCCCACAGTAGTGGAGGAAATCTTTGCAGCATCCTTATTGATTAAAGAAACAACCAGCAGCTCACCTCAGTCAGACCAGGGGGCTCTTTAATATTATCATGATGTTTTGTAACTCTGCTCAAGCTGGGCCTATTCAGAGCAGGTGATGAGGCTAATTGAGGGAAACGCAACAGGAAACATCTAATTGTCGTGAAATTTGATGCCTTTTCTAGCCTGCGGGCTCCATAAAAAGGGTCCAGATAATACAATAGAGGCTTTGTTTGTTCATGATCCATGGCCTCAAAGTCTGCTGACCTGATCAAAGGACATGAGCAAGTCTGAACACAGTAGAGATGGTGAACCATGAAGACAAACACCTCAGGCAGGAGAAACAGGCTGCAGTTCTCAATGACAGCACAGCATTTGGTAGATTCTGCATTTATCGCTTGATCAGCTGCCTCTCCTGACAGCTCCCCTGAGTTTTGACTTCAGCCATGTGTGCTGTGCTGTAGTTTAGGAAGGAAGCCCCCCCCCCATCCCCTTTACCCCCTACAATCCTCTCCTCTGCCACTGCTTTGTATTCCACGTGTCAAAAAGTCCATGTCCTCAGGCATCGGCTATATCTTACCTGTTTGGACCTGCTGGGATTCCCTGTCCTCATAATTTTGTTTGGACTTGATGGATGATGGCTGAAATATAGCACTGTCAAATATTCTTGGTATTTATCTCACACCCACACCCACATCCAAGTTTGTTTGGCACTAGAGACTGTATTTTTTATGCGCTTTGAATTGCTTTGCTGCATCTGGGAGGGTTTTTTTCCTTTTTTTTCAGTGGTCTGGAGTAATTCTGCCTTTTTATGGCATCTGCATTATTGTTCCTCTCTCTTTTTCTCTTTCTCTCTTTCATCGCAGTTTGAATGGCTCCCTACCCAGCAATGTGGAAATCAAGAACAACACCTTGTTCTTCAAGGGTCCTGTGACCTACGACTTGGCTGGGACGTATGTCTGTGACGCTACCAACGGCATCGGGACTCGCACCGGCATCGTGGACGTCAACATCACAGGTAGGCTGATTAAGCTGGTCATTTCTCTCTCTCCAGTAACTCTGGCATGGCCTGATCAGTGCAGTAGCCCTCTAAAAATTCAGTCAGAAAGGATCAGACCCCCTTCTGCCCAAATAAACACAGCTATCAGTGCACATGCACATACCAGGTGATTGCAGCAGATCGCCTGCGTAGTTTCAATGTGGATCCAGCTTGCCTTAGCTGTGGGGCACCCTGCTGAACAGTGTGGCAGGTTGGGTGAAAAAAAAAATCCTCTCTGTTTGTGTATCAGAGTTTCACACACTGTGAGAACCACCGCCCCCCTCCCGACCTGCCCTGTTACACATCCAAGCACATGTGTGGGAGCAACATAAAGCAGGTCTATTATCAGTGCCTAAAATAACATCAAGGAAATTGGGGGTTTGAGGTGAGGGTACTGTATTGATCATAGTTTGCTTGCATCATGCTCACATCTCTCTGAGCTCTGTGCTACTTCTTTTGTCTCCTCTTCTTCTTCTTGTCTTCTGGGGAAAACAAAATGCTGAACAAAACTGATTCAGTTTCCTTGTATTCCACATAATTGTTGGCACACACGCACTGTGGTTCCTCTGGGTTCTTATCCATAGGAGACGATATTATGCCCTCAAAGCCCCAACTGCAATATATGCCAGATCTGACCTTGCTAGACAGACTACAAATGTGGAGATCATCTTTTATTGCTACCAGCTGTGTGCGTGTGGTATTGGGAGACTGTCACAGTTTTGCTCTGGTCGGACTGGAAAGTCTTTTCCCCTTTGCTCTCTGCGCTGCTTGGTTTCTGGGAAGCCGAGGTGTTCTAACTTGCATTGCTTTGCATGTTGACTCATGTTGTGTCTCTGGAAACGCTCTGCTTGGTGTGAAGTGAACAGCTGCGCCTTACAGTATCATTGCATACCTTTTTTTTTTCTGTTTCCTCTCTTTCAGTGTGTTATTCTCTGCTGGTAAGGGTAAGGCTAAGACAAAGAAGCTTTGTAGGATGTTGTGTGATGTCATTACCTGCATTGTGAGGAGTTGCCCTCCCAAAGCAGATGGGCTAGTAGCGTTATAATAGAGGTTTCAAAGGAGTCGGAACAGGCCTTTCTTATCAAACAGAAGATGAGGAAGTAATCTGCTGTTAGGAAATCGCTGTGCACCAGCTTGTATTGAGTAACTGTGTTCCAAGGAGATGTACTGTTTGGCATAAAGTACTGTACCCCCTTTTGGAAAGGCAAAACAAAGGCACCAAAGTAATTTTCTATTTCTTCTTTTTCATTGATTGCTTAAATTAACAAACCACATTGCTATTGTCCCAGTAGTCTTTCTGTTTATTCTCATCATTTGTCTATATAATTGTATCGAGTGAGTGAGGTGAACAATGCGTGGGTACACGATGTGAGTGCGTTCGCTTTCAGGTCGCCTCCGTGCAAAATTGGAATCTAAGCATTCTGCTTTGTTTTTGTCTTTGAACCTTTTGAGTTTTGAAGAAGTTTGCACTGTGCTCAGTAGCAGGTTAGAGGAAGCGTAATGACTAATTCCGAGGCTGTGAAAATACATTTGGTTCTCAGTAGTTGGTCATTGTTCCTTTCTGTCACTCTGCATGTTTACAAATAATGAATGTGCTTGGTTATTACAGTTATTACATATAATTATGCATTAAAACTAATTATTGAATTTTTTCTACTCGACAGTTAGATTGTCACTTGATATTTGTAGCTATAATAACTACCATCAAAGAAAAACTATATTATCAAAGATTAAATGCCACAAAGCACCCAGTGGTCTGTTTGCCATCTCTGTAGTAACACACTGGCTGAATATATTGTTGTTCTGTACTATTTGATGGCAAAAGTTCCCAATTTCTTTTAAGGATATATTCCCAAAGGGTACCACACAAGTCTTAAAAGCATGTTGCCAGTTCCCATAGTAACAGTTACAAGTTAAAGGGAGAACAGCCAGATTCCCCCTGCGAAAGCACAGTTCAGAGCCTCAGCTCTGACATGGAGCCCCATCAAATTACACAATACCTTATAAGCAACTCAGGTTGATTTGAAGCATTAATGCAGTTTCCTGCTTTATGATGCACACAAAGGGCGACAGAGGCGGTCTCGTCCCCCGTGTCTCGTACACTAGCAACATGGATATCTTGCAGTGGTGTGATGCATCTGCTTATGCGCTCTTTGCTGATGATGTGAAATTGATAGCATTCCCATCTTAGTGTGTACTTGTCACCAGAAACTCTGAACTTTCGGTTCAGGAGACATTTGTGACTGCAGATCTGCACGGCTGACATGACTGAAAAGACCTTTACATGGGAACTTCAGGGTGTTCACAACATTTCCTATTGACTTTTCTGAAGTGCTCTTTGCTGCCTTGACATTGGCGGTGCATAATGACCCAGTGGCGCTGGTGTAAGAAGTGTGCTGATGCTTCATTAACTTCAAAAAGCATCTTTGTGCTTTGCAACTTCAAAGAGGTCTGGCTGAGACATAGCAGGTGAGAGAGCCCACTGCTGGCTGCTGTTCATGGCTGCACCATTAGGCCTCAGTAATCCTAGCTAAGTGTACTGTGCTGAAAAGGACCAAACCACTATCTTCGGCACATTTCTTCAGAACATCATATAGCTGCTAGAGCTGCCAGATTTTTTTGACCATTGAAAACACAAAATAATAATTTATTTCCCTTGTTAAAAGCCCATTTTAATGGTCTTTGAACATGGAGACTCCCAGGAGAGTTTTGTGTTACTAGAGTCAATAAATCATCATTGTTCCTGGTCTTTTTAGCCTTTATTAAATTCTATCACTGACAAATATGACACCCAAGCAATCTTGTCACTATTATACATAATTTTGTCCATAGAAAGATTTATCCATATACATACGTATGGTATTAATCCTTTTTTTGTTTTCAAGTTCACTTATAGATTGCCACCATAATGTTCACCTGCTGTGGCGACAAGCTTGCTTGATGTCAGGAAGATAAAACGTCCATGACGTCTCATTTGTATAGCAGAAAAGCTATTTTCCCAGAGTGGAATGCAGCACACGTGGGGGATTTTAAGAAAGTGTGTTTTAATCAAGCTACTCAGTTTTCATGGACAGATTGGTGGAAGCTGCATAGCTGTCACCTATGCAGATAGCAGGGCCACAGAGCACCTTGTTTCAATTAGTTCTGGGATAGTGTTTGCTGCGGAGATGGCATCGACTATGGTTGAGTCACATGGGCTAAAATGGCTTTCTCCAAGGACATGTGTTCTGGAGAAATGGTGTCACTTGTCAGAATCTAATGAAGCACTCTCCTGGTTTAATCAATCCTCGCTCTCAGAAAAAGAGGTGGAAAGGAAGTCTAGGGGAAAAGGAAGAGAGGGAGGGGGAGGGATCTATAGCGAGGGAGAGTTTCATGTAATGGGCCTCTTCTTAGCAAATACCTCACTCATTTACATGCAGTTCAGAAATCTCCTGAGAGCAAGTTGACAAGTCGTCAGATCTGATTAATCAGCTAATTACCAACGGGTATCAGAGGCCGTGTTAAAAAATAGAGACAATTAAACAGCCTCACAATGTAAGTTATTTTTGATGAATCCTTCTCAGCAGCCTTTAACTGTCTAATAGGAATGTCACTCAAGCAGTCACCCCTGTAAAATATTGCAGCTGAGAAAGCAACAGGAATAATGCGGTTAAACCTCAAAGATCCTCCCCAACTTAAGAGAGACAGAATCAGTCTTTCATTAAGATAATCAGCTTTTCCACCATCAGACTCTGTTTTTGTGCTTGGAACAAATCAATGCTGCCATCTTAAATTTCTTCCTAGAGCTTAATAAGTTCTGATGAATGGCTGTTTTGCGCGGATGGCCTTACAATTATGTCATTATCACCCCTGAGAAAGGATATGTGTGGTTTTATTCTTGGCAGCGCACAGTTTTGTGACATGTGGGAAAATTAGCTTCAGTGAGGGGGAAGTGCATTTGTTTACTCATTTTAACCTTGACTCACCCACACACCAGCACTCGTCTTTGAGAGATAGGGGCCAGAGTGAGTCAAAGACGTTGCATTATTCCAGCCATATTAGCAGGATCAGCTATGAATGATGATATCAGATCAGCTAGGGGTCAGCTAGTATGTGAACCTATGGATGATTCCCCTTACAGCTTAGCAGCGCTAACTTTCATCTTCCTTTGTCAGAGCTGTGGCAGAGAGCTGCTTTAGAGAGCAGAGGTGCAGTCAGCTTTGCCACAGGGCTTTACCAGTTGGGTTAAACTGGATGGAGTGACAGCGTTCTCATCAATTTAGCAAGAAAGCGTGAGGATGGATCCTTCTGTAAGCACAGTCAACCGGTGCCAACATCTGTTCACGCTTCCCTGAACACGCAATAGTTGGCTGCCATGTGAGAAAATGAAGTTTAGAAAGAAGAGGTGGGGAAGAAATCCTAGTCATGTGCCAAAATTATTTGAATAAAAAATATATATATAGTTAGACATGTATAGGTAATGTATTTATGTCACTGAAGGAGAAATTTGAGTTCGTCTGTCTGATTTTTAAAATTTATTTCCAGCCAGACAGCATCGGGGACGTGAAAGAGGAAGAGAGGGCATGAAACTGTTTACAGGCCTTTATGTAACAGCCTGTGTCAACTTCTAGTGTTCACTGGTTGTCACTTCTTCTTTCCTTCTAGTCCTACAACACTATAATGTGCAAAGACAGTAACACACAGTGATAGTGAGAGAAGGTGACATTGATTTAAGAAAAAAAAAAGGCCTATGTGGATTTTTATTTACATTTTTTTTTCACCGGAAGCAAATGAGGTTATTGTCAGGAGAATTCAGTATGCCTATATAATGATTGTGAATGCTTACCCGCCAGGTTGGCAGGAAAGCAGCAGCGGGTAGTGGGAAATAGCACAGGGAGCTTCCTCAGCATAAATTTAAATTACTGACAAGAAGATGCTATCTGAGCTGACATTAGATCTTTTAATTGCCTTAAATATTATCACGACTCTAACTGGTTGTGAAACACACCCTTAAAAATTTACTTGACTTCACTAGTCTAGATTGTTGCAAGATATTTTTTCTAAAATTTGATCTCTCAATTTTTTTTCCCGCATAGGAAATTAACAGCTCAGGATTTAACATCCAGATTTTAAAAAACAAGAAAAGAAAGAAAGAAAAAGATTTAAAATTTTTAATCACTCCTATTGGATTAAAACCTTATTGATTCTTCACTGTTATATTCCAGTTTCCATTACTGAAAGAGTCTTTGTAACAAAATATACCAAAAATAATCTTAAACTCACTTCAGTGACTTTGGGAAGATTTCAGCTTACATGTGTATTATTTAAAATACTTTACGGTCTCCGCATAACAGTAAATTCCAGTAGATAATGTAGTTTATTTTTATCAGCTGTGAAACAGACATGACGGTCAGTCCATTGCTGCAGGATCTGTTGGTTTTCTCAATGTGATAATGCGGCGATCGGTCGGCGTAATAAAACTTGCGAGACTATGGCAAGAACATCCTTGAATAAAACAAGTAATGCACCATATATTACTGACATCTAACAGCAGTGCCACTACGTGCAGCCATTTGTCTCTTTCTTTTCTCTGACAGAGACAAGAGACATTATGATGTCAGCTTTGCAAAGGCTCCTCTAGCTATGTGAAATTTGTTTGTCTTCGCCTGTCATGGTGGAGTCTGTCTCAATCTGTGCGCTATAGCACATTGCGCTTCTCACATCGCCGCCTGCATTATTCATAGATTCAAAGGCCACATGTGTATATCCTGTATATTATTACACTGTCACTTCAAGCAGATGCAGGTTAAGGGAGCATTTTGAGGATCTTGGTCTTCTGCTCCCTTTGCTAGCTTGTTATCACCCTTGAACTTCCTGCTTCTGCAAACCTACAAGGGTTTTGGTGTGCAGGCTGACAGAGTGACTTCTAGCCCCCACGTTCTCACTGTGGGGAGGGGGAGTTGCTCTTTGCTCAGATCCTGCCAAGATCACACCTCATTATCCAAATGAGACATTAGCATGGCCCGTTCCCTCGCTTGCACAGCATAGGCCGCCCCATAAAGTCTCTTCTGTGTTCTGTGCTGTGCCAGGGGAAAGCACTGAGGGGGAAGATATTGTGGCTGCAGCTCATTTTGCATAAAATGGAGGAGGGAAGTGCTCACTGTGTAAAAAGAGTCTTTTTTTTTATATTTGGAGAAGAAGAGATAACCCGGCTGGAGATGTGAAATGCAAATGTCACCAGGGGAGAGCATGTGAGAGCAGAGCAGCTGAGATCGTAGTGATTTATCTTAACATTTGTTTCTGCATGGCTTGCTGTTTCTGCTCTCCGGAGGATATGCAGAGGAGAGGGATGTGGCAGACAGATGGAGCAGGGGGATTGGCTGAGCCCCTTCGGCCCAGCTCACCTCCTCTGTCCTCCTCCTCCCTGTCCACCCGTGTGGTGTTGGATCTGTCACGCCTCCATGAGAGCCTGATGAAGTAGGTCAGACGCTGTCCCGGGGTCTGACCACTGGCTCCGAAGCTGCTGCTGCTGCTGTTGGTGATGCTTTGTGGTGATTCACTCATTACGCTCAAAAATAACAACAGGGGGAGAAAATAAAAGGGGGGGGGACAGAGAAAAAGCACAGGGTAGGATGGTGTGGTAAACAAACAGCTCGCTGACCTCTTGCTGACTTAATACGTGCTAACATGCAGATTTGTTTGCTGCATGTCTGCTGACCCAATAACTCAGCTGCACATCACTTTGACTAAGCACTGCAGCCGCAGATGCAAATGCATTAATAATGTTACCTGCGTAAACATGATTTTTTAAAAGAGTTGCATTGGCATTTAGATGCTGGTGTAAATATTCATTGCTCATTAAGGGTGCATTAAAAATGATTATTGCCCCGTAGCGCAAAATGACGGATATTATACTTGCAAGAGGACCAGCTTGATTTCTGAAATGTTCTGGAGCGCCAGTATTTTCCTGTACTTTCAAATGCGACCTTCATGTCGGATTACTGTTATAATAGTCATAACAATGGCGGCTTTGTTTATTTCAACTACAAATAACCATATATAAAAGCAGAGAGTCGGTGGTGTGAATTCTTGGTCTCAGTCAGAGATGACACGCTGTTTCTGCTGAGAGGAGATGAAAACAAGAAACTGTCGCTGTTTTTCTGACTCGATGGTCCTGCAAGTTGCTGCATGTTCACACGTTGAGGCTACAGATGATGTCACCCGTGTTTTGATTCCAGTAGTTTCACAGCATTGTCTCCTCCAGCATATCCCATCCTTCTAACCCACTGGTTTTATGACAGGGAATTGGATTTGAATTTGTGGGAAGCTTTTAATGGCACAAGTGAGGTGAGCTTGTGTCTCTGAAGTCAGTGGAAGCAAAAACAATCTATAGAGACAAACGGGAAGAAATGGCAGCTATTGGGAGGGAATATCTGATAGGCTGAAAAAGAGATTTGCCCCAGCCGCAACTCTCAAAGCAGCATGTTAAATTCCTGTCAGTGATGAGCTTTTATTCGTCGTGGCAGCATTACATTTCCATGACTTCAAAACCACTGGCAAATTCAGACAAGAGAGGTAATGAGGATCTGTTAAATCAGTGAATTAATGTGTCTTCTCTGATTGTGCCCTTCCTCACTCACTCGCTCATTATGCCATTCTTTATTTTGTGTTGTCACTCCTCAAGCTCTTAAGGCGTTTGCTCAATCTTTTTCCTTGTTGCCACTCCTCAACTTCTTAGAGTAGCCCTCTATGTTCTTTTCATCTTTTGTTGTCAGCTGCTTGTTCCTCCTTTAGTCATATTAAAACACCACTCCCAGCGCCACTCTTTGAAAATCCTCTCTCATTTTCCCAGCTTCTTTCATAACCTTGTCCAAGTGATTGCGCTAAGTCTCAGGAATGTTTTTACCTGTCTCTCCTCCTTTTTTTCATGTGCAGACATGACTGGAGCACACCCAGTAACAGTATCTGCAGGACGGAGTTGTGAAACTGTTTCTCTCACTTTAAAGCCCCCTCTGCTTTCTACAATCATTTCCTGCACTATCTCTGAGCATCTGCTGCTTCTACATTGAAATGCAAACCCCTGCTCAGAATACATGTTGTTTTCTGGAGCCACAAATCATTTTTATTACAAAATATATATGCATGTATATTATATATACACAGCATTTATTCATTTTTTTTTCTTAAGTCTCACTTGTGTTTTGCACAAATGACTCAGATGAGAAGCTTTCATTGCGTTGTGAAGAAAACATATTGTGTCACTTGGATATTTGGAGGTAGTAAATCATCCACTTGATCATGTCAGATGTGAGGGTTCAGAGTGGTATGAATAACCCAATATGAAATGGCATTGTTGTTTGAGTAGCTGTAAGATTTCCTGTTATTTCCCCCCCCCTGTATAAATCTATCATGCCTCTGGATTGAATTATAGTCTTTCACAGCACATCCTTCCACCTATTAATCTCAATACTACATTTTATTCGTTGCAACTAAAAGTTCCCCCACTATCTGCATTTTTCCTCACGGGTGTTAATAGACATTGCCTTTTACAGCATGGAACAGTATCAGGGCCATTGTTGTGCTGCTGAGGTCTTTTTTGATCTGTCCATTGGCAGGTAATGCCGGCAGCGAAGGCGTGCTAGTGAAACGCCTCCTCATTTTTCTGTGCTGTCAAACACCTACATAACCCAGCCATTCATTTCATTTATTTTTTGATTATATAAGGTGATTAGCTTGCACCCTAGCTGCTCTAATTTAACATAAATTCACAGAGTCCGTGAACTAGACAAAGCTGCTGTGCTGGATATATGTTCACGTATGCACACGGCTGGTGGTGTGATTTTACAGAGGGATAAGCACAGAGAGGAAATGCGCTGGGTAACATGGTGAGAGCAGACAGTCCTCTTTGCCAGCACGGCGTTTTAAGTTGCAAAATAGAAGCAGTGTTCCTATACTGCACTCAGTGATTTGATGAGCAATTTCTGGTCTTTCTGAGTTCCTGAGTTCTGAGTTCCTTTAGATCAGAGACTGCTGGTGGTACCGCGCACTCGTTTTAAAACTCGTGGTGATCGGGCCTTTCAGACTGTGGCACCACGGTTGTGGAATTCTCTCCCACTGTCTCTTCGCTGCACGGACTCCATTGATTCTTTTAAGAAACAGCTGAAGACATTTTTATTTAGAAAAGCATTTGATTAATTTCTTCTTATGCTGTTTTTATAGTTTTATTGTTTTACATTGTTTTATTTACTGTTATATTGTTTTTATATTCCCATTTCCTGTGTTGTAAAGCACTTTGTGATTTTTATCTGTGAAAAGCGCTATATAAATAAATTTTACTTACTTACTTACTTACTTACTCTCTCTCCCTTAAAGTGCCCCAAACACAGAGCTGAAGCTATCTAAAAACATCAGTAGTCCTCCTTCCATTGCCGCTCCAGTAAAACAACTTAATACCTCCTTTTCGAAAACGCAATTTGTTGTTTTTGGTACAGCAGCTTGCAAAGCTTCCTCCAGGCTGGATACACCAGCCTAAAACCCACAAAAAATACCTGGAGGTTTACAACCTCTTTCGTGTCTGTGCTTTTTTTTTTTTTTTAAATGAACACTTGTACAGTTATTAGTGTTGACATTCACATTCGGCAAATACGAGTGTCAGAGGTAGCTTCGCTTGATGCTTTATAGCAATGAAGATGGCAGGGATCACCTTCTTTCACTGCTGCTATTCTGCAATTTAAATGCTCTGTCCTTGTGTTTTTGACCTCTTTAAATGATGGTAAATATGGAGTCTTGGCAACCTTTGAAATGCAGTACAATAATCTCCCTAATTAAGATTGAATAAGGGGACTGATGAGAGCAAAAACATATCCTAGTTACAGACGAGGGCAGTGAAGGGTAGAAGAGAGGATTACAGGAGAATATTTTTCCTTTTCTCTTTGCCCCTTCAATCCTCTGGATTTTCACCCGTCTTTGGACTTGGTGGGAGGATGTGTTCTCTAGCAGGGGTGACCTGGCTCTGCTCTCTCATTGATGTGTGTAATGAAGGCCTGTGTCTGAATAATCCCATTAGGTGGTCAGATTAAAACCTGAGCTGATATTTGAGACTGTGCCCGGCACGGCTATAGAAATTGGAGAGCTTTGCTGTCGGCCCTTGGAGAAAGGGTCCAGATGAAGAGCGGCTACGGAGAGCGACCGTGTTTGGGAGGTCTCGTCTGTAGACTGATAAAGTGCCATTGTAATTAAAGCAGAGCGGAAGGCTTTAGTAGCTTCCTAACTTCACTCACTACCATCATTTTATACTTGAATTAGGTTTGAGATTCATCATTTCCAGTAAAGAGCATTTCTCACCATGTGTAATGGCTTTGATTCACCCGTTAAGGGCAATAATTTGAAAAAGATTTTCTGCTTAAGTGGGAAATTTGTCTTTTTTGTGTTGCTTGATGAGGATGGCTTAGATTTGCTGTTATTGCAGTGGTGTTCTGATTCACCTCTATCCGACTTACTGATTACGCGTGGGGATAATTTATCTCCAAGGAACATTTAGGATTGCTCAACGTAAACCTTCATTTTTGTTCAATTATGACCCATTACTTGTAAATGAGCTTCAAATTTCAGAAAGACACTTTGCCCATGCATATTTTCCCCACCCCTGTTAGATCAACACAGATACAATTCTGAACCTTTAATAATCACCATAAATCATTTGTGTGCATGTTGTACAGACTACAGCTGAAATTCAGTCGTAAAAATGTCATAAAATAAGAAACACATCCTTTTTCTTTTCGAATACAGCCAACGTATTTAGTGTTATCAGTGTGTGTTACATTATCATGTGCCTAATGGGCGTGTAATTAAGCAGTAAGACTGGAAAGACAGTATCAGAAGGAAATGAAGAAGCAGCATGTGTTTCACCTATATTGCTTTTCCCTGCCTTTTTTCAGACTTTACATACAATTCTCTGGTTTGCTCCGTGTGAACAGGAAGCTCATTCCTTTGTTTCTCACAGTCTCGTATTCCCTTCTTCCAGACCTTTCCCACACCATTTGTTTAGTAGATGGTGTAACTGTGTTGTATCCCCCTACCTTTCTGTTGAGGATTCAGTGTTCACCATTGAAGTTAAATGTGCTTCTGCTCTGCCGGTTTACCTAAGCACTACCTATGCGCCTCAAGGCTTTGATCACATTTCAGATAAAAAGTCTCTCTTGTCTGTGTGCTCTAAGGAGCTTTGCACAGTTTGTAGTTTCAAGTGAAGATGTACACATACGGGACAGCACTTTCATGTTAGTTTTACTGTATGCTGCACCCACATTTGACTCAAAAGTAGTCCTTTTGTTTTGTGTGGGGTTTTTTTGTTGTTTTTTTTCCTGTATGTATGCTGTGCACTCTCTAAATGGTGGACTGAACATAGCGCCTCATTTTAGTGATGCTATGGACATGGCAGTTGGGAATTTGAATTTTGAATGTCAGTATAGAGTCAACATATTCCTTTGGCTTGTGCAAGGTGAAATCCCAGCCTTCATACTCTAGCATCTTTGTCATTATCTCTCACAGGCCATTAGTCATATTCGCTCTGTTCTAGATTGGAGAACACCGAGGCTTATGATAATTTTCTCTCTTTTCTCCTCTCTCTGTAGTCAATAATATATATTTTTCATGGAGGCATATGCTATTTTTTGCCATGTGCTCCTCTGCTTGAATGGAAGAGCTTCGTGTTTATCAGCTCTCTAAGTGCATCATGGCTGTGTATGCTTGGCTGCTGATAATCATCTCTGGCAGTGCTCTTTCATTTCATTACCACGATGCTGGTGATCAAAATGTCTTGTTTTAATTATTTATGCTGGACTGTACTGCAGTATATCGTTGAATATGTTTACTTTGACTTGTAAGTAAAACTTGTTAACTGAAGAGCCATATCAATTATAAACCCATCTCCAAAATGTTAGGATGCTGTTTAAAGTAAGAATAAAAACAGAATGATTTGCAAGTAGCGCAATGCCTATGTTCATCAGGAACAGTACAATACCAATGTGCTGGGGACAGGTCTGGACAGCAGATAAGCCAGTAGACTCCTTACAGAGACATGTCTTAAAAAGACAAAAGGAAAAAAAGAAGTAGTGAATGTAGGACCACCTAGCTATCACAATGCCGCATTTTAGACTATGCACTGCTCCACCCTGGTTGCCTTTCTGCTGTTTAACTCAAAGAATAAGATTCTTAAAAATGAGCAGACATTTTCAACATTTGAAATGTTGTATTTGTACCACTTTCAATCGAATATAGGCTTTAAATCACTTGCAAATCATTTCATTCTCTTTTCATTTTACACAGCATCCCAGCTTCTCTGGAAATGGGGTTGTAATTCCTTCACTGTTTGCCTATTAAATTGTTTAATTTTCCTCCGCCTTCTAATCAGAGAAGAAATGATGGTTAATGCATGCTGACAAAGCTTCATTTACTTTAATGTCTTCAGTCATTTTACTCTTTGATGGTGTTGTGTGGTGGACTGGCTGTTTTTTTTTCATTACTTCTGCGTCTAAAACTGCATGTGGCTGTAGCTGAGCTTTTACGATATGTCACTAAAGACTACTGTTGGGCTGGGAGGGGGTGTTGTCGTGGGGCCAGGGGTCCTTCCCTTTCCCCTTTGCTTTTCCGTCCTTGTCTCCCTTACTCCATCTTTCCTAAAAAAAAAAAAAAAATGCACCTGCACAAACGCACCTCTTCCCACCAGAGCACTGACACACTCCCTTCCATCTGTGTTTTCCTACCCAGAAATTCCTGTCCCCACCTACGGTGGCACCACACATGTCCCACAGGAGCAACACAATGCAGGTGTCGCCATCGGGGGTGCTGTGGGGGGTGTTGCCCTCTTGGGTCTGGCGGCCATACTGCTCTTCATATTCCTGCGCCGCCGCCAGCGCACCTTCAAGGGAGACTACAGCACCAAGAAACATGTGTTCGGAAATGGGTACAGCAAGGCTGGTGGGCTGCCTACCCACCCCCCCATCCCTAAGAACTTGCAGTACCCGGACGACTCGGACGAAGAGAAGAAACCCGCCCAGATTGGTACCACTGGAGGGTTTGAGGCAGGCGACCGTGATTTCGATGCTGAATCAGACCTGAAGAGGCCCTATTTCACTGTGGATGAAGGAGAGAGCCGAGATTACGATGAGCGGACTCTGGCTTTCCAGTATGAGCCTGAATCTGAAATAGCCGATGATATGATCTCTCAAACCGATGGTTCTGTCATTTCTAAGAAAGAATGGTATGTGTAGTGGCATGCAACAACCAAACCAAACAACCCTTTGTCCCCCACCTCCATTCCACCTCACCCTTCACCTCCATCACGACCCCCACCCTCCCATTTATCAAACTGCACTATCATAGTCCCTCTTTTGGTCACCCTAATATCCCGCCCCCTTTCACATCTGACCCCATCCAACTAATATCAACTAGAAAATCAAGTGTCTATTTAAAGTGCTAGCAACATCAACTTCTCAGCATTGGTATCAGTACCATCAGGTGAATGGGCAAAGTGTACAAACTAAGGTATGTAGATGGACACACTGTTGCTGACATACAAGGTCGGTGTGGTGATTGGTCGATTAATCCTGGTGTATTCTTCATTTCGTGTATTTTTTCATATTATAAATGTGTTAAATGTATAAAAAGAGACAGCAGGTTGAGGTTTTGCTGAGCACATTTGTGAAAGTCCTACACTGGATGTTCAGTTTGTTTTCTTTTTCTTTTTACATTAGCATTGCAGTTTTGTTATTGTTTTTATAAATGTCTTTTTGTATGATTTTTAAGTGACCAGAGAACTGAGAGTTAAGTGTCTAACATAATTACAGGTGGAGTTCTACGTGTGTGTAGTTTTGTGGTCAAATGTTTCAGAGAAATTGGGGGGGGGGGAAATGGGATACATACTGTTTCTCAGTGGGGTTAGCGTTACTAATTTTTATATATTCGCAGCATTAAAACACATATGTTAATGCTGTTTTCCAAAGGTGTGGCTAGCATTTCTTGACCCCCTGTGTTTATGTGCTCGACTTGTTTCTTTACCGAGAGGAAGTCAGTCTACTGAGCCATATGGACATGGCAGTAACATATAAATATCCAGTATGCTCTATTTTTTTTTTATTAATTTCAAGCGTTAGTGCCCTTATTGTTGAAGCAGTATAGCCGAGGAGAGAAGGGCTGCAATTGTATCATACAAAACAGTTTCTACTTTTCAGTGGTGCATCACAGTCATGTCCAAAAGACACTTGGTGAGTTTCACAGGGAAATCTTCAAAAATGCTCTGAAATGTCATGATTGTCATTTGACTTGAACAGTTTGACTTGTGTACACAATCTAGAAATCTTACCACTGTAATGAAATGTCTGTCTTTTGCATTTAGCTGTCATAATTATATTTTTTTCTGACCCTCTTTTTTTTTTTTTTTCTTTTCAAATGGATGTCAGTCAAAAGTGTCTGAGGAGTTTTCCTGTAACAACTCTGTCTCTCTTTATAATTGTGACTTTACTGAATAGTTGGCTTACATCAACAGCATTTTCTATGAGGAGTCATCCATGGACACAAAGGACACAAATAGGAGAAACTGATGTTTTCATTTCAGTCTGAAGAGAAAACATGCTAACAAGGAAAGGGAATTTAAAATATGGTGGCCCTTCTGAAGTCACCTGCTGCTTTCATGATGCTTTTGTTCATTTTCTTTTGCTTTTTAAGTGACTTTCCAGAGATTTTAAGGTGATTTTAAAATTAAGAAGAGTTGCTTCCTTAATTTTGGCATCTCAGTCTGCTAATGGGGAATCAATGACTCTGTCTGCAGGCTCTCTATATACTATATCTATATATGTTTTTAAAATCACCGCTAACAAGTGCCAGTGGATGCTAGCATAGCTAATGACTTGTTTCTCTCCTCAGCACATAGGTTCATTACACAATCAGCAAAATGTATTTGCATCAAAAAAAAAAAGCGCAATGTGAAAAATTGGTTATAATGGAAGCATTGGAGGAAATCTATCAATGTAAACGACATATCTGACTGGCTCTGAACAATATAAATACTGTATTAAGCCTTATTTTATGCATGTTTTGTGTGTGGGAGTGGAAGTGCATATGTTGCTATTTTTTTTCCTATCAGTTCCAGTGTGCTTATCCTCATTTGCAGCTCAGAAGACTACACTTTGTCGGTGTCGTCAGTATTGACAGAGGTATGAGTTCCTAGGTACACAGTACCCAGCAACAATTTTGCAGTTAACACAAGAAAAGTGTAAAGTATATATAAATATATATAGAATAATAAAAATGAAAAAAATAACATCTCTGTGAGAGCAGTTCCCTCTGCTCGAGATGTGAATGTTTTACAGTCCACGCTTGTCTACTGTATGTTTTTAGATGAGCATGTTAATCATGAACCTCAAACTATATTGTATTTTCAAAACAAATCAGCATCACAGTATGGGGAATTGTTTTTTTTTAAGTCTGTTAGTCTCAATTTAGTTAGTCAGCCTTATTTTCTAAAGCCTTACTTCTTTTCTGTTAAGTGCATCTACTATGGAGTAAGTACAAGGTCTGCCACTGAAGGTTTCAGAGGGGGAAGCTCATTGACAGCAGTGGGGTTGCTACTTTCAATATTCTGAAGCAAAATACAGTTTTATAGTCTTTACTTTATTGTTCACCTGCAGGTGGAGTGCTTTGCTGTAACTTTTGAACTTCACACAGTTTGCATCATAGCATAATAGACACAAACATATCAAAAGCATCCTTTGTTCATGCATTCAGTGCCTGTCAAAGTTAGGAGGCATGGGGTAGTCTAAACAGTTACTGCTCCACCATTCAAGCTATTCATACCCAGAATAATATCGTGGATATTATTAAACTACAATGCAGACCGCAAGCCTGTTAAATATAAGACAGCTTATGGTCGCTTGCTTACAGTGAATATTATAGCAGGTATAGAGGAGCTTTAGCAAGGTACAAACAATGTGTGTACACTTGATCTTTAAATCAGCTAATTCTGCACTAATTCTGAGAGTTGAACACCTGAAGAGATCTAACCTTTGCAACTTGGTTGCACGTCGCTGAATTTTCTGAGCACAACATTTGAAACGCTGGTCCAGTTAAGAGAAATTCAACTTGTACTTACAAACATCACCCCCGTTTAAAGCACAATTTTAAGGTTTCATCTGACATCTAACATCAGTTATGTCACCACTGCCACACTTGCTTGTCAGATATGTTGGCGTGAGAAAGCCTTTTATTTTGGGGTCAACAGTCTGTATAGTTGTATATGTAAACATTGTCTTCATGTCGTTGGGGTTTTATGAGTTTCTATTTTGTAATACTGACTGTAATTTCATTCCATCCTAATCTCTCTTTTTTTGTATGTTTCAGTATGTTTCAACATTCCACTGTAAATAATGTACATAAGGTTGAGATTATAGTTGGGATTTATTTCGGGACAGCCGTGTAGGGACCCTGTCATGTAAAATATGCCTATTTTGACCACAAACATGGAGACTCGATGATGGATAGATGATGTTGATGCATAGCTTATTTCCAAAGTCCCACCTAAAAATGCTCCCCTAGTACATTTTTTTAATATGCCAGTAGTGGCTTCACTGTTGGGGGTAATGCATACAGTGTGTCGATGTAATGTTATTAAAAGAAAGTCAAAAGAGAGAAATTGTCTGTATGCAGCCATGTGAATGTATATTTCTGAGGGTGATACAAATACAAAAAACAAAAAAATCTATTGTTCAATTGTGATGACCCAGTGAAGTAACTTGTATTTGTTTTCAGCATTAAATGAGTTCAATAGTCAAAAGCGTTCTGTCCCAGTTCACTGATTGGATAGATGTGTGTTATCTGATTGAATATGGTTTATGTCTGCAGCACATTTCTTATCGCTGTGTATTGATTTTGGTAATTGCAGCTTTTTCCCAGTCGGTTCGACCAGTAATTTATCCTTGTCACCTCATGCCGGTGCTTATTTGGACTTTTTTTTTAATTATTATTATTATTATTTTCTTGTGAGCCTTAAATGTAAGACATGATACGTTTGTTCTGTAAATAAATAAGACTACAAATAAATCAAATTTAACAAACATAGACCTTGTTAGTACAATATTTAACAATTTCAAAAAGCACAAATGGTGTCCAGGCTACAGCAGGACAGTTCTCAATGTACCTTATTGATCTGTTCACAGTCATCGCTGTAGTTTACTGTATTTTTTTAACCTTATGAGACAAAGATGACAGATTCAAAGCGTTTTTCAAAGCTACAGTTTCCATATGTGAGTTACTTTAGTATAACGTATGTCTTCATTTTATCTGAAGTTAACACGAGACAGATAAAAGGATACATACAGTATATTATAAGAGCCTTTGATGGTTATAACAGTAGTTTTTGGTATTTTTCTACTTTAATTGGAGAGCAAAAACTGTCAGGCAGATGTTGATTTTGAGTTCAGTGCTTAATGAAGCTACAGTGATATGATGAGAGAGGCCCAGTGTAGAGGCAGACAGATCTGTCTCAGACTGTGGGACTCAAGTGCAGACATCTGCATCGTGCACATTAAGAACAGCCCAGAGTTTGCAGCTGTTGCCATCCATTTGCTAAAAGAGCCCTTTGTAGCCCAAGGGGCTTTGATGGCACATAGGCTTTTAACATGCATGGCCGTCTAGTTTTTTCTCCTCCTAATAGAGCCAGGAATGGAATTCTACAGCATATCCTCTATCAAAGTACTTTTTGGATGAAATATGGCTAGATTCCTGTTCTAAAGTATGTTCCTCCTGGGTCATAAATTCAAAAGCGAGTTTGTTAAAGTGTCTTTTACAGTGTGTGATGTCACTCCATTTAACACGGAGTGCAATAAGAGAATACAGATTACTCTAACATATTATGAATGAGAAAATTGAAAAACAATCTGACCGTGCCTGTCATTATTTATGTATTTCATTTTGTCATTAAATCAAGTTCCGAAATGCTTTATATTCAAATTTGAAGAAATCTTCAGTACTTCAACACAGAGTTTTCATACATTTTTGTGGTGAATCACATACCAATTCGATTTAGATTTTTCTTTAGACGTCTGTTACATTTTGTAGGCCACAACTGTTCGCTAAATTCTGGTTTTAACCCAACCATCTGTGAGTTGTTGAGCTGCCAACAAGCCAGAAAAATAAATAAATAAATAAATAAAAATATCAGTCTTAATGAGTTCAGGAAAGCACACAGACAGCCTACGCCACGAGTCATTAAACTACAGTAATTAAATAGTTAATGATCATAGTGTATATTAATAAGCAATCCTTTGGGATGGCTTCAGGAGGAGAGTGTAGTCAATCAGTGAGGTGGCTTTTAGTAGCACTAGTTTGTTCCTTTAAGGCTACTTTGTGCACATATTTGCATACTGAAACAGGGAAAATAATATCTGATTGTGTCTCGTTTAGATTTATAATGATTGGACTCAGCTGTGCAAGTCACATTATGAAATATTTGTAATTGTTATTAAAATAAAATCAGATGACCATAACTATGTCACAGACTGTTACAGTGTCTTAGTTCCACAGTTTATGCATCACTCTTTCTAATACTGCGTTCTTATTTTAAATAAAATGTATTGTTATTTGCACTTGTGCTATCCCACATACACTCTGAACTTATATTGCAGTGATCCATAATGAAATGTATAACTCTGAGGGGCACGTGTGCTCTCATAATAAATATGCTGCAAGTATTTAAACACATTCCCAGCTAGGGCTGTGCGATATGACCAAAATCTCATATCCCGATATTAAGACATCTATCGTCCGATAACGATATAAACCACAAAAATGTAACGTTTCCTGTAAATTCTGTGAATCTCGGGCAGCTCGACTTGCGTGAAGTGTTTCCAGCTGCGCGTCGCGTACCTGGAGTAGAGTGTTTTAACTGATGCATGAAACTATACATTTTTAGACATAGGTTGTAACAGCCACCGTTTTCTTTGTGAGTATTTATTACACAGCGTGCTGCGGGAAAAAGCCTGTTCTGTTTGAGTCTAAGGTTTATTTTTTTAGCATCTGACGGCTCTTTTTTGCTTCTCATCCGTAAATACTCTAGATCTTTCACGTGATTCAGTTTATTTTGAAAAGTCTCAACAGGATCTTGAGCTTTATTGTGAAAGGTTTATGTGGAAATAACGACAACGCATAAGAACAGGCGCTTGTCTGTCTGTAGTGTGGTTATATTAAATATAAAGAAGGAGAGAATTTTAAGAAATTAATATAGCCACTACAGTGACCATCAAAATAATGAAAAAATATTGCCGTAAACAGTTTATTTTGCGACACCACGAAACAAACGATAGCGTAAAATGAAACGATAGACGTTTTTATATCGTCATCCGATATATATCGTTATATCGAACAGCCCTAGTCCCAAAAATGATACCGTCTACCAATATACAGCGTTCAACCTTTAATCAACAATGCCATCTCAGTTTTGTTTTTACATTTACACAAACGGCCTCAGAAGTTAATGTTCTGTAGATGTGTTAAAAGATAAAATACTTCATTTTTGAAAAAATTGATAAGATAATATGCTGATATTTCAGATCTTACAGCTTTGCTAGTGGCACTCTGAGAATGCACTTATTAATATCAGCTCTGAGTCCTTGTTAACATGTGTAGAATGACATAACCTGCCAGCAAAGGTGCCTCTCAAGTAGTAGTGATATTACTTGCAATTGACTTCTGAACACTTTCTGAACAATCGTTTCATCATTCTATCATGATTATATCAGGAATGTAATTTGCAATATGAAGTTATGGGAAGCCTAAACTTAGTTTCAGAATAATTAAATCTTTGTTTAAAGTTGCTAACAAATAAATATGCAATTTAAATTCGCTAATTTTCAAAATGTAATTAAATAACACAATGGTGGCAATATACTTGTTTGACGTTCAGCAGAACAGTGTCTGCTATGTTGGCTGATATACTTTTTTTTTTAACTTTGATAAATAAAAGTTGGGCTGATTTTAACTCCATCAGTGTTGTACTAGAAATCTCTAAAGTTCAAGGATGATAAAACATAATGCGATTCAGTTGCATATAATTTGTGTGTAAGCAAAATTAAAAACAGTAAGTTACTACAAATTGTTTTTTAATTTAGTAGAACTTGAAATGTTTATCAGTGGGTAAACAATTAGCATTGCTTACCCAGAAAGATCAAGTACTGTATACTTGCAATAAATAAGTTGCCCTAACTTAGTTATCTGAAGTAAGCTTTACTTGGTTGTTTTGAGGTTATGAGTTTGCATCATTTTTTTAAGTTCTAAGAACTAATTAGATTTGACAGCATGATTGGAATGTAATAATCACATATAAACTGAAGCACTGGACATAGATTTTGTTTTTCTTATGACGGCACTAAATACAAAAATATAAGCATATTTTATCTGAGAGGACACTAATAACCGTGCCAGTCTTCATGGCACTTAATCCAGTAGTTCTTATGTGATGATTTTGTCCAACGGACAGAAAGGAGGACATCCAAAAGCAATGTTCTAAAGATAAACACACAATGAACTTTTAGGCAAACACCTTAGAATGTGTTATCACATTCATTCTTGGTCACCTCAGTGTGAGTATGTTCAAATGCTCATCCATTCAAGTATTCTTTTTGCTCTTAGTTTTTCTCACTAGTGCAAATTAACTAGAAATATTTGGAGCTATTGTATGATACACGGTTACAAGGTACAATCAAAAAGTTGCCAGGTAAATAAAATAACATAAAATACTGAGCAGATTTTCCCTTTTCTGATATTTTTGCATTTTAGCATTAATGTATCAAACTGGCTCAACTTCCATGCTGAGGATCATTGGTGGTGATGAGACCTGTGTCTTTGGCTAAAACCCAGCAGTTTTCAGTAGAAGAGTCCACAGTTTCCAAGCCCATAGAGCAGGACCAATAGCTTGCTCTTTTTTTCCTTTTTGTTACATTTATGAGGTTGTACACTGTAAACTTGTACCAGTGGGTGCGACTGTCAACGCTGTAGCATTCTGAGGTCTCTAGAGGAGAATATTCAGCAGAAACAGACTAAACTGTGATGCGGGCACATGATGAAAAGCTGGATTTTTCTTGCCGCGTCAACACAATCAGCACCTGCCCCACTCACCAGATTTGCCTCCCTGTGAGATCCTCCACTTCCCCAAAATGAAATCAAGGTGAAGAGTCAGATTTTGATAAAGTGTAAATCCAGTGTGCATCACAGATGCATAAGTACAAGTGGACCGATGGGACATCTGAACGATCTAAAAATAGCAGCCATCCAGACATGCAGAAGAACATGATATTAAACGAGAGACAGCCAAAATAAAATTAGGAGGGTTTTTTGTTTTTTAACTGCAGATTTCTGGGATCTTGTACATCTGACATGTGCTGTTACATAATTTTAATAGAAACCTGCCAGGCAATTTACATGGTACATCAATTTATCCCATAATATAATATAAGACCCAGAGGTGCCTCATGCCAGCAGGCAAGGCAGGTAACCGTGTGGGCCCCAGGTGAGGAATAACAAACGTTAAACTGCAGCAGTGGCAATGCGCAAAGTTTGACATGAAAGTCAGAGAGGAGTAAGGGATCCACCTTACTCCTCTCACTCCCACTGCAAATGGTGTTTATGATTCTGTTTAAACAAACCAAATGACTGACTGTCAATCAATGAAAATGAAGAAGAGTTGTCCTTCTGCGAGAGAAAAAAGAAGGAAAGAGCAAGATAGTGGTGAGTCGAGCAGAATTTAATAATGTTACTAGAATGTAATGTAACCATCATCACATTATTTCCTTTGTTTACGTTGATATTTTACATTAGTTAAGTTAGCTGCCAGAGCAGCCTGGTGTGGCCATGATCACATAATATGCCATGTTCTGTTTTTTGGCATTTCAGTCCAGTCAAGAAAAAAAATCACTTAGTTGATATTATTATAAAGCTATAAGACACTGGCGTGGTCTAAATAGACTTTGCTATGTTTTTATTTTAGAGGAAGGATGTGAAGGATTTTGTTTGTTTGTTTATTTTTCACAATTAGATCTCTCATTTTTTGTAGCCTACACAGTATAGTATGCCTAGTAGTATGCATCAGTTACAACATAATAAATATAATACAGGCAAATACAGCTATTATTAAATAAACATATTTCTAATGTCAGTGAAATTTGGATGTCTCCAGTAGCTCTTTTTTTGAGTGTGTCCATTTAAGTGGAATAGCATTTTACTGTCATCATATGATACACTATTTTCAGCTTTTAACCAGTTATTTATAACAAAATGTCAGATTGATTTTCATGCCAAAAACAACTACAGCTCCATGAGAAAAATCAGCAGATACCGCTGGTATTTTCTCCATCCCTTGTGGTATTTTCATTGGTCATACGAGCAAAAGTGTCCTAAGATGACTTGCGTCATCCCGTACTTCATTTCTGCATTTTGACTCTCAGTTCCCTGTTTATGTCTCCTCAGATTTCATCTCTCAGGCAACAAGTGGTGCGACCAAAGTTGACATATGTTTCCCTTGGAGCTCTATCCAATGCGAAGGCACAAAATTTGGAGACATAAACCTGCCATGACCAAACTGGGAAAATGAACTATGAGAAAGGCACATTCAAATCTCACGCCGTTCTTTCCATTCCCCAGATCCGCTCTTAACAATGAGCTGTTTTGTGCTGCACTGCTGCAGCTGACTGTATGATCCCACTAAAACAAGCACTATTGTAAATGACTATTGTTTCTAAAACACTAACACTGACACCTGGCTCAGTGTTCCTGTCATGTTTAGAGCTGATATGGTGTTTGCCATCCATTTAGGTCTTTCTCAATGCCTCTGTTTGTGTTTACAAAAAAGAAAATATTGTTTATGAATATATAAACATGGAGTGAGGCTGCTGCTCAAAATAAGCAGTGAAGTGATTCATCTTCGTTGATCCTTCCATTGTTTGTTGTTAGGTTATCTTTTGGCTTTTTTTCTGTTTCATGGTGTGCATCACTGTCCTTGCGAACCTCTAGTTTCTTGTGAAATGTGTACACTACCTCGTACCTCCTTTAATGCAAATGAAGTCTTGAACTGTATCCTGTCAACTCAGAGGGAAGCATTTTCACTGGAGAACATAAATCCTGCCATTGCAGCTCACAAGCTGGACTGACCAGCCGCTGGACTCGTTCAGGGACAATGACATCATTCTTCCCCCACCTCCTCCTCAGCCAGAGGCACCGCTGCTGGGACTTAACTCAGGTCCCATTGGTGTTTTAGCTCCAGGTTCTCCACTGGGATGCACCATCCCTGGAAACTTAAAATAAGAGTGCAAGCAGCTTTATACCTTTCAGTCCTGAAAAATGAATCAAAGGCTGCTAAAACAAAGCTCCTCGGATTATAATCCAGTGGGAATCATAACCGCCAGCACATATTGCCCTCTGTAACCTGACACAAATTACTGACTTCAAAACCACAGGCAGCTCTACATTTCAACAAAGCCACCTCATCTTGTATTTAGAGTAACCAAACATTCACTGTTTTCACAGACGATTTCTACAAAAGTGAAACTATGAAAATACTAGATTCCACTAGAAATGGTTCCACAATAAAGGTTGAGTTTTCATCAAAAAGCATTTAGCAAATGTTTGAGTGTGTTATTCAAAATAATAAAAAATATCCATGAGAAATGAACAGCACACATTCGTATTTCATCAGTTTTGTGCTAAAGAGCTGGTCGATGCGTTGGGCTTCTCCCGTGGAGCTTCCAGATTCGACCACATCAAAACAGTGAAATAAGTCATCACAAAAGTAAAGCATGCAAGACATGATTGATCATCTATAACTAGAAAGGAATAACAACCAAAAATGATGTGTTCCCAAATGAAGCATTTATGTTGTATTTCAATGAATAACACGCCATTATTTATTTCTTTTATTTGTTTGCGGTCTCTCTCAGAGGTCAAGAGTTTTGCAATCATACAGTGGAATTGTTACTGCACTGTCAAATGTAGTTTCCATTGTGCTGAATGTTTTCTGATATTGTTTGCAAAGTTTTGTTTTTGTTTGGTAGAACATGTTTCACATATAATCTGATCAATTAAGCATGCAGTTTACACCCCACTGATGGACAGAACAAGTAAATTCTATTTCCAGAAAATGTGAAATGATAATGAATTGGCAATTATTTGGATTAACCCAGGATCAGTCTGCTGAAATTATTATTGCCTATTATTTTGTAAATGAGATGGCTCATAACAAACTGCTTGGATCCTATGAATACATTTGTTGGCACCTTGAGGGATGTCTGCACTAGCTACTGGAGACACACACAGACACACACACCAGCCCTGCTTTGACACCCTCCCATTTTCAGAGCCAGTCATGGCGTGAGCAGCTCTGCTATCCAGCTGCGCATTAGCGTTCTCCAATTAAACTCAGCCATCCCAGAGCAGAACGAAAGGCCTAAACCCTCTGGTGAGAAAAGTGCTGACAACCCTCATCTACAAAGTCCTGCTGGGAATACTTTGTCCCTGTGACCATTTACCCAGTGTCATAGAAGTGGCGTGTGTGAGTGTCTGTGTGTGGGTTTAGGAGAGCCAGAGAGGAAGTTTGTGTGCATACCCTTCATCCCTTTGTTGACCAGTGCTTTTTTCTGCACTCAGCCTGAGTGACTTTAGACACAATAACAAATTAAAGTTTGTGCGCATCACCACTAATTCTTGATTTAGTGAGAAAATATGTCCTATTTCCTGTGCTTTTGAAGTTGGACTGATCAGTATTTTTATTTTTTGCATGCAAGTCTTGTCAAGAGCTTAAATTTACAAAAAAAAAGTTTAAATATAAATCCCTGGAGAAGCTGAACAACTAGCATCCTCCTTAAAAGATGGGGCGTGGCAGCAGAAACAGAGAGCTAGATTGAATATAGGCCCAATCATCCCCAGTCATACTGAAGTAGAAGTCCAGAACGTTCCTTCATCAGTGATGCCAACAAAGGATGATTTTTGGTCTTAATTTTGTATGAAAACAAACAAACACAAAAAACATTTTTGTTTTTTTTACTTTTTAATTTTTTCTTAATTATGTTTTTGGATAAAATTCTACATCATTTACCATGCAGATTATTTAATTACACAGATGGATTTCTGATTAAATGCACTATTTGCAATTATTATTATTAAAAATCAGTGTAGCTTGATATACCTTACCCCCCTCCTCTTTTTTTTTTACCACCAGCCCAGTGGCAGGCTCATTTTACTAGCACTATTTAAATGACTAATGCTAAAGAGACAAAATTCTAATGGTTTTGGGAAGAAGAGACGATGAGCTTTATGAGGATCCTAGCATATCACAGTAGCACAAAGCATTCACAAGGTACTGCACGCTGAACACTGGCAGAAAAATTAGCTCTGCTAGATTCTACCATGTAAAATTTAAACGGGTATCAAAAAATGATGGTATCATTTTACCATCATACCATTCCACTTACCGTAACCGTTTTGGGCTAAAGAGAAAATTCAAATGGTTTCATAAAGATGAAAATTATTTTGTAATTTTACAGCCAAAATTACAAAATATCTCCAGGGATGCTGTGTGATACTTGGGTAATAAAGGGTACATTTGTCATTATTATTAGTTAAAAACTCTAATTTTTATAGCTAACATCAAGAAGTCATACATATCCCCATGCTGCTGAAAACTAGGGCACTGTATTATTTTTCCAATACCAGCACTTTCTCTTCAGCAGCAGAGCTGACAGGTCTTGCCACATTCGGCTTTGACATGTATCTATGAAAATTATCCTCCTGTTAAATCCAGTTCTTAGCCAGTGTCTTTGGTGATCATCGAGCATGAATCTGCTGCTCTTGCTGGGAAAGAAAACGAATCACAGGATGAGTCAAATTTCTCTCAGCATCATTATGTCAGTTGAAATTAAAATTTCTCTGTCTCCCAGACATTAGGCATGCCATGAAATGAACCTTCACCTGTTAAAAATCACTGAACCCACTGACTGTAGGGAGAGCTCTATAGTTAACATTCGGAATGATTCATCAACCCAGTTACCACAGAGTTTCAGCATCTGACAAATGGGACAAATGGGGTAAATTAAGAACCCAGTGTCTCTCACCCCCACCCCCTCTTCCCTGACTATTGACTCTCACAGCTTTATCAGTGTACATTAGTGTCAGTGCCAGTCTACATTTAGACTAACTGTGCCAGAGGAGGCAGGCCATCAGCACATACAGCCATGTCTGTCGTCATGCAGAGCCAATGACCCTTTGTCAGAAACAATCCACATCAGCAGAGCTATCAAGCCAAGGCTGCACTGTCCAGTGTTTGAGCTCTGAGACTGTTCTCCAATTGTGAAAAAACAAATCTTGAGGTTAGTATACAGATTTAAACCACAAAACTGCACAAGTTATGAGTTTTGTGTCTAAATGTGCCAGCTTCGTCAGCACAATTCACGGAACTGTGCCCCCGGCATGAAGTTGGTACAAAATTGACCAATGTCCAAATTGAACTCGGTGTTTGGGGAGAAACATTCTCCAACAACAAGGAAGAAAATTAATCATAACTAAAGAACATAATTAACAGCAGAAAATGGCGAGCCATCAGTGCTTGATGTCTCGCCTCAGTTTTCTTACTTTTACTTTTGGTGTTCTTTATTGTACGGCAGCGCGCAATTCTGTGTGCACTTCACACAATATCTCACTTTTGATGTTTGCAAAACTCAAATTCTTACCTCTGGGTGACAATGTTCCTGCTGCACCTTAAAGCTCCACAAAATGTGGAGTGTGCCAATTAAAATGTAGATGTGATTAGTTGTTAAAAGAGCAGCAGTTTTTAGAATAGATTTTTTTTCTCCTTTTTGCTGCTAAAAAGAGACAGGCACAGTAAGATGTGAAGGCAGTGGAGAAAAAAAGCTGTGGGATCTGATTGCATGCCAGCAGGGACATAAGCAGGTAGCTGCAGCACAGACTGACTTAACCACTCAATTATCTTTAGGCACCAGAGGTCATCAGAGAATATTTAATGGAGTCCAAAGTTCTACATCCTACACTGCTTTGCGTCTTCATGAATCTGTAGCTGTGGATTTGTGGACCCTGACCCCTAAACTGTGATCTTTGAAGCCTCTAAATTACTGCTAACGAAAATAAGTCCCCTAATCTGCCACAAATACCCATGTGGAGCCAGCCATTGATTAGATTACAGTGCTATTTGCAACTTCATCTGTAAGAAGCTGATCCATGCAAAAATGCAAACAAACTAACTGATCCTAAAGCAGAGCCAGTCACAACAAATTGCTCTGATGTTTAGTGGCCGGTTGCCATGACGAGTCACAACCAGTTAGTTGCCTCAGGAGAATTGGCTTTCTTCAGCAGCACGTTTCAATACCCAAACCTGAGGTCAGTCACCGAGTCCACATTACTAAAGCTGAAATTTCTTTCTTTTGTCAGTTTGTCAATGGTATTTTATTTCCTGAGAAGGGCTGGATCTAAATACAAAAAGGCGAGCTAAAAGTTTGATTTCTGCTTAAATCGTCATACCGATCATCATCCCACCTAAAATTTAACATTATGTTTCATCAGAAAGGTGGAGAAGATGTCAGAAGTACAACCAACTGTTTGAAATATATACATTTTTTTAACCTTGTGTACAGTCTCTCACAAGCTTCATCATTCATGTTGCACTGAGTTTTGCTACTGTAGGCTATAAGAACGCAGTTTGATTAAGGGAACAAATTATTTTCAGCAACATTAATAATCACCAGGCATATGCTGCACTTATAAATTTACGTTTTCCTTACGATTTCTGATTGATGAGCCCTGAGATTTTAACTTATTTTTTGAGCTTTAATTTGCTAATCAAAGTTAGAAATGTATTACCATAATTTATTCACACAATGACTGATGACATGTTTATTTATATCTGTCTCTCCCTGAATTTGATGAAGGCATGCAAGCTGATAATCACTCGGGCCTTTTTTCTAAAGAGCTTTGTCATTTTGTTTTGCTTCGAAGCTGGGAGAAGCTGTGGCCTTCAAAGACATTTCTGATTAATTTGACTACTTGTTGATCTTTATTCATTACTTGGAATGCGCATATTGCGGTGTTTACTTTGCATTAGCCGCCCTCTGTGTACTCAGACATCAAATCACTTTTATTGCTCTTGCACTTTGCCAAAGTGAACATTTTTAGACAATCGAAATACTTACGATCTGAACTTGTTCCCATAAAGTCAGCCAATTTAACACTTTGATTCGTTTATCTATCACTTACTAAGAAATATATTTCTTTCTTCCCACCACTTTTATTGCTTTCATCTGTGATTTGATACAAATAAAATTCAGCTGCTTGGATTATTACATACAGTAATTTCTTGGTACACTAATGCTTGAGAAGGCTTCATGCTGTCTCTGACACATCCATCCTGAGGCCCTTAAATCTGTCCCTGAAAGCAGGACAAAAAGCAATGGATGACTCACTCTGCATGTGCAGGTATTGACAGAAGGACTTCCTGCCATGAGGCATCTTGTTAAAAGGAAATGTGATACAGTAGTGTTGATTTAACAGGTTTTCCTTCTTCTAATGAATAGCCTTATGCGATAAAAGCTTCCTGTTTGAAGATAAGGTATTCAGCAACAACAAGTGGATGCATGGCTGATTGTCACGAGTACCTTGGTATTATGTGTCTCTTTGACAGGAAAGTGCACAAGAAAACAAAGCTCCACTTTAAACCTCAAATTAAACAGCACCAGCACAAAGTCTAAAACATTCAGGGGGGATCAGTTTTCTTCACTTTAATGCCAACCATGTCACATCTAATTTATTTGTCTGGACTTTTTTAAAACCCTTTTCTAGAATAAAAAAATTTTTTTTTGGAAAGCAAGAAAGTGTTGAGTGCACCCTTACTGTAAATAAAAAGTGGTTTTGTCCTTCACCTATTTAAAAAGGGGTCTGAGCGTACACAGCATATGGCTGTGTATTTTCTTACATTTCAGTGACAGAGCTGAAAGATGTTTTCTTGTGAGCGGCCCTGCGGTCACAAAGTGGAGCACTACATGTGCTGGTGACAGTGGAAAAAAATAATCTGAAGTACAGCCCCAACAGAACACATCTATCAGCTGGCTGCAGTGTGTGAGAAGTATATTGAAACAGCCTTTGTGGCTTTGATTTTCTTTTCTTTTCATATGTCAGCTCAGGGGTAGCCACCCCGAGACTGTGTGCTAATAGTCGTTTATCTGTTCTTAGAAATCTAAGCAGAATGATTTTATAGGAACAACAATCAAAAACCTCTAGTTCAAATATCCTCTAGCAACTAAGGTTAATCTAAACATGATACAGGAGATAGTTGTTACCACTGTCTTGTCTATATGGTGAACAATGTTGGGAAGGTTACTTTTAAAATGTATTCCACTACAGATTACAGAATACATGCCCCAAAATGTATTTAGTAACGTTTTCCGTTAAGTTACTCACTGTGAGAAACGTATTTTGAATACTTTGGATTACTTGATATATTATCGTGCTTTTTACAACTACATGAATGTACTATTGCTGTGTGATTTATTACTATTACTTAAGTCTATTTGCCATACCAATACCAACTAGATGGTTAAACTTTTTGCATTGATCTCGTATAGAAAACTTCAGTATCAGTAATATGTTTCTTTCTGTCTGCTTTCAGAACTGCACATTATTATTTGCAGCTAGCAGGTTGCAATGCAGCCTTCATTAATAGTAATAAATCACACAGAAACACTACACTTAGGATACAAAACTGGCACATAACCCAGGTAGCTACCACAACTAAAACAAGCTAACATCAGTTTTTAAAAAATAACTTACTTCCAGATGTTTCTTTAGGTTGGAGGTGGAGTCTTTTGATGCTGAGAGCAGCTTGGTTGCTGCCAAACAGAGTTTGCATTGCACAGTCAGATTTCACCCATCTCTTTCTTCTTTAAATGTGAAGTGGTGTCAGAATTTCCAAGTAAGAAATGCATTCCTGCCGTGCACTGCTGGCTCTGTTGTGCTGGCTCCGGGTCCATTGTGTAACTGACGCCACCAACATTAACAGGACGCTTACATTAGAGCCTCTTATCTTGTGTTTTGTTTGCATTTCTGGCAATGCATAGAATTACCAAAATTAGAGAGGGGATAGCCAAACATATGAAACAGGAAAAGAACGTCGTGTAATTTTATTTCAACAAAGTAACTGTATTCTAATTATCACGTATTTAAGCGGTAACTAACAGAACCAGTACATGTAGTCCGTTACTCCCCAACAATGATGGTAAACAGGAACCTACAGCAAGGAGGTAGTTAGCATGGCTCAGTTAAAGACAAGAAATTAGTGAAACTGTCCACACATGACACAAAACACAGCTATCTAAAAAACATTATATATTTGTTAAAAAAAACAAACAAAACTGTAAAAGTGTTCATACATACTCTCTTGTGCTGTTGTAGTTTTAGCCTGAAAGAAGGCATTGAGAATCCAAGCTTCTGTGTGCACACATGTACATCAGAGTTTAATTTTTTCCTCATCTGACCTCATAGACTCTGAATTGTTATGGAGTCAAAGAAACAACACTCACATTTCTACCTGCAGGGTATGTTTACCACTTATTCAATTCAATTCAATTCAATTCAATTTTATTTATATAGCGCCAAATCACAACAAAAGTCGCCTCAAGGCGCTTCATAGATACAGAGAAAAACCCAACAATCATATGACCCCCTATGAGCAAGCACTTTGGCGACAGTGGGAAGGAAAAACTCCCTTTTAACAGGAAGAAACCTCCGGCAGAACCAGGCTCAGGGAGGGGCGGCCATCTGCTGCGACCGGTTGGGGTGAGAGAAGGAAGACAGGATAAAAGACATGCTGTGGAAGAGAGACAGAGGTTAATAACAGATATGATTCAATGCAGAGAGGTCTATTAATACATAGTGAGTGAGAAAGGTGACTGGAAAGGAAAAACTCAATGCATCATGGGAATCCCCCGGCAGCCTACGTCTATTGCAGCATAACTAAGGGAGGATTCAGGGTCACCTGGTCCAGCCCTAACTATATGCTTTAGCAAAAAGGAAAGTTTTAAGCCTAATCTTAAAAGTAGAGATAGTTTCTGTCTCCCGAATCCAAACTGGAAGCTGGTTCCACAGAAGAGGGGCCTGAAAACTGAAGGCTCTGCCTCCCATTCTACTTTTAAATACTCTAGGAACAACAAGTAGGCCTGCAGAGCGAGAGCGAAGTGCTCTAATAGGGTGATATGGTACTACAAGGTCATTAAGATAAGATGGGGCCTGATTATTTAAGACCTCGTATGTGAGGAGCAGGATTTTGAATTCAATTCTGGATTTAACAGGAAGCCAATGAAGGGAAGCCAAAACAGGAGAAATATGCTCTCTCCTTCTAGTCCCTGTCAGTACTCTTGCTGCAGCATTTTGGATTAGCTGAAGGCTTTTCAGTGAGTTTTTTGGACATCCTGATAATAATGAATTACAGTAGTCCAGCCTGGAAGTAATAAATGCATGAACTAGTTTTTCAGCGTCATTCTGAGACAGGATATTTCTAATTTTAGAGATGTTGCGCAAATGGAAGAAAGCAGTCTTACATATTTGTTTAATATGTGCGTTGAAGGACATGTCCTGGTCAAAAATGACTCCAAGGTTCCTCACAGCGTTACTGGAGGCCAAGGTAATGCCATCCAGAGTATGAATCTGGTTAGATACCATATTTCTAAGATTTTCAGGGCCGAGTACAATAACCTCAGTTTTATCTGAATTAAGAAGCAGAAAGTTAGCGGCCATCCAGGTCTTTATGTCTTTAAGACATTCCTGCAGTTTAACTAATTGGTGTGTGTTATCTGGCTTCATGGACAGATAGAGCTGGGTGTCATCTGCATAGCAGTGAAAATGTATGCTATGTCTTCTAATGATGCTGCCTAAGGGAAGCATGTATAATGTAAACAGAATTGGTCCTAGCACTGAACCCTGTGGAACTCCATAATTAACCTCAGTGTGTGAAGAGGACTCTCCATTTACATGCACAAATTGGAGTCTATTAGATAGATATGATACAAACCACTGCAGCACAGTACCTGTAATACCTACAGCATGTTCTAATCGCTCTAATAGGATATTATGGTCGACGGTATCGAACGCTGCACTGAGGTCTAGCAGGACAAGCACAGAGATGAGTCCACTGTCAGAGGCCATAAGAAGATCATTTGTAACCTTCACTAAAGCTGTTTCTGTGCTGTGATGAGCTCTGAAACTCTTCAAATAAACCATTCCTCTGCAGATGATCTGTTAGCTGTTTGACAACTACTCTTTCAAGGATTTTTGATATGAAAGGAAGGTTGGAGATTGGCCTATAATTAGCTAAGACTGCTTAGCTAATTATAGCTAAGCAGTCTTATCAAACCTGTGTAGATTTAAACTTGAAAACAAGCGCAGTTTTGAATTTTTTCTAAATGAAATATTGTTTTTTACTCTTTTATTTAGAAAGAATTGTAAAAACAACCCTATTTTCATCCAACTGAAAAAAAATCAAATAAGTGTATTTTCTTACCAGGTGAACAATATCTTCAAACCTGTTACGTATTAGATTGCTGAGGAAAGGAGATCTACTCAACCAGTGACCTCACTAATATAGCGTACATACAGTATTGGATGAACGTGAAAGCAGTGATAGAAACCCTAGATGGCAGCTCCCTGCAATGAGATAATGAGTTCAATAAACTTTATTCATCCCCACAGGCACAAAACCAACAAATATGATACAGTATACAATGGCGTACACACTATTCACAGATAATGATACATAAAAACTGTATCTGCCAGTTCAGTAGTAAACATGCTGCTGTGGGATGTTGGAAATGGACTTCAGGTTAGTGTATTGTTGTTAAATGGAGTTTCAGCACTTGGGAGTGATACTGTATCACAATACACAAGGTAATTATTATTACTATTATTATTGTTGCTCGTGGAATAACTGAATTGAGTAAATGCTGCTGCCATACATGTTGCTGTGGTGCAGCAGAGGCCGTATTAGTTCTTTCTTTATATTGAAGGACAAATTTCAACTACAGCACTGTTGCTGGCAGACAAGAGGAAATTGCAGTTTCCATTCAGTGCAGTAGATTGAAGTTTGGTCCATATTGTGTTTGGACAATGACGCAATTTTAAAATTTTTTCGCCTTTGTACCCCACCACGGCAGATTTAAAGTCAAACAGTCAAAATTTGATTTGAAGTTCAGAGTTTCATCGTTAATTCAAAGGATTTAATTAAAACATTGTATTAGCTGTTTGGGAATTACAGTCACTTCTATGCAGTCCCCAATTTTTAGGGGCTCAAAACTAAATGGACAAATTAGCATAATTTAAACTTTTTCATACTTGGATGAAAATCCTTTCCATTCAATGACTGCAAAGTTAAAGTCCATGGTTCCATGTTACCAAGTGCTACGTTACCTCTTGAGAGCTTCACCTTCAGTTACTGCTTGTTTGTGGATCTTTCTGCCTTCAGTTTTGTCGTCAGTAACTAAAAAGTGTCTTCTTTTGCTTTGAGATCATGACTAGCTTGGCCATTAAAAATATCCAATTCATTTCCCTTTAGAAATCTTTCAGTTGCCTTTGCAGTATGTTTTTGGTCATATCCATTTGCTCTGTAAAGCGCTATCCTATCCAGTCAGTTTTGCAGCATCTGAGCAGAAACTAGAGCAGCGTACGCTTCAGAATTCATCCTTATGTTACTTCTATCAGCAGTCACATCATCAATAAACGCTAGAGACCTGGTTCTACTGACAGCCATGCATGCACATGCCAAAAGACAGCTTCCACTGAGCTTGATGATGATATGAGACCTACTATCTCTTTCCATCATTTTGGTACAAGTTCATCTTGTTTTCACCTATCCAAACTATTATCAGTATATCCAAAGTCTAACCTGGCCTAATATTCTTGAATGTACAGCTTGTTGTAAATGTTTTGCATTTACATCAATTGTTTTTTTTTCTTCAACAATGATATCCTCTCTTCTTGTGTTCCTGGCTGTTCCTGGCTTGGCAAAACATTGCAAAGGCTTTTTTCTACCAGAAAAAGAATTCTGCAATCATCCACTTCAGCCCTGTGGTCTTCCAGGCCTTTTGGTGCTGATGAGCTCGACCGTGGATTCAGTTCATTCCAGACTTTTTCTTTTTTTTTTTTTTTTTTACAGCTCTTGAATTAAAGATCATTGTCTGTTATTCAATCAAATCTTCACTGTTGGATTTAAAATATGATACGCTGTGGCTCCAATGAAAATCTACCGTCCAGAAACTTATGGACTAACTATACATTATCACTCTGCTGCTGAGCTCTGACTGCCACTTTTCCACAATTCTTCAGTAATTTCTTCTCATGCATCTAGCATGTTTGTGATTGTAGTATCAATGAGATACTAGTCCAGTCTTTACACATTTCAGGAAAAAATGTCAAGAGGCTGTTTTTTATATGTGGTATACAGTACAGTCTGTATTTACTGAAGTCTGTGTGGCATCCTTTAATTGAAATATAAATGATTTGATTGTTTGATTGTTTTTTTTATATAAAAAATAATACTGACAACACAAACAATGGCTGCAATATGAACACAGCTGTAGGGTGGGCTTAAAAAGCCTGCAGAGCTTGCAGAGGATTACTCTACAATAGATGTTAAAGAAATTGGGTAAAATCAAATGAAAGTATGAAAGACAGCAAATTCACACCTGCAGATGTGAATTCAAAGGCAAAATTCCTGTTATTATTGGTAAACCATTACACACATTTCCACTTTAAAAAAAAAACAAAAAACAAAAAACATTAAATCTGACCTTTGCATCATGCCAGCAAAATGACACAGGTTTATGAGTCTTTTTTTCTGGTTCCTAATGTTATCACTGACAATGAACAGAAGTGTGATTTTTGTGGCAGATGTATTAGATATTAAAACACCGTCACTAAGAGTTTAAATTCAATTTAAATGCAAATAGATGACACCTTACATGTGTTTGAGAATGGGAGAATATATCATGTCTATACATCTATCTAACATATAATGTGTGAAAGGGAGAGAGCATGTGAATATTAATATGCATGAAAGAAAAGTACAGATTTTTTTTCTCAAACTTTTTCAGTGAACAATGAATGGATAGATGTTAATAAATACACAAAGCAATCTTTTGAGACTACTCACAGCCAAAATTAATCTGGCTATGAAACGGCAAAAATGAAAACTAAATACAGTTTAATCATTAGCCTGAATACAATAAAGGAACAGAGGCTGCACAGAGGCAACGGGGATATTGTTTTAGACTGACTAGTTTTGTATGCAACATCTGTAATCTTATGCTTTCATTTATCTGAATGATGAAGCTCTGTATCAGAGCAGGTGTGCCTATTTGAACAATGACAGCTCTCTGAATGTTTTCGAGAAACATCATTGTAGAGGTGCCTGATATGATTTTATGTACCTCATAATTAAGCGCCCGTTCATCCATCAGGTGATGTCTCTTATTTTTTGCGAGGCTGTGCTGCTTTATGTTTTTTAGCAGTTTTCGTCTCTCATCTATTTTCAGGTCAGAATGAATCAGCTTCTCCTCGCTTTTTTGTTCATTTTGACACCCGACAAAACTCATCGCCTCTAAGGGAATTGGAGTAGAGGGTCTTGTTTTGTTCTGGCAGTTCTTTCAGGAATGGCCATCAATCAGGTGATCTATTGTGTTAGAGGGAGACCTTTCTCTATTGAATTCATGGCTTGCTCCAAAAAGCAGATGCTACAAAGGTATTGAAAGTTTGCAGGGTACATTATAATCTGACGTGAGAGAAGCACGGTGAAAGACAATGGGGCTGTGCTTCATAATGATTTTGCTGCCAGTTTATATGTCAGGATGAGGTGACCCCATTGGACAGTGACTCTCATGATTATTCTCCTCAGATCATACTGGTACAGTGATTCCAACAAAACAAAAGGAACAACCAGTGACTGAAAATAAAGCCAGCTTGGTTACAAAGCACCACAATGAAAAAGTCATTAGCCAGTTATTTTGAGCCAGAAAATATATCCCATCAAATAACAACACAATTATATTGTTGAGTGAAGTTCTTTATTCAGTCTAAGAATTGCATTTTTGGATTTCTTTATGACAGAGAAAAGAGCAATCTTTTCCATGCAGCAACCAAATGTTGATAGATTTGTAAAATATCAGCTGGCAGGAGCAAAAGAAAAAAACACAAGGGGAAAGAAAACAGGAGCTGAACTGAACATTTTGCCTGATATTCCAGCTGATTGATGGGACTGGTTCTGGTGAGCTATTGTAAACACATTTACTTCTTGTTTCAAAGACTGCAGAGTAACTGGGAAAGGAGTTTGTAAGTCTTAATTTGCTGGCATTGTCAGTCAATGCCTGTGTCCATCAGGCTGAAACTACCCAGACAAAGCATAAACAAAGTGTAGGCTCTGTGTAGAGAGAGGTGGATAGAGGGGAACCAGAAACAAAACAAAGATGCGGCTGAAATTCTGAATGCGTGCGTCATTTCTCCAGTTGAGAACTTTTGGAACAATGCACATTTCTTGTGGGCTCACACATAAAAAAGAACAGATTACTCTGACAAGCCACTTGGTTAGTGAACCTCACAAAACCTAAATATCACATGCCAAAAATTGTCATCATCATTCCTGAGCATTCGCATTAAAACTCAAACAAGTTGGTGATGCCAGTTCAGACACTCGTGTAATTGTATGTCACCAAAATCTGCAACTATCCAAAGCAACTAATATGGCAACGGCAGTAGAAGCAGTGCAAACTACTCTCCTCTCATCTGACCAAAAGCAACACTTTTTTTGCAGGTCTAGTAATTTAATGATGCACAATGTCTTCAGTGTCTTTTTCAGTATTTTTGGAATTCTGGGATGCCGATCACCAGCACCCAGCAGCACGGCACAGAATATGTCATTGTCAGCTTTTATGATCTTCAAATTAATCATCGTTCTCATATCAAGTCATTGATTCTTCACTGTACATTTTTTTCTTGCAGATATCTTATCAGCCGCACGCTCCTTCTCAGGTTTTCTTTTTTATTTAAAAAAATGCTTTTTGAGATATTTGCCTGGTGGTTTTCCCATTAATTATTGTGGGTCTGCATAATGGTGCTTGTTAGGATGACATTCAAATTTCATTGCTGCTCAGGCTTTCTCGTGTGTTTCAGTGTGGCTCGCTATTGTCCCTGGGTGAAAATTTAAAAAATAATGTGTTTCCACCCCCTGCCAGCCCAGGCCAATGTGTCTCCCACACAGTGTTTGTTCTGAAGTCTCCTGTGGAACAGTTTTGTCAGCTGTGTGGTGTCGGAGTAGATAATGACATGCTTACTATGCTTCTATGTCTGTAAGATGTGTCTTATGAGTCATGATAGGCAAACAGTGGAGCCCAACTGTGGCTATTAATTCCACTGGACAAGGCTTGATTTGAATCGTTGTGCCCTGGATGACTTGAGGAGCTGAGTGTAATAACAATAATAATGATAAAATAATGGTGGTTGTAAGTGTAGAGTGTTGACTGCAAAAATGAAAAAGACGTTTATTTGATTGGACAGTTAGACATCAATTCTTTGCAAGTTTAACTTTGCAAATTGTTGTTTGGAATTTTTGCAAGATTTATAGAGTGCACTTGTTTCCTTTTGGAACCTGTTTCTCACTGTCCTATCATTGTAACCCCATTAAAGCTCAATATTTTGTTAATCGACATTGCTTTTTCACTGTGTACACTGGATATACGATGCATCATTTAACCTCTCTCCTGTACATAATCAAAGGCAAAAATATTGCTAAAATAGTCACTGATATCTTGCACTTTGGGAGTTTGCAGTTGAGAGGAGGGGTGGAGGTAGTATAAAGGTTCGATTCAAATTTGAGCACTTTATGTTGCTCGAACACTGTGGTGTTGACTGTATGTATCGTTTTATAGCTAAATAATTACAACTGATTGCTAGTTTTTAAGCTAGCTACCTAAAAAGCTAACTTGTTACAAGCTAAACACAGTTCATCAACAGTATTCATTAGCTGCCAAAACACAAACCCTATTAAAACCATCTCCCTAGTCTTACCTCTGCTTGTGTATAGTTCTTTCACGTTTCTACAGATCCTGTAGAGATGCCCAAGGATGCTCAGCAGCAAGTACTTTATTCTGTCTGTGAATACACTCAGTGTCTGATCAAAAGCAATATTATCAAGACAATGAACACTTGAACAAACATGACTGTGCTACAGTCTTTATTACAGAACCCATACTTTTTACCTCAATTTCTCCTCAGGTGCATTTTGAATCTGGATTTCCTTCTATCAGCTAACGCAGAGAAGGTGACGTTTAGGACCTATACTGCAACCAGTAACAAGGCGGACAGCTGAAATGTTTTTGCTAGTGGCTGGTGAGAAATATGTTTGGGCATTTATTGGGTCTTTGCTTGTCTGCAAGATTTCTGTTCTCCCAGTCACAGAAAACTACTTGTTGTCTTATGTCAACTACACTACACTTCTCCTTTGGCTAAATTTAGATTTTCCACTTGCTCTTGCCATTGGCCACATGTCAGTAAAGGGTAAAATTGAACCTTTAAATATGTCTGCCATCTGTGGTTGACATTAGGCACTATGAAAACACTCTTCTATAGTCAGAGAGAAATACGTGATCAGCTAAAAAGAGGAAGATTGGTGGCGACCATTAAAATGTCCTTTGCCTTGAGTCCAGAGTGCGATTAAGGGAAAGGTTTCCCTTTGAGACTTATGAGATAAAGAGTTCATCACTCCTGATACCCTCGAGAGACTCTGCAGAAAAGATTAGGTTCATGTGCCACTCAATTATCTTTTCCCTTAAAGCATTCTCTTTGAGGATGCAATTATACAGAATGGATGTGAATAAGAATGTTGGACACTGTGATGTGGGGCTGGCCACTGGTGGAGCTTTCAATTTGGTCAGCTTAATAGATCACATATGCCTTGGCAATGTTTTTGTTTTCATTCAGTAGACAAGAGTCAAAATTCATTATGGAAACATGAATGCAAAACTTGGGGACAGCATGCAGAGAGAAGGACATTTTATTTTTCCATCTGCTCAATTAATTTGCCATGGAAAGTGCTCCCAATGCTTTTCGAAACTTTTGTTTTTTCTACAACCTTCATCTGATTGGTTTCTATCGACCAAAAACGAATCAGACAATACTGTATAAAAAGCACAAAGAAACACGGTACAACTATCATGATGGTGCTGTTACGGCCTGGCTTTTGAGTCTTTACGGAGAGGTTTAACTGTACGCTGCCTGCTTCAGCAGATCAGGTTTCTACTGTTCCCCCACCGAATCTCCCTCAGGCCCAGCTGCCTGGCAAAACATTCATGATTAAATGTGAGACACGAGCCATCCTGCCAAGAGAAAGCAGGAGGAGGGGTTGCAGGCTTAGGACAACCACAGTTTGGAATTTCTGCGCTGTTTGTCATACACACAGAGAAAAATGAAAGCAGATGTAGGAGCACAGGGAGAGGGGAGAGGAAGGGAGAGAGGCAATCATCAAAGACAAGAGGTCTCTCAGGCAAGAGATACTGTAGGAATAAATCTGAAGCAATATTTATAAAGCAATATATGCTGTACACAGAACAACCCTAACCCTAACAACAGAGTGGGGCTTTAACTATACAAACATTTCTGACAAGGCACAAACAGTCTTATTGGCTGGGCTAAACCACAATGGGTGGTGCTAGAAAACCAGTGTTTTTTCTGGATAAAAAACCCACATGTATTAAAGCTTCTCTAAGATTATAATTATACAGGAAGGAGTGGAATTAATATTCTTGGTGTTGTAAGTGAATGAAATGATGAATGCAAAAAAGAAAGAAAAAACAAAGAACATGTAGAGGATTTTTTCTTTTTGCAATATTGTGCAATGACTAGTCTGCACGGTGACACAGTGGTTGGCTATGTTGCCTCACAGCAAGAAGGTCATGAGTTTTATTCCACCATCAGGCCTGTGTGGAGTTTGCATGTTCTCCCCGTGTTTGCGTGGGTTCTGTCCCTGTACTCCGGCTTCCTCCCACTGTCCAAAGACATGTAATTAGTGGGGTTAACTTAATTGGTAACTCTAAATTGCCCATAGGTGTAAATCGTTGTTTGTCTCTATGTGTTAGCCCTGCGACAGACTGGCGACCTGTCCTCTCACTCTAAGACAGCTAGGATAGGCTCCAGCACCCCCGCGAACCTGATAAGGATAAGTGGATGTGCAGTGACTTCAAGCCTTCGAGTATCCAACTCAACACAGATGATCATGCGTGGGAACCAACGGTCCTAAAAGAAAACAAAATGGTGCTCCTACCTGGAAACCTTAGTCTTTTGTCCACAATACACTCACTGCACGCCGAGAGGTCCGTCCCTTAGGTTGCCGAGCTGCACGCTTACTCCTTTTAAGCAGCAAACCTGATCGTCCCGCCTTGGCAGTCAGTAGCCTCCCACGCCGTGCAGGTCAGGTGACGCCCAGCGAAGTCCGCCTTTAGGGCTAACTCCGATTAGCCAAGTTAGCACGCCGCCAACTAGGGATATTTCGAGGCAACAGTGCAAACCAGTCTGGGCCGCACCACCTCACAGTCACGCTCTGTTACTCAGCCGTCGGCGTGGGATGATTTATCCTCGCCGTCCATTGGGAAAAGTCTCTGCAGACGCTAGCCGCATCTCGCGCACGCTTTTCTCTCTCCTCTGCTCTCTCGTGGCTGCACTCCGCTCCTCCGTCTCTCCTTCCGCTCCCTTCCTTTCAAAGTAAAAGCACCTAAACACACTTCCTTACCACTACTACCAACACAGTAAAATTAACAACAGAACTATTCAGATATATCCAACTGGAAATAAAACTTCCAGTTGTCCCACGTACTGTCCCACGTACTTCACCTTCGGCTGACAGAATTGGCACTAATCCAATGAGAGTTTTAATCCCACTTCTTCCAGTCTGTCTAGCACCTTCAAAAGTTGCTCCTCATGTTCCTCCAGTGACCTGCCAAAGACTATTAGGTCATCGAGGTACACTAGTACCTGCAGGAGGTTCATGTCCCCCACCGCCTTCTCCATCAATCTCTGGAAAGTGGCGGGTGCCCCTGTGATACCTTGGGGCATTCTCTCGAACTGATAGAAACCCAACGGACAAATGAATGCGGTCTTTTCTTTGTCCTCCTCCGCCATGGGTATCTGGTAATAGCCACTGCGAAGGTCCAGGACAGAGAACCACTTACTCCCTGACAAACAATCAAGTGCATCATCAATGCGGGGAGTGGTGTACTGATCAGGAATGGTACGTCGATTTAGTGTTCGATAGTCAATGCGCATCCTGATACTGCCATTTTTCTTTCTGGCAATGACAATGGGAGAGGCATAAGGACTGCGAGATTCCTTGATAATGCCAGCTTGTAATAGGTCTTGTATGTGTCTACGCACATCGTCAATGTCAGCTGGTGCAAGACGCCGTGACTGTTCGCGGAAAGGTCTGGAGTCTGACATCCGAATGTGATGCTCTACCCCCTTTGCCAGACTGACATCCCATTCACTGAGGGAAAACACATTAGCCCTCTTGGACAACTTCTGTCGGAGCCGCTCTTTCCATTAATTTGGCAAAGGTGAGTCACCAAAATTTATGAGAAGGGGATCTAGCGCTCTCTGATCTTTCCCCTTTTTTGGACAAACGTCAACTGTTGCAGTTACAGTATCAACCGTACACAACTGACCCATAACGTTTCCTTCTGGGAGAACGATATCCCGGGAGGACTGATTCTGCACTGCCACAACAAAATGGTCTACCTCCAAAGCAGAGCTAGGCAACACCATGGGCTGCAGCAGCACGCTAGCTGGCAACGGAATGGTTGGGGATGCTTCCACCATTAATATGCCTTTGCTGAGCGGTTCTTCTTGCTCCACCCGGCATATAGCATGGCAGCTTTGACCGGCCGGGAGTGAAAGGGAGCTGGGCCCAACCCACTTCACCCAGCCTACTCCACCCTCATCCTCTACAGGGATCTCCACAGGGGCTGGTGGGGTTACAAACCAGTCCGGGCCTCTCCTCTGCTCTCTCGTGGCTGCACTCCGCTCCTCCGTCTCTCCTTCCGCTCCCTTCCTTTCAAAGTAAAAGCAACTCAACACACTTCCTTACCACTACTACCAACACAGTAAAATTAACAACAGAACTATTCAGATATATCCAACTGGAAATAAAAGCCCCATAAAATATACCCGGGCTACATTAATTTTTTTATATTTCCCTTCATACTGTCAGTGAGTTTCCCCAAATGCCACCTTGCAGATTAACCCTTTCATCTGTCTGTCAATTGACACAAATCACATGAATAGATGGATGATAGAGTAGGGAGAGATGTGGGTTGGAAAGGCAACCCTCATTTTGTTTAATAAGTTAATGTATTTTGGTCTGATATTCTGCCTAAATGATATGTGTCAGTTGTTAATAAATGCTTTTCTAAAAGACCCTTTAAGCTAAGCTAGCTGACGGGTTTTGCTCAAACTCAAATAATGCAATCACTAGTTGTTGCAAGCTAGTTTGATCATTTCTTAGCTGCAACATCATTGTATTCTTTAATACTGTATGATGTATATCAATTCCTTTTTAATGAAGTTCTTAGTATATTTGGTCATCACTGAGACCGCACATTACAAATCCCAATTTAACCCCTGAATAAGAGTGAAGCTGTTATTGGACAAGAAACCAAGGTGGACAAATGTAGGATGAATATATAAATGAAAGAAAAAATACGCAAGTTTCTTACCTTCCAAGCAGACAATATTTTACTCTTACCCTCTACTTAATAAAATATTCCTTAATATAAACTGTATGTATATAAACTATACAAAACTGCTTTTTAAGATAAGATGGTCCCACATGCTCTCAAGATCTTAAATTAATCTTCTAAAAAATAGAGGGGCTGGGGCGCAGTTGGAGTTTTAATTATTATATTTTTCTTAATGTTACTTCATCTCTGCCTACTGACATCAACACATGCTAATAATTTCTATCTCCAGAGTCACCAGTAAAAGAAAAGCTAACTAAAACTACCCGCAGGAACCTGGAGGGTGGAATCAAGGAGTAGCTGAGGAGGAAAACTGAGGAAATCTCCCCGGGTCTCACTTCTATCCTATTTCAGTTACTACTTTATTTTTTTTCTTTTTGCTATTTGTTGAATTTCAGTTTTATGGTTTTTTTTTCTGCAATAGCATTTTAATGATTCAATGATCACTCAATTCTTTCTTTTATCAAATTCTCTTCAAATTATTTTCTTAATTTGTAAGACAGCATGCACATGACAGCATGACAATGTTTACTTCACTCAAAGCATGTTCTAATTAATAAATTAGTTGCAGTTGTTTTGGTTTGTGCAGCATGTGAACATTGAGAGAAAGCACGAAGCTATCTGACATTAAATGTTCAAGGACAATAAATAAGGAAACCAACAGATATTTAAAGAGTCAAACTGTCAATAGTCATGAAATCCGCTAGCTAAAACAACTACATTTTGATTATTTTAAGGTCATTGTTATTATTCTGCAGGAGTTTATGGTATTGCCTTGTTGCTTACACTCTTCACTCTGTTTCCTCTCCCCATAAGAGATTTAAGAGATTGATGGTTGAAATCATTTTTGTCTGCTTCATTAAGTCCATTATATACACAAATACAGTCACTGAATTTGTGGTGCGTTTAGAATCCTCTCCTATGATTCTCTTTCTTTATGTAAACATTACATTTAAAATGAGCCTTTCAAAACGTAAACACAAAAGCTTGAGTGAGGACTAACTTTGTGCTCCTAACTTTGTCGAGCTTTTTCTCTATTTAACAGCAAGGTGCTCCAGCTGTATTCATCCTCTATGTGAACATCAAGAGATCCAAAACCTGATAATCAGAGTATTTTGTTAAAGTGATGCAAGCTAAGAAAATGAGGGACAAACATAGCCTATGTTGGTTGTATGTGAATAAAGGAAACAAGGTGGAGCGATAGCAGATGCTTAACTTTGTTGCTATACGACAGAACTATGTGCAATTTCGTCCTACTGTAGGAGTTTTTGAAATATCCGAGATTTATCTCCCAATGAGCCAGCCATTTTTTATGATTATTTGTGTTCTCTAGAATGTCATAAAACTCACATCCACTTCGTTCACTGTCTGAACGCAATATTTTTTAGTAACTGTGGTGTGGATGAAAATCCATGGCCTGGCACAAATTAACATAAAGTAAAAATGAACTGTAGCCCTGGCACTGGTGTTTTGTTTATTTATGTTTTCCCTCTGATATTTCTTTCCTTACTAAACGATTGCAGGCACTCTTGCCCAGTTTCAGCGAGGATATATTTCTCTTGGTTTGATGTGATGCCTTAGGAGTAAAATGTGTTTTCTTTGCCTCCTTTATTACTTTCTTACAGCCCTGTCTTTTAAACTCTTTGTGATTTTTGCACTTTTGAAAGCATAACTACATTTTGAGAATGAATTGTTCCTGGTTTTCTGCTCTCAAAACATGTACTGTTGTTTTTATAAATACTCTCAGAACAACGAGAAACCCCCCCCCCACATCTTTAATTAAAATCTGTTTGGTTACAATTGACATGGCAACTAGAAACAGATGCATTTGTACACTTGTAGCATTTCTGTTAAGCTCTATATTGTGTGACCAGCAATATGTTCTGTGAAAATCTGATGTCACTGTTGTCAGGAGTTGGGAGAAGAGAGACCGAGAGGAAGAAGAATTGTTAGAGAGACAAAGAGAGGGAACAAGCCGTGCTGTCTGATTGAGGTGTTTGATCCTGGTTGTTCCCCGGTTTAATCAATGTAGCTGTGGATAACCACAGTTGGTGGGTTGTTTTATAAAGAAGAGATGGTTGTGCAGGCCATCTCTCTAGGACCTAATTCAATTGAAGAATAAATGAGTTCTGTTGGTAATTTGGAGATAACCTGTGCAGTAGCCGAGCTTAAAGGAAGATAAGAAATGACACAGAAATGAAGACAAGAAAACGAGACAATTTTTCACCCTGCCAATGCCAAATTAAACTTTTCCCAGTCCTCCTCAAACTTTAATTAAAACGCACACACTTGCATGCACATTGCACACACGGGTTCACACAGTCATGATCACGTTGCCCCGTATCCAGCAGATAATCCAAGAAGAGCGGTCAAGTCGTTTGAAAGAGATCAGTAGACGGTGAGCACTGAGCTTAACTCGAACATACTGTAGCTTCTTTATCTGTCCCGCCATTATTTGGATTAAACAGTGAGGTGCTGTGTGAAAGCCAGTCATCCTTTGTACCAGAGTGGAGATTTTTAAAGGGTCAGTTCACTCAAAGAACAAAAGCATGTTTTCTCAATGCTGCTTTCAGTATTGGGAAAAAACAAACAAACAAACAGTGCAGATTCATCCAAAAATGATTTTACTGCATTTATGAACGAAGAGGGAATGGAGAAGATAATGAAGAGGTGTGTCTTAGTGTGCAGAAATACATTAGAAGTGCTTCAAAAACACCACAGTTTTCAAGTTTTTCTGCAGATTTGTGACATGAGACTTTGTAATCTTTGAATGCAACCGCAATGAACCATGATGCAGAAGTGCTAAACTTTCAACTGTCTTTAACATGGATGTTTTCAGATAATAACTAAGACATGACTGTGAAGCACAACAGAGCCAACTTTTTAACAATCCAAATAAATTACTGCCGATAGCAGACACTCAGTAACTCATAATAGATGTCAAAGTGAAAGCAGCCATTTGGCCGTGGCTAACACTGTTTGTTTGTCACAGCATGACTTTAACTGATTTCAAATTAGTTTTGACTGGTGCAACACTTCAGGCTACATTGTTGCATCTTATCACTGCTTTTATCAGGTCAATATGAAATTTGGTCCTGTTAAACTCAATGAAAAGGCTTGGACGAAAGATCCTACTAAAAAGGATAAAAGAGCTTTCTTTCATCTCTAACAAGACTATTTATAGAGCCATTGCTATCACAAAAAACAAACTGAAACCTCCCAACCTCAAACCAAGTATTCATTGGGAATGAATGGATCATCTGTGCATCTGGTTTTTGGGGAAAAAAAGCTGCCCACCAGGGTCCTCGCCTCCAATCCTCCTTGAAATTACACTGTTGCAGCTCCACTGCAACCGAACAAAGAAACATTTGGTCCTAAATGGCAGTGCAAACTTCCACATGGCAATATTTTGTGGATGGGACCGTTTAGCAAGTTGTCTCCAGAGCAGTTCCCCTCATTCTCAGATGGTTACTAGTCAAAGACCCACTCTGCTGTTGTGTTTATTAACTTCTCTCACATTGTAGTGTGATTGTTGCTGGCAAGACCCAAATCTGTAATTAATGCAGTGTTGAGGCATTACAAGTTGTGGTGCACGTACAAGCTCAGCTTTGGGCTTTTGAGTTCAGCCTTTGTCTTCAGAGAGGTTTGACTGCATATGTATTAATAATCCATGCATTTTTCAGATTAGACAGGCTGTTCTTTCAGTTGTGACACTAGGACAACAACAGCATAAATTTTTAATTAATATAGCTATATATTTATATAGAGAACATCATTAAAATTTGCTGATTAAAGTCACAGATTTTTTAAACTACACATGCAACAATGCAGAATCACTGCACCACTAAATCCTGATTAACTCTTGACAACCTTGACTGAACAGCTTCTGTATAGGTAGGGTTAAGGTTAGACGTTTGTCTCTAGATTCTGTTGTGAACTGTGTGTGTGTGTATTTTTGTAAGCGCTTGTGTGTTTTCATGCCTCTTGGAGAATAATAAAGCATGTTTTCACTGGGTCGTATTGACATCTTTTATTTTTCTTCTGTTTCTTTTTCTTTACCACACGTGTGCGCTTTCCAAAAGCAACAAAGCGAGTCCAAAGAAGATAGATATGTAAATGTTTAAACCTTTTACGCTTTTACTGTCCTGTCTAGTGGGGTTTTCTTTGACTTTAACTCTGCACATGTTTGAGATCATTTTTTAAATTTAAATGCATTTTTATCAAAATAACCGCACATCTATAACATGCTCCCAGACTTCTCCTCGCCCAGAGGTAATTTCAGGCATAACGTTGAAAAAAAGACCCCAGTTTTGTTTCCAAGGACTTGCACAACTTTATCGTATCCCCGTGCTCTTTCCCCTCACTGATTTCCAACCACAGATAATTTTAGTGACCACAGCTGAGTCTTGAGATTCCGTGGCAGTATTTAGTGGTGGAAGTAAGCAGCTTCAGCCGCTCGATGAAATGCCTTTGAAACTCTGGTGTCTGTCTAAGCAGTGTGTGCTCAGAGTGAAGCTGCACCCTGCTTGGATGAGGGGCTGATGGTATGCGTGCAGAATCACAATAGTCACCCCTGTTACGTGGTCTGGAGCTGATCTGAGTTGAGCTAGCTTCTGCGAGTAAGGAGAGAGCTTTTTCTCTTGTCTGTGGTGAAGAGGACATACCTCCTTCTTTAAACTTTAAACCCTGAGCCACAGATCAGAGGGGTTGTCAGGTATATATATATATGTAGCCACTGCCATTAATCAGTCTGTCTGTCTTGGAAAATGTGCATGGATTGAAGCAATCCTGCGCATAAAGGTGCACAAGAGTCAAGTGGAAATACTTTGTAAGTTTGTTGTATACTCATTTCTCCTTTTAAATACCATCTCAGCTTCAGTATGAGTACACATACATTTCAATCCCCCAGTGAGATTACTCAGTGATTTTCTTGGCTTGACCTTCATGGCAGAAATCTCCCCAAATAGTTCTCCTCATCATTGACTGTATTAGCCATAAAATTGTGGTTTGTGGTGATGGGTCATATTCGCATCAGTGGTCATTCTTTGCTTAATCAGCACAGTTTTAAATGACAGATATAGTCTTTGCTGGAGTATTACAACCTGTCTGACACACTTGTGTGCCTTCATGTCAGGGTCCACATTTCAGTTTTATTTGACTTTTCCTGGAACGACAAACTGGTGACACAAACACATTTTTTTTGCAGTGGAGGTAGGGATTGCTGAGATTCAAGAAATCCCCTGTGTGAAATTTAAGGGGTTTATTTCCACTTGGAAAATTCAGTATGCACCCATACAGTGTTGTTCTCTTTAGCTTCTTCTTCTGCAAGTGCAATGAATCCAGGATGAAAGGATTTCACCCATCCATCGATTGCTGTTTCCACTCCTAGTGCCACATCATGCTTTCAGTGAAGTGTTTGCTTGAATTCTCAAGAGCTGTGGAAGCAGTCAATTGTGGAGTCCTCATAGCAGCCTGGCTTTCCATAAACCACAATGAAGTGCACATTAGTGCCAGACTGTTGAACCTGATTTCCAGTGAAACAGCATGGAGGCTGTTTCTACCAGTGTAATTGTTCTGGCATGCTCACAACCATTATATTTGTTGCATATTGACTGATTCTCCTCACAGGTGTTTATGAATATGGACATGACTTTTTAAAGCTTCTTTTTTTCAATCACAAGATAAAAAAATATATTTTCTCTACTTTACCAGGGGCGATTTTAGCCCATTTTTGGGGGTGCATCCCCAAAGATTTCTTACTTTTTTTGACAATAATTGCTGTTTGTCTGACACACTACTAAAAATGTAAAAAGCATACAGTACTTGGTTGAGACGTAACATTTTAACAACAAAAGTATAGATACCCCCCCCCCCCAAAAAAAAAAGAGAATGGTTTGTTCCAGCTCTCTACCACCCTTGCTGCCAGAGCGATGGTGGCTGAGACGCAGCGGAACGGAGGTGTAAGTGCCTGGCTTAAAACAAGACATATTAGCTGCATTTAACCTTCAGTTACTTTTTATATAGTTAGGTAGGCGTCAGGCCATGTTTCTTTTTAGCTGAAAAACATTACACCAGGTAACCTGCAGTGTTGAAAACTTTTCCGTCGATGTTTGCTATCCTACAGTCCGTCCTGCTCTGTAGTAAAATCAGCGACATTTGACCGTCCTGTTGCTCCCATTGAAATGTATACAGCCTATTTAAAATCTAAAACTTAAAATTGTCCGTAGCCTACTGTTGTTACCACTGTCCTGTTTGAAATGGATACTAACTAGCTGACTGACTGAATGCCCATTAATCTTATAACTCCCGGTGTGTGTGTTTGTGTACACAGAGACAGCCAGGTTCATAATGGATATAAGGAAGTTGTTTTGTTTTTTTGTTTTTTTAAAAAAGGAGCCACATTCAGGTAAAAGTGTAAAATCAAATGGTCCGTCTCTCAAGAATAATTGGATCAGTGTTTCAATAGTTATATCTTTTATTAGATGTTCATGTGGTTTGGTTATTTGCCTTTTGGTTGAAAGTACACGGAGAGAGGACTTTTTGTTAGTGATCTTAAAAGTTTTTTTTTCATATTAATGTAATTTTTCATTTAATTGAATCTATTTGTGTATGATTGTCAGTCCAAAGAGGGGAATGTGAGGAGAAAGTACAAGGTCAGGAAGAACCAGGTAAGAAAACAGACAGGGAAAAGTGACAGGCAAAACAGAAACTGTTAAACTGACAAAGAGAAAAAACCTGATTTTGCTCATACAATCTGGAAGTTGTGTTCTCCCTATATTAAAGCTGCTATACAGAATCTGCAAAACAAACTGGGTTGAAACATTTTTGACCCTCTTTAACAACATTCCAACATAACATTATCATTGATTGCGGAGATTAAAATTAATGATATATTATGTGGTTCAGCCACAACTCTACTAAAACCTCAGCCAGTAATAGGTAGGCCAACTTTTGGACCGTCCAGTTGTCTGTATGACGTACATCACATTTGCACACTATCAGAAATAGGGCTGGGTATCGTCACTGATTTCTAGAATCGATTCGATTCCGATTCACAAGGTCCTGAATCGATTCGATCCACGATTCGATTCGATTCAATTCGATTTGAATCTGGGAAATTTTGCCTCAGACAGTCAGAAATATTATAATTCAGATCAGTACATTTACATATTTTTGTATCTATAAAAAGGAAGCTGACACTTTCCAGGCTCAAAGGTGTGAGCATCACAGCAGATGCCTTTGTGTCAAAGTAGCTGAAGATAAAACACAGAAAAACATGAAGGTGATTTTCCTGGCCTGGGATTTTATAAAAATATTCTGCAGTACATCAAAAACGAAAGAAAACCATTAATCAACTTATGAACATTACCTCTGAAGTTACAGCGGTTTTGCATTTTGTATAATTTTAAAAAGTTTAAATTTGTTCAGAAGCCTGTTGAACGGCCGAAATTAGGTTTTCTTTTCGGAAGTAAGTAAAAGGGGAAAAAAACATCGGCCGACTGTGCTGTAAATAACAAGCAAGCGAATAATGCAGAAAACAGATTTCGGGGATAGACAGGAAACTGTTCTTGAAGTACACTGAGAAAGAGAGAGCGAGCTGTGCATGAAGTGTGATTTTATTGTGGTGGAAGCAAAACAGCAAAAGTAAGAGGGAGTCCATGACGATGTTTATGTGAAGCTTAGTTTAGATCTTCTTTTGCTGCTGGTTCGGTCAATATTGTTTGGAGAGAGATCAAACTAACAGCTTTAGAATCAGCGCAAAAAGGGTGTAAACACAAAGCGCGGACCCGCCGAAACATCAGAATCAGCGAGCTGTCGGCTTTCAGCCCCGAGCGTGTCCGTGCCGTCGGGTGAGAAAGGCGACATCTCACTGATTCTGATCCGCGGGTCTGCGCTTTGTGTTTACGTCTTTGTGCAGAAGCCGTGTACCTGCTCTCATTTACTGTTTTAAATGTTTGGTGGTTGTCAAAATTTTGTGACGTTTCACCTGAGATTCTGGAATTTTGGGCAAAATACATTTATATATAAAAAAAAAAACGATTCAGGATTTTAATGAATCGCTATCACGTTATCCAAGCCAGAATCGATTTTAATCGATGAATCGATTATTAAAACCCACCCCCAGTGTTGGGAAGGTTACTTTTAAAATGTATTCCATTACAGAATACAGAATACATGCCCTAAAATGTATTCTGTAACGTATTCCGTTACGTTACTCAGTGAGAGTAACGTATTCTGAATACTTTGGATTACTTAACATATTATCATGCATTTTACAACTACGTGAATGTACTATTGCTGTGTGATTTATTACTATTACTGAAGGTCCGCGGCTCCGAACCGTAGTAAAGGGACCTCTGACTAATACGGTTCCGTGTGGGGCTCGTAGCCGAAAACTAGCTTTACTTTGTTGTGTGGGTCAACTTTGCTTGCGAGAGACAGAGAGAGGCGTTGAAAGGCTGCTCCAACGGAACTTATTAACACCAACACAGTGTACAGTCGAGTTTTAATAGCTTACTTACAACTGGGCTCTTCGGGCACTCTTCTTGGCTGCAGTGGTTATTATTATATTTACATGCTTCCAGCTCCCGTTTATGCTCGATGACAGCTCGTACTTTTCGACTCTCCTTTTTCTCCCTCCTCGCGCTCACAGACACATAACGTGTATGGCGGTCCATTCTCCCTGCAGCACGGACTACACTGCCCATGAAGCTACATTCTGCATTCTGCCTATTAGCTTAGCACAACAACAACAAAAAGGCGCTCTCTCACCGAGGAAACACGCAGAGCGAGAGCGTCACCCTGTAACCATGGCAACCGCAATGCTGCCGCCTGGAACAACAGAACATAGCTGTCAAACAAAACCCAAACAGTCCTGACACGCCACAATATGAAACAGGAAAGTACCGCCGTGTAATCCATTTATTTCAACAAAGTAACTGTATTCTAAATACCACCTTTTTAAACGGTACCTGTAACGGAATACAGTTACTCATATTTTGTATTTTAAATACGTAACGGCGGTACATGTATTCCGTTACTCCCCAACACTGCCCACCCCTAATCAGAAAGTGGCAAACAGAACCCTGGTGGAGTGAGGAGCTGTAAAGAGAAGCAGAGTGCTCTGTTTATATTCTAAAAATCAAACTTTTTACAGTGTGTACCACCTGAGAAAAATGTCAAGCTCTCCCAAGTACCACTATGAAAGCATGAAACTCATAAATCTTACAACACAAAATTAGTATTATTAAATTAGTAAAATTAGTATCTGCAGTAAAGATTTTTTTTCATACATTGTATACATTCTACCACAGGCAAAGTTGCCTCCATCTTAATAGTTTTTTATTAAAATTTTACAATAATTTATTCTGTTTTGGGAGTGGGTTTTTTTGTATCTGTATTATACTGTTGGCGTCATTCATTTTCCCCCAGTAATTAAGGTTAGGATATGTATTTTTTTTTATTCCAATCCATTCTTCTTTTGCAGCATTTAAATAACCTTTATCAGATTTGATGGTTTTGTTCCAGACTTTTCAAAAAAGTGTTCTGGTTTTCTTTCACGAATGTGGGGATTCAATTGTGTGAAAATGTACAAAACAGTGATGTCATGTTTTGTGACGAGGACCCAGGCACAGAGAGACTTGATGAATTTAAGAATCTTATGATTTAATAAAGAAATTTGCAGACTTGCACAGAGATGGTAAAATTTTGATGACTGATAACAGAGACGAAGACAACAGATGACAAGGACAGGGAGGAACAGGTGTTTAAATGCACCAAGGAGACAGTCATAGAGAACTCGGGACAACTGGAGACATTTAAGGATGCAGGGACTGAAAGAGACAGGGAAGAAGTCTCATCGTGACGTGTAAAGTTTATCTTGCTTGGCTGGGCAGCTCTCTGGGTGCTCAGCACCCTCAAAGCTCTAATCCTAGAATTGCCCCTGTACTATACAAAGTTTTTGATCAGTAGCATCTCTCATGTCACTTACTCACTTGGCATCCAAGAAGATATTGACTTTTTTTTTGGCCTTTGTGTAACTTGAACAAAGCTCAATTATGTGGCTTTGCTTACCAAGAAAATGTGTCATTTAGTCTGCAACAACATCCTAAATCATTTCTGTCATCCATCCATTCATCCATTCATCCTCTTCCGCTTATCCAATTTAGGGCGAGTTGTTGGCGAGAGGCGTGCTAAACGCTGGACAGGCTGCCAGTCTGTCGCAGGGCTAACAGAGAGACAGAATGGGAAGAATATGTAAACTCCACACAGAAAGGCCTCAGTCAGATGGTGAATTCAATGAAAGGTGTTCATCTCATTTCATTTCATGTTGTAATTTTCTTTATTTCAAAGCAAAACAAAATAAATAGAAAATATGTGAAATGTTTGTAACTTTTTTCTAAATTAATCTATATACACCAGAGATGGGCAGTAACGTGTAGTCCGATTACTTTTTTCTAGTAACGAGTAAAGTAAGGGATTACTATTGCAAATATGGTAATTAGATTACCGTTACTTTCCCATATAAGCACGCTGCGTTACTGCGTTACTAAAACCGTGATTCTTTTGTGAGTATCTCATGACAATGACGTAAGCGAGTGCGACGTTCGTGACAACAGCTGTGTGCAGATCAACAATGGATAATATATCGAGTGTGGGAGAGAGTATGCCCGTGCAGCGTTTAAAGCGTGGAAGTACTGACCTTATTTTGAGTTTGATTCCGTAGAAAGTGACAAAAACATTAGTGTCCGCTATTCACTGTGTGGGAAAAAAACCCTTAACTTCCGAGCAAGAACCGAGTACGCTACCATGGAATGGGAAATTCACAGATAAACTCGTGGATTCTTCCACTGACCGCTGCGGCACACCTGCACCAGGGCAAACCTCCGCCTGCCCCACTCCTGCTATACAGGTGAAAATAGAGCAACAGGACCGCTAGTCTTTGATTTTATTTATTTTCTGCTGTGTTTTACTTGCATCTATTTGAAAGAGTGAGTGTAAACACAAAAAACTATTTTATTTTATTAAGTGCAGGAATGTGCAGAAAATAGGTTTAAATGTTAAACAAATTTCTTCCAGTCAGTGAATGTTGCATATAATTAAATCTTTGCTTGATGCATAAAGTTAAAAGATTAAAACTAATAAACAAATTTTAAAAATAAAAATTTCCATTTGATTACATTTTATATGATGGATTAGGCAGAAAGTAGAATTGGGCTGAAAGACCTATTGCTTTATCACCTATTCAGGTTGTAAATCATGTTTTTAAAAAGTAACTAAGTATCTAATTACTTTTGAAAATAAGTAATCAGTAAAGTAACGGGATTACTTTTTGGGGGACATAATCAGTAATTAGTTACTGATTACTTTTTTCAAGTAACTTGACCAACACTGATATACACACTGAACAAAGTATATGTAGAAACAAATTTGGGAAGTGAATGCATTGTGCATCAGGTAATTTTTTAAAATGTTAGCATTAACATAGCTCACTCTTATCATATCTTCATGAGAACCGGGGGAAAAAAGGATCTTCCCATTGAACTTTTTGTAATTTCTTGTCTCTCTCCTCTTTAGGTGGGTAAGTCAAAAGATGTAGACCAAAACCAAATGTCCGTAACAGAGGACATAAAAGAATAGGCTGGTTCCCAGTAGGCTATCGGTGCCATTGCTGCATTGCATTACTTCTGTTTTGATACTTTGGCCAGGTGTAGACAAGAGAAATACTTACTTTCGATATACAACATACAGTGCCATAAAAATAAGTATTTTGTTTGCATATTTCTCACAGTTAAATGTTTCAGTTCATCAAACAAATTATAATCTACCTACCTGGCCCTGTGTGAGGAAAACCCAATACATGCTACCCTTGGCCACAAGAACTGCTATCAAGCATCTGCGATAAGCTTTAGGGAACAAATTGATGTCCAGATATTTTCCCTTCAGGATTTTCTGGTAGAGAACAGAATTCATGATTCCATCAATTAGAGCAAATCTTCCAGGTCCTGAGGCAGCAAAGCATCCCCAGACAGCACACTACCACCATGTTTGACTGTGGTATGATGTTCCTTTTATGAAATGCTGTGTTCATTTTACGCCAGATGTAACGAGACTCAAACCTTTCAAAAAGTGGACTTCACACTCCACAGAATATTCTCCCAAAAATCATTTTTTAAATATGTGAGATGAGCCTTTGTGGGTTTTTTTTTTGTTTTGTTTTTTTTTTGCGTCAGCAGTGTTTTTTACCTTGTAACTCTCCCATTGATGCCATGTTTGCACAGTCTCTTTCTTCGTGAACACTGACCTCAACTGAGGTAAATAAGGCCTGCAGTTCCTTTAGATGTTGTTCTGGGTTTTTGGTTCTTTTATGACCTTCTGGATGAGTCATTGATGCGCTCTTGGAGTAATTTGGGGAGGCTGGTAACTCCTGTTGGAGTTCACTTCTATACCAGGTTTCCTCCATTTGTGAATAATGGCTCCCACCGTGGTTCACTGGAGTCCCAAAGCATTAGAAATGGCTGCGTAACCTTTTCCAGACTGATAGATGACAATGTCAATGACTTGTTTCTCAGCTGTTTCTTTAGATCATGGCATGATGTATTGCTTTTTGAGATCTTTTAACCTACTTCACTTTGTCAGACAGGTTCTATTGAAGTGATTTCTTGATTCAACAGCCCTGGGTGTGGCTCAGCTTTCAAAAAATGTGGTTAATTTATTATTTAACAAGGGAGGCAATTAGTTTGTAACACAGTGCGTGCTAGGTCTTGATAGCCCTTTCCCCTTAAGAAGTGAAATAATCAATTAAAAATAACATTTTTGTATTTAACTCAGCGTATTTTTGTTTAATATTAAAATTTCTTTGATGATCTGAAAAATGTAAGTAGTTAGGACTGGGTCAAATACTTTTCCAAAGCACAAACTGTATTTGCTGATGAACTTGGAGCATAGATGCCAAACTCTAACTCCTTAATTCTGCTGTTACAATAAATAGGTGATTGGTGAATAGGCCAGTTTTTCCCGACCAACTGAAGTTATCTGTGCACTCTAGGCAGTGTGTATTTACTACACGTTTAGGTAATTGCTTTGCTTTAAACACTTATTAAACCCCCAAAAAGTTTGTCTCTGGGTCACCTAAAGGTAATCTTTTTGTTTTGTTACATGAATAACTGGTGCCATAAACACAATTGACACATAATTACTACCCAGCTTCTACCTGGTATGTTAACTATGCAAAACAAATGTCACTGTTACTTTACAAACCAACTAGATAAAGCATGAAGTCCACTTATTTTACTGCGTTTGAGAGGGTGTTATGCTCACTTAAAGCCCCCTAGATTTGCACTGAATTGTTCCTCAGTACAGATAAGAAAGAATTTAAAATTCTAAAAATATAACTGGGGTGAAGTCAGGGTCCCTCCACTACAACATCATTAATATGTTAGACTGCAGGAAGCCTGTGAATAATTTTAGAAATATGCTATATTTCATTTCCCATGCTGCTTCCAGAGCCTTTATGATTTTTTTTTTTTTTTTTTTTTTTTTTTTTTGTGGATCGCTATTTTGAGGATTTGGCCTGGGGTAGACATCACTTCTGAAAACACGGTTGGAAATCCAAGGCTGGAGAAGTATCAACAGACAGGTCTTGTTTAAAGGCATGTTTACTTTTGTGTGCTCCAAACAGACAAGATGGTTATCTCTGAGATGGCCATCTCTTGAATCTTTTCCCAAAGAGCTTTGCCTATTTTACTGAATAGCTGGAAGAAGTCATTGCCCGAGGCCATGTCTTTTCTGGTAGGTTTCTTTTCATTTGTAAGTTCAAATTTCCTCTGGAGTAATTTGTGAGTTGTAGATCATCGTTTTAGCAATCCTAATTTAGGAAACTCTCTCTCTCTCTTAAAAAAAGGTATTGCATTGCACAATGCAGGGCATATTATCAGGTTTAAAATTGGAAAATAAAGTGTTGCTGACAGACACAGCCATATTTGAATCAGCTTAATTAACTAATATCACATTTGGCACCATTAATTTTAAGAACTCTCAGACACAGGAGACAGTAACTCATCCAAGTTTAGCGTCACCAGTACACCTGGAAAACAAAATATGAAATAACGCTGAGGCTTGTCAGAAACGTGATGAATGATTTTGTTTGATATACTTGGACATAATCAATCAAAACATTTAGGTGATTTCTAATTAGGAATTGGATAATAATTCTGAGTGATGAACATAATGACTTTGTGTGTCTATGTAGACAATAACAATTCATCTTTTAGTGTTAAGATGAACATCAGCTTAATGTCTGCCTTATGAACAAGTATTGCTAATCACCATATGTTCCCATATAATTTGCATCAGAAGAATCCAGTTATGTATTTGACATCATGATTGAATTAATTAAATGTTTTAACTGAGATTGTAAAGCTCAAGGCTTATAAATTAATTCACCATCTATTTGACCTTAAGTTGTAGCTGATCTTCTTCTCATTTCTTTTTACATCACCTTGTTAGGAAACAACATACTTAACACATCGAAAACACATGGCATATGTAAGTCAAATACTTGTTGGCACATTAAGTTGAAATGTCAGACCTGCAAAGATAATGAGAGGTTCGCACAGCAAACTGTCATCGGTGACATGAAAATGTAAAGATGTCTGGTGTTATGCGTAGGGATGGGTATCGAAAACCGGTTCTTGTTGAGAACCGGTTCCCACTGTTTCAATTCCTTGGAATTGTTTGCCATTTTTGCAAACGATTCCCTTATCGATTCCAGTCGTCCCGAATGACGTCACCACGTTGCGGAGCGTCATTTACCTGGCAGGAAACACGGCGCCTAAGCGGCTCAAACGCTTAAAAGTTTGATTATACTTTACGAGAACGGATGACAACAGGGCAACTTGCAATACTTGCAAAGCAGATATTTCATTTAAGGGAGGAAACACAACGAATATGCAAAAGCATTTGCTCACAAAACACGCGATGACCTTAAATGAATGTCATGTTTTTAATTCCGCTCGACTCATGAATCTCAACCCAGCAGCAGCGGTAACGTTTGCACGTCCTCTCCCGTTAATGCGGCAGGTAAATAATCAACTAACAATGCATATTATGTTAGCGCGATCTGCCTTATTACAAAACCTGCCATTACTGTGCATTTAGGTGACCATGATGAGAGAGACAGACAGAGTCTGGCTGGCTCAGACGCTGGCAGTTCTCGCTGCAGTCTACCGGTAGCGTCTCCTTTCAGGCCAGGATAGACGAATGTCACCGAGCAGTGACTAAGTTTGTGGTCAAAGGCTTGCACCCATTTGCCACAGCAGATGCCCCCGATTTTCAGTAAGTGAATGTGTTTAATTGTAGGCAGGGACAGTACTGGATATTCTTGTGTAATGTGGATCTCTTAAGATCTCACTGTTGGGTTTGTAAGGCCATGTTACTCCTAAATTTCTATCTTGTTCAAAGAGAAGATATAAAACAAAGTTCTAAGCTAATCGACCTTAGTGTTCTCCTTTTTTAAAAAGAATCGATAAAGAATCGAATCGTTAAACAGAATCGAAAATGGAATCGGAATCGTGAAAATCTTATCAATACCCATCCCTAGTTATGCGCGTTTTATAGGCATTTCATTTATACTAGGTGTTATATTGTGTTAATGAAGGGATACATTAAAAAAAGAGAAAGCTCTAATGATTCACAGAAACAAAAAATGCAAATTGCAATCTATTAACCCTCTCAAGGCAGGCGTTGCAGATTTGCAACAGTTAAAAGCTAACAACCTTATTACCCCACATACATATTTTATGAGTATTTTTACTCAGAAGTACCACTGCAGGTATTCTTTTGTGCATTAGCAACAAAAACTTAATTTGAGCCTGAGAGGGTTAAAAGGTAAAAAGAAAAGCTGATGTCAGATACATTGACAAAAGACTCAGCAGGGGAAAAAAATTAAAATGTCAAATGGGAGATGGGAGATGGGTGCTTTACAAATAAATATCGAAGAGCAAATTTGTATTCTTCCACTGAAATCCAGAGGTCTGCCCTTGCGAATAAAGGAATCAATGGTAATTTTCCAGAGAGAACACAAACAGTCCTGTCCAGGAATATAAATATATTGTATTTCAGATCTAATACTGACTCCCACAGTGGTTATTTGAATATGTTTGAGTGTGTATAGTGCTTGAGATGAAACACTTGCTTAGCAGCGGGGGCAGTGACAGGGGCTGGCCTTTGGGATGGGATCTGCAGATTCCCCAGTCCAAGTGTTGCTAAATTGAAAACCCCCTCTCGAACATAACCAGACTGACTGGGTATGTTGCTCTGTCAGCTTTTAACCAGGCAAAGGAAATTACAGCCGTGACCTCGTGGAGCTTGCCAGAGAGAGACAGTGAGAGGTAATTTTGCTTACATCGAAAAGAAGGCAGAAGAGGGAGGACATGGTAGAGAAGGGGGTACAGATCTGTAGAAGCGCTGCTGTTCTTCCAGTTTAGAGCTGGAAGCATCCATTAAATTAACATTCAACACATAGAGGAGTTCAGCTGGGGCATGAAAGGGCTCAAGCACGAGAGAGTGCCTGCTATAGCACACTGGGAGCCCTATCATCAAACCTTCCTGCAAGGCCAGCTCTTTTTAGGGCCAAACTTGTTTTCAGATTAATGACAATGCATAGCAAAAGAAACAGCAGTGGAGTTACTGTATACTTCTAAAAATTCAACATCTTTCACACAAAACTATTGGACAGTCTGTCTATAACATTGGTATATGCTTATTTCTAATTGAAGATCTCGGTTGAATGGATCAGTAAGCAGAATGCATAGAAAGTTCTGTAGCTTTAAAACTAAGCCATTATACCTTGACAGCAGCTACTGGCTTCCTGAAGTTAATAAATGAACGCAATTCACTTCCTGGAGTGATGCTGCGGGTTTATTCCCCCATTAGGAGGCAGTGGTCCACCCATTCCAATCACTTTTTAATTAGAACTGTTGTTATTTGGGCTGTCACATGGGGTAATACCTCATGACAGCATCAGCTTGGCAACCAGCAATCTCATATTCATTGACAGGGGCTTTGGTGCTGCTTACTGTTGCTTCATCTACCTCACCGGACCCAGCGGTGCATCAGACACCTCAAGCTAATATTTGTGGTTACATGGAGATCTCCAGCTCACTGTGCTGGCTTTGAGTGTCATCTGTTTAACCATGGAAACAGGCTGTGTTTTTTATTTTTCTTATTGAAGATTGGTGATTACTCCAACCAGATTGCCTTAACGTACCATTGAGTGGCAAAATGTTTACACAAGAGTGAAAGAGGCTATAAAGGGAAACAGGATGGCTCAGCTGACATTTATTCAGCCATGCAGTGATATGAATCCATTATTACTGCAATTGTCAGGAATGTATTAAAAAAGAAAAAGAGAAAATTTGTTATTATTATAGTGTGCTTGCAACTTTTTGTTGTTGTTGTTGTTGTTGTTATGGCAGCCCAGCAGGTGCAAGGTAGTTAGCTTTGTAATGGGCTTGGTTTCATCTTAATAGACACATCACATGTGTTAACAATTTGTATTTAATGAAGTGCTGCCCTCTGTGGAGTGATGTCGAACAGCAATCAGACCATTACAATTCCCCTGCCCCCTTCACCTCCAAGCTTCTGTCTCCATTTTGACGCATCAGGTCTGAAAGGTGGCGAAGAAACAGACCATCAATGTGAATGTAGGTGAAATGGGATGCAGACCTCTCCAGAGGGTAAACTACTGTGGAAAAGACGATGACATCAGGAGCCCCTGCTCTCAGAGGAGAGCGCTCTGGAAACATTGAACTTTAACGAGATTACCAACTCAGGGGAGGGGTAGGGGAACGAAACAGCATGTACCGCTTGGAGTTGGCAGCTTGAAATACAGATTTATGAACTCCATTAAACCGCATTTCTTTCTCTTTATTCGGCCTGTAGCATTTACCCATTGCGGAAAAGAGTTGGAAAAAAAAATCTCTTCTAGATAAATTACTAACAGCCTGGGCATTTGGATCCCCATAAGGTAACGGTAAACTTGTGAATAGAGAGATAAAGCTAGATACCTTGCCTGCTTTGCTGTGTTAGTTGACTGGCAACTTGTGCAAGCAAGGTAGAAAACCAGTCAGTGCGGTGTTTGGAACAGGTTGCTGTCTCAGACTGGCACTGGTGGTGTGGAGTTGGCATGGGTTACTAGCCAGACTCTCAATCTGTCCACTTGAAAACTCCCCAGTATTGCTGGAAAGTATTACAGCCCCTGTGGAGGAGATAGCAATTACAATTTCTGATGGGAGAGAGGGAGAACGCCAGGAGCCACATCCATTCTTGGAGAGTGATCAGACTTATGCCTGGAACATTTTTGCAAAACACCACTACACAAATGTCCTCTTAATATTGTCTGTGTGACACCTTCTAGATTCTGACCTTCATTCTGCTTTACTGCTTTTTTCCACTTGCCAGGGATGAATTTATATGTATAAAAACTGTGAATTGTCTTACCTGTGCCAGTGTTTAACAAACCATACTGGGCTTTTGGAGGCACACAGTACTGATTGGGTTAAAAAAAAAAAGGGAGAGGAAAATGCTTCCCTTTAAATCCTGCATTGCTCCGTTCTGTGACAGATTGGATTTGGAGTGGGCAAAACCTGCTCCAGCTGGAGGCTGCTCACCCTTTGACCTCCTACCTGAACTCTTCCTGCTCTGGTATGTGTGACTAACAAGTTCTATGGGAGACTGGTAACACTAGAGCCCACATGTTTTGGCTATTGAGTACAGCTGGTCCTTGAGATTACACTGTTTTCACTCATTTGGACACCCCAGACGGTGAATTGCTCTGTCACTCTGCATGTAGTTTACATTTACTCAAAAAGGGCTTCAAGCAGTAATGAGAAAACAATCACTTTTCAGGCCAGAGCTTCAGCTCATTAGCTGAATTCTTTAATAAAATGATGCCAGGTCTTCCCTAACTGCCTCCTGTTGGAAGCATGTATTAGAATCTGTAGGATCAGCCTGTGAAATGAATCATCAAATGCAAAGCTCTCATTTACTGCGTCCCCCCCAAATACCATGGCACCTCTGGCTGGTCTCACATCTAAACTCCACAGCAAACAGAACAACCTGCTGGGTAGAAGTTGCACTTATCCAATGATGCCTACTTAATAGATCATCAGGGAATTTTGACGCAAGCGTAATGCCACAAACTCTGTTGCAGCTGGAGAACTGAATGTAGTCCTGTCTCTGAGATCTATGTTTGAATACAGTGGTGCAGAAAAGAAATAGCACATACATCTGGTGCAGCTCAATGAGCACTGGAGAGTAGGTGTGACAAGAATGAAGGTTACCACCACCTCAGAGGGAGCTGCAGCCTCGAAAAAGCCAAGGTCAAGTTTGTCAGCTTAAATGTGCTACAGCGGTGGAGTGACAGCACAGAGAGAACTGCTGCATGGATGAGTGCTTCACACTTATTGAAAATCAATAGCAATCTTTCAGTGGCAGCTACAAAACATATTTGAACAACGGACTTTACTAAAAAGAGTTGATTTCAGATGATCAGATTTTACGCAGGTTTTCCACTTGTAAAAAATCAAAGGTCAGAGGGTTATTTGATCTTATAGTTTATGGGTATTTATAAGGGTCTCTGTGTTTCTGGATACGGTGACTTATCAATGATAGGCAATATCTTTTATCTTGGAGTCAAATAAGTCAGCAAATATTAACTTTTAAGACCTTTGTAGAAGACACAAACCCTATAAGACTTGTGTTTCTGTTTGTTCTCCATATGTTCTTCATCCAATCACAGATAAATAACAGAAGATGCTCTACTGATCTTTTTAGCCTGTTTTTGCTTGTTTTTTTGGTAGCATTACCTGCAGAAACTCATGTTAGAGACAAATGTTTTCAGCTTTTTGTTTCTCTTCGACTAGAGCTGAAAAAAGATTCTGAATCAATACACTGAAGTGTCAATATTCATGCACTTTGAAGTCTTGCCTTCCAATATGTGCTTAATTGAGATATCTAAGAAGTTTGTTGAAATGTTGTAATTAAAAGTAATAATTTAACTATTATTTTTTCTGAGATGCAGTAGCATTTTTTAAAGCAGGTACAATAACTCTTAGGTACACGACATCACTTCTTATATGAAGTACATATTCAAAACAAACTGAAGTGGTTGTTTTTATTCCAAGAAAAGAACCTTAACATTTCCTAATGCTGAAAGTAAAATTTGTACTTGTGTCAAAGCAGAGTGTAGAGGCAGGGTGCATTATATAACAACTTTATTTGTTTTGATCCTTATTGTGCTTTGACCTGGGAGGTTTTCTTTTTCAGTGTAATTTTTTTCCTTCATTGTTTGATGACAACACAGAAGGTGAACATAATGCCAGGTCTGGTGTTATAACTGAGAATGAGCTGAATTCAGTTCCCATGCTTGTTACTGGTTGGTGATCCAAAGCTTGTTTTACCCTTATCATTGGCTGCTGTGTACCCAACGCAAACATTGTAAATACTATATTTTTAATTCAATTTTATTCAATTTTATTTATACAGTGCCAAATCACAACAACAGTCACCTCAAGGCGCCTTATATTGCAAGGTAGACCCTACAATAATACATACAGAGAAAAGCCCAATGATCATATGACCCCTGTGAGCAAGCACTTTGGTGACAGTGGGAAGGAAAAATTCCCTTTAAACAGGAAGAAACCTCGGGCAGAAGCAGCGACCAGTTGGGGAGAGAGAAGGACAACAGGACAAAAGACATGCTGTGGAAGAGAGACAGAGATTAATAACATGTATGATTCAATGCAGAGAGGTCTAACACATAGTGTCATATCTGATGATTGTTACCAGCAGTAATCCTTTAAAGTAGAACTCATGGACAGAAAATGCAAGTGTTAATTTTTTTCTCCAGCTATATGAGAAACAAACAAAGCACTCAGACTGCGCACCAGATGGCTCCCCCAACTTTATGTGTTAGGAGGTGACAGTGTAAGTCTTGTGTGTCTAGTGCCTAAGGCTCCACAACAGGGAAATTGCATTCTGATCCAGTCCACTCCTGTGTGTATTAGTGTTATACAACACACTATTGTGTCTGGCATTTGCATTAGGGCCATGAAATTCAGCCCACTGGCTTTCACTATGTAGTGCAATGAGACAACAGTAGGAATTCCGGCTTATCTATTCCCGTGCTGCAGCAAGATCACATTTACGCTTGGTCTTCAAAGCTACTCCACAGCCTTTTTATTGAAATGCATCACAAGAAAGAAGTGTGTGTTCAGTACAAGAAAACCTATTTGCTTTCTTTTAGTGTGTAGATTTGACACAATGCGACTCTTACGTACCTGACGACAGAAAATTAGATCAGCCATAGCAACCGTGGCATGACAATCTGATGGACACGATATATAATCACCGACTTTGAGGCAGTGTGTGTTGGGTACAAGGTAGGGTAACGTGCTTGCTATTGTGTGGCTGTATGTGAAGTAGTCCTCTTTGTACCCATCATTATGGGCATTGAATCAAGCAAGCGGGGGCTGTTGAGAAGAGGGCTCCTGGGAGGCAGGCCTTGTCCTGTCACTACCAAAAAGGACAGACAGATAATAATAGAGACATCATGAGGGCAGGAGATAGGCTTTCCTTTTCAAAGTGGAAGATAGTGAGAATTTGCAGTGTCCCATCACAACAGGCTCACATCCACTGATTGGTCCCTGGCCTGTCTTAAAAAGGACGCCTTTAACTGCTCTTTCAAAGACAACAGATGCCAGTGCAGTGTGTCTTCAGAAGCAAAATATCATACATACAGTAGGATTCTGAAAAGAGATGGCTGTTCTATTTTAGTGTTACCTGACATCAGTTGGGGAGATTTGCACATTGTAATAATTTACCTTTTTGACTGCGTGTGTGACAGCAGATGTATTACACTTTTGATATATTCAGACCTCACACAGAATGACTCATTGTTTATCAGATGTCAAAGCATAAAAAAACAACAGGCTCTCATGCAAAGAAGGTGCAAGAATGTCTCATTTCCTTCAATATATTTAGTTGAAAGAATTGTACGTTAACATCAAAGGATATATGCTTTTCAATATTTTCTGTAAATGTTCCCTCTGGTGCTGGTCAAAGTTTACATTTGACTGACATAATATACATATATATGTGTATATATGTGTATATATGTGTGTGTATATATATACATATATATATATATATATATACACATACATACACACACACACACATATATATATATATATATATATATATATATATATATATATATATATATATATATATATGTGTGTGTATGTGTATATATATATGTATGTATGTGTGTGTGTGTGTGTGTGTGTGTGTATATATTCTACTCACCAGAGAATCAAGTTTTAGGGATTGCTTTGTTTTATTATTTTCATTGCAAACCCTGTGTATAGCTTTGGTGTTATCAGCAGTAGGGAGACAGAGGTATTGAACAAACTCCAGAGAGTCACTTCAACAATCTGCAATGTTTACTGGATTAGACCTCCATGTTGTCTTCATAACTCAGTTGAACCGACTTTTGTAGACGTATCTCTCTCATCTTTTGCTCTCAACTGAATTAAATGAATTGTTTTGCTTCTGAAACCATGCACATTTTTTCTCTGCTACGCTGGAAATATATTTTGCATTCTGTTGGCCCCTGCTGGCAATGACTTTAAAGTATTATAGCATTGTTGTGCTCTTAAGAGTGCCTTTGGGTTCACTGTCAAATCCAAGCCAATTTAGGCTTCTTTTGAACAGATGATGGAGCACACATTAGGCATGCAACAGCAGCTGCTGAATGACCACAACAGTGTGGCATTCATGAAGTGCCAGGACAGGCAGGACAATGGTCTCATCCTGAAATAATTCTCTGAAAATATTGTTTGGATGTGTTTTATGAGAGAAAAACCTCAAGTCTGACATATGTTGTGTCAAATGGTTTGTAAAGGTTTTCTTTGGACAATAGCCTGTTGTTTTGTTTTGTTTCTCTTGAGTGCATTGCTGCTTTGCTTTTGAATTATTTTAACCTTTTGTCCAAAATTTCCATTAATAACAGCATAAAGTTGGACTCCCTTTGTGATAACATAGAAGTCTATTTGTCATTGGTATTGTTTTGGAGGCTGTAGTTGATTTTTCTTTTTTTAAAGTTCATCCAGGCAGTGTCAATTACTCAAAGAGCACATACTCTGACACTGTTATTTCTCCTCTTGTCTGCAGAGAAGCCAATGGCACAGGGTCCCCCAGGTGGTGTTATCGGGATCCTTGGAGGTGTTGTTGCCATTGGACTCATCATTGGCGTGGCTGTTACTGTTGTCATGGTCCATCGGCGGCAGCAGAAGACCCGCACTGAGACAGATAATGACCTGTGAGTACCAAGCCTCTCCCGGAGAATATTGCAGGGGGATGGACAGGTGGTAAGATTAGGTGTGCACTCTTTGTCACTCCACGAGAGAAAAAACACTTCGAAAAGGACGATACTCTTTTTTAGGAGAGTAAATGTGTTTGGAGACGGAGGAACGTGCTGCAGACATGTCACTGTCTTATTCTCATTTACTCTGGGAGCCAGCAGTCTCCTTTCATAAAGGTCACGGTATGAAAATGAATTTAATTGCACTAAAAAAAGAGAATGTCTATCTTCATTCACCAAAGCAGATAGAATCAATGATTTTTATTAAAGCAGCTATTAAGTGGTTGCTTGATTGTAATGTGGGCTGCAATGAGCCCATTTCCCATTAAAACACTATTGTTTTAATCACGGCTGATTGCAGGAGTATGTACTGCAGAGTCTTCTCAGGAAACATTTGCTTCTGTTGGATGGTCACAATATTGTCGAGAAGTTAAAGGAGATTACTTTGAGATTTTAAAGTTTGCAGGAGGTCCAGAGGTCGGGTCAGCCGATTGTAGAATTATGTAAATTCATTTTAATTTAAACAGTAATTAGAGTATGAACGACTTCTTTTCCATCGCTGCTTTTGCAAATAGATATACCTCAAATCAAGCACAATTTAGCAAGGCCTGTGATGCAGATCTAATGGTGAGGTATCCTACAAATGTAAACTTTGTAATGTATTCTCAAATAGATGGTGTAAGACTTCTTCTTGCATCCATTAAGACATTCAAACTGCTGAAGACACATTAAGGGGCCTTGTAACTCTGATGTTATTTACTCTGCAACACCTCCTCCGGCCAACCAGGTAATTTTGTTCTGTCTGCAAACCAGGGCCCATGACAATTTTCAGCGTTGCCAGCTGCTGCCCATACACAAAGGAGAAAACAGAAGTAGCAGAGGGTGCAGCTGAGAGAACAATAAGCAACAGAGCTGTGAAAATCTAAAATAGCTTTTCGCGTTATTTCGAGGTACTAAAAGTCTCTGCCATCTGGTTTGGAGCAATTGTCAGAAATCTGTTTTCAATGAAGAAGGAAACACGCATTCAAGTTGCGTCCTGCTAATTCCCTTCATCTAAAACACCTGGCCAGGACAGATAGCTCAGTGGTTGCCAAGGGTTTTCATGATGCTCTTGGCTATTCTGAATATACAAGATTCAAACCACATTCCCATGGGAATGATGCTGCTGTGAGCATGAGCTGGCTATCTCCCTCCCTGGGATTATTACCAAAACAACTGAAGTTGGGGGGGGTGTGCAGAATCGGGCTCAGGGTGCACATGAGCCTTTAATCAATTCAGATGATGAGATTACAATGCTTATTTTAGAGGTCCCCCTCCAGAATCTTCTAGCTTATTTGATTATTCAAAGCGGTGATGCTAACATCAGACGAGGTGTTCTGCCAGGTTTTTGGTCTCTGCCGGCTGCACGTTGTGGTGCTCTGTGGAGGCAGCAGGTCTACCAAGTCTGAGGCCACGCAGACGCAGAAACCACACTGCTTTTAGCTCTCTGCATTGCCTTTCAAGATAAATGAAGCACACAAACTCTTACCGCTCCCATTGCTTTCTGTCTCTTTCTCCCGCCTTGCTAATCTATCTTTCTTTCTCACTCTGATGCCAAAGTAACTGCTCTCTGTTTCCCACTCCACTCCCTCAGCATTGCTGTTGCTGCTGTTGCTGATAGTTGTGTGACACAGGGTCCTGAGAAGCCAGAGTCCCCCACAAGGAAAGTAGAGGCTCCTGACCCCAGTCTATCCCCTGCTGATCCCTGTACTCCTGGATCCTCTATTCTGTTGCCTGCATGTAATGGTGGCCTGCAAGTGACATACTTGAGCACACCATTGTGAGTGCTGAAAGCAGCAAATGATCAATAATCATTCACTAACGAGTCACACTGCACTTGATGCCTAAAATTTGAGCAATTTCTCTGCTTGCTTTGACAGCATACAGCAAATAAATACTTTGGAGTGAAATTTAGGCTTTACATATCAATCCGATGAATGGTAAAAAAAAAACCTCTTACATCAAATAATGACAATGATGTTTGGAAAAAAGAAAGAATGAAAATAAAGCTTGATGAAAACAGTTCCACGACCAATTAAACCTTATCAGAATTCTTTAGATGGAAAATCCAGCTCCACTTAGAGTTTATCCGATTCAGGGAGCTTGGACAGAACAGAATTACGAGGCGAGATGAGAGTTAACATACATATCAAATTGTTAATCAAACAGAAATCCGCAAGCTTATAGAGGCTTTGTTTTACATAAGCTGATGCTGAGTGATAATGTCTTTGACAGACCACACTGTCCAACCTCTCTCCTCCACCTCTTGCTCTTTTCCCTCCTTTTGTTTGCATGACTCTCATCAAATATGCATGACAACAGTTGTGCCAGTGCTGTAAATGTTGTTGTTTCCCACTAGTTTGGCATGTAATGCTTAATGTAGTGAAATGTGATTCAAAGCTTTAATTGTTCATATGAATTTTTGTCATTTTTCTGTGGCTTGTCATCAAATATGTTCAGTGTCTTACTCAGAAACTGTTTACTTGTTCTCGTTTAACCGTCTAACTATGTGGATGCAGAAAAGTTGCAAAAGAATGTGTGGGGCATATTTCAATGTAGCGGGATATTCATAGTTTTATATGAGTGTCTAATGTCAGAGTAAAGGGGAAGCATTTAGCCAGACTGTTTAATTCTGCATGTTGATGAGCTGTTAATCAAGCCTGGGCATTTGATAACATGCCTGACTGCACCACCAGTCACGCCTCTGTTTGCCCTAACAAAGCAGCACATGATGTGACTCAAAATTGGTCAATCCTAATAAATCACTGGCCCTTTAGAGGCTGCACTGGCACAATAGTCAACTGATTATCAAAATAGATGGGCATTGTCAAAGGCGATGTTCTCAGAATAATATGTTCATCGTCTTTTGCCCGGGTGTGATGTATGACCTCCAAAATGCAGAAGAGCACTGCCAATTGTGGCCAAAAAACCCCCATCTTTTGAGTGTTCCTGACATACAGCTGGTGTTGACACAGTTGTAAATACTTGCTTGCATAAATCACTTTGTTGCCAAATTTCCCAGTCATATTTACAACAGTATCTGAAAAGTATTGCATGCAGAATGTAAAACGGATGTTTAACCATGAGCCGAGAGCCCATGTCACGACACAACCATGATTAATTTGAACTGAGCACAGGTTTCAAACTTGTTCTGAGACTGAAATGTAGCATAACTGGAGGACATTTGGACAAACAAGAAGTACACAGTACTACTAAGTCAATGAAGTTAGATTTCATTTTGAGATGTAACGTTAGCAGAAGTGATTTGTGGAGACGTGATTTGTTTTTGTGTACCCTTTGGTCTATAAACTGGTCACCAGTGCTTTTCACTTTTGCTGTGTGGAGACCTTTTAAATGTGATAAATGGTAATTTCTTAATGGACACCTTCTTGCTTTAAGCTGTAACCAAAGTAGAACTGTCTTTCTTGTCTTTCTGAGTCGCTCAACATGGACTGTGTTGTACTCGGTGTGATTTCAAATTATTTGCTATTGTTATTTATGCATAAAATGGTGCTTGGTTTCTCTGTACAGAAAGTTATACATGCAGTACAAATGTTTATAACAATCACCTTATTTCTATGTTTTTGCATAGTAGTGTATGTACACTAGTAGCATTGCCTGAGGTGTTGAAAAAGGTTTGGAAAGTGACTGTTTGTGTACAACTGTAAAGTTAAGTGTTCTAAAGAGCAAAATTTTCCCCCAGCAACAGAAGTAGTTTTTGATAAACTTGTCAAAGAACAAAAACACAATTTTGCTTCATTCTTGTTTTTTCCTTTCTTCTCTTGTGAGAGGAGAAAAAAAAGCTGAGCTTTGCAGAGTAATTGTTGTCCGCCTTTTGAAAAGATCGGCGCTAGACAAAGCATGAAAGTAATTGCCTCCTAAAGATCAAATCACATTTATCCCGTCTTGCAATTAAAAGTATCATTAGCATTTAAATTGCCAAATAAGATTGTGATCAACAGAAATCAATGAGAGCACCGAGGATCGGCTCAAACACTCCACGTTTTTTCCACGAGCAGGGCTGCAGCCATACGGTGGCTCTCTAATCCAAACGCTTGTGGGAATGCGACACTTCACTTTCTCTCACATGAAGTGGACGGAAAGAGGGTTTTCAGTCACCTTCGAGAACATCTTAATTCTGAGTGTGAGCTTGAAGACTTCCTCAATGGTGCGAAAATTTCAGATAGGAAAGTCACTTTTTTGTGAGTGCATTGTAAAAGTCATTTTCTTTGCTGTAAATCTTCCCTCACAGACTACTCTTCTCAGTTTAAGGATTAGTTATGTTTTCTCCATGCTATCCCCTTTAAATCTCCCCCTAAGCTGCCCTGAGCCTTTTGTAGCCAACAGAGCGAGGAGGAGCAAGGTCTTCAAGGTGGATGTCTGAGTAGGAAACACTGCAAACTTGAATGTAGCTTATGGTTCCCTGCCCAGTGCTTTCTGCTCCCCACGGGCTTGTGTTGCTTGTCAGCTTTCATTAGTGTCTGCGTTTTCACAGAGCCAACGCCCCCATGCTGCCTGCATCACATTCAGCACTAAGGAAGTACGAGATGCACATGTGGTGGTCAAGCTGTGCGGGACCACAACGTAGCTTATTAATGACTGATTGAGATCGCATCATCTGCATTCCTGAAGACCGCACAGATCTGTAGCAGTGAATATTTCGCTCATTTTTACATGTTGACGTACAAATATTAGCAGAAAACATCTCCAATATTCAGTCTTTTTCAGGGGGTTGATATATTATGCATTACACCTTTACAAATTCCAAAATTGCAGTTTGAACAAAAAGCTTTTCCTTCCAGAAATTTTAAACCAAGAGCATGTGCACATATTAAAACATATTTTTTTAGTTTAAAACTAACCCACTTACTTGCCGTGAGAATAATAATGGATTTTCTGTGTGAATAAATGTGAGCTTGATATCAATATTTCAGGTATGTTCATTCTGCTTCTACTTCCTAATAATGTGGTTTAGATGGCCACGCATAACAGCTGGCTAATTTAAAATCTGTCTGATCCTCTGACCACTTCTTTTGGCACAACACAGAGTGTTGCTGTGGAAGATCTGAGCAATTACTTGGAGTTCCAAATTATTTTTGCTAAAGGAAATTATGGACCTCAACTAAGACATTCAAACCCAAACTAGAATAAACAGTAATCTGCAAGATAATGATTGCTTATTTTCCTTGATTTTTGATTGCGGTGCTAATGGACACTGGTTTGACTCACAGTAAAAAAAGACAAAGAAAAAAAGGAACAGCAACAAAACTCCAAACCCAGATTGTAGCTGTTTTTTTCCCCTTCCTGCTAACTGTACACTTTTTTATGATTATCTAGACAACTCCCTAGCAAGCATTAGTCCTGTCACTGGTAAATTGAAAAAGGTAGACTGCACTGCAACCTTGATGCGACTTTTGTTGTGATTTGGCGCTATATAAATAAAATTGAATTGAATTGAATTGAATTAAAACACAGAGATGGTGGATAGAGTTGTTTTTGGATATTTTTCAAAAGTGGCTGCTACATCATAACATGCAACCATTAAATCTTAAACATACATTTTACTTTTGACCTTTTCTTGTTTTTTTTCTACTTCCTCCCCTACTAGTATACTTCATTAATAATATACATACCAAGTTCTTTATATTATTAATATAAAATACGGAATTGATATGCCGACTGAATGACCGGCCACACACATGCTGTATATCTATCTTGGTATTTTCTTGCGTGAGCTGTAGCTGTAGCTGTGCTATACGTTTGCCTCTCTGCACTTCATGAAACGCTTGTGCTACTTTTTGGTCTGTTTTCCCACCCTTGTGTCAAACAGTAGTGACAGTCTATGCACTGATGTTCTCCTGAGACTGCTTCTTGTGTGTAATGTGATTACAAAAGTAGCTGGATGACAGGGAGAAAGTTGTTGCCGTGGGGTGGTAGTCATGAGACGAGGGAATTTCTTCATGTTTGGTCAGATTTAATAAACTCACTCCGCATAAGGGGCCCCAGCACACTACCTATTTGAACAAGCTCCTTTGCAATAAAATGCAATCATTGGAGGTCCTATGGGATCAAACGTAAGTTCAAACGAATTCAGCAAATCATACATAAAAAAATCAGATTTCATCCTGCTTGAATAAACCTGTCGAATCCCGATGATGCATAACTGATTTATCTCAAACTACAGTAAAATCAAAATCCAGTCAGGCATAATGTTGTAATGCTGCATGTCTTTTTATAAAATTCCAGTTAGGTCATTGCATGATGTTCATTAGTGTTATGTTTCAGCAAACTGAAAAAAGACCGTTATCTGTTGTCTCACATACACGAGACAGACAGAAGCAAAAAATTACACTTAGTATCACACATTTCATGGATACGAATGATCTTGTCTTGTCTTAAGTTCTCACCTGTATCAGAATCCAGTAAGTCATAAGCAGTGAATTATAATACTTTATAATGAGCACACTGCTGTACCTGTGAAAACCGCATTCCCACAAGACTCATAATTATCTGTCTCAGGAAAAAATGAATGTTTCTCCTCTCAAAGCTCTGCAGCGGAAGGCGTTATTGTTGAAGAGCTAGTGTGCTGAATGCTGCTTTTCTGTGCATTTGCTGTGCCTCTGTGCTGCAGGCAGGCTGAGGAGGGTGCCACATGAATCTGGCAGTGGCACGGCAGCCCTGTCTGGAGACAAGGTGATACGGACTGGAAATAATGAGCGTGAAAGAAAGAGTTAAGAGGTGCACTCATGCACAAATTTTCTGCACATTAAAACGGCAGCATGGCCTTGCGGAAAGGTCATGTTATTCAATAAGGACGTGAACCAGTGCGAATGGGAGGCGGGAGGAGCTGGAGATAATGCATGTAGGTACACAGCTCAGTGTCTGTGCTCCACTTCATTATCTTTGATCACTCCTGATATCATGTCAGAATACGACAGATGACATCTGACTGCCAGCGTGTTTGAGGCAAGGGGTTTTCTTTATAACGATTCCGTAGCAACAACCCTTCTGCTTCCTTGTCTGAAATAATTATACAGATACACATCAAACTATTTCAGCAGAATGCTTTCAGTTACCGCTGTCTTTCCTGATCACATTTTATTTCAGTAATTTTCTATAATAACTCAGAATGACTCTGTACAGAGTGGCTTTTACCTCCATCGAAATTTGATTGTTGGTGATTTACGGAAAACGGTTGCTTACTCCATTGTTAATAGCGGCGTGTAAACGAGCACAGGTGTTCAGTTTTTGAGGCTTTGTTCTTACCCAGGTGTGCCAACAGAGGGGTGGGGTGAGTGCCTTGGGATTAGAGGATGTTAGTACCAGGGATCCTGAAAAAGGTGGAGAGCTGAAGCCGCCTGCCGTGCTCTCCGTGTCACAGCTCAGGACTATATGTCAAACAAACAGTCGCTGCACAGTAGGCAGGGTGTTTGTCCACGTGGCACTCTGGATGAGGCTCAAACCACCCTTGACTCACACATGCCCTTCTCCCTGCCCCCTATACCCCCTCCATTCCTATCTCCTCACTTCAGTCCAATTACAGCCTACTCTCATTAGCACAGTGTCTCTCCAGCGAGAGCCTTTGAAAGGGCAGGGATGGCTGCTGCTGCAACAAAGCCACCAACACGAGATCTATCAAAATCCAAGGAAAGAGTGAAAAAGGCAAGTGCAGGCAGGACTTCTCATTATAGAGTGGTGTAGAAGGTGAGGGACGTAAAGAGTGGCGATCCCTTACTGTGCTGAGTGTCATGTTATCTTTTTACTCTCTTAACAGGACTGACCTCCCACCTGCGCACAAACCAGCCCCTCCTCCACCCAAAAAGAAGAACAGTGACATGAAGGGACACTTGACATCTGATGACATCCAGGTAAGCTCCTCCCCCTACTTCTTTTCCTTGCTTATTCTCCTGATCCAACACAAGGTATGACAACTTTGGCAGTATCTGTCTCTTTCATATGAAATCCAAGCCCAAATATATTTTTAACAAAAGAGTGATGTGATGCTTTTTACCTCCATATATCTTTAAGAGCAGTGAACCAGCTTAGGTCTCTTTTTGTTTTTGGAAAGTTATTTTCATTTATTGGATTTTCAGGTGAATTTTTAAATCGCAAAAATGTCAGTTTAGTGCCGTGAGCCTTTTGTGTGTGTGTGTGTGTAGGTGTGTGTGTTTCTCGTCTTACACAGCTGTCCAAAGCAACTGTCACAAAGACGGTGAATAAAGTTAGCTGAATATAGAAATGTCACATTCTCCAAGTGAAGCCAATGACATGTAACATAATTATCCATGTGTGTAATTAATTTCGCTCTTAATAAATAAAGTAATTGTCAGTGGGCAATTTTTGACATATAAATAACGACCTTGCACTGCAGCAGGGATATGAAAAAGAACTTTGTTGCTTATAAAAGTATTGTCAGAGATTTCTATCTGTACTTTGAATATGCTGTGCAGAGAGTCTTTGACTTTGTCCATTTTATTATTTAATCACTGCACACAGTACAAGTGCAGTATGTTAAATGAAGCTGTTTATAGCTTAGTAAATGAGTGCTGAAGATTGCAGTGTGACTCGAGTTTGATAAACAGCTTAATTTCTCACAGACTTTTAACCTCAAGACATGTTTTCATCATTTTAACAAGCAGTGTTTTTTATGTTAATCAGTGACAAACTTACTTGTCACTGATGGGAATCTAGTGATTCTCATCAGTGATAATTTGTTCATCCCAACTTTGAAGACTGCTGCTGAATCCATGGAAGTTGTACTGTCTGAATGTACAATAACAAACATGCAGAGCCTGGAGTGGTTGCACGGGAACCGCTTTTTACAGTGCTCCCTCCCGCTGAATTTACTTCCTGGCAACATTAAAGAAATTTGCAATTTTCTCAAGTCCCCAAATTTTACTGTCTCTAATTCTAAGCAGATTTGAGTATACTCCATTCAGACCTCATTTATATTGTCAGTACTGGAATGTGCTGTCATCTGGAAAAGATTAAAATAATAATTGATGGTGAAATGGTGGCAATAACATCTTTAAAAGCAAAGAAAAAAGCAGCAGTCAATCACTGGTTGTGTTAATGGCAAAAAAATTGAATAAAAGTCACATGCTCTAATATTAATATATCGGGTGTATTATATGCAGCCAGTATAAAGTAAGATGGCCACTCATGTGCTCTTCCACGTTATGAAAGTGCAGTTAAACCTCAAACTGCCTTTGGTGAAAAAGTATTCTGAACATGCCCTTGGAATTTGAAACCTCGCTTTCCATGGTCACACTGATTCTGCATAGCCTCCCTATTCATGTTTGGCTCCCGGTCTGTGTGGCCACTAGAACATTTTTTAATTTCTTGTCGAGCTTCCATGAGAACACAATCCTTATATTGCATTAGGCTGTTTAAATAGCACAGAACCAGTACTATGTAATTGTATTCCTGGATGTTCTGCCTCAACCAGCCCGATAGCTTTCCAATCTGCTTATTGCAAACTTTACTGTAGCACAAGCTGTAGTGTAGGAAAACAAAAGTTACTCTCATAAGAATGAATGTGCAGCACTATTTACATGTGAAGTGTCATCAGGAGTGTGCAGAGGTTGCAGTGACTTTTACTGTTGTCAAGGACCCCAGTATGTGAGAAACTGAGGAGCTAAAAAAGTTTTAAAAAATAGAGCTATTAGGCTCTGAATAATTAAAGAGTCACGTAACTGTCAAGTTGGTCACCACCTATCAGCACTGCTGAGAATTTAAATCAAACTTTGATACTTTTCATAAGCCCAAGGTCAAACTGCTAGGCATCTGGGCAGAGAAAGTCGTGGAGAGAGGGGAAATAATGCGCTCTTCTTCCTGCACAACTACTGCAGAAGATGACTTGAGCAAGGCATCGTAACCCTGACTGGTGATTAGCATAAAAATGAGGTTTTAATGGTCACATTACAGGATTTAATGTGTTTGGTTTTATGGCTGCCATTGCTTTAAAAGAAGGTGCACGTTTAGCAAACTTACATCTGGATAGATAAAAGTAACAAAAAAACCCCAAAACAAAACAAGAAAACATCACGGCAGGTTTATTACACAGTGAGTAGAGAATGCATAGATAAGCAATCCTTCCCCCCCACCCCAACTCTCCAATAAAAGGTTAAAATGTCCAAGCAGAACCTGGTGTATGGATAGCTTCTTTTTAAACATGCTTTTATGAACTACATTTTTAAAATGTCCATAAATACAAACAAGTTGTTAAGAAATAATCTTATCTACAACTTTTAATCATACCGTATACCAGAAAAAAAAGTCTCTTGGTCGTGCCGTCATCAGTTCAGCTGGACAAGTTCATGCCCCAAAGCCTGTCAATCATCATGATTAGCTGTTTCTTTAAATTATACTGATCAGCATCTGCAGAGCCACCAGGCAATTTGTAATGACATAGTTCTAATTATTGTTCGCTGCTATTTTTTGCTCCGGGTTTAGCTTTTCAAGGGTTTCCTTTTGAGAATGAACTCGATGAAAAGCTAAGAAATGGACTATTTGAAAGAGAAATGATATCAGGGATAATTTTTCACCTTCAAATGTAGTGAAAAGATTTGGTGGGTTATGCAGCATATCTGAATGTTACAACTGGTCTTAAACAGCTTGGTATTCGGGCATAGGTTGCTTGGTCACTTCATTGGGCGACAGAGCCAAAGTATCAGTGTGTGCTTCCTACAATTAAATGTTGTGTATTTCTGTGAATTAGACTTTGACAGCCAAACTCACTATCAGGGAGTTCAGCGTCTTTATAGCTCGAACAAACGTTTCCCCCCAAGTAATTGCATATGAAGTCTGGCACTCAGCTCACTGTTTGACCACTCAACCATTAAATGCTTCACCTTTTGATGTAACGTGAGTAGAAAAGTTCACACCACCCAGATACATATTGTCATTCAAAAGCTTTTTTTTTCTTGAGTGGATGAAAAAAACAGATTAAACAGAATTTGCAGGTATGAAGAGGGAAAACCATTGTTCAGCAACCATTATGAGTCTCACATTTTCATTGATAACCTCATTGTTCCGAGTGACTTTAATTTCTTTCATTAACTCTTATTTCTTTTCATTGCAAAATGTGCAGGTCTGACAAACGTTCTATGAAGGTTTCGCCTTCATTTGTCATTAAAATATTAATTAATTCCTTTATGCCATTAAGCTTCTCTATAGACTGTTTTGAGTACCCCACCTAAGAAACACTTTCAAGGTACTTTGATGTCAGAAGCATCAAATTTTGCTTTTGTGATTATGACAGGTTTTGACAAATCAATTAGAGGTACTCTGTGGGAAAAGTCTAAGACAGACAACCTGGTGAAAAGGAAAACTATAGGAGTGGCCCCCTTCCCTCACACAAACCCACCCTTCAAAACACTGTGCCTATTATGCCACAGAAAACTTGTGAAACAGCCAAATGTTTATTTCTAAAGTGAGAACCTTAACCCTCACACCTTGTAGATTTACAGTCATTACCCAATCTGAATATTTATCAGCGCCTAAGCGAATTATGTACGGAAATTATAGTGCAACTCAAGTTGTTTTGGAATTTACATTGAGAGAAACCTGCAATTAATATGAACCTCAAGAAGCTTCTCCACTGACAAGATTTCCATATAACTAAGTCTTTCAGGCATCACATGAAGATACAGAACCAACCGAGACAGTATAGCTGTTCAGAAGAAATAGGTCAAGTTTTCTAGGATGATTATACAACCTACCTGTTAACCTACCTTTCCAAGTGCGCATGTGGAAGACCACTGGAGGTGTTTAATGTCTCATTCTCACTACCCTTTTTAATTAAACAAAACCATAAATAATGTGACACCACCTGTTGTTTATCAAGACTTTTATGTTGCATGTAATAGGTTACAGATTACAATTGAGTTGGCCTGAATTGACTTGACTTTATTGGTTTTCGATCTTTTCCTCTGGTTTACATTGAGTGCATTGATGTTTTCCCCCTGGGCAACCATGATTTACTCTGTACGCTCATGCTAGTGCCCTTTTCTGATTTCTGAGGCAAAATGTTGTTGAATTTCCAGCACTGAAAGGAACTGTTGTCCAGCGACAAAGCCACCTGCTTTGGTGTGGTCAGCTGGTCATAGACGTGCTAGACAGGTTTCTTAGAGTGATTTGACAAGCTGATGAGAGGGGGAGTAAATACAGACAAGAGAACCAAATGAATTGAGCCTGTTTAGACACAGCTGTTTTAATCCATTCCTCTGGATGGTATGGCAGCCAAATTTGTGCCAGCTGCTTTGCAGACCTGCATTGTCCAGGATTCCCACTAACTGAAGCTACAGTGTAAAATCATGCAAACCAACATACTGATCGGATCGTTGTCTGTCTACAGAAAGACTTTGGTGTTAACCAAAAAGATATTCATCTACAATCTCAATGTAACTGTAATTCCCCAGAAATTATGATGGATTACGATTTAATTTATTTTATAATATAGTACCATACTCCATTAAAGGTAATTAGTCACCCTTGAGAAACTGACATATGTTGAATGGTCACCACAGAACATCATGCTCTGCAAGTCCACTGATTAAGGATGTAGGTTAATTTTGAATTTAATTCCCAAGGTTTCTGAATCTAGCTAAACCCCCTCTTTATTTATGCAACACTTTGAAACAGGTTTTTGTGTCTTTTAGAACCATATTGCTCTTTTATTTACATAAATAAAATAACATCTGACTTAATGGAGACTTAAAGAGCTTGCACCCTAAGCAAAAAATAAATAAAGAAAACATGTGAAATGAAAATTTAGCATTTGTACCTAAACCTTAATCCTTCAAACACAATGAAAATGTTTACGTTCTACCTTTTAAAATATCTATACAAAGGGATTTAAAGAAACATTTAAGAATCAAAATAGATCACCACTATAACTTAAAAATAAAACACAGTTTAAACCTTTTTGAAAACAAAAGTAGAAAATGTAAAAGCAGAATTTATATTATGTTGTGCTGGACTACATTTTCTTAGATGTACCTAATGAAATGTCTGTACCATATTAAAATGGTTTCAGTAAGCCTTGTCTACATAGGCAAACTATTCTTTTCAAATAGTTTATGTATGTCAGGTTTATGTAAGAAATGAAATCCCTCTGTAATATAGTGGCTATGCATCTCAGCTAGCTCTTGCAGCTTTACAGTTACTTTAGCATTTAAGCTCAGATGTTTCAAAAGTTTGCATCATATATTTATGTGATCTGGAAGTGATTCATTTGACAAAATTACTTTGATGCACATAAGAACTTTAGGTTCAACGGAGCTGCTGAAGTTCAAACTGCTGTCAAGCTGTATTCTCTGTCGGATGCGAGATTAACGTTGCTGATTTCTGTTCATTACCACAGACACACAAAAAAAATGTGAGCAACAACTGTCAACATAATGTTTTGCTGCTGATGTGTTTTAATTAATGCGCATGCAATAAGAGGTAGCAGTTCACACTCATAGACTAATTGCAAAGTTAACCTTGGTGAGGGCTGCAGAGCTGGCTGATCTATCCCGGATTCGAGCTCATTATAAGTCACGCTGAGCTCTTGGTGTTTCCCGTAGGTGGTTCATCTCGACAAGGAGGAAGAAATGCAGAAGCTTCCTCTTCAGCCTCCTTATTACGACATGGCACCCTCTGAGTCGACCCCCTTCACCGATAAGCCGGTGAGTACTGATGCCATGAGCGGAGTCACGTGAGCTTCACTATGGAGGGGTCATCCACAGCTGCTGCCTTTGGTCAGTAGTAACTGCTGCTGAAAGGGTGAATATTTGGTGAGGTTCTGCTTGGTGATTTACAATGAACGGTGCTTCTGTACAGTCACTGAGGAGCTTTCATTTTTGCTTGTCTGGTGTTATGAGTAGATGCTGACCAGTAAATCCACTGGGCGGTTTGACTAAGCTTCTTATCTCATCATCAAAATCAGCACCTCTCATCTTCTATGTAAACCTGGCCAGCCGCCATCCTCTCTCTTTCTCTCTCTGTGGACGATTTCATGTTCTGACCCCGACGGCCTGCCCTCTGCCTCACCTCCCCTACTCCTCCTCTAATCCATCGTAATTACTTGTGGGTTTGCCAGGCAACCGTCTGCAGATACGTTACAGTGTGGTGCTCCACAGCACATCATCACCCCTGAGTCTTAACTGTTGACTATGAAATGTTTGACTTGTTGTATCAGATGCCTCTGCTAACTGTGGGGAAACCTCCCTCAGTGGCACAGATGCTTGAGAGCACTGAGGGCTTTATTTGCTTTGGCAGCATTTCTTTCTGAGATGAATTTAAAAAACAACAACAACCAGGATTTTAGACAATGTGTGTGGATGTGCAAGCTTCTGCATGTTGTGTGTGCTGGCTGAAAACAAAATCATTTTCACTGTGTCTCTTGGTAATGTGACAATTTGTAACCACACAATTGCTAAGTTTCTTTCTTTCTTCAGTCTCAGTTTTACTTATTTGGTAAGCAGTGTCGTGCAAAATGCAACTTGCTCAAATGCGTAACAACACGTGGGTATCAACTGTATCTTAATGAGATCAACTTATAGCTCCTTAGTTTTATGCCAATATTCCTTCACAAATCCAGAACCATTTGGAAAGTTATTTTAAATTTTGATTATTAAAGGTTAAGCTGATATGTTGACTTAAGTCAGGTTGTATGTGTTGCCCTTGTGCATGATGGAACTTCACAATTCAAATTAAAAGCCACATCAGTGTGACACAACTGCTGACATGCTATTCTCTATTGTTTCTGCTTTTTAGCATCCCATTTTCTGGCTACTTGAAATCATGACAAGATATCAGTGCATCAGTGTACAGGACCTGCGTACTTACAGCCTACAGACATGTTTTAAGTAGTGCTGCCAGCGTTAATCTCGTTAAAATAGCGTTAACGCTATAACCGCATTAACGCGCCAAATCTGTTAGCGAGTTAGCGCCGATCGCCCTGTGCGTGGGGCCGCATGGCGTCAATGCATTAGCGCCGTGCAGCCCCATGCACGGGGCGATCCGCGCTAACTCGCTAATGGAGATTTGCCGTGTTAATACGGTTATGGCGTTAACGTCATTTCAACGAGATTAACGCTGACAGCACTAGTTTTAAGATAAAAGTTCCTGTGTTGAATATTTATTAATTTATTGATGTCTGACATTTTGTTAAAAAAATTATTCAGAACGTTTGAAATTGCATCTTATACATTCTCACTTATTGAGGACAGCAATTCTAAAAGCCTATTTCAAAAGTTTAACTATTAAACGCAAGACTTGTTTTTATACAAAAACTCCATTCATAGCGTATAGTGACTGTAGCTTTCCAGATCGCACTTATGTAAGTTGGGCACTAGTCTTGCAATTCCTATTGCGGGTACTTTTCAGACTTTCAACCTAGAGAAACAAACTTGCAGCAAATAAATCAGAAAACTTCACTGCATTGTCAAACTCTGAATATACATCATCTAAGCAGTGACGGTCAAAGTAACTCAAAGGCATTTTTAAATGGAAGGAGGCTTTAAATCTATAGTGTTCAACTGTTTCAGAGGATTAATTAACCTTTTTTAACTATTTAAATGTGGTCTGGATTTGCTTTCAGTGAGAACCAATGAACTTAGAGCTGGGTGTCACTGACAAGGTCAGTAATTCAGAAATTAATCAAGCACGCCAGTAAAAATCTGGAATCCTTGAAGTATGGTTTTAGAGTAAACTAGATATTAAATATACATTTTTTCTTTCTCTAAAGTGCATATCTTTTGAAGGACTTAAATCATCGTAATTTAATTTAGTGTCAAAGTAAAGAGCCTGTTTTATGCTCATTTACAGGTCCGTAGTTTTGTTTCAGGTACTTATAAGAATAGGTCTACCTGTTTCAGTATTCATAAAACACAATATATCAGTTTCATAAAACTTCTGCATAGCTGTCACCTGGCATTAAAACCCAGACTTTCAGATTCAGAATAAGAAAAATCCTTTAGAAGTCACACTGTTTCACATACCACAAAATGACCTATATCACAACCATATCATTTGTATGTGTTTAAAAAAAAAGCTAGCAGAGTTATAGGTCTCACTACAGCACAAGAGACTGCATTAAAACACAATGTGTTAGATATATTTTCTGGTTTGGGTCCACTTGTCCTGTTAGAGGAAAGGGTCACTGTAAATCAATATAAAGTTGTTCTATGTGATCACCTCTAACCTCCTATGAAACATCTTCCAGAAAGACAATGCCTCAATAAACTGGCTCTAGTAGTTTACTGAATAGTTTTTTCGAAGGATCAAGTCATATGACGAATTTGGCTTTCAGTCACCAGATCTCATCACAAACAAACACGTCTTTAGACGTCACTTTTTCAAAGCATTGGCAAACATCCGCAGCTCTACAGCCTGCTAATCCGAGGATGTTATTGTTCTGAGGACATAAACACACACACACACAGACACACATATACAGTATACATATCTACACAATTTAGAGGTAGCAGAAGTGACTCTAGCGGGTAAAATAAAAGTGGTGGACTGTGAGACAGCTGAAATAATGTTTAGATTTTCTCTCTAACCAAGTGTTTCCCAACCACTGGGCAAAAAATGATCAGGTGTGCCACCTAATTAGTACTCTAAGTCAGAGGTCCCCAACCTTTTTTCCGCGACGGACCGATTTACATCCGACAATGTTTTCACAACAATGTTTTATTTTGTTGTATTTATTTTATTTTGTTATGTTTATCTACGAAATACATACAATAAATATAAATAATAAATATATATATACAATAAACAAACACAACCCTGAAAACCATAAATTTCACACCCGAGTCTCTCGCGGCCCGGTACCAAACGACTCCGGTCCGTGGCCTGGGGGTTAGGGACCGCTGCTCTAAGCAATCGGCGTGAGTCACAGGTGCATTCTCTTCCACTAGAGGGCAGTACAACTACCTGCTCTAATTAAATAGGTTGCCAAATGCCAGTGAAACAGAAGAAGACTGAGAAGAAATTACATAATAGTTAAGCTGTGAGACCATGCAGTGCATAATAGCAATAGTTAAATATTTGAAAAGAAAAAGTAATCAATCTAACCTGGGTCCTGGAGGAAATTCTGACCCAGATAAAGGCCCTAGCATGAGTAGTGCTCAGAAGAAAGCAAAAAATGTGATATATGTGCCGTGGCTCCAAGGTTGGGAAACACTGCTCTAACCATTAGGGTAAAAATGCTTTGTTACGTTCTAAGCCTAACTAACTCATGCATAAAAGTACAAATAATAAAAAAAGAAATAAATAAAAACCACACTGATGTTATATTGATGCCACCAACTTCAATATATTAGCCTGTCAGCTAACCTTGTTAAAACTCCTTTGCATTTTTGGTGCACTTTATAAATGACTCATTCTCACCGAACTTGAGGGATAACTCAATTACTATCATTCTTTTCCCTGGGAGAATTGATTTTGATTTTCTGTGTAGTTATTCAAGGATATTAAACTATCATCTTCAATTCTATGCTCAAAGGGACTGGATGTTTAATTCAGATAATCCTTGGACACCAAGGGTAGATCTTCCTAAGATTTATTTCTTATCTCTGATAACATTCCACTTAAATTGAAGTTTAGGGCTGCTCTTAAGATGAATAGGGTATCACTGAGGTTTTCAAAACACTATTTGTGAAAGACATGCATTGACTGCTGAGCGTCGAGTGTTACTAATGATGATTCTCTAGGGGCAAAACACTATCTGCCAATTTTGAATGCAATGTGGCTGTAATTTTCCCCCTGATTGCACTCCGGTCATGACAAATACTCTCGATATTTAAATATCCAGTGAGTGCAGAGTGTGAGCGGCGGGGAAATATGCAATAGTGGAGAGATTGCAAAGTAGATTTAAATTATTTACAGGAGATTCTGTAAAAGCTTCAGTCATTTCTACGTAATCTTTTCTCAGATGGAATTAAAGTACATTGATGCAACACGTATCATTTCATTCCATTTCTCGTTCACAAGTCTTTACCACGCAGCTTTAGATGTGGTGCATTTGTGCTTTGCATTTACTTAACCACTCTCAATTTTACTCCACTGATTTCATTACAGCAAGCATTTTGTTTGTGGGTTGTACAATCAGTTCAGAGACACTTTGAACCCTGTTGTTCTGTTTTTAAAAAACTTACATTTTATTTCATCATCATTGCCTATCTGAGCTCTGTTTAGATTGTTTATTTTATTAAAATACGGAAAATCAAATAAATCCATTTTCACTTTTCCTACATAAGATACATTTTAAAGGGGGCACAAGATATTATGTTGGTTTTCTACAGTTTTCGGCTGTTTTCAATTGATAAATGATAAACGAAATCACCTTTTTTTGTTTTTGTAAATTTTTATTAATGGAGGAAAAACGTGTTTTGTTTTGTTTTATTGGATTTGGATAAAGAGCGTTCAAAGCTGTCATTGTCATTTATTGATCACTCCATTAAGGTCATTTGCTCAATCATCCACTTGGCCAATTCCTCATCGAGTCAGTCATTGGATTTGTTTTTTGTGCTCAGTGGTCGAATTCTAGTTGAATGAAGGTCTTTGTCTATGTTTACATGCACACTGAAATATCAGCACAATGGAAGCCACACAAGCATCTCCATTAACTCGCGTCTGGGCTTTGCAAGTATCTCCGTGTGCCACAGGGTAACCGTGGTTGCCAATGTAAACAGTTAATTCAGACTGTGATCAGGACACATTTATTAGTTTCATTGTAGTCTGAAGGATTACATGGACATGTGTTCAGTATAATCCAAGCATTAGAGCTGCGCATGCCCGCAGTGGGCTTGGCTTGTTTTGTGTTTGTTTCCGTTGGAATCCAGTTTTCATGACTATCAAATGTACATGATTTCCTGGATATACATAGATGAGCTATACACACATAATCTTAAGAAAAAAAATAGCAGCTGGACCAAAATATGTTCCTGTTGCACATGCCAACACTTTATGGATAAATATGGAAAAATAATAGAATAATGGTATGTGCATAGTAAACAAAGATTAAGTTCTTTTCCATCTCTAATTTTTAATTTAATATATAATAATTTCCCCACTGTTGTGATTTTCTGTTCAACGACTCCATTGCTGGCTCGTCATAATAATTTTCACCTTTCACGTTTTCTTTTCCCCCCATGCGCACACATTTTTCTTTGTCTTCCACTCTAACACTGCTGCTCACACACTCAAAATGTCCCCACGACCATTCAACCTTCAGCCATCAATTTTCTCATCTGTCTGCCTTTCACTTGCTTTCTCCCACTTTCTCTTTCTCTCGTCAGCTTTCTATCTTTTTCACACTCTCATTTTTTTGGCTGCCTCACTCCTCACACACTTTCGCCTCTCTTGTCTCCAGAACTCTGGCCACAAGGACTGTGATGTCCAGTATGCGGAGCTGGATACTGCAGCTTTGGCCTCCTCTCCAAGCCCACGAAGCTCTGCTCACACTGGCCCTGGGGATCTTGTCGAGTATGCAACCATCCAGCCTAGCTCACACTAGCGCATGCCATTATAGGCCTTTCCCCTCAGACTTTGGCCTCAAGGTATACAGACCAATGCACTCCATCCCTTCATTCATACCCTTTTCACATGCACTGACCTTCCTTTATATGCTCCACATGGTTCCCTTGTCTACCTTCCTCTTCAGCCTTGGTCATCTTTTGATATCCCCCATGTTGCTCTTCAGAAAGTTTGATTGAATCAGAGTGATTTTTAGGGTGTCATTTAACACAACAGCACTCGAGCAGAGACGTGTGGTACAGAAATTGAAAAGCACATTGTAGTGAGAGAATATAAGATCAGCCACACAAGTGCTCTATAATTTTCACAAAATGTCATGCAAAATATGGCTCGCTGGCAAAGACAAAGCAATTTTTAACTCCTTTTCTTCATGTTTTCTTGATGCTCCTTTTAGTCTCTTTATTCATGAAGTCTGATTCCAGAGAAATCTGTAGAGCATTCCTGTCCATAATGTGCGAGATTTAGCAGCATGACTATTTTGCATGAAAAACGTTTGGGATTTTGAACATCTCTGGTCCTATAAAAACAAAATGAAATAGTTCTTTAGTGTGTTTTTATGTCACTTTTTTTGACTTAATGGCAAAATAATGTGAAATATTGAAGATATCATATGTAAAATGCTTTTCTGAGCAGTTGCGCACACGCCAAAGGTGGTTGTCAAGTGATTATGACACACTTGACAGCCCTGATTGGTAGCAGAGGAAACATGCTCTCATCTACAAGACTCTGCTCTGATGTCTGATCTGTACCCAAATCAAGACAGCTGGGAGAAATCCTTCCATCACATGCAAACAGTCATCTACACCACTTGAAATACTCCTTATACGCATACAGGAAAGTGTGACAGGGGCACAAATCGCCGTGCTGCTAAAGTGGTTAGACTGGTTTCTGTGTGTTTCTGCAAGTTGTTGTTCAGCCAAGCCAGGAGGCTTCAAGGTTAAAGGCATGAAGAGAAGTAGTGCAAAGTGTGTGTTCATAAAACACTGTTGCAGGATTTAGTTGTTTTCCAAATTTTAGCTAAATGAGCTAAATGTAGATATAAAATGCATTACTGCACACTAAGGCTTTGAGAAATCACATCTTAAAATGAATGTTTTGCATTAGTTAACAAAGCTGGAATGAGAATCTTTATGTGATAACAGAAGCACCATTATTACTACTTGTTGCCCTAAACTGCAATTTCAGATTTACTATTGAAGTAATTTGCAGGTGTGACATCCCTAGAGAGCAAAATATTTAAAGCTACATTAGGTATTCACTCACTGGCAGCCCCAGATGGTATCAGGAGATACTGTTTGAATTTTGAGCAGCTAAGCCAGAAATCACAGGACATGATGTCCGTAAATAACAAACGCTTTTCTCAACCCAGACGCTCTGTGATGTCTTACACTAAAACAAACAAAAGACGACAATAAACAGAGGAGTCTAGCTTGTTGCCAGGAGACAAGAAGCTGGGCTCATCTACTTAGTTCTAATTATTTGCCCCTTGATGACCCAATGTGACAACAAGGTTAAATTAGAATTTGTGCCATCAATAAATAGACCCACACAGAACAGTTCAGTTAAACTAAAAGTTCTGTTGTGGAAGAGTTTGTCTGTCAGTTTTTTCAGCTCATCAACACAATAATAAAACAACACAGAGAAAATGTGCTTCAGTTTGACAATTCAGATGGAACACATTTATTTTTTTTGAATGTAGAGTAAACTAGCCTGTCCCTGCAAATGCAGAGCAAACTTTGCATTGCATAGACTGGGAGAGTGACAATAATTTTACTATAAAATGTTTTTATGTATTTATTTAAATTTCCTAATTTATTCCATAATGTCATCATACATGTACAATGACAATAAAATGCTATTCTGTTCTATTCTTTTCTAAATTATCCAATGGACTGTGCCATATTCTTAAGCCATACTGCTTTTTGGGGTTTTTTGCTATTAAAACAAGAAACAGAACAATTATAACAAACTTGAAAGTCAGTATTTGCTATCACCATCTTTATCCTTCAACACAGCCTGAATGAACTTATACAAGTTTTCTTGTCATTTTTAAGTAGTCTTCAGGTATAGTTCTCCAGGATTTATGAAGGGACTTCCAATGTATTCTTCATTGGATGCTGACCATTTTTGGCTCCATTCTCTGTCAAGATGTTGAGGTCTGGGCACTGTGTTTCACTCTGTGCCCAGACCTCTGTGTTTCTCTCCAGGCATCATTTTATTTCACTAGTACTCCATGCTAAAAAATAAATCCATTACCATTTATACTCTTTCCAGATGGCTTTGCATGGTAGGTAAAAATCTGATGGAGTCCATAATTCCATCAGTTTCTCCAACACCACTGACTGAAATTCAGCCCAAACCCTGACAGAGCTTCCACTGTATTTTAAAGAGTTCAGCAGATACTATAAGTACTGTCCATCGGCTATAGATAGTTTTGAAGGCCTGACACTTATTCCTCTGTGCCCCACTTGTCCAGTTTCCTCGCACTTTATAAGGACACACTGTACATCAGGCGAAGACATGCCAAATTTCCAGCTAGTAATGCTTTAGCAATCATCTTGTTGGTGCAAAAATTGTGTTTCTGTTTTTGTGCATACTTTTTATCTTTGTGCATTTTTTTATTCAACTGATGAAATGGACAAAAATGTTTTTGCAGAATGATTATATTGAGTTACTTATAGTTAAGTAAGTTGTTTGTAATGCATGTGACACAAATGGGTTCATCAAGGACTTCAAACAAGGACTGGACTGAAAACGAGAGAAAAAGCAGCTAATGTCCTAACCTTCAAAGCAAGGCATAAAGAAATGATGATGGCACTTTTGCACAGTGTTGTATTTGTATGTATTATTAGTTTTTTCTAACTTACACTGTTTGTGTAAGTCTGAAGAAAGTACTATTGTGATATTTCTATATTTCTACACAGGGAGCATAAAACTTGTTCAAATTTGTTATGAGTGAGTGCAGAGATGGCCAGAGATGTAACAAAAAAGATTGGACTTGCATTACGCATTTTATATTAGCAAAAGAGAGAGAGAGAAACGACAAAGGATTACTTCAGGCAAGCATTCATGCAATGCAGCACAGCTCAGCAGAGATTGGAGAGTGACAACAATAAACTACCAATAAAGTTGGTGCCTACAAGTGAATGTCAGGTGGGGGCAAGGCTAATAAAAAGCTACATAACAAGCAGCCAGTAGAGTAGTAGTAGCAACTGTTTATAAATTACCAGACAATTAGTCTACCAGAAGCATCAGTAGCACTGGCAGTTTAAATACACCTTATTATTGCAAGGGTGCGCTGAATGTACTGAGAAATGGTCTCATGTATTTTGTGTAGTGCAGTAAGATTTTAAGCCTAAGAACCTATTTGCATAAGAGAAAAGAAACATAGTCTATTTAGTGTAGATGCCGGTAAATATTTAAATATGGATTAAAACCAGTTGAAATTTGAAAAAAGAAAGCATTATTTTTTTTGTTACCAAATAGACAATATATCAATAAAATGTGCTGCTGCACCATCCTGAGATTAAGGCTAAATAAATTACAGATTTCAATATTCTTGCATACAGTACCCCAGCTTTGATGTGGAGCCAAGTCTTTACCAACACCCAAGACTTATCTTTGGCAGCTGCATGCTGGAGGAATTCGTCCAAAAAATATCCACAGTTAAATACAATTATTTCTGGTTTTGGGTTCTCAAAATCTTTATCACACTCACATCCTATAAGTGAAAAATGTAAAGAGTGTATTAGTTTTACGGAAGAAAGAAAGAAAGAAAGAAAGAAAGAAAGTCTTGTGTCAAAGTATCATAACTTTTAAAAATATTGTGAATATTGTGGCCAGTGGTATCCCTCTGCCTCCTAGTAGATGTAGTTTTCAGTAGATATAGTATCAAAATCCTAGATAACATCTTACTTGAATCATAGCATTCACAAGAGTTTTAGAAAACCTGACCTCTGACCTTTGACCTTTTCCACTGTGCAAAGTGACTACCGAGTGATGTCTTTTGTAAGTCATTTTGGACATTCATTTTGGTCCACTGAAGGGGTTGTTTTGTATTTCCAGGTGTCTTTTTTTTTCTACATCTGTTGAACGGTTAGTGTTGAGATCAGTAGGACCTCCGTGTACTGGCTACTAATAGTCCAAATGTGTTTGTTGTGGACATGTTTTCAGTGCCAGACTCTGACTCATTTTAGACCTTGTTTTAATGCTGCTTATATAGTCTTTGTAGGCCCATGTTTTATGTACCGAAACAGTTATGTGTGAAGGAATGCAGAGTGATCAGCAGACGTCTCCAAGATGGCGCGGGCTCTTGACACTAAAAAAAGTGAGCTTCTGCATGGTGGATTTGGAGCAGAAATGTCCCGAGTTTCTCAAAGGCAGTTTGCAAAATGTGTGTATCGACAAAGACTGTCGAGCAGATAATCCAGTTCATACACACTTGCACAATCTTCTCGTACTTTTCGTCACAACCTCTCTCAGTCTTGCTACTGATCACAACCACATTTACTTCCTCTTAGAAAGGTCTTCACAATAAAACAGGATACTTGTAAAAATGAACCAAATATAATGCAAATGCTCTTTTAAACTTGTTAAACATATCATATTCCTTTTAAAAGGAGGTCTAACATTTTTCTAAATATTTTAAACATTTTTATTTTATATTTTAACATGGATTTCAATGTTTTTAATATTTCAACACATAAATGACATTTTTAAACTGGTTACAAACAAACAATTTGAATAATTGAAATAAAAGAAACCAGTAGAAGAAAAACAGCAAAATGTAAAATAACCCCCCAAAAAATACCCACATGTACTTTTTTATACATAACCCATATTCAAATGTATTATGTTGATAACAACAATATTGATATTAATCATTAATCATGTAAATTTCTTGCACCTGTCATAGACGTCCAGGTGATTTCCAGAAAAATGAATGAGTCCAAAGTTCAAGTGTTGAGCATCACACTGACGTTAATGTTGTTTCATGGTTGGACATCTTGTGGACCTAGTTTGGACATGGACCAACGGACCCAATGTAGACATGATCCGCACATCTGACGTTCACTGTTTAGTGGGTTAGGTCGAGGTCACTGAGACTCTGACTCACCCTCGATTTTTAGTTGACACACTGAGGGTATCATTTTGAAAACCCTGGGTGTCTTTCTTCTCAAGTTATTGCATTCACAAGATTTTCATAAAACTTAGACCCTTACCGCCCACCTGCCCAAAGGGGTGATGACAACACCTCATCAGCCTTTTGTGGCCGAGGGTTTAAAAACTGTTAAAACAGGTAAACCTGAATAAGCCAATGACGTTAATTGTTTGGTGATTAAACTAAACCGCTGTTTGGTATTGAATGGTTATGAAATATAGACACAAACGCAAAGGATTACCATTTGTAGTGTTAGAAATGTGTAATCATAATAATAACACATTTTTCCAGCACTGGGCAAAAACAGTAGATTACAGTATCTGAAAACTGGTATCTGAGCGAAACAGATTATTGGATCTGTTCAACATTCACGTTCCACAGTTCTGAGACAAAGCAGAAAAATTAATGTTTATTGATTTACTTCTTCTGTTAGTTTATATAACACGTTCAGTCAGCAGCTCTATAACGGATGGCCCGCTGTTCCAACATGAACTTCTCTGGGGAAATGCCTGTTGACATTCCCTGTTTGTAATAAGCCTTGTCTTGGCTGGCTCCAGTCACGGGGTTACACCATTCAATAAAATCTGTGTTTGCTGAGCCAGAGACTCAACCACTAGTTTATATCCAGGGTGACAACATTATCATTTCATTTTCTGCCTGTGCAGTTCACCTTTGGCCTATGATTTAGAAGTAATCAGTGAAATAAATCAGCGAACTGTTAATCACAGCCTGATTGTATTTTTCTAGCATCCGCTGGCTTTGACAGAGCTATTACATTATCAGATATGAAAACTTATTTGTGCCATCATTCTCCAAGGTTATGTTATCTATTCTTTATATACCGGTGCTTAAAATGACTTCAAGGTGAATCAGATTTCATTTAGATTAGCGTTCATTTTTTAAGTATGCACAGGTGATGGTTCTTTTTGTGCGCTTTCGCTTTACATTTAAACAAAGTTAGAAGTCTGACTTTACTATGAGTATAACCCAATTATAGTGTAAAATAATTTAAATATCTTTTGAAGGTTTACATTTCAAATGCTTGTTTCCACTATTATCCAAATCCTCCAAAACACTTCTTGCAATAGTTTTGAAATAATTGTGAAACTGGTAACACAATTAGCTTTGTTTTTTATTGTTTTCATACTGTTTGTTTGAACGGAACCATACTGTCAAAGCTATTGATGCTCCTTTTTAAAAATATCCACTTAATTTGACCTTTTCTGTTTCCTGATGTAGTTTATGTTTATTAGATTTAAATACAATAGGGCATCTTATGTGCTTGTTGTTGTTTTCTTGTTCTTCTTTCTGGCCTTAGCTGTCTGGATAGTGATGCTAGACAAAACCAGCGCTGGTAGGCAGGCTGTGGTTGTCTTTCTTTTACACTGCAAACGGTGCATGTTTTTTCCTCAAGTGGAATAAAATGATACTGGAAGTTTAAGTGAACTCTACAAAACCATAAATATCAGCTGTATTACTGTGTTTGACAAATGTTTTATTTTGGAGTGAATGTGGCTTGAAGCACAGATGCTGAGCAACATGGGAATAAATCAAACCACAAGGGTCAATAAATCCAATTACTCTTCAATTAAATGCTGGAACGAGTAAGATGTGTAATTTGTGAAACAATGGATCAATGGTGACTGATGGTGCAATGTGCAGCGCTCTCCGAAACAAAGCATGTCGACTTTTAATGTGAAACAGCTCCAAGAAATGTCTTTATTTTTTATTTATAAAAAGGAAAACATACACATTCTACTTCAAGACTACTTTAAGGTTGTAATGTTCAGTGTAACAATTTTATGTAAATTATTTTATGTAAATTATTTTAATTCACCCAGCCAGTGCAATGCAAGGTACATTTATTAACTACAAACTGTAATAAAAATGTCAAATTAAGGTGGTTTAAAGTAGTGAAGATAAAATTAATCATGGTAGCCTGAAAAAAAGGGACAATGGTACAATCTCAGTTCATGATCAAATCTAGTGAAAGGAAAGCTACATTTAACTGCAGATGTACTATCGCTGTTTTATCAAATGTTCAATCTGCTTCTGCTCACATGACAGAAAGAAAGAAGAGCATAGGTATGTTGAAGGTTTTCAGTTGGCTTCTGTCATCTAGCTTAGATGCAGTTTCAGGGTTTGAGAACAACCTTGTCTCATTTATAGACTTTCTGTGACTATGAGTGACCCTTATCCCCGCCTTAATAACGTATACAGACAAATGTAATCACGGACTGGATAATGTTCTGGGACAATGAACTTGCCTAGAGATGGCTAAATCACACTGTCGTTCTGACCTATAGCACCAGAACTAGGCTTAAGCAACAAATGCACTACAGTTAAATTACCAAAAAGATAGAATTGAAATAAACACACTGTGTTTCAACTCACTGTTAACTTGTTCTATATTAATGCTGAGATATATAGGTTACACTTACAACTATTACCTATAAGCTGTACATCTAAATTTTGAGCTGTACACTTAAAAGTTTCTGGTCAATGTATTTAAGATATATTAAAAAAAAACTGTAACCAGTGACGTTATTTAAATGTTGAGTTCCTCCAATATTATTTTATTATTAATTGTTTAACCATTACTGAAAAACACAGATATGGAAACTATTGAGAAGTATAGCAATTAAAAATAAAGAATAATCTAAGCTAATGTTAAGTGTGAGCTTATTAAATATCTTGTTAGTAAACGTTTAATTGTAATGTTCAGGATCACATTTTTCAGACAGGACTTAGTCAACTTTATTTTTTCACTTCTTGTGGGCAGTAAATACCTCGAGTAACGGCCATTCCTTATTTAAACACACTTTGATTGGGGAAATAACGCTGATAAGTAGGCTGATAAAAATGTCTTGTCTTGTACTCCTTTAAATCTTAATTCCAAAAAAGTATTTTCCATAAATGACCTTTGCATTTAATTTCCCTTCAAAAATCACTACACAGCTTCAGATAGGCAATTGTCCTAAATCATGAAAACTCCTGGGCTCACTGCCCAGCAGTTTAATGGAACTCTGGAATTTGTTACCAACAGAAAAGATTCTTTCAAACTGGCCTCTGTTCAGAGTCACCATTAAGTGAAAAAATAGCATAAATTTAACAAAAAACAGTGTGTGTCTGTTTTTTTGTTGCCACCAGTTTGATTTAATCTTAGTCACTGTTTAACGTTCAGTTTTGTGTTCCTGTCTTGATTTCCTTGTATTCCACAATAAGTCTGATCATTTGTAATATTTGAAATCTTTGGTTTGGTCTATTGTGTGATTTTCATTGTTTTGTTTTGTGCTTTAAGTTCTTCATCCTAGCTTCCCTTGTGTGTCTATCATTTTAGTGTGTTTTCATGTCTCTGTGTTTAGTTGAATCCTCTTGTCCATTAATGTTGTACTTTAATAGTCAGTTTTCTCTTTTGTCTTGCTTTGAGTTTCCCTGATTACCTTATGCGTATAAAAAGTCCGGTCCAGTTGGATTTGATGTTCTCTTTGCTGCCTTTAATAAAGGTTTGATTTTTGTTTGCTGGTATCCTGCATTTGAGTTATTTAATCTACAAATTGCAGTGATATTTTAAAATTCTAAATACAAGCATCAAAGCCTTGCTCTTCCAGTGTTCTAATTAAATAGTCTTTTTTTTTTAATATAATTGAAAATCAATTCTAGAATGTCTGGGACAAAAAGAAAAAAAGTCTGGTTAATCGTAGCAAGAGTACTTTTCTATGATTTTTCTTTTGCACATTTGGAACTTTCCAAAGACATGCAGGGGTGATGATTCTAAATTGGCTGAAGGTGTGGACATAAGAGTGAATGGCTGTCTCTTTGTGTTAGCCCTGAGATAGACTGGTGACCTGTGCAGTGCATACGTCTTATGACAGGTGCAGACCAAGCATGAAGCATGAATTTGTGGATGGATAATGCAACTCAAACAAACACACGGAAAACAGACTGCTTGGATGGAGTTTTTCTTCTTCTTCTTTTTCTTTTTCTTTTTAAATATATGGAGGTGCAAAAACAATTTTACAGGGTGTTTGCTGTGACACATAATTTTTAACTGACACATATTTAAATAAATAAATAGCTAAATTAAGACAATTAATACAATAATAAAATACATACCACAATGTTTTTCACCCATCATCCATCCTTCCATCCATTCTCATCCACTTATGTTTCCATTTTTAATTTGTTACATTTTGGTTTCATTTACTTAATCTTTTTGTTGGTCATTGTTTAAATGTACAGAATAACCAGATTAGTAGTTTCCAGTTGTTATCTGCATGCTAACTTAATATTCTTTGTAAGAAAGAATGTCAAATTACTGGATGGTATATAACTCTTGTCTGAGCTCTTTTCTGAGCCCCCCGCCCCCCTGTACTTCTCAAGCTTCTCTTGTTCCATCTTCCTGATGTCGCTGTAGTGATTACAAATGACAACAACATCAGTAAAAAGGAACATGTGAAGCTAGAGAAGTACCAAGGGCTCAGCGAAGAGCTTGAGAAGATGTGGAGGGTGAAGGTAACACTGGTCACAGTGGTAATCGGAGCACTAGGTGCAGTGACTCCCAAGCTAGACGAGTGGCTCCAGCAGATCCCAGGAACAACATCGGAGATCTCTGTCCAGAAGAGCGCAGTCCTAGGAACAGCTAAGATACTGCAGGACCCTCAAGCTCCCAGGCCTCTGGTAGAGGACCCGAGCTTGAAGGATAGACCTCCCGCAGGGGCAAGAGGGGAATTTTTTTTAAATCAAATAATCTTTGATTTATTCAGCCTACAAACTTAGAATGTGAGAATTCAGGGTTTTTACTCGTGCAAGAGTGTATTTGAATTAGGCAGGGTGTATTTTTCTTCAAAGGGACAATACCTAACATTGAATCAGACTTTTTCTACAGAAGTCTGCTAAAGTTTCAAATCTAAATCCCAAATGTCTTGAGACAAACCTTTAAGATGGAAAAGCTGCTCCTCAGACTGCTGCTTTTAATTTTGCTTGATATCACCAAGGTCTTTTCTGCACACAAAAGAAATTAATAACGTGACAAAGTAGAAAGTTTTCTTAACATCTTCAGTGGTCCTTGATACTGACCTGAAACAAATAAGCTTTTCAGACGCTTCTGCCAATGTCTGCCGCATGTGTGTCAAGAGGGGTTTACTTGCACGTCTTATGCTGTGAAAAATCCAGTTCACCTTCACACAAGCTTAGTTCTCACACTGTCACCATTAACAGCTTCCCCTTGCTTTACTATTACAGCATCTTTTGTCTCTCAAAATATCATACATGTAGCAATACAGAGGTTTACGTTATGCTATTTGAAAAATCTTTTTTTTGTGTGTCATTGTGCTGGTTGCCTGCTTATTAGCAGTTCCTCGATGTGTACCTCATGTTTTATCCATTTTACTATATTTATATTTTTGTATTATTTTTATTCATTTATTTGTTCCGCTGGGCTAGCTTTTCATGTAATGGAGTTATCAATTTTATACTTTGTTTTGATGAATGCAATGATTTGTAGGCAGGTTTAAGTCTGTTTCTGGTTTTGTTGCTCCACCACAATATTTACAGAGTTGGGATCATCGTTTTCGTAGATGTAGAGATGCTTGACGATTATTCGTAAGTTGCATTTTCACTATCATTCTTATCATTTTGTTTTGTTTTTGCATGTCTTCTATTCACCACCTCATTTCATTTTTATTATAATCACCTCATTTCAAAGCAAATCCAAGATCTTTTAAAAGCACTATTTAATTTAGAGCTGCTTAAGGTTTTCAGTGATTTCAATTAACGTTCTTTAAAAAGCTAGAAATTTAATTTCTCAGAGTCCCCCAAAACAGCTCAATGCTGAGGGCACTATATTCATGACTGGTAATGTTATACTGCCACTAAGGTAATTTTGTTTCTGTGGTGTACTGTGGTGAGTTTATGGCTTCATCTGCTTGTGCTATTTAAAAAAAAAACTAATCTGTTGAATTGGACAGGGAGCATTCTGGGAAGGAGTGTCAACAAATGTAACAGCGGAAAACAATTATGTTTGAAACTTGACTTCCCGCCTACCAAATCACATGTTGGCACACAATTTAATTTAGTAAAGGGATTGCTGATGGTAATGCAGAATATTCAGTGAGGTAAATCTAACCTGTCAATGTCACCCACAAGTAGGTGTATAATTGCCTTTTCTGTCTGGAAATCGCATTTATGCAGATATTAAAGTGTGAAGTACATACACAACATATTTATTCACTATCAATGATGTTTATAATGAGGATGAACCTAAAAAAAGTGCTAATTAAATTATTATTTAATACAAAATAAATACCAAAGTTGCATCTTTTCTGCCAGCTGAATTTGTTGATTCTAACTCATCGACTCCCAAGTTGGAGCCAAATTCCCAGTTCAAGCATAACAAAGTGACTGACACGCTGAGAAGGCAGACTTGCTGCTCTATCAGAGATCTTAGTGCCATTATAAGCTTTATAAGTAGCACTTAGAGCATTTCATTGTAAAAAGCAGATGAACAATCAGACCCTTCTGACAACACCATGTAACATCAGAATAATGGTTGTTTTTGTTTCATAAAAACTGACAAAAGCAGGATAGACTACAACACCAAAACACTTCATGCTGTTCTGTGTAGATATTTATTTATAAAGAAATACTTTATAAGATGATAACAGCATAAATTATTTGTCTTCGTCTGTGAAATCGGTGGCTCACTGATTATTAACATAAATATAATTTTGTAAGTTAGAGTCAATGAGGTTTGAACCATGTTATGGAGAGTTTTTAAACTATAGACAGACTATTTTTAGATTTTGACACTGCATAATTAAATCTTGTGAAGGTGGTGAAATTAAAAGAAAAAAGTTAATGTTGAGGAAAAAAAATCAAGAATAAAATTTTGAATTTAAAATGTGATAACTCTTATCTTTTCCTGTATGTGACACTAATATTTTGCAATTGAAAGATTTTATTTCTGTATTTTTCTATAATAAAGGATCTGCAGCTTTGTGATTCATGAATATAGGGCCCTCGGTGCAAAGAGTTGTGTTGTGCATATGTGACATGGCGGAAGTGTGACATGCCCAAATCATTTAAAGACATAAAATGCTTGAGTACTTCAAAAGACGCTGCTCTGCTGTGTATTGTACTGTATTACTGTGAAGTCGCTCAGTCAACTCTCATCAAAAACTTTGTGACCCTGCAGTATTTTCTTCTTTTTTCCGTCTCCACACAGGACTCTGGGAGGCATCCAGAAGAGCCTTTGAACCCAGCTGAATATATGAGCTACCAACGTGTCTGCAACATGGAACAATTCCCCGAGTCTCAGCCTGCTCCTGCTTACCCTGTTACTTTCCTGCCTCAGCACCCTTACACTCAGCACCCCTCCAACGAGCCCATGTACTCCAACACGAGCTTCCCCACCCACGGCCCTCGAGCTCCATTCACTTTCCCAAAGGAGCAATCAGTGTGACATGCCACGTAACTATTATCTCAGCGAGAGGCAACATGATAGTGCCACAAATGCTTCGTGAAAAACAAAGCTCTGTTGAACAGATGTGCATCTATCCCCACCTTGCTTCTGTTTCCTCTATAGGCTTAAAACACTTGTGGGCTTTCCCCTGTCATATGAAAGTGTCCCTCAATCCCCTGTGTATTGTGTGCTGCTTGCTCCACTGAAGCTATAGGGCCCCAGTTATCTCGTGATGTTAGCATCCTCGCCACCAGCTACTCTCTTCCACCACTCAATCCTTTACCCTTCACATGTGCCCACTCATCCTGTTTGCTTTTTATTGCCTCCTCACCTTTGAATATTTTGGGTTTTGCCAACTGTCTGTACAGAATATGCCACTCAAAATGTTTTCTCTATTTTTTTTTACATCTCCCACAGTGGTAGTGACCTTTTATAGCAACGTGGTTCTTTTGTTTGTATTCTGTTTGTCTGTCAATCATATGCTTGCTTCTTTGAAAGTCATATACTATAATGTATGTGTGATCAGGTGTTTACTGGTGGACTAAAAAAAATATAAGAAATGCCAATTAATTTGTAAAACTAATTATCAATCTGTAATGACATGGACTACCCCTTTAATGACGGTTAATGACTGGGTTGTTATGTGAAGAGGTGAATTGGCAGTCTTTCAGCTGGATCCTTCATTACTTTTCATAATTGCTTTGCTGTTATGAAGTTTGACTGGCTATTTTGGACTGTTAGAAGAGAATGTTATCCTCATTAGCTAAGAAGAAAAACAAAGGGCTCGAGATCCAACAGTACCTACTTTCTGCTCACTGTCCATGTCTCATTATCCTTCCCTTCAGGCTACTGTTATTTTCATTGTCATCTACCAGTAGTTGCCAAAGACATAGTTTTGCTTGGATTTTTTTGTCCATTTGCTTTCATGTTAGCAATTACATTACAATTATCTGAAGGGAAATAAAAACATACTTGATTGGCAACTTGCTACGCTTTCCCAGTTTACATTATCCTTTTACCATATGCTGTATTAATCATATCTTTATATGAAAACGTGTTCAGAGGTTGGTTTGAGGTTCATTACTTCATGGGTCCATTCTCAGATAGCAGATGCATTTGGGCCTAATCTGGATGACTTTTTGTCACCTAAGGCTCTACCAAGTATTGTGTAGGACAGATATGGCCCGCAAATCATGAGCCGGGCTTAGTATGGGTTATAGTAAATATCGTGCTCAAATGTCAAGGCAAACCTGACCCCTGGATCACATAAAGTAAACTTGAGGTAGATATGAGGCAGGCAGGGTCATTCCTGAATCAATGAAGTCAGTCAAGGTCAAATATGGTCCATAGAAATCTGCAAATGTGGGCCACAGTTGACCCAATATTCCTTGTTCTCTAGGTTGTGTTCGTTATCAACTAACTGGTGCGGGTAAAAGGTGAAGACAATCACATACAAGGGTTGTCCTGGAAAAAACAAATCATGGATAAAGTGAAAAGGCTTTTTCAAGGACAGCCCACCCACTTAACATATTTAAATATTTTTTAAATATGGTTTGTACTAATATAACCTAAATAAGTTTAAATCAATCTAAGGAACCGAAGATAAAAGCTTGCTACTGTATTTTTTTAGACAATACTCAGTTATATATGATAGCACTCCACATATTTTCATAGTCCATTTTACACTGTTACTTTCAGACCATACATAAGCTAACATGCTTGACGAGCCAATTTCAGGATACCGCCTCCTACACGCAAGCCCTCTAGACACAGAAAATTAGCATAAACTGAAAGTTCACATTTTTTGCCATGTCAGATGTATGTTTGGAAAAAAAATAAAGAAAAGAAAATACTTGTGTTTGTGCTCGATGTGAAAAAAAAACCTTGAGGTGTTGAAGGTAATTTAATGTTTACTCTTAATGGTGATGGTAAATGGAATAGAGTAAAACTTGTGAGACTTTCTCCTGTGCTCACCTTGTTGTCTTGCAATGGCTTGATATGTGTGCTAGCATTTAGTTTAAGCAGTGGTATCTGGTTTGAACCACTGAAGGAGTTTGTTATCGCTGTACCTGCTGTGAGAAAAGACACTTACACACATCTTTGTCTTTTTGTGACACATTTAATCTTCAAGAGATCCTTCCTTTATTATTATTATTATGATTATTATTAGTATTATTATTATTGATAAGTACTACTACATACTATATAATATGCTAGAATTTGGGCTTTACATCCATAAAAGAAATATAAATTTTTACCCTGTTCCTTTTTGATGTCCTGACAATGATTGCCATGTTTGTTTTAACCTTTTGATTTGTGTTTTGTAAGACTGTAACATTTAGTTTTATTACTATTGTTTTTGTTTTGTTTTTTTGTTTTTTTTACAATTTACAATATTCATATACAGTAAAGGAAGCCTACATCACTTTTTTTGACATTCATTGCACATTTGTGGAATAGTAAAACCCAAATAAATATTATGATTATAAGCTCTTTTGACTGAAATAATGAAATAAAGTTCAGTTTAACCTGTTTCTGTTTTATTTGTTTTTAGAGATTTTGAGTTATGTCGATGTAAATATTAACAATGTATCTGATGTGTGTAAAAAAAAAAAAAATCATGCAATTTAACATTAAAGTTCACAAACTAAACATTATTGCCGTTTTTATTTTTGATGTGTCTATTGCCAGTACAACACATTTTTTGTGTTTTACTGTCACTTATACAACTTGGGGATGAGGGGAGGCTGCAGCTTACTGTTCTGAGGCAAGAGGCAGGGAACATGCTGGGCAGGTTACTGGTTTATAGCAGAGACAATATCCACACCACTTTCAATATAATCACCATTTAACCTAACATGCATCTTGCTGGACTGACTGGGTCCATGCAGGCATAGAAAATCCACAGGCTCCTCAAAGAAAGTCCCTAACCAATCAGGAAGTTTCCTCACCTTGGTGGAGAGAAAGAAAAAAAGAAAGAAAGAATGAAAGTGAGGCACTAAGGATTAAAAAACTATTTGCAACAAAGGACACATTTCTGAATAGACTTTGCTTTGTGTCCACTCTTAATCGTGCCTCTAATTTCTCCTTAGCACACCATCAGAGTCCATTTGGACTTCATAGGACCCAGTGTCAATGGACTTAAGAACCCAACCTAATCTCAAGTGTATGTGAGGTTCCAGTGGCTGTACTCTCACACAGTCACCTGGTTTCTAGTATATCGTTTGTACCAGGTACTCTGGTGCTGTTTGTTTTTCAGATCATGCTGTGCAGGAGTCTTGTTTTGTTTGTTTTTTAGCAACAGTATTCTGACATGGTGTCTGAGCCGTCTCTGAGCTGCACTGGTTTCCAGACCTTATGATAATGTGTGATTGTAGTGATCTAATAGTACAGGACAGGGATCCTCTCCTGCAACTTGCAACAAGAGCCTTTTGGCTATGACTATGGTTATGGAAGATTCTGTCTTATCATTGCTCCATGGGAGCAATCGTTTTTCCCACAGTCTGCTGAATCTCTGGAAATCTTGAGATGTACATTGAGATCCATTATCTGAGCTTTCAGTTTCTTTATCACGGTAGTAGACTTTGTGTCTGGTTAACTGTCTATTGCTCAAAAACATTGGTAATAACTACGCTGATGTAGTAGTCTCTGTTGTCAAATGAAAACAAATCCAATCCCATCTTTGTCCATGGACTGCTTGGCATTTTACATGGAAGGAGGGTTTCTGTTGGTTGTGTGAAGCCTACCACTCTGAAGATATCACACTTGGCTGTATATGTCTTTATCTGGTCAGACTACTGGCCATGTCAGTAGATGCATTCTCTAGCAACTTTCCACACCAAGATGTGAGGACGGTAAATGATAAATGAACTTTCTGCTTATATAATCAGGCTTACTGTTTTTACTTTATCTTTTAGCCATCCCTGCTGTATCCTTTGAATTAGAATCTGTATTATCCTCTGTCCTGTACTGATTGAGAGACCATATTAATGGTGGACATTCAGGAAGATATGCTCTGCTTAGAGTGTTGGCGAGTAACATATTATTTCCTGATACGTACACCACATCCAAATCATAGTTTTGAGTCCATAACATAGTTTTTCTTGAATTTATTTAGGAGCACTCAGTGGCTTTTTCACTATGGCCTCTAATGACTTACAGGCACTTTAAACGATAACTTTGCAGCTATATGTTTACTGGTGGAACTTTTCCATTCTGAACACCACAGCCAAGGATTCTTTTTCCATTTGAACATGGCGTCACCCTGTGTCTTTGAGTGTTCTGCTTGCAGAAACAATAGGCTCAACCTCCTGAAATGTTCCACCCAAACCTGTGTCTGAGTCATCAAACTGCACTATCAGTTATTTCTGTAGGTTATAATGTTTCAGGACTGGAGAAAATTGCATTTGCAATCACCTCTGTCAGTTTGAGGAATGCTTTTTAAGATCAGGCTTAAAACTTACATTTTTGACAAAGGATATAGTTAGAGCTGGTGACTCTGACGTCATATGATTGTTGGGGTTTTCTCTGTTTTCTCTGTATCATTACCAGGTCTTTACTTTACAATATCAAGCCCCTTAAGGTAACTGTTGTTGTGATTTGGTGCTATAAAAATAAAATTGAACTGAACAGAAATCCTCATGCTGTGATGAAAACTTCCACTCACAGTTTCTGTGTGTTAATTGCTTCAGTGCCTCATGGTGACCAGAGAGGTGTGGGCAAAACTTTGTTAGGTAATCCGCCATACCCAGCAGCCTCTGGACCCCTTCTACATCTGTTGGTTTTGGCATCTGTCATGCACTTTTTCAATGTCTGGTTTTAGTTCATCTGCCTTCAGGAGGTGTCCTATATATGTAACCTCCTTTTGTCTCAGTTTAAACTTGTCTGCATTCAGTTTGATGTTCTTTTGCCCATATCAGTTTAGACACAGTCTCAGTTTTCCACCATCATCACATTCAGCTTCCTCTTGCATTTCTCTTTGTCTTGTGATCAACACCTCAGCTGCAATAATGTACAACCCAAGCAGTCATCTAGAGCTTGTGTCAGTTTTCTCTGAAAGATTTCAGGAGCAGACATATAACTATTGGTATTCTCAGCTCTCTGTAGCAGCCACATGGAGAATGGTGTAAGGTAGCTAGACTCATCCTCTTACTTGATATGCCAGAACCCACTTTTGACGTCACATACCAAGGGCGTAGATTTGGTTTTGGCATTGGTGGGGACGGATGATTCAACCACCGAACTCTGCCCTGTTTCTTTTTCTTTTCCTTTTTGTTTTTGCTTCTTAATAAAAAGAGGAGAAATATACTTGCCTACATATACTATTCTACGTGCTTTTAAACCATTTAAAATCACAATTCATAGTTTTATATGTGAATTATATAATGTTAAATTACTATTAAAAAAATGACTGACTGAGTATTTTAGGCTTTAGTTTACTTCAGCCATAATCCATATAAATCAGGTATCATACAAAAATAAAAATAGCTTCAAATACAGTCATGACAATAAAAGAATATGACTTTAAGGACTTAACATCATTACTTCAGTTATAGTACACCAACATCTGTTATACTTTGGCACTAAGGGAACACTGAATGACCTGGTGGTTTTTGTCCATAAAACTACTCATCTAAGATTACCACAAAGTAAAAGATCTCTCAGCAAAATTATGCAACAGTTTAGGCACTATTGCCCCGATCAAATCAGTGAGCTGAGATTTTCTGTTCTAAACATGAACTACTGTTACAGCAACAGACATGGACTACTGGTGCCCGACACAACAACTCAATGTGGACTATGTGAAGGAGCCAAACACATGCCTGCTCCTCTCGTTAACTGAGATAAACTGCTGGCATATTTGTTTTACATCTATACTGTCCAGTCTCTCCTGGTGGACATACAGCAGCATTGTTTAATCTCATTTGAGTCATTGTTAACCTTAGCCATCTTTTTAGTCTTCTGAGAGCACTGAAGCTTCTTTCAGCCTCAGTACATGCGTTTTATCCTCAGATTACAATTATTATTCTGTGCTTGATGTGCCTCACCTTTGGCCCTGGCTCTTCCCCTCTGACTGCACTAGGACATACTGCCACCTGATAAAATAACACATTGATTCGTGCCATATAAAAAGTGAGACATGTCAATTCAGATTCTTTGTCAAATATACACTAATGAAACAATTTACATCAGCAGCCTAACAACTGTCATGATAATAAATACTAGTTAATCTATAGCACCAAAACATCAGTCAGTCACCTGTGACCTCGCCTCTTCACCTCTGTCTGAGCTACAACATGGCAGAGCTGCCTCTGTCACCTGATGAATAACAGTGAGACATTCCAAATACATGCAGTCACACATGTGCTTCAAATACAGTCATGAACCAACAAGTCATCATCCAATTCCACCTGTGATCTTGCATCACCATTACTCTCTGAGCTTTGTGTTGGTTCTTCTGTCACCTGACAAATAGGACATACATGACAATAAGAATAAAATGTGTAGCTGCTTCAGTGTTTCTGTCAATTTGTGCAGATCTAGACTCATCAGTAATGTTTGTAGGTTGAGTGCATTTTTAAAACAATTTGTGCAAACTGCACTACAAGGTGGATATTTGCAAAATCATGACTACCTCGTGACATTTTGTCTCAAAAATTAACCTATGAATATGTCAGTACCATTAGGATGAAATTATTGTGTCACCAACATTTTAATGTTAGACATATAATTTTAACAGCCTCTGTAAACTAATATCCTGGCTTGCTCAAAGCTGCCGTTTTCTTTGACAGTTTCAATCAAAATTAGAAATGCTACTCTGGGAGACTGAGATAACTAATAGTGCTGCATGTTGTGCAGTTAGTTTCCAAAACACGTTATTCGTGGTTACATACAATTTTAGACTGATGTGGGCCAAAGCCTAGCATAGCCTGTAACGTTATTATGACGGACACATTTTATGAGTTAATTTGGCTTTAAGTGACTAGCAGGTTTCTTTGAAAAATACTTATATCCAGGTTCTTCCTTTTTGCTGCCATCCTCCTCTCCTCCTCGCAGCGCAGGCTTGCCGCTGCTAAAACTAAACAGAGCTCCCTGAAATGCACAGCCAATCACATTGGCCATATTTGTCACGTGAGGTAGGACTCCAGTAGAGGACGTAATTTAACTCTTTCTGCACCGCTGGGTGAACGAGACGTTGACAGATCTTTTTTTTCTTCTTTCTATCGGGTTTGATTTTCTTTACTCGAATAGATCAAAGTATTGGTGGGGACAATTCAATAATCGCTGAATATTGGTGGGGACATGTCCCTTCCGTCCATGCCAAATCTACGCCCTTGTCACATACTGTAAACACATTGGCTTTGTAAAGATCTTGAAGCTGGGAATATATCCTTCAATGGTTGGTAATGAAAAGCGTCTGCACTTTAAAGCCTTGTTTAGGGGTCTTGGACCAATGCATACCCTTGATCAGCTGTTCTGTTTTTTCATCATAACTATTCCACTGATCCAGTCTATGCAGCATTAGCAGAAGTGGCGATCCCTCTGCACAGGACGCCCTACAGTTTCTCCTTCAGCAGCTCCATCATTGGAACATTCAACAGCTTTGCAGGTTTCTCTTATTGTCTCCCTCAAGACATCCATCACCAGTAAGCACATCAGCATATTGTGCTATTCTTTAGTATTCCTCCTAAAAGTGCTATTTGCTTGTTTAGTGTTGACTGAATTCACATTATTTGTCACTGCTTCAGTAACACAGAATAGCTATCACTCTCACATTCAGGTTTGAGTGCAGGTTTCTTTTCTTTGTGTTCTGGGCATGCTTTATGATTGTCTCTGCAACACTTTGTTCTTATCATATGCTGGGCATTTGAATTTGCTTTTCTCAAATGATTTCCTACAGTAGCGACACTACACTGTGTTGCTGGTTTGTCTCTGGCTTGCTGTGCCTTGCCACCCGTCCCGAGATTTTCTTTGCAGGGTTGCAAAGCTGATTTCAGGAGATTTGGTTTTGTGGGCAATAACATTCTGGTATGGTGGACTTTCAGTCCCTCAATACTGATGCTTACTCTTCTCCTCTGGTGAAGTCAGTTATGCTATATCCTGTCTCATATTCACAACACAGTCAATAACTACTGTCACCATTTTTGATTCTTACCCACGCTGAGCGACCGCTTTGTTAAACTTGTCAGACGCATGTCTGTAACACATTGCTTATCCTGCGTATTCAACCAGTGCAACCACAATGCATGACAATAGAGGTAGACAGATCCACTTAAACATATACTTAAATAATAATTCCTATTGTCACAAATATTTACCTTAATGCCAGTATGCTATAAGCTAACCAAATTAACTGTTGTTCAGTGTTCTTATAATATAAATGTTCAGTATGTCAGCTTTCTAATCAATTACAAAAATGACAAAGACTTCATACAAAAAACTATAGAGATAATTATTAAGAAAATCACACACTGAAAACAACTCTCAAAGTCAGTTTTTAAATTGTTAAATTTAGACATTGTGTGGTTCATTAAAAAAAAAAAAAAAAAAGTGTGATAAGACTGGTTGCATTTATTTGACCTGATGATTTATATACTGTTGTATAATAATGTGTGTGATACTTTTTTCTTGTCAGATTTACAGACATTTTTCAAGGCCAGCTTTCTATCTAGGTTGTGAGGAGGCCTACAAGCCAGTCAACCCTTTAATCAGGGTTGGAGTTACCACATAAGATGACTTAGACCACAGAGAGTTAAACTTTATGTCATTCATTTATTTTTCTGATTTTTCTTTTATCACTTCAATTTCACTCTGAGGAGAATAGCAAAATATAAAATGTAATTTACACCCAGATAATGACATGTCCATAATAGTATTGGTGTAATCAACGGGTTTCCTGAATGTGCCTAAAAAGCAATAATCTTACTTTATTGAAATTTGGATTCTATCCTCTTCAAGGTTGCCTGCTTGGGCAGTAATACAATACCGCCAGTGTTCATGCTATGTTTGGATCAGGACCTGGAAGTCACATTGTAACTCCTGTGCAAGTGTGCATTTCCAATTTCACCACTGACTTCTGTGGACTTATACATAGACTTCCAAGCGGTAAGTTACAGAGCTGAAAATGAAGTCATCGTTGAAGTGCCAAAAACTGCAGTTGTCTAGCCACTGCTTGAGGCTGGCTCCAACAGGGGGTCAATCCCCTTAGACTCCTATATTAAGGTGAAGCTCTTCAGTGTGTGTGTACTGCTGGACCCGTACGCTACACTATAATTGTCAGATTTTCGAAACTTCCTAGCACCACCAGGAGGGGTTGTTTTGACCCCATACTGCAACAACCAAAGTTATTGCCTAATGGCAAAGATGTAATTTCTTGTACAATTGTTAATTATCATCTAATTCTTCCAACTGTAAGTAGGATTTTGCAAAATGAGTATTTAAAATTAAGTTAAAGGTCTTTTATTAGTTTTTTTTTCAGATGATTGAGATGATTTATTATTTTATTTTAGACTTTGAAGTTGAAATACATATTAGTATTCGTAAATAGATGGTGCAAAAAATAACTCAATAGGTAACATCTAAAAAAATGTAGCTATTTTAGAAAAAATCATGGGGTACATTTTAAAAATTAATTTTTACAATAACATGTTGTATTCATGTGGTGTTTGACTGAAAGTGTTGAAGAACAAGATGAGTTGCTGGTGTTCTGAGCAACGAAGGGACTGTAGCTTAACTGAGCAGAGAGTCCATAGTGTGGAGAACTAATCCGAGAAAATAAAGAGTGAAATCCAGAGCACACCAGCCAAACGAGTTTCAGGGCTGAGCAGGAGAGCAGTGGAGGGAGCAGACTGTGGAGCAGAGTGGACATGGGCTGGGCTGCTGCAGGTTTGGTGATAGTAGGCAGATGTTCACAAGATGATAAACTTTGACGGTTCTAATTTTATAGTGGTTATTTAAATATGTTTGTGATGTTTTTGTCCCCAGGGCCCTGATAAGAATGTGTGTGTGTGTGTGTGTGTGTTTTCTGTGAGATCAATTTTAAAATATAAGCAATCAGCTGTTGAATCTGTTTCACAGTGAACACTTTGCCCTTATACCATCTTTATCTTAGCGCTACCAATCCTCTAAGTTATAAAAATTTTTTTTTTATTTTTCATAAGATTCTTCTATAATAATTACATTTTTTTCAGAAGTTTAGCTGTCATGTTATTTGTTATGCTATACCAAATGTGTGTTTTCCCTATACAATATATGAAGAGATTATTTAAATCATTGATAAAAATTTATAAAATCCCTAAAAATTAATCTAGAATACTTGTTTTATCAAATCTTACTTAAAATGAGAAAAAAAATAGATGAAAATTTTAAATTTCTTTACATGGCGATTTATTTGCCATCACTGCTGCTGTTGCCATCACAACAACCCTTCTACAACCCATGCACATGGTACCATGTGGTGGTTAGCTTCAAAAAGCTACAGAGCTATGGCTAACAATAAAAACATTAGCAAAGTGAAGCTCAGGGATGAACACTAACTTTTCCCCTCAAAAAAAAATTCATGTGAGGGTTCTTGATGAACAGAGACAAATGCAATTGCATGACAGGAAAAATAATAATATACTGCTGCATGGTTTGGATTACTCACTATGAAAAAATCCTGATCCTCAGCTTCATGCACCCATTTAAATCTTAGCTAGCTTCAGAGGTATACTTTCCTGACCCATTTAAATAGTTGGTGTCTCACTGTGAGGCAATTAGCTGTGGTCACATTATAAGGTTTTAAAAACTGAACTTTAAAATATACTGCAGATGAAAAGTGGTCATAAAAACCCAGAGAGGCCAACAGTAATCACTGACTGTTTTTAGGGACTTTTCAGATTAAATAGAACAAGATACAAGATGTGTTGCTTTAACTTACTTTAACAGATATGATTTTTAAAATGTAAAGGGGTCAATCTTCCACTAGTGTATGTTTGCAGCTTGCTAATCAAGCTACCTGGCATTAGCTTTTAACAACTCCACCATACTAAGGTAGTGTCTGCCTCCAAAAAAATGAACATGGTGTTCACCACAAAACTAATACAGAGGCTTCAAAATAAAAAGCCCAAAATCAATAGGTGGCATTAATCTTTTATGGTGTCTTTGTATTAAACTGACCCAGTGCCCACGCTGAGGATCATTAGTGTTGACAAGAGTTTAGTGTATCCAGTTTATGAGTTTCTGAGTCTAAAGAAGCACATCAAGAGTACAACCACAGGGATGTCCATCCATTTCTTCGCCATTAAAGGGTTTGTGCAGTGTGAATGTTTCCCCAAAACAGACTATGAAAATTCTCTTGCAGTGCCATGAGGCATTTGAATGAAAACATTTGGGTCAAATGACATAAGGACAGGAACTCAACAACTCAACAACACAGATGAGCATTTAATAAGAAAGTAACAAAAAAAGAAACCAAATTAATGAACTGATGACCAGCAGCTTAGTATAATGAGCAGCGAGATAAGTATAAGAGTTTTCTTAACATAACTCTTAGCCATAAACACTGTATAGTTACACACCTAAAGGAAAATTGTTGTTTATTCTTTAATCTTTAAACAGAAGTTCAAAATTCTGAAACCATGTGAGTTTAGGGGCTGCCAATCAACAACCACGAGGCAGACATGAAAGCCTCTACAAGTTTCAAATTGTAACGAACACAATAAAAATTCACAAACTAGAATAGAAAGAATCAAGTTTAGCATCTGATGCCATAATGATTCAAAAAACAACAATATGATTAATCTTTGGTTATATTAATGCAGAAAAAACACTATCATTAAGTTTACAGAATAACAATTGCAGGGTTGTGGAACAAAGAGTGGACTCCCAAGTTAAAGTCAAATGTTTTTGTCCACCCAGCTTCCTCCATAAGCAGCCTTTGTCAAGCAGTATCATTGTGAGCTCCCTTCAGAATTCCTTTAACTGCTAACCTTTAACTGTCCTTGTTTTTCTTATTTTTTTGTTGAAAAAAATTATGATTTATTGGGTGGAGGGAAGGTTTTATAAATAAATATATTAATAATGCTATGTGAATATAGCTAAAAAAAAAAGATATATAATTAGATACCTACATTATGCAGTGTTAACTTTAATAAACATAGACAAATATTGCCACTCGTCATGTCAGCACAGTGATAAAATGAAAATGAAAATTATATGCGTCGATTATTAACAGGCATGCAAAGATGACAAAACCTTTCTGAGAAGAATTATAATTTGATAAAATAACACCATCATGTCTCTGCTGCCTTCTGCATTAACGATACAGTTTACATTGCTGGTGTACACATTTTCTATGTGGGCAGTAAGAGCCACAAAATGCAGCAGAACATCATACTTGTAAGAAAAAAGCTAATTTCCTCATTATTGAAGGACAGGTTAACTCGAGTGCTTTCTTCTAAGACATGCAAGAATCGCTTGAGAACTCATCCAGAAAAGCCCACTTGATTGGATTGGGTGAAGTCTCCTGGAACAAATCCTCTGTGTCACTTTTATGTAAGACATTGCTCCTCTCTTCTTTTCTGTACCCTAATTTGCTTTGTCTTTCTCATATCTGTGCCACAGACATCTCAGTAACACATACTTTAATGATACAAGTTAAACTATAGTATTACATGTTTTGCAGGTATTGTAGATCTCACAGTTTCTAACTTCACATTTCACAGTGATCACAGGTGCAGATGGCTGGTTTGAAACTCTAGCTTTAGAAATGACTGTGGAGCCTAAGAAGTGTCTGCAAGCCTATGGGTTTGTCCAAAATAAAGGAAAGGAGGCATTATTTGTCACCATCCTCTCATCCCTGATTTAACAATATTGTTTGTCAGTGCCTGTCAAAATAAATATGACAGCTATTGCAATCATTTATTTCAAATGTCTATAATGCTAATCATTTGAGTGTTCTTTCTTGATACCAAGGACATCAGAAAACACGCTGATCGTTATCTTCTTCAGTCATTCATAGCATTCTTGCCAGTGCCTGCAGTGTAGCTTTGGCACTCACCACTCATTTGGAGAACTGGGAGCGTTATTAGTGGTTATGCAGCTTCAAGGTACAGCCCTTGAGCAGACAGCTATGTTGCGTAAATCTGGTGAACTGATATTTCTAACTCCACATTCACAAATTTACAATATGACACTCGATTAACGCTGGAGAAAATGGTGAGCATGCTCGTTGTTTCACTCTTGAGCTCGTGTTGCTTCTTTGGACTAAGATACTGCAGAAACACTAAACTGGTGGTTTTGGCTGGGCCGGTTAACAAACAGATCCCATCCCTGTTTTTTTGCTGTTCGTGTGGTTTTGTTGACTTTGTCAAGAAGTAACCTTGTAGTTTTGTAGCCTAGTGTAAACAGGTGGGATGTGAATTGGCACTTCCAAAGCCATGGTTCTCAGACAGAAAAGGATGGAGTACCTACCCCAGGTCTGGCACGAGTTATTGCCCTGGGCGGAAGCATTTTAGTATCTCAGGGTCTTGTTCACAAGTTAGAGGAGAGCAGAGAAGGAGATCAACAGACAGATTGGATCAGCGTTGGCAGTGATGTGAACTCTGTATCAGTCTGAAGAAAGAGCTGAGGATGAAAGTGAAACTGTTAATTTACTACTCAATCTACATTCCTATCCTCATCTATAGTCATGAGCTCTGGGTAGTGACTGAAAGAATAAGATCTTCCTTCAAAGGGTGCTTTAGAGATAGGATGAGCAGCTATCAGAGTAAAACTGATGCTCTTTTACAGTGAAAGGAGACAGTTGTGGTGGTTTGGACATTTGAACATTTTGGAAATGTTTTGAACATTTTGGAAATGTTGGCCAGAGAGAGAAGACTGGGCATCTTTGCTTATACCGCTGCCTCTACAACCCTGATATGTATACGTGACAGAAAATGGACGGATGGAAATTTATACACAAAGCTGCCTCAAACATATTAGGACTTCAACCTCTATGACACAATGCATGCTCTGAAAGAGTGGATACTGCTTGTTGTATTGGCAGTTGTAATATTGAACAAGTTTCTGATATTTTTTCCACATTACGTAGCTTGTAAAATGGATAAGATTGCTAACAAGCTCCCTGGTTACCACATGAGGTGGCATAGCAACAAGCAATACTAAGCTTGTGCATGCTGTATGGGAATTATCAGCACACCTGCAATATGTCTGTGACCAATTATCCTGCCGGGCTCTGTGTGTGTGTGTGTGTGTGTGTGTGTGTGTGTGTGTGTGTGTGTGTGTGTGTGTGTGTGTGTGTATGCTTTAAAGAGATCTCTGTCACACTGAAAGTCAAAGACAGATTTGGCCATCAGCATATTAAAACGGAACCTGGAGTAATTTCTCATTTTCTGTTATGTATCGCAAAAACCGAAAAAACCCACATCAATTGGGACAAGTGTTTTGTAAATGGATAAACAATTCCATCTCATTACACTCTGCAATAAGTTGGACCAGGCAATTTTCTTTGAACATTTGACCTTTCACACAAGCATATAAAACACATCTGTTTTGCTGTGTACATGCACATATGTGTCTTTAGAGTTCTACTTTTACCAAAATTTAGCAGTCAGAATCAATGCACCTGATGTGGATGCAGGGAAAAGGGACAGATGGTAGAAGCAGCCGCTCAGACGAGCATTACACTCATTTTTTCTCATCAGCTTTCTGCCATATTTTAATATTACGTTAAGCTCATTGGGATGCATAGAAAGGAAAAGAGAAATAGAGATAAAACTGAGTGATTCACTGACTTGAACAAATGGAAACAAATTCCATGTGACACTCCTCAGCAGAGGGAGATGAGCTCTTTCCTTACAGTGGCCACAGCCAATAAGTATTATTCCTCCCACTATGCCTCATACTCAGTCCCTGTAGTATAGACTTTTTTTTCCTTTTCCTAATCATATATTGTTGGTAGGCTGTCTCTAGCTGAAATTTATTGATTCTGTGACTCAAGTTTTGCAAACTGATTCATATTATTTGGAAATGGTTCTCTTGTTTGGCAATTTGTGTGATATGACAAGCCAAATAATGAATAAGAGAACATTTTTTGGCCTGGAGGGTGGACGCACAGAAGCAGAACAGTTAAATATCCCATCTCTTTCACATCAGTGCAGCAGGAACTCATCAAGAAATCCAAGCGCCTCCTGAGGATCACAAAAAAAGAAAAACTTTTTTCTGCCCTCTCCAATAAGGCACAATGAGCCAGAATGCTTAAAGAGCTTAAAAAAGTCAGATTCACCTCATTACATCCACGGAGCATAATGGATTCAATTTTCTCAACTATCACACCGGTCACTGATGATTACCAATACCAGTGTGTCAGTCTTGGATTTTTGTTCTCTCTGAAACTAATACAGATGGTACATATAATAACATGTAGTCCAATTTTTGTCTGCTTTCTTGAATTACTTTGTAGGATTAATTTTTAAGCTTGGATTATGCTTTCAGACAAGAAAAAAACAAAACTTTTGCATCATTATCAGTATCGATAATATATCAATACATTTTTTTTTTTTTATGGTGGTTAATGGAGTATCATGACATATCATATAGGGGGGAGCAGTGGGTCATAAAATTACTGCATCAACAACAAGCTACTTCTTAATAGAACTGCTTCATGCCTGAGTGATTTGCTAGTTATTAGGAATTTATTTTTCTGTTAATTAGTTAATTGCATGCTTGTTAAAGCACCAGACAGCTTTTTATAGCAAATAACAAATGTTTATTGCATGAATTTTCTGAAGTAATTGGGTGATTAATGTTGTTATGCCAGGCTTGTTCAGCACAAAACAAAAGAGGTACAATCACATAGCTACAATTTTAACTAGGTCAAAATTTTGTTTTGGCAAATGAAAGACAATCTAGGTATTAAAAGTAAGAAAATAAGAACAAAAAAAGAACAGTTGGTAAAACAAATTAACATCTCCTTAAACAATTAAGAACTTCAACACAATCAAACAAAATCTATAAGGTGCCAGTCTTATTGATCCCCGACATGACATAGCAAAGCATTTTATTAAACAGAAATATAGGTGCATGTAACACCCTTTTATGTTATTTTGGTTTTATCTTATTGGCTCTCACTATTACATGTGTAAAAGATTCACAAAACATACGCAACAACCTGTTTTTGTTCTTAGTACATGCACTTGTTAGTGAATCATAATGATTTTGAATAAATAGGTATTCTCACTATCTGCAAAATACACCTGAAGCCCAGTTCTTTGTATGAGAAACATGCTCAAATTGAGTAGGATTAGGAGGAAAGAGGTAAAATGATTATAAAAGAAAGTCAGGTAGTAAAAGAAAAAACAATTATGTTCTTGTTTTTGATTCTTGGCAAATTACTCACAATTTTACTGTTTCTATTTTATTGTAATTTTACTGTGCTTTCACTAGCAAAAGGATAAATTTGGGTGTCAAAAATGGTGAAACTAAATGTTCTTTTTGCCCAAAGAATGTGCTATCCCACAGTCTAGCAGTGTGGCGCAGCCAGGCTAACATCTGATGCCGTCTAGAAAATCACCCTGATCAAGAGATGATCTGATCTCTGATCTAAATTTTCCTAAATCAGCTTTGTGTGTGTCCAAGATTAACAGTAAGAACAGTATATATGCATCAAGTGCAAGAAATATGTATGCAACACACATCAGTAGGCTGAACTTTATAGCAAAAAATAATGTAATTTTTTTAAATAAATGTGCTCCAACAGAGGTTAATACCAAATTTTAATCATACATGTGACTCAGATCACTGGGAATTGTGATAAACTTATGTATTAGTATTAGTCAGTTAGTATTAGTTTACTTTATTTGTTTGTTTGTTAAAAGCTGGATTGATTTAGAAAATCCAAAATGTAGTGGGTCCAACAGACCCCAAAATAATGGCTTAAAACAGGCAAACAAACAAAAAAAAAAAACATAACCACCACAAAAGTGTTGAGCACAGATTTGCCTGGACACACTGTTTGTAATTGACACCTAGTGTGGTGCCAGATGGATGGCTGAATGGATGAAGGTTTGCACGCATGTTGCTACTGCTGCAATTCTGATCATCAAGTCCACTGCACACTGTTGCCCACCACCACACACAGTTTAAAGTCATATCTTTTAACCAGGAAACCATAGCAATACACTGCACGCCATTTTCAAATTGAATGTACCCCAGCAGGTGCACCTCAGTGAGTAGGAGGAGCGAACAAAAAGGAAAGAGGGAACTTTAAGGTAGGTCAGACAACCAGTACTAATATAAAGCCCTAGGCCTTCATGCTGTGAACACTCAGATAGCAGCAATACTGAAGCAAAGAGTGACATTTTTCATATAGATCCACAGGATTTTCAACAGCATTCAGGATTTAGTATGGTGTCATATTCTGATAGTCTCGAAATCTAAAGTCCTGAAACTGGCAGGTAATGCACCCTTTATGTTTATGTCTTATTAAAATTGTTTGGAATTTGTCATTATCAGTATCACTGCAGACTTGTCAAATCTCAGATAAGTGTTGTGTCATGATTAGGCTGTGTGAAGGCAGGATGAGGACCCAAACGCAAGCTCACAGAGGCAGGAATGAACTCAAAACACAGTTTTATTGCTGACCGAAGTTAAGGCGATACAAAATAATATGAAACTAAACTGGGAAGTCATAAAGGAACTGACTCACAAGGAAACACACAGAGGGGGCACACAGTCATGAGGGAGATCGCAACACTGACACAGAGAAACACAGGGCTTAAATACACTGGGAAATAACGAGGGGAATGAGACACAGAAGGGGAGCACAGCTGGGAGAAATCGGACATAACGAGACCCAAGGGAAGCGGAACTCAATACCTTCACGTAGGACACAGACCTTCAAAGTAAAACAGGAAATGTGACGCAGACTTGACTAGGGGAGACAGAGCAACTAAGAAACACAGAGAACAATAACAGGGAGACACAGAGGGCGGCTAACTAAATACTCAGAAAACTAAAGAGAATACAAGAAAGCCAAACTAAGACACTAGACTAAAGAATAAACTGGGGCAACAAAGAGAACTAAGATCATAATACAAAAACTCAGAGACACAAGAAACTCAAAACACTGGGTCACCGACCCAGGACCGTGACATGTTGAGGTTCTGAGTTACTGTTTGTTCCCAAAGCTCCTTGCTCCAAAAAAGTCTTTTAGTGGTCTATGAGAAATTTCTTTACAGGGAAGTCTTCAAAATTGTTTCTGAAATGAGGACCTCTGAGCTGTGCTTAATTTTTTCTTTATCTCATATTTAATTTTTTTTCAGTATGTTGGTTGAGGACCACTAAGATGTAAACGTATGCAAACCTTAATTTGCAAACAATTAAAACATATTTTTTATCAAAAACATATAAATGGTTGGAACAAAAAAAACAAAAACACTTTTTTTTAAAACCCGACTAACTTTTGATTTGATTAAGCAACACATTTCAGGAAAGCTTGGGACATTGAAAACATAAAAGTGGAGTCTTAAAAAGTCTTGTCAAACATTTCACAGCTAATTAGTTTTAATACTTTTTATGATTGGTTATAAAAAGAGCCTCTCAGAGGGGCTAAGCCTTAGCTTTAAAGATGAAAAAAGGGCTCACTATTGTGTGAGATTGTAAACATTGAAAAGATCTACAGAACATGAAATGATTGATAGATTTGCCATGCCCCACATGGGCCAAGGCCAAAAAGCAAGATTCAATAGACTCTTTTACATAACTATCTGCAAAGGCAGTCAGTGCATGGGATCAGGAAAACGTGCGGAAACCATTCACAAAGAATTATTATTATCATTAATATCATTATTATTTTTTCAAATTAGTGACACTGCATCCTCCACAATGGTAATCTGCACACAGTTCAAGTCATGAGCTGCGCTGTTTAGGAAATTCATTACTTTGCATAACATGGATAACCTCGACACCGTGCCATCGTTCATCCATTTATTTGCTAAATGATACATACTAGTTTTAGAGTAATAGATTATGTTTTTCTCAGACTAGGCCTTGCTTATTTCACTAAGACAATATCAAGCCACATTCTGCACATATTACAACATAAGGCACTGTAGAAGAAAATGTGCTAAACTGGCCTGCCTCCAGTCCAGATCTGTCACCCGATGAAAACATTTGGGATATTGTAAAAAGAAAATATGACAAAGGAAGCCTCGGACTGTTAAGTATCTGCAACCCTCTAACAAGTAAGAGAAAAACAGAGAGAGAGAGAAAAAAAACATTTGGCTTTCAAAAATACAGCATTTGGTCTCTTCAGTTCTCAAGCTTTGTTGAAAGAAGAGGTGATGTAATATAGTAAACATATATTACACTAAGAAATCTTAGTTTCAACCTTTTGATGTTTTGTTTTCGGGCTTAGTGGCATTTTAACTATTTAAATGTTTGTATTTTTATAAAGTTCATTGTATGTTTGTTCATGTTAAGCATTCAAGGAAAATAATTAGCTGTGGCCTGTTGGTTATTGTTCTGGTTACATTTAGAGAACTCAGATAATAAACTAACTGTATTTGCCCTCATGCTTTATCTCAAACTAACGTCCTTAAGATGGTCAATCAAGGTCCCAGCTGCCAACATGAGGGTCACAGAAATGACACTCACATAAATTTCTGATCATACCCATCGCCACTCGGATTTTCTGTGACAGGAGCAGGGAGGAAGATTGCTTTAACAGAAAAGCCAGAGAAACTAATTTATATGAGATCAAAAGCATGAAAGAGCACTTCTGTGGAGAGATGATAAGCCTTCAAGGCCACTGCCAGAGCCCCAGGACAGTGCTCTGGTCTGAGCCGTGTGGACACCTTCTCCGACCACCTGTGTCCATCATTGTCCAAGAGACAAGCCACGGGGATGCTTTAACAGGAATGCCAGAGCAGCTGATAAATGGAGAGCAGCGGTGAGGAGGCAGATAAACAAAACACAGTGAGAGATAAGAGGGTGGGGAGGGTGCCGCATGCTATCGTGTAAAAAGTAATTTTTGTGCATTACACTTCAAAAGCTTGTGTGTCTACGTGCTTGTGATGCATGTGTGTGCGCCTGTGCATGTGTATGTGTATGTGTGTGTGTGTAAGTAGGCAAGGAAGAGTGATTATTCATGATCATCCTTGGGTCACAAGAGTAAGTTGTCCCCTATATTATCTTTGTTATCAAGGCTGAACCTTGACTTCTCTTAAGTTGTTCTCACAGTTGAGCTTTATGTAGAAACACATGTATAAATCATTTGTGGTCATTAAAATGATTTTATATTGCTGGCTCCCTGGTACCAACTCTAATGTCCATTTGTGCTCATATGAAATTAGCACAGGTAAATATCCCCAGAAGAAGCCATGGGACCGGTCCACTGCACACCCAACCCAGTTGCATTGACGTACTGTAAAGAGAACTTTGAAGAATATCCAAACCCAACTCAACTGAAATGTTAACCTAATATTTCTGTGTATTTCTAGTCAGTTCAATCAGGACTATCTCAAAGCATAACGTAAATGTGATTTTAGACTAGGATCAGTATCACAGTTGGAGTTAGATCATTAAGTGTGCCTATGTAATGGCACACTTATTACTATTCGACAGATTTATTACGGCCCGCAGCTTTGAGACGACCCCCACGTATGTTACACCGTTTCGTGCAGCTCGATCGGGAATGGTGTGCTATGACTCTTGGTAGGGATTCGCCGCACGCACAGAAAAAAGGCGTCAACCCAGGCCACTTTGAAGGCCTACCGCTCGGCCATACTTTGTCGTAGAAACGTCATTTAAACTTTAAACAGGTCACAAGATTTTGGACTTTTATTGACCAAACCCATGTTGAGATATATTTTACGGTTGTTTCACAAGAGCAGTTTAAGTTTTAGGAAAATTGGGATTTTTCACGGAATGTTCGCCCCACTGTCAACTGCCATAAAACCAGAGTGTGGAGAATAATTTAAAAAATTTGTCTTTCTCTTCCTGTCCCACCGAAACCGTTTGCCCTACATCTATAATTTATACATCAAAACGTAGCTATCGTTGTCTTCTTTCATTCAGTGTCTTCCTCATTGAGATCAGATTTACGGTTTTCTCACAAATGCCATCAAAGTGCAGCCTCCTCCCTCTCTGTCCCCCATAGACGACCATTCTAAAGCTGCTCTCAATTTTCAGCTCAAACTTAACATCGAAGGGTGTCTTTACACTGTCACCACGTCAGTATAATACACTCTACAGGCATGAAAATTTAGTATGTTGTAGTCTGGAAGTTCCTGCCACTCACGGTGAAAGAAATTTTGCGATCGGACCTGCAGTTTTCTCTTGGGAAGCATTTGTTTGAGAGCTTAATTCCTGTTTGCCCTTCTCTGTGTCTGACCCCAACTGCAGTGTGTGTGTGTGTGTGTGTCCCATTCCCTCCTGCCACTCACAGGAGTTACTATAGCAACCGGCGCTAACAGCTGAGTACTGACGACTCTCTGCTTAAAACTCAACAGTTTTTTGCTCAAACCACGTACATCCTGATGTCTTCGGACAACTGATCCGACAGTAGCATAGACACACTTAAAATTTCTGAAGAAATTTTCACTTTCTAGTTTTTATTTTTGTTTGTTTGTTTGGTTGAAGTCATATTAAACATATTTTATTATAAGTTTGTGTATCTGTATAGACATTTTTTTCTTTACATAGTCTTTTTCCACAGTTGCTGATCAGTTTATGTTAGTAAAATGCCATGCTGAATCACAAAAAGTCAACTTGTGTTTTTGAAGAAATATTTATCATTCTCCACGGTGGCATTTACCCAGATGTAGTGAATGACTGGCAGTTTTTAAAGTACCTTAGCAGATTATGGCAGTGTCTGCAGGGAGTCCACATAAAGACACAAAATGTCAAAATGGTGGAAAATCCAGTGATTTATTATTTTCTTTGGCTTGTCCTTTTTGCTACATCTACTGCTGGTATTTGGTCCTGAAAAGACACAGAGAGCAAGGGCACAGGAAAAAAAAAATCAAACACCATTCAAAGATCAGATGAGACTCCTTCTCTGTCGGTTTTTGTGTCGCTCATCTTTTTTGCCTCACTATGTGAATCCCAATCTCAGCCACCTTGTGTAAACTCTGCAGGTGCCAGAGCTCCTGCAGACAATCTCATAGAAAGCTTTCATCAAAATTAAGCTCTGATGGTTCCATTAAAGGCTGACAAGAAAAAAAAAACATTCACCCAAATTGTCAGAAGTACTAAAACTAAACCATCTTGCAATGTGACACCAGCTGCCAGAATTCTAGACCACACCCATCTTTGAACAGGGTCTTCAGTTTAATGTTAATATTAAAAAGACTTTGGATCGGGGTGCAAAGACTGGCCTATACTCAGTACTCCCAGACTGTTCCTACTGTCATACTCTTCTTACTCAGGCCTCATTTTGATTTCAACAACCCACCTGTAAGATGCACAATGGTGATGCTACCACAAACACTACCACACTGATTTATAAACAACTGGTAAGAACACAAACAGTCAGATACAAGCACAGGAATGAAAATAAGTGAAAAAGCACCTCATGTCCAAAGAAAAACTTGGAAAGACCTCCAAGCTTCAATGTTGGAGAAGTATTGCACAAAAGGCTCATTGGAAGCAAATATAAAGAAATTAGGTGTGGCTCCAGACTTTTATGCAGTACTGTAAATTGTGCAGAAAGAGCACCCGTAACTAATCAGTTTCATACTTGGTGTCTTTTTGCATTTGTCTTATCTAATTTAGCAGCAAACTCTAAATCTTAATCAACATATTTAGGTCAATTGATTTCATTACAAGCATTTAATACACTGAAACCTAATTTAGTATTCATAATGCATGCTTTTTATAAGAATTTATGTAAGCAGAATGAGATTAAATAGAGGTGAAAGAAAGAAGAACATTTATAAACGTGTCTGTCACCAGTCAATTGAGTGACCTTAAATTTCTTACCTGAGAACTTAATAGAACTACTGATAAATATTAAAGGCACACCGAACATGACCTGTATGTAAACCTGTCGTAATTGTCAAATGTCTGTGAATAGTTATTTTAAAACTGTAAGCGCTGCTATCGGAATAGCACTATATTTCAATTAACTTATCAGAGTCAGTGACGACGTACTCATAAAAGGGAGGACTATATGATTAAAATGAATAAAAGTACTATTATCCAACTGTAGATAATTACTATTACTGAAACCCTGTCACAGAACAATTCCCTCTGCACTTTATTTAGTTATGTAATGCTATTTAATTTAATTTAATGGTCACCTGACTTTGGATTGTCACTTTTATTCAACAGCTCCTAAAATGCACATTTTACCCATTAAATGTGGTATTGCCCTCAGGTGAGGATTGCAATGCATGAGCAGAGTGAGCGAGCGAGTAACCTGATGTGTGAAAGCACGCTTAATCTCCGACTCTTGATAGAGTCCAGGTGGGATGACAAATGCTCATCTCTCTAAACTGCACAAGTGAAGCTCAACAGTAGAAAAATTGTCTTCTCGAGGGGGGAAATGCTTGCTTTTTGCTTGAGAGTAAATGAGAAAATTAATAGCACTTTCAAGTTAGTTCCTCAAACATATAGTTTCAGCCAGCGAGAAATTACTTTAATTTGGTGTTAAGATGCAAAATATGGAGAAACTGTAAGCTTCAAACAAACTTTGATATGTCCATCAAAGAGCTTTAGAAAAGTTTTGGGATGGAATTTGTTACTTTTGACACAGCCAGGTTACTATTTCTATCTGTTTTATTTATTTATTTTTACACAGTAAATGCTCCTATAATCATTAGTCAAAGGGAGTTTACAGTGGGGGGTGGGGGGTGGGGGGGTGGAAGTTGGGGGCATGGTGTAGCATCACCCTCCTGGAAGTATCATCATCATTTCTGATCCTCTCTCCATGCCACCCCATATAGAAAAGATATATATAAATCTTATAAAGTTTGTATCTGTCTTGTGTGAAACTTGTATGAAAAGCATACAAGAGTGAAAACAGATATAAGATCCCTTGAAAAATTATATAAATGAAACTTGTATGTTTTGGATACTTACTAAAACAATATATGAAAGTAATGAGAAAGTGGCCACTTTCATGAGTAAATCATATAAGCCTTATATGATTCACTATATGAAGTAGGCCACATCTTATGCAAGTCTTTTATAAGTTTTTTTCTATTTCTTTTCCATATGGGACCCTTTAAAAAAATCCTGAAAACATCCTAGTTAAGTTCTTAAACATGTTTAATTTAAGAATTTGATGGATATTGAATCATATCTCTAAATTACCCAAACCAATATGCTGAATATTGTGAAGCAACAATATGGAAGAACAAATTCATATGTGAAATTTTAACCTTAATGGGTTTAGCATTTTTTAGAATTGCATGCACAAATATTTTAGTATTTATTTTTTTGTCATACAAGATCAGAAGTGTCTGGTTTAATTTTTCAGACTCCTTAAAATAATAATGCACCAGACAGCAGCTGAAGTTCTCTCAGGGAACATTTCCCTTGCGTCCCTTCTGCAGAGAAGAAAGCATGCCACTTTAAATGCTGTGCTATTTAAGCAGGCATGAGTGAGGAGAGGTGCAAAGGGCAACACAGCATACAAAGGTAGTTAGACAATATGTCCAGGTCAGTGGGAGGTGGTGCTACTAGGTAGAATCAGGTCACACTGTAGTTCTACTGTGTGAAAAGCCCTGGGAAAAATGAAACTTAAAAGGTAATTGACAAACTGAATGAGGCTAAACAATATAATCTGATCCAAAGGAGTAGAAAGGCACTGTTAGTATTAAGCTACACTGCTTAACTTTAACTCTCACATAACAAATTAAAAGTGTTTAACTGTGAGATTCATGATAGGCTACAGGGGATATTTTACTTAAGTAAATGTAAGACCTTTAATTAGTGTGATACTAGTAGTTGTAGCTGCTTACCTTACCACTGGCTCCAGAGTCTGCCATTATTATATTGTACTGGCTACAGATATAATGAACTTGCTTCAAGGTAACTACACTACTATAGACTGGATTATTTTGTCCGTGTATGTTTTGTGAAAATAGAAAGTGATTTTCCTTAATCAGGTTTTTAACATTAATATTGATATACACACATAACACTTGTATTATTGTAGGATCTACCTTACAATAAAAAGGGCCTTGAGGCGACTGTTGTTGTGAGATGGCGCTGAAACTGAATTGAATTGAATTTGGAAAACATATTTTTTAAATATATTTTGTCTACACTATGTCTCTTTCTCTATATATATCTATCTATCCATAGGGAATGTGTTCAAGGCTCACAGCTGCAAATAGACTACTCTGTGTGAGAAAATCAGTTTTTCAGTGCCAGTAATAATATACTGATACAACATAAGGTGCCGGCTAATTTCAGTACAAGCTGACACTCTGTGGCAGCTGTAGCTTTCAGCTTGTTCATGAGAGCTATCGCAGACAATAAAAAGAGAGACTCGCTCGCTGCACATTGCCAGTGACAAACTGCATCTTATTTAAGAACATGGTCATCCTTTGCTTTTTTGAGTTTTTAAAGACTGGGAAGACTGCCCTTTTTGATTTTGCTCTTTAAATAATGGCTAAAATGTAAGCACATCTGTGATGTTCTCTTTATCTGGGGGAGAACTTGTGCTAAAGCTTTGTAATATATTTGACTTCTGGTGTCACAGGGCAATTAGCTGTTTTACAGCAATTAATTAATCAGAGGCTGAGTGATAGGGTTGCAAAATGGGAAGGGCTAATTTGGGATATCAGCAATAGTAGGAGTCAAATGGACTCTCATTTTTACTGTAGACAATGTTGAACGACATGTCTATTCTCTAACTTTGCGTTTCTCAATCATATAAGAGTCTATTTAAAATAAAGAAGAACGTTTTTTTATTCAACTAGTCCACTGACTGTGTTCACTCCTGCCTTATGCCACTGTCACACTAGGGACAGCAGTGGTTGGAGACCAAAATGTTTTTGTAATCGATCCCTTAATTGATTAACTTAGGGACATGGATATTCTAGGTACTTTCAATGAGGAGAAGAGGAACAAGAAAACTAGAACACTTCCTTATGCTGTCTTATAGAGAACACTCTATGGCATTTATTACAACACAACACATAACAGTCTCATCAGCAACTTCAATAATATGCAGAATGTTAACAACACTTATGAGACAAAAACCCAATATAATCCCCCCTTCAATCAGTCAGTTCAGTTTCCATATTAGTCCATTTATGTCTCTTGTCACAGTTCTACCTCCACCAACCACTCTGGTTTGGTGAGGAAAGGAAAAAAAGTAAAATATGGTGTTGAAGTAAAAAAGAATAATAATAAAATAAATTCAGAGCTCTGAGAAAAACTTTGTCAATCTACCCAGGTAGTGTGTGTGTGTGTGTGTGGATAAGCCCAGTGCTTATCTGCAAAGATGAGTAAAATCCTTGTTCGCCGTCCTTCTGGGTGGAGCGATACGTCTCTGGAAAAAGCCCCAATGGATTCGCCTTCCAATCGCCGATCGAGTATCCAGCAACTGTCTCTCGCACTATGTCTCAACACAGTAAAAAACAACTGGAAAAAAAAGGGATGCGTGGTAAGCAAATCCTAATAGTCTGTAACTATAAAAACCTTAACACTTAGAAAAAAAGGTTTTTATTCTCTTCGGTACTCCATGCGCTTGGTGTGTTCTTCTTCTAGCTTGCTGGCTATCCGCTCCGCTGCAGCTCTTCTTCTCGCCGCATAACGCAGCGCAGGACAACTATAGCGCCATCACTGCCCCCTGTTGGATAGAATTAGTACTGCATACATTAAACATTAAATCACTGGCTTGAACAGCAGTGGATAACCTTGAGAGGGTTAAATTCTCCCCCCCTTAAGCCGCATGCATCCTTGCATGTGGAACTTTACACTGTTTCAGCAGTCCCGGGCATTAGTTGATCTACGCTGGGTACACTGTCAAGGGTGAAAGCTTGGGTGAAAGTCGGTCGACAGGATTGCTGCGGGGATGGTAGGGTGTGGTCCTCGTCTTTTTTATCCCAAGCAGCGAGCAAAGATCTTTGATCAAGGCAGACTCAAAATCACGACCCTGGTCGCTGTGCAACCTCTCAGGAAATCCATAATGGATTAAAAAATTGCTCCACAAGGCCTTTGCCACAGTCTTTGCTTTTTGATCAGGAGTCGGAACTGCAACTGCGTATTTAGTGAAATGGTCTGTTATGACCAAGATGTTTTTAGTCCCTCTCTCATCTGGTTCCAATGTAAGGTAGTCCATACAGACCAACTGCAAGGGACGATTAGTTTTTATGTTTACCAAAGGAGCACTCCTTTCAACTTGTGCCTTTCTTCTGAGACACCTTTCACATGTCCTGACCTTGTCATTTACATCGATGGTCATGCGGGGCCAATAGAACCGAGCTCGGACTAAGTCCAGAGTCCTATCAACACCCAGATGGCCCACAGCATTGTGGAGCTGGTCAAGGGCAACTTCTCTGTAACTTTGCGGAAGAACAAGCTGATACATGGGTTCCCCTTGAATGATGCGTTTTCGGTATAAGACCTCATCCATTACAACTAACTGATCCATTATTCTCGTCATTAACTGAACTTCTCTGTCTTCGTGCCGTCTTGCCTTGTAGGAGAGACGTTTTCCGGCAAGTACAAGAGTCATTACTCTGCTGACGACTGGATCTGATTTCTGCTCACGTGCCCAATCGGGAAGAGACATTTGCGGCAGGGGGCATGACCCAGCTACATCAGTTTGACAGAAATCTGCTGGTATTGCAGAGGTTCCAATAGCCAAACATTCTACTCGTGCAGGCGATGGCACCGCTGCCTCCTCCTCGAGAGTTGAAGAACACTGATGTCTCTCGCACACTGCCTTTACTGCCTCAGTTGGAAAATCGGGCCCTTTGTTGTGGCGTAAGAGCTGTGCAATAAAGCTTTCAATGAGATTTTCCTCATCAGTAGGACTCTAATCAGAGGCATCACAGTCATGTGGATGCGGACGTCTGGAAAGCCCGTCAGCATCTTGGTTGTTCTTCCCAGCTCTATACTGGATGTCAAAATCAAAACTGGAAAGAGCTGCCAACCAACGATGACCTACTGCGTCCAACTTCGCAGAGGTTAAGACATAGGTGAGTGGGTTATTGTCTGTCACCACTGTAAATTTTGCTCCATAGAGATAGTCAAAAAACTTCTCGGTGACGGCCCACTTCAGAGACAAGAACTCAAGCTTGTGTGCAGGGTACCTTTGCTCGGACCTGGAGAGGCCCCTACTGGCATAGGCAATGACCCTTAACTTGCTCTCCTGTTCTTGATATAAGGCTGCACCGAGTCCATGGGTGCTTGCATCAGTATGCACAATATAATGTTTCTTAGGATCGGCAAACCCAAGAACAGGGGCTGTTGTGAGCTTGTGAATCAATGTCTTAAAAGCATCTTCACAGGCTGGGGTCCAATTGCCATTAAATGGCTTTTTGAGATCCACACTTGTAGAAACCTTATGGGTTCGGCCAGACAGACTGGATTTTCTCTTTGGTGGGAGGTAACCAGCTGTTAAGTCATTAAGAGGTCTTGCGATCTTGGAATAGTCTTTTATAAACCTCCTATAATATCCAGCGAACCCAAGGAAAGACTTGAGCTCCTTGATGTTAGCTGGTCTTGGCCAGGTAGTGAGGGCAGCTATTTTTGCTGGATCTGTTTTGACCCCTTCTGAGGATACAACATGGCCGAGATATTGGACAGATGTCCTGAAGAACTGGCATTTCTCTGGCGACAACTTTAAACCAAATTCTTTCATCCTGTGGAGGACCTTCAGCAGTCGTTCCTCATGCTCCTCAAGTGTCGCAGAGAAAACGATGACATCATCAAGAAAAACCAAGACTTCACTCAAATTCATGCTGCCCATACACTTTTCCATGACTCTCTGAAAGGTACTGGGAGCATTTGTCACTCCTTGGGGCATTCTGTTAAACTCCCAGAATCCCATGGGTGTCACGAAAGCAGTCTTACATTTGTCTTCTTCCTCGACTTCCACTTGATAATAGCCGGATTTCAGATCCAGGATGGAGAACCACTTGGACCCAGTCAAAGCCGAGAAAGATTCCTCAATGTTGGGCAAAGCGTAGGCGTCTTTGATGGTCTTACTGTTCAGTTTGCGATAATCTACGCATAATCTGATGTTGCCATTTCTTTTCTTGACCACAACAATGGGAGAGGCATAGGGGCTCTCTGACTCACGTATGATGTTCGCATCTTGAAGCTCTTTTAAATGTAGTCTGACTGCCTCGTAGTCGGAAGGATGGATGGGTCTGGGCCTTTGTTTAAATGGAGATGGGTCTGAGAGTCGAATTCTGTGCTTAATCTGAGTAGTGTGGCCATAGTCGAGATCATGAAGAGCAAAAACTTCAGGAACTGAGTTTAATTTCTTTGTTATTCTCTCTTTCCACTCCTCAGACAAGCTTGACTCAGCAAAGTCAAAGGTGAGTGTTCCTGTGTCAGACACAGATACAGAGTTGCATGCAGCTGTAGCTGGAACCGACGGATATTGGTCACCTGACAGAGTTTTGACAGTTCTTTCAGTCAAGGATGACACAGCTTTTGGAAGGATGAGTTCTGCAATAACCTGGCCAGCAGGTATTTTAATATCATGTGCTGTGTCATTTTTAACTAGAACCGGGACCTTAAATGATGAACATAAAGGCCGTGTCATTACAAAACTGCAAAACAAGAGCCCACCAGGCAAGGTTGACTCTAGAGGCTCAACCATCAGGGTTGTGTCAGATGTTGTTGTGACCTTCCTTGCATATCCATTCAAGGCCATTTTTTTCCCTGCAGGAACAGTAATGCACTTTTTGCTCTGCAGCTTCACTTTCCCCACTCTGCCATTGTCTTGACGGGTTTTGAACCTGTGATAGAGATGCTTCACCAGTGGAGAGTGATGGATGTTTTTTTCCTGTAAGACATGATTTGGCTGAGCTTTTCCTAAGCCAACTGTTTCATACAAAATATCCAGGGTATTAGTCCCTATCAGCAAGGGCACTTCCATGTTTGTCCTGTGATCAGGAACTACAAGAATAAGCGTGTCAACTTCAGCTGATTTCCCCATGACACTTTCAGGGAAATGGATGGTTGTGGATATGTATCCCAGATAAGGCACTTCCTGACCACCAGCACCTTCAATGTCCAGCAGATCCTGGATGGGAAAGATTTTCTGACTGGAAAGGTTCCTGTCATAAAAGGACTTTGATACTGTGGTTTCTTGGGAACCTGAATCAAGTAGACTGTTACACTGACTCCCTTCAATGGAGACTGCTGCAGTACACTTTGGGCCAATAAGCCTTTTTGGAAGACAGTCACAGAGTAATTGGGCTTGGGAATGGCTTTCACATGTGACTTTTTCTTTGTCCTGAAATCTTATGGGACATCCTGGCTCATTCTTGGGTGCAGTCAGTCCCTCCACTGCGACCCGGTCCAGTTTAAATGACCATATTTGGCTTCCCACTCTCTTTGCCTCTCACTCAACTCCTTGTATTTCTGATCAACCAAGATCTTATTTGGAGGACCTTCACACTCTCTGGCTATATGTCCATCATTACCGCACTTGAAACAGAACCAAGGTTTTGGTCTGGGTTTAGGTGCCATTTGTTGGGCTTGTACTGCAACTGGAGTTATACTAGCGGAGGCATTTAGGGTGGGATTTCTCTTTTCAGCATGTTTTTGTTTCCTTTGCTCTTTCTTTTTGTTAAGTTGCATTTTTAACTCAGTTACCTGCCTCCTCAAATCCTCTGTTTCAGTGATGTATGTCTGAAGTACACTGGTATTCTCATCATGCGTGGAAGACATGTCTGGGACCAGCTGCATGTGTACGGATGATTTAGCTTTTGCACCCCCTAAATGACGGTTCATTCGATCAAATTTTGCAGCCCTTCTATCTTCTTCAGTCCTTAACTGTAGAAGAAAATCAGAGAAATCAGGAGCTGTATCTGAATTCAGTTCAGACTGCAATGCTAAGATGAGGGACTGATCCCAGCAGCCGCGGCGAAACTGTCTCAGCAAGTGTTTCCCAGTCTCTGAACTCCTCACACCACCCCTCTGTGCAGCTGTGGTGAGCAACACCTGCAACCGCTGAAGATACTCAGATGCCTTTTCCCCTGTGTTCTGGTGGATATTCAGAAACCTTGCGAAAATTTCCTCCCCATCCTCAACTAATCCATAAGCTGAGCCAAGAAGCTTGACATATTCACGAGGAGCCGCATGTGGGCCAAGCTGCCTCACCAAGTCAGAAGCTGGGGGGAGTAAGCTTTCAAGAATCTTACGGCGTTGTACATCAAGTGGGAGATTATCTTGAATCATGAGTTCCACATGAAGTGACCACGTCTCAAAATCTACTTCATTTTGGGGTTTAGGAACTCTTCCTGAAAATGGGCGAAGACCTTTAGAGCCCTGACTTGGAGTGGGAGGGGCATCGCTTTTGATGACATGCTCCACGATTATCTTTTGGACTTCAGGAGGGTTGTACACATCACTGTCTAATGTTAGTTGAGAGACAGGGTGAGTTGGCTTGGAGACCGTTCTCTGTCAATTCAATTCAATTCAATTCAATTCAATTTTATTTATATAGCGCCAAATCACAACAAAAGTCGCCTCAAGGCGCTTCATAGATACAGAGAAAAACCCAACAATTATATGACCCCCTATGAGCAAGCACTTTGGCGACAGTGGGAAGGAAAAACTCCCTTTTAACAGGAAGAAACCTCCGGCAGAACCAGGCTCAGGGAGGGGCGGCCATCTGCTGCGACCGGTTGGGGTGAGAGAAGGAAGACAGGATAAAAGACATGCTGTGGAAGAGAGACAGAGGTTAATAACAGATATGATTCAATGCAGAGAGGTCTATTAATACATAGTGAGTGAGAAAGGTGACTGGAAAGGAAAAACTCAATGCATCATGGGAATCCCCCGGCAGCCTACGTCTATTGCAGCATAACTAAGGGAGGATTCAGGGTCACCTGGTCCAGCCCTAACTATATGCTTTAGCAAAAAGGAAAGTTTTAAGCCTAATCTTAAAAGTAGAGATAGTTTCTGTCTCCCGAATCCAAACTGGAAGCTGGTTCCACAGAAGAGGGGCCTGAAAACTGAAGGCTCTGCCTCCCATTCTACTTTTAAATACTCTAGGAACAACAAGTAGGCCTGCAGAGCGAGAGCGAAGTGCTCTAATAGGGTGATATGGTACTACAAGGTCATTAAGATAAGATGGGGCCTGATTATTTAAGACCTTGTATGTGAGGAGCAGGTCCTTTTACTGTCCTTTTACTTTAGAAGCGGTTTCGGCTACAACCTCTTCAATCTCTTTATTCTTTGCAGTCTGTCTACGTAGCAGGGGTGTCCAACTATTATCAGAATCTGGTTCATTTTCTGAGCCCGAACTGTCACTTTGTTGGCGTGGGCAAAGTGTGGGTGACATTGTCTTTGAAGACTGAGCAGTTTTACAGGCACCATCTACACGCCACATAATGTCTGGGTTCGAAACGCTGGGAAGGTACAGAGGGAGGGTGGAAGCCAACTTTATGACAGTTTCTTCAGATTCAAACTCCACCAGGGCTTTAACACCAGTACCTTGCCCTGTCTGTCTTACTCTAAGAACTTTGTCAACACAGCCAAATTGCATACAAAATTCTGTAATTTGATCATCAGTAGTTGTTGCTGTAATTCCTTCAATGTATACACACTTCTTCATATCAGTACCATATTCCTGTTCTGCATACATTGTGAAAAATGGTAACACTTAATAATCAACAGCTGTGAAATTTTAAACAAAGACTTACAAAAATCAGCTAAATGGAAGTGTTTTCAAACTAATTTTCCATCTACTCCTCCTGGCCTGGCTCGCCAAGTCTTGTAATCGATCCCTTAATTGATTAACTTAGGGACATGGATATTCTAGGTACTTTCAATGAGGAGAAGAGGAACAAGAAAACTAGAACACTTCCTTATGCTGTCTTATAGAGAACACTCTATGGCATTTATTACAACACAACACATAACAGTCTCATCAGCAACTTCAATAATATGCAGAATGTTAACAACACTTATGAGACAAAAACCCAATATAATCCCCCCTTCAATCAGTCAGTTCAGTTTCCATATTAGTCCATTTATGTCTCTTGTCACAGTTCTACCTCCACCAACCACTCTGGTTTGGTGAGGAAAGGAAAAAAAGTAAAATATGGTGTTGAAGTAAAAAAGAATAATAATAAAATAAATTCAGAGCTCTGAGAAAAACTTTGTCAATCTGCCCGGGTAGTGTGTGTGTGTGTGTGTGTGTGGATAAGCCCAGTGCTTATCTGCAAAGATGAGTAAAATCCTTGTTCGCCGTCCTTCTGGGTGGAGCGATACGTCTCTGGAAAAAGCCCCAATGGATTCGCCTTCCAATCGCCGATCGAGTATCCAGCAACTGTCTCTCGCACTATGTCTCAACACAGTAAAAAACAACTGGAAAAAAAAGGGATGCGTGGTAAGCAAATCCTAATAGTCTGTAACTATAAAAACCTTAACACTTAGAAAAAAAGGTTTTTATTCTCTTCGGTACTCCATGCGCTTGGTGTGTTCTTCTTCTAGCTTGCTGGCTATCCGCTCCGCTGCAGCTCTTCTTCTCGCCGCATAACGCAGCGCAGGACAACTATAGCGCCATCACTGCCCCCTGTTGGATAGAATTAGTACTGCATACATTAAACATTAAATCACTGGCTTGAACAGCAGTGGATAACCTTGAGAGGGTTACATTTTGTTATAATTCTAAGATCTCTTCTCAGCATTTGGCCTGTCTCACTCTGTTTGACTGGGTTCACATCAGAGACATTTTAATCTTACATATCAAACAAAGCATTTTCAGAAATGATTCAGTGGCCGCTAAAGCCTGAAGTGTCTCCTGAGGCTGCCTTTTGTTATATGTATAAAGGCTAACACTGGAACACATCATTTAAAAACAATAGTAAGTGCTGTTGTTACATAGATGTGTTTTGTTTTTGGGTTTTTTTTTCCAAAAAAGGGCACATTTTTATTTTCCTTGTTAGATCATTTCAGTTCAGCATACTCAGTATTGTTCTCCTATTGTGCAAAATGCAACACATTGCAAAAGACCAAACTATATCCACCTTGCTTTAGCTTCCCTTTGTTACTAGGTTTATGAAGATTTGACTTTTTCAAACACATAGAAAACCTTTTTAAAAACATAAAATAATTTTTTATAGATCTCTTTTTAACCATTCATTTTTATATTGTTCTAGTAAGCAAGCAATGCTGTAGTTAAATAAGGGACATACAAAAGAAAATTTCAAAACAGACTTGTTAATTTTGCTTGAGTTATGATTTCCTTCATTGCCAGCCTTCAAACATCAAACTGATTTGAACCTAAAGAGTAGCACATGAATGGCAATCCTGTTCGTTTATTAATCACCACGGGATGCATACAAAGAGATGACGTGTGCCAAAGTCGGGGGTTAAAAGTGGGATGGTGTTTTTGTTTTTGCCAAAACACCGGAACCACTGCAGGTTTGCATTTCAGATGCAACGTTTCTATCAGCTCAACAAACATCAGCAAACACGCAAATTGTTCGTGTGCAATACAGTGTTTTGCTAGCTTCAGGAGCAACAAAGGATCCAGAAAGAGAGCTAACTTCACTCAGAGATTGAGAACGATAAGAAAGCCAGGACATGACAGGAGGAAGAGAGGTTAGATTCAGGTAAGGACTGCTCATGTTTATGGTTCCCCCCGTGTTTTTAAATCAGATATTAGGCCTGTACATGTGACATTTTGTTGTTGTTGTTTTTAATCGTGAAAAGTGCTGCAAAACAAACTGAGGTAGATGAGCTGTGTTATTTAAAGGTTGCATGAAAATAGAGATAAGTGCAGGATAAGCAGGTTAGTTTGCTGTACTGTGATGGGTTTAAAGTAAAGAACAGTATGTGACTGGTGCACAGTGGCTGTGGTCTCATGGTCAGAGTTAGGTTACTTTAAGTGTAGCAGATATTCATTTGAATTTAAGCTGATGATGCTGAGATCCAATGACTGTGATTTCACCTTCATACAAACTTTGTACCATTTAGAAAAAAAAAAAACCAGCATGAACCGTGAACTGTCAGTGTAGAGGATGGAAATCAGCCAGGACAACTCGTGAAACATCTGCTGGCATCTTGTTGAATGAAGTTGACCACAAAAAGCAGCAGGTCCGCTGATCACAGCCTGTACACTAAGAAGATCTACTGGAGCTCTCAATAGAAGTTATTGCTTTGAGCTATGATTCCTTTCCCAACACTGAGCCAATACAACCAGTTTTCGAGTTCCCCCACCTGCTGAATCCCACTTTAACCCCTGACTACAGAAGAAGGCCACACCACGTGCCACTTCTATCAGTTAAAAATAGAAAACCCAGGGTGGAGAGGACTCAATGTCAGGACTCAGAGAGGTCAAGTTTAGTGCATTTATTTACAGTGAAGCACTGATACATACAGGTTGCGATGGGGGAAACGGGAGGTCAAGGTTTTTTACTGTAACAACCACAAACATGTTTATTAAATCATATTTCATAACTTTAAATGCAAATATATGTATATATAATGCCTCTCTCTCTCTCTCTCCGTCACTCCTAAAAATTCCCCCTCTTTCTAAACAACCAAATGTCATGTTGCCATAGGAAGCAGATTAATCAAGATAATAAACAGAGCCAATTAAGCCAGTGCCAGCCCCTTACTAACTTATGCCTATGCTGACAGTTACTGTAACTTCAGAGTGATGGGCAACGAGGTTCTAGGAGCTAGCTCATGTGTCAAGTAAGCAGCAGCATCACTGCTGTAGTTGCAATGATGCAATATTCAGTGAAAGAGTTTCATTGCACAGAAACACCAGTGTCTTAGAGGAACGCAGATATAACTGCATAAAAAAATTAAATCTGCCTTATATGCACATTTATATGGAACATAGGTCAGATGCATACTGTATTTGTGGTTTAGTAGTACTAACTATGTTTCATTTTATTACAAACTAAATTTCTTTTTTGTGTGGATCAAGGAGACCAGCACATAGGCTGCAGGCCCGGATGTACTGTCTTAATCGGCTGTCTCTCACCCTTTACCCACCCCTGTTGCTTGTCATGTGTTTCTTTGGTGTATTAAGAGTTTTTTCATGTGCTAGGTGCAGAGGTGTTTTTTTCTGTTCTCACACTGATCTCCCTGTTGGAGCTCAGTCTGGGGGGAGTTATTTTTTTTTCTCCTTATCTTTCCTCATGTGGTGCATTTTCCATTGTTATGCCTCTCTGACCTGTCTTCCCCATGTGATGTTTTTGTGTAATGTATGTATGGTCAGAGGGTAAGATGGCGCTGACATTGCGTGCAATAGGTCGGCAGCCTTATGAAATTTCCCCTTATAGATCCTCCAGAAAAAAAAAAAATTCCCCACTCGCCCCTGTGGGCGGTCAATCCTTCAAGCTCGGGTCCTCTACCAGAGGCCTGGGAGCTTGAGGGTCCTGCGCAGTATCTTAGCTGTTCCTAGGACTGCGCTCTTCTGGACAGAGATCTCCGATGTTGTTCCCGGGATCTGCTGGAGTCACTCGCCTAGCTTGGGAGTCACTGCACCTAGTGCTCCGATTACCACGGGGACCACCGTTACCTTCACCCTCCACATCCTCTCGAGCTCTTCTCTGAGCCCTTGGTATTTCTCCAACTTCTCGTGTTCCTTCTTTCTGATGTTGCTGTCATTTGGACCATGTTCAGCGTCTCCATTGCCGAAGCTGCTGCATTGAGCTGCGGCCGCAAGGTGGTTGGTGCCTGCCGTGGTGGTAATCCCCGAACCAAATGGTGGACACCAGAGGTGAAGGGAGCCACCAGGCTGAAGAAGGAGTCCTATCGGGCTTGGTTAGCCTGTGGGACTCCGGAGGCAGCCGACAGGTATCGACAGGCCAAGCGGAATGCGGCTCGGGCAGTGGCTGAAGCAAAAACTCGGGTGTGGAAGGAGTTCGGAGAGGCCATGGAAAAAGACTTTCGGACTGCCTCGAAGAGATTCTGGCAAACCGTCAGGCGTCTCAGGAGGGGAAAGCGGTGCTCTACCTGCACTGTGTATAGTGCTGGCGGAGCGCTGCTGACGTCGACTGAGAAAATTGTCAGGCGGTGGAAGGAATACTTCGAGGACCTCCTTAATCCCACTGACACGTCTTCCGAGGAGGAAGCAGAGTCTGGGGATGAGGGGAATGACCCGCCAATTTCCGGGGGCGAGGTCACTGAGGCAGTTAAACAACTCCTTGGTGGCAGAGCCCCTGGTGTTGATGAGGTCCGCCCCGAGTTCCTGAAAGCTCTGGACGTTGTAGGGCTGTCCTGGTTGACACGCCTCTGCAATGTTGCGTGGAGATCAGGGGCAGTACCCGTGGACTGGCAGACCGGGGTGGTGGTCCTCATCTTTAAGAAGGGGGACCGGAGGGTGTGTTCCAACTACAGGGGGATCACACTCCTCAGCCTCCCTGGGAAAGTCTATGCCAGGGTGCTGGAAAGGAGAGTTCGTCCGCTAGTCGAACCTCGGATACAGGAAGAACAATGCGGTTTTCGCCCTGGTCGCGGAACACTGGACCAGCTCTTTATCCTCTCGAGGATACTTGAGGGTGCATGGGAGTTTGCCCAACCAGTCTACATGTGTTTTGTGGACTTGGAGAAGGCATTCGACCGTGTCCCTCGGGGTGTCCTGTGGGAGGTGTTGCGGGAGTGTGGGGTGTCTGGCCCATTGCTACGGGCCATTCGATCCCTATACAACCGTTGCAAGAGCTTGGTTCGCATTGCCGGCAATAAGTCGGACTCGTTCCCGGTGGGTGATGGGCTCCGCCAGGGCTGCCCTTTGTCTCCGGTTCTGTTCATAATTTTTATGGACAGGATTTCTAGGCGCAGCCAAGTGGCGGAGGGCTTTCGCTTTGGTGGCCTCAGAATCTCATCTCTGATTTTTGCGGATGATGTGGTTCTGTTGGCTTCATCGGGTGAGGGCCTCCAGCTCGCACTGGAACGGTTCGCAGCCGAGTGTGAAGCAGCGGGAATGAGGATCAGCACCTCCAAATCTGAGGCCATGGTTCTCAGCCGGAAAAGGGTGGAGTGCCCACTCCGGGTCGGGGATGAGTTCCTGCCCCAAGTGGAGGAGTTCAAGTATCAGGAGGAGCCAGAGATCGACAGACGGATTGGGGCTGCAGCTGCAGTAATGCAGACGCTGCACCGGTCCGTCGTGGTGAAGAGGGAGCTGAGTGTAAAAGCGAAGCTCTCAATTTACCGGTCGATCTACGTCCCTACCCTCACCTATGGCCACGAGCTGTGGGTAGTGACCGAAAGAACGAGATCGCGGATACAAGCGGCAGAAATGAGCTTCCTCCGAAGGGTGGCTGGCCTCTCCCTTAGAGATAGGGTGAGAAGTTCGGCCATCCGGGAGGGGCTCAGAGTAGAGCCGCTGCTGCTCCACATCGAAAGGAGCCAGCTGAGGTGGTTCGGGCATCTGACAAGGATGCCCCCTGGGCGCCTCCTGGGTGAGGTGTTCCAGGCATGTCCCACCGGGAGGAGGCCCCGGGGCAGACCCAGGACACGCTGGAGAGATTATATCTCTCGGCTGGCCTGGGAACGCCTTGGTGTTCCCCCGGATAAGCTGGAGGAGGTGGCTGGGGAGAGGGAGGTCTGGGCCTCTTTGCTTAGGCTGCTGCCCCCGCGACCCGGCCCCGGATAAATCGGATGAAGATGGATGGATGGATGGATGTATCTGGAAGTCCCACAGGATCTTAGCTCGGTCATTCTCCACCACCCTTGGGGGCGTCTCCCATTTTGACCTCGGCACTTCCAGGCCATATTCGGCACAGATGTTTCTGTATACTATGCCGGCCACTTGGTTATGGCGTTCCATGTATGCCCTGCCTGCTAGCATCTTGCACCCTGCTGTTATGTGCTGGATTGTCTCAGAGGCATCTTTACACAGCCTGCACCTGGGGTCTTGCCTGGTGTGATAGACCCCAGCCTCTATGGATCTTGTACTCAGAGCTTGTTCTTGTGCTGCCATGATTAGTGCTTCGTGCTGTCTTTCAGTCCAGCTTTGTCCAGCCACTGGTAGGATTTCTGGATATCAGCCACTTCCTCTATCTGCCGGTGGTACATACCGTGCAGGGGCCTGTCCTTCCATGATGGTTCCTCGCCTTCCTCCACTTTCTTGGGTTTCTGCTGTCTGAGGTATTCACTGAGCACGCTGTCAGTTGGGGCCATCTTCGTGATGTATTCGTGGATGTTCGTTGTCTCATCCTGGACTGTGGTGCTGACACTCACTAGTCCCCGGCCCCCTTCCTTCCGCTTAGCGTACAGCCTCAGGGTGCTGGACTTGGGGTGAAACCCTCCATGCATGGTAAGGAGCTTTCTTGTCTTGCTAGATCCTCCATATACACACACACACACACACACACACACACACACACACACACACACACACACACACACACACACACACATGCATGCATATATTCAAGCAATTGTAGTTATCTGATTATTTCTCCAATTTTCCAGTTTTCCTTATTATTTATTTTTTGCTTTTCACATGAACTGAAAACTGTGACAACCCAGTTAACTACTGTCAGTTAACTCTTCTCCTCTACTGTTACCTTTCTCATTATTCCTGACTTGTGCCTCTGACAGTATCTCCCTCAGGCCACATACAAAATTGCCTTAAGTCTAATCTACAAAGACAAGAATATCTGTGAGATATTGTGTGTCACCAAAATTATGATAATCAGTATCTTTTCACATTTTCTCTGTCTCATCTGCAGCCATAGAATTGGATTTCACACTCAGAAAGCCACTGACAAACACTTTCAGGTGATAGCTCACAGGAAAAATGGCACAAAGCAGCATGGCTTTTTTTCAATAAAAGATACTGCCAGCTCAAAAACAGCAAAAAAAAAAAAAAGAGTCAGAATAAAATGTTTCACTAAAATATTGTTTACATGCAAAACTAGATTGTGAATAAGTTGTTCAATCTATATTATATTAAATGGCAAACTTGCTCATTTAAAGGACCAGGCAAACACTGGGACATTCAAAAACTAAAGTACATTTTGTGCTTTGAAGAGTTCTTTCTTTTTTTTCCCCCAGACCTTTAATAAGTGTTATATGGGTAACGAGGGAGCAAGCTTCAAATTGGCAGGCTGTGTGTTCCTCATAAGGTTAAAATGCGGTCTGCATGGACATGCTGTGAGACTCCCAGTAAGCTCGTGTGGGCTGACTTCATTTTTCAGCCTTTTTTCACTGACCACTTTAAGTTGGACTACAAGCAGTAGCGGTTTACATAATGAAAAGTGCAGATACATAATGAAATCAATTAATATTCCCAGTCATAGCTGACCCATGTGGAGCTGATATGTACATATTTTGTGCAGAGCCTTTTCATTGGCTGACTGTTGTCCAGTGAGTAGGAAGGCGGCTGACACCCCATTTGCACTCATTACCCCCTCAGACAGACTGGATATGTAGTCAGTGTGTCTTTCAAATTATACATATATCTTAAATACATTAGCGAAATGTCTGTATCTACACATTAGGCATTTAACAGTATTTCTTTCTTGTAGCTACAAGTGTTAACTGAGATGATGTCTCAACTTCTTGATGATAGTTTTGAGCAAAAAAGTCTCTGATTTTGAGACTTCCACTGTAGCCAGTGGATATCCAGACCTGAACCTACTATTCCATCCATCAGTTCATTATTTATAATTCAAGCTTAAATTTAAAAAGGCTCAGGAAAAAGCTGAATCATTGTCAGACTACAGCCAATAGTTTTGACACTGCAGTTTTCACTTCTCGTCTCCACACAGACAGTCTAAATACAGACAGTTTCCAGAAAATCTTTTTTATTGAAATAGATTCATTTTAAAAATACCGGGTCATTCTTTCAATCTGGTGTTTACATATCATACAGTATGTAGTAGGCCATTAGTGAAGGTATTGTATCATATAAAACTTTTTCTTTGTTTTTTGAACAGCATGCATTACTTTATTCCTGGTAGAAAATAGCTTGCTGCACTACTCTTCACATTACTTTTGTGTTACTCCACATTACCAGGCAAGGAGCATTTTCATATAATTGCCAGTTAACAGTATACTCTTGAACATTAAATATGTCCATATACACTACATTGCCAAAAGTATTCACTAAACGACCCAGATCACTGAATTTAACTACTCTAATCACTTCCTTGCCACAGGTGTATGAAAACAAACACATGGGCATGCAGACTACTTCTACAATCATTAGCTCAAGAACAGTGCATATAGAGCTACATAGAATGGGTTTCTATGGCCGAGCAGCTCCAGTTCAATTCAATACAGTGGTATAAAGCACCATTTGACTCTTTACGTAGTATGGATGAATCTGGGATTGGCGGTTCCCAAGGGAACGGTACTTGTCTGACTGCATTGTGCCAAGTGTAAAGTTTGGTGGAGGGAGAATTATGGTGTTCCAGTCAAAGGAACCTAGGACAATTTCATGCTCTCAACTTTGTGGAAACAGTTTGAGGATGGCACCTTCCTTTTCCAACATGACCATGCACTAGTGCACAAAGCAAGGTCCTTGAAGCCAGGGATGAGCAAGTTTGGTGTGGAAGAACTTGAATGGCCTGCATAGAGTCCTGACCCCAACCCAATAGAACACCTTTGGGATGAATTAAAACGGAGATTGAGAGTTAGGCCTTTTGTAAGAATTTGTAAGACTGGTCAAAAGTTCCCATAAACACACTCCTAATCCTCGGAAAGCCTTCCCAGAGTAGTTGAAGTTGTAGCTGAAAAGAGTGGGCCGAGTTTGAAGGCAAACAACTGAATACTTTTGGCAATATAGTGTATTTGTTTATTGTATAGTGTATAATAATAATAATAATAATAATAATAATAATAATAATAATAATAATAATAATAATGGATTGGATTTATATAGCGCTTTTCAAGGCACCCAAAGCGCTTTACAATTCCATTATTCCTTCACTCTCACATTCACACACTGGTGGAGGCAAGCTACAGTTATAGCCACAGCTGCCCTGGGGCAGACTGACAGAAGCGAGGCTGCCATATCGCGCCATCGGCCCCTCTGGCCAACACCAGTAGGCGGTAGGGTAAAGTGTCTTGCCCAAGGACACAACGACCAGGACAGAGAGCCCGGGGATCGAACCGGCGACCTTCCGGTTACAGATGCGCTTCCCAACCTCCTGCACCACGGCATAAAAAGCTATCATGTAGATATGTATCATGCAGCTTCATCTATGACTTTTATGCTCTTAAGTAACCCTTAAAAAGATGATGAAAATCAGACACAGGGCACATAAGTGAGAGATGCAATGGCATGAAAAGGCTCAGCATCATGTGTGAGGCAGTCAAGGTTCCTGTGACAGCAAGAAAAGCAGCAGTAACTATAACTAACTTGCAGCTATAATATTCTTCCTAATTAAGGTAAAGTAATACATCAAATTACCATATTACTTTGTAATACATATTGATAATTGTGGTGACAGTGATAGAAGATTATGACAAATAGTCTTTAAGTAGCCTGTCTTCTGTGTTAATGCAGTTCATCTATATTAAGTTAAATGTTAATGTGCACACAGTGGCACTGCTGAAATACCGCATGGTTATAATATGCATGCTTGTAGTATCACTATCTTAACTTCATGTTACGGTATACAAAATATCACAACTGGGGCTCAGGGTTCTGTATTTGGATTTTTCATGTGTTTTGTCATAAACCAAAGTACTGGACAAATTCACATGTCCAATGGTGGCAGAAGATCAAAATCAGAGGATTACCAAAGTTATTACACTTTATTCTCAGGGGAAATTTGGATTGCCAGGTTTCATGGCAACTCATCTGTCAGCAGTTGTTGAGTCATTTCACTCAAACCTAGAAATGTCAACCTTGTGGAGGAGATAATGGTAGAGCCCAAGTCACAAAATCATGAAAGTCATTTGGACTCATCACCCGGAATGTCTGTATAAACTTTCATGACAATCCATCCACAGATTGAGACTTTACTTATTTTAATCTCGGCCAAATTATTGAGTTGACTTGCCTGGCAAGAGAACAAAATGCATTGCCTTTCCTTCCTAGCATGGCTAAAAAATATGAAAATGGATTTTATATTAGTTAATATTTTGTCATCAAAGCACAAAAAGCCAAAAAAATTACAATAACAAGATAACAAGCTTTTAGCATTTCAATAGTACATAATAAAAATACTTGAAATATGCCTTAGAAACTGAACAACCTTAGAAACTAGTTATTCTACCTGCTCTCAGTCTCCGTCAATCCTGGTTTTCAAAACAGAAATAACAGCATGTATATTTTTCACATTACTGCATGTGAAAGGACAGACTTCACTTTCCTTCTAAAATGATGAGATGTGTAATTTGGCAGAACAAATAACTCTAGAGTCATGGTTACTGGGTATCTGATAAGGAGCCCACTTAGACCCCTGATGTCTTCATTCATGTCAGTCTCCATTGGCAACAAAAGAGCTGAAACACATCAACAAGTCTCTGACACAGCTGATGCTAGCCTGCAATTAAATACACATTTTAACAAGAGATGAGTAAGCTAGATAAATAGAGCAGAGATCCTCCATTAACTTAAGAGCTTCTTTGTAATTCACTTTCTGGCAGGAGAACAAAATGTGCTCCAGCTCTGAATCTGCTTTTAGCACATAGACTCATCTTCGAGCAGTTGTAAATGGAAAAAGATGGAGGGGAAATCCTGAAAGCCAGAAATTTCAGTACTTGGCAAAGTAATTGTAATTCACTGGTACTGATCAACAGCATGACCCTTGGAGATCAATATCTTGTCCAACATGGCTTTGCTCGTTATTTCCTCTTATTATGTCAGTATTGTCCATCACACTTTTTCTTTTAAATTTTCCAACACAATAAGATGGGATATTTGTTTTCTTTTTATTTTGGAAAGCTGAATTCTGAGCTGACAGATCCCAGTGTTTGCCCAAACCTAAATGCCAATGTGAGCTGCACAAAAAGTCAGGGACACTGAATCATCTCAAATGTTCGACCGGACCAATGCATTTTTAAAGGCCTTCTCAAAAAGCCGGACACACAATTGCTCATTTTGACGCAGCAGTCTGTGGGCGCATTGGCTATATCGGCCAGACAAATGTGATCCGCTGAGAGTTCTGTTTTTACTCTCCTTCCTCCTTCTTTCTCAGTGGTATCAGCGATGTTGGACACACTGTTTCATCTTTTCTTTTCTTAAAGAAGATACAGCAGTGTAGAATATTCCATCTCCCCAGTTATTGCAGACACATTTCCTCAATAATACTCTTGTCATTTGGATCCTCTCTTATTTTTCCTGTGGTGACTTCTAAGCAAACAACACAATAGCACAAATGGCTGCTCAGTGCTCCAGGTTAATGTACTTCATTAGAGGTTCAGTTTTGCATGTGTGACTTAATTTAATGGGCCAGAAAGCCTTGGGACAATTTTTCTGACATTTCAAGAATGCCAAGGCTGGCATAGAAGGCTCATGTGCAGCCACAGACAGGAAGAGAGGAGGGTTTTGGGAGAGGCTAGGGCTTCCTCTGCCTATTAATGATGGTATAGAGCCCAAGGAGACAGCACGCAGAGAAACTCAGGGAGCACACAGCTGGAGTACAGGAGTGGTGGTGGTTGGGGGGGCAAACATCTCTAGGTAAAGTGCTGCCAGGAGGGGGTGGTGGGGCACGTCTCTCCTATAAATGACAGCAGCATTCATTCACACTGAACACCCTTGAGGTTTTCTAGTTTTGTCTAAACTCCACCCCTCCCCCTCAAAAGAATGCACAATATTGAATATGGACATATACATAAACAGGATGATATATGAAAATATAAATGCCACTATTTGTCATTCTGCACTTTTAGCACAAGAAAAAACTAACAATATTTTATGAGACAGCTTCCCCCCCCCCCATATTTAGCTACCCAATAAAGTCCTGCATGGCTTTGTTATTGCCTTTTTTTCATTAGCATCATCAGCACAGGCATTTTACAGTCTGCAGCATCCCATCATGTTTGATGCAAATGAACCAAAACTGACTATAGCTGTTACAGGTTACAAAGCAAGCAAAGCATTTCCTTTTAATGACTTTAGTGACCAGAAGGCGAGAAGAACTGTGAGGCAACAGCAAAATAATGGGTACAGTTAATGCAGAAAAAGGTAATCTTCAAAAATTGACAATCTAGGACAGACGCTAGAAGGATTAGTTAATAATGTATTACATATGATACGAAAAGAGTTTACCCGTCATATAAAAAGAAACCAAAAAAGTTGTTTTTATACTACACCTCAGCCATTTTTGTGTGATGTTATGCATTCACCTCATTCTTTTGTTTATATTGTTTTAAAGCTTTATATAAGAATTATTTTTATTTCAGGCAACTTTATCCATTGCAAGTAAAATTTCTCAATTTAAAAATGTGTTAAAAATTCATCTGGATTTAAAAATAAAAAGCAGGAAGAAGCCAAAGGTGAAAGAAAGAATGAGTATTCGTAAACCCAGAGTTTTAGTGTAATCAACAGGAAACCTCTAGTGGCTTCGTGAATTTGATAGTACAATTCTGTTTAAAAGTGAAAAGATGGTGAAAAGTTGTTGGTTCATTTTCTAAAATAAACCAAAAGGTCTTCAGGAAAGAATTAAAATGTGAAGACGTATTATTCAAAATATGCAGAAGAATCACGTTTCCACAGGCTACATTTCATGTAAAAAATATAGCTTCCAACTTCGTTTTCTCTCTCTTTCAGTGGCACTCCCGTTCTTCACAAGCATGCATATGTCTGATGCAACAATGGTTAATTGAAGCTCTTAACTGAAATGCCATAAGTAATATGCTTTAAGTTTTACAAGGTATTGTTCAGCATGTCATAAACAAGCAAACTGCAAAACTTTGTGAAGAAAATAATGCACTCAAAGCCATTCTCCTTTGTGAGTCTTCTTTTCAGAAGATGTTTGCAGCTTGGGAAGAAGTCACTTCTTTCAGAAGTTTGACTGCTGTCTGAGGTAAGGATAGTCTTTACCTTACTTCAACAGGATGAATACTTGCTGTGAGTTCCTGTCTTAGCTCTGTTGCTGTCTCTGTGGTGTTTTGAGTGTTATTTTTGCCGCTGATTTCCACTTTTCCGCTGAGGATGTATATGTCTCTAGGTAGTGGCTCTGCACTCTAAATTGCTCTATTGTTTTGGCTGAACCTTTTGATTGCTTTTTGTTATTATGAAGTGCATTGTTTATTTGTGTGTTGTGAAGTATGGTCACGATGATAGTGCTGTATTTTCCCTTTCTGGCTGAGGTTTAGTTTTAATTGTATAGCTGTGACCAAGAATTATTTATCCTGGGATTGGCTTTTATGGAAAGCTTGAGCTGGTTTATAGTTGTGGTTACTTTTTTTTTTTTTAAACGCACACAGCTTTGCATTAAGGAAACAAATAGTTTTATGTGGCAGCTGGCTTTATTATTCTTTACATCATAATGGCATCTAAACTGCTAAGCTCCTGCTCTGTTTAAGCTGTTGCTTAAATCCACTGCATTCAGAGTCATCCTCAAGATATAGCCACAGTCATCCGTTTCGTGTATTTTGGGGGGAGGGGGGGTTTCTGCCATCACTACATAACGTTTTATAGGAAGAGTTTTTTGAAATGCGCCATGAATTTTTCTCATACCATGAATTTTTATGACATCTTTGTATGAGAGGCTGCCGCATAACTTGCGGCTCTTTGCCTTTCGCTGTATATTTGGTTCATTGCTGGGTTTAGAGACATCCCTTAACTGTACTATATGTTGTGTAATATCCAGTGCTTTACAGAAGCATGGTCATACACTATAAAGGCTGGTGCCTCTGGTCCATCTAATTATAAGCTGACTGTATTTGAAATGGATGTAGCAACTGTGACACTCATGAGTAGGTGAAATCCAATTGATGAAGCATCAAATTGATCATTTTTTTCCTCTTAGCATCTTAGTTGATTATATGCCAGATGCTTGCCAATTAAAAGGCCCACCTTAAAGCATATCTATTTTAAAATTCCCACTTTGAATCAGTTTGAATATAATGAAGACTGTGATAAAACCAACAAGGGAGTTCAGGGCCTCCTATAGATTTCTACAGTATAAAACACAACTTGAATGCAGTACTCGTTTCCTGTTCCCCTATAAAGAATAAAGGTTCATTGCATTTCTATACTGGTTTCACTTTTTAAACTTGCAAGATATGTCATTTTTATTTACAATACACATTATAGTTCTAATTATTAATATTAAGTATCCAGTTTGCTTTAACATATTACAGACAGATGGCTGAATCATAACCACTCATTCTCTTTCTTGTTGAACCTTAGTTACAGTGTTTTTAATGGCAGTAGTCACATATTCAAGTCACACATTAACTGTACTCCAGCTGCAGTATCAGGGTTGACTGGTTTGGTATTTGTTCAATAAGCTCCCACCTAACCAATCCTACTGGTTCAGCAATCTCAAGTGTCACTTCAGTGCAAATAAATGTGTTATATTAAGAGGCCCCCAGGACATACCCAGTTTGTTTGTTTTTTTGTTTTTTTTGGCAATGCCAACAACAGAAAATCTGTGAAAAACAAGAGGTATTAAAAAAACTGCAAAATGGAATGTTAGATGGATACTGCTCCATCTAACATGTTTAATGTTTCCATTACTTTCATAAACTTTCACTTGGCGTCAGCTGCAAACTCTGTCATTTTTTTTATTTGAATATTTTAATATATTTATTCTAATAATGGGTTCATATTGACAAGTTCACCCAGGCACTGGACTCCAGGCTGATCTGTTTGGAGTGTAGCAGATTTTTACACCTGCTGTTCCTGATGCAACTCCAATGGGATTAGTGTTTTCTCCCAGAAATGAACTGGGGATCCTTCGTTTGATATGCCGATGTGTAAACCATTACACTGTTGAGATACTTGTGTAAGAACAGCACAACAAGATGAGTCTCGTTAATTCTTTAGGAAATTTGCAAAAACTAGAATAGAATATAAAGAACATCCCTTTTACTGTCATTCTACATGTACAACAAAATTATGGGTGCTCCAGTCCAAGTGTGCAAGAATAAAATATAAATAGTAAGACAGGAATAAATAACAAACAGGAAAAATATATGGTCAAGTGGATTATATACAAAACAAGAGAAAGGCAAACATTGGAGAACAAAGTGCTTGGAAGTAATGCAAATGAGCTGGTCTGAGTATAGAGTCCACGTGTAAGTGGAGTGATGAGCGCTTCTCAGACCGTGGCACAGATTGGGAGGTGGGTAGGCAGGTGTGGGTTGTGGGGGGGGTAGTGTTTGTTAACAGTCCAAATGGCCCAGGGGAAGAAGCTGTTTGTGAGTCTGGAGGTGTGGGACCTTATTGACCTGAGGCTCTGACCAGAGGTCAACAGGTCAAACTGGTGGTGGGTGGGGTGCAAGGGGTCACCTGTGATGGCCCTGGTTTCTCTGAGACAGGGGGATTTGATGATGGCCTCCAGGGGTGGCAGCTAAAACTGCACACAAAAGAATACACATACAAAACTACCCTGTATTCTGTGTGTATAGATAATTATTTTGTGTAACTGAGGCAGGCAGGTAGATTGTACTCCACAACACTGTGGCACTTTGCCAGAGACAATGTGCATTCACCTCCAAATTGCAGTGACTATATACTGAAGTCTTTGTCATTTAATGGAAGGGATATACAATGGATTGTTATTATAATATTCTAATATTAAGTTTTAAGTTTAAATTCATTCTGCTGCGGTAGTGTCTTTAGCGTGGCTTTATGTGGGTGTTGGAGTGATTTAAAAAAAAAACATCTATGATCAAATAAGACAGAGCTGAGATGAGCTAAAGTTGTCATGTATATGGTAGATTCACAGCTGTTATTTGTCTCTGCTTCCATTTGTTTATGTTACATGTTTACATTTTATATTACATTTCATCAAAGTTGTAAAAGCAGTAGCTTTTTTAAAAGCTTTTTCTTTTAAAATGCACACCCTAAAAGACATTCATTGTGTAAAGTTGCCATAAAAGTCTGGTGTTTGAGTCACTGCTTTGACACAGAGGTCAGCGCAGTGAATGGTCCACTGCCCCTGCTGATCACCATAAAGAACCATAGCTAATTTTTTAAAAAGCAATTTTAAAATGAATTGCAAGTACTCAGAGTCACGTTCGACCCCTTCCCCCCCCAAAATAAAAACAAAAATAAAAACTTAAAGCCTCAGTTGTCTCACACAGGCCTATTGTGTTTCTCTTGGGATTTGCTCCCCCCCCAAAACCATGTTAAATCTCTTAGAACCTGAAACTCAAATAGTCTGAATCCCTGCAATGCAGAGGTATTTTACTAGCAAGGTCGATCCTGATTTGCTTCACACAATGTAGTTCATTAATATTGTTACCAAGTCGCTCAGAGCAGTTCTAGAATAGTTGTGCGCTGAATTTGATGTATTCAAACTGTAAATGTTCAAGGAGAATTCCCATGCTTTACATTATGAATTTTACAGTTTCTAGGTTAATTTGAGTATGGTAAGCACAACAGCTACTGCTGCTGTTAACTTAAATACAAATTTATTTTAATCACTTTGGATTTTTAAGATGTCAAAACCCTCAAATAGGTTGTTTTTCTAGCAGTGAAATGAGGAGGGATTAATCTTTTAATGTTCCAACCCACTCTGGGTTTTCTGCTGAATAACCTATGTTATATTTTAGCATTGGGGGCACAGACAGATCCCAAATAAATATTTTACACATATAAATAATTCTATTTGTTTCTTTTGCCTGTGTGGTGCTTGTGTTACCTGCTTTGCAAGCTATGCAGGCCTCTGCCACACATCCTGAATAGAATGTTCAAAATCAACAACGAGAAAACAGACAGCTTATTCGGCAGTAAAACGATGAAATATATATTACCCTCAGGGTGTTTTATTTTGCTTCAATTTCCATTATGGGTCCATTACAATAGTTTGTCATTATGATTAGTAACTTAAATGGGAAGGAAGTCAACTCCATGATGCTGTGATGGAAATCATATATTACATGTTCTTGCATTAATTAAAAAAGGAAATGCATTATTGAAGGAAACAGTTTTTCCATTATAGTGTTGTTTGAAATTATGGTCAATGTAAGTATGCTTCAATATGTTTAAGCTTCTCATGTGGGTAATGTCGGCAGAGTTTTGGTGTGCCTCAGGGAGACACTTTGGTCCTGCTCTCACTCAGGTTGATGGTACTAATAACGCAGTTTGTGAAGATTAATGCTTTTATTTACACGGAGTGCAAGTGTGCTTCAATTACTGCATCTTACCTCAAACTAGATTTAAATGCTGTACTTACTTTTCTCATGAAAGAATAAAAAAAATACATACATTTTTTTGATAACAAGAAAAAAAAAGTGAAATTCTACAATCATCTCAGCATTAAATGTTCATAATGTCAAACACAAAATAAAATTTAAATAATGTTGTTTAATATTGTTTACAAAAAACAAGGATGCGTTATTGGGGTGTTACAGTCACCTCATTCTCGTTTTAAATGAACATATTTTGCTAGTTTTTGATTATTTCTGTTTGTATTCAGAATAAGTCATGCGATTAGTTATAAATTCTTCAAACAAACAACAATAGCAAAGTGATGATAACAGGAGGACACACAGCAATGACAATAACAACAATATAACAATGATGAGCAATGATGAAAATATCAGGGGTCTGTACTACAAAACAACTGCAGCGTAGCCAGACTTTTGTGTTGTTTGTTTTGTGTTAATTACATGACAAAATCTAAAACTCAGAGATAACAGGTATCATCAGTTTTCTTTGTTAACCCAGGCGTTTTGCTTTCTTCAAGGTTTGAGCACGCTCATGTAAAAGGGAGAATCTGATGCATCATTTGACTCTTGTTCAGCACAAAATGGGCCTTCTGCCTGATTCAATCAGAGACAATATCAGAGGAACAGGTGATAGAAATCAATAAGAATATGAAAAATAAAATGGCAAAAGACAAATGCAGTGAGGAAAGGAACTGCAAATCTGATGAATTCATGAGATAATATATTTACTTTACCACTCAGTGTGCTCTCGATGCTGTCATTTACTTTTGTCTTGACAGCTGCACATTAGAATGCTGAAACTTGTACACTTAATCAGTTTGCACATTATAACATTATAGCAGAACCACAGTCTGATGAAAAAGATGAAGAAATACCTTAGTTTGTGGATAAATCAACATCAGACTGAATATTGCTGGTGATCTTACCAATTTTCTAATCTTTGTTTCACTTCAGTAGTGTAATTCAGACCTGGGAGCACAATTCACTTTACAAATGAACTGATTTTTCAGTACAGTAGGTATTGTAGGCAGTAAACCTACCAAATGTACCTGTGCTTCCTGAACTGGCAAGGGACAGCACATGTATTCTCATCTGTCTTCACTTGTTGAAGAAGAAAAACACCCACAAACACAGGAAAAAAACTACACAAAAACTGGAAGGCAAAAAAATCTACAGACTAGAGCAAAAAACATGATATTTGAACATCCCCAACTGCACTTTAGAGCACAACCATCTAATCAAACAAGAATGTCAATAATGTAAAATGGACATTCTCAATAATAATAATAAGAATGATCATTAAGGCAAGATCAACAATAATCATGAGTTTCACAACATCAGGGAATTAAACTTTGTGTTTAATTAGGTGGGTTTTTTTTTTAAATGTTAAACCAAATGTTAGAAAGTAAAACCACATTAAAAAGAGGTTACATAAAAGCAGGTCAGATCTGTTTCACCAGGTCAGATGTGTTCTCATTTCAATTTTGCTTCAGTCAATGGTGGAAAAGGTGGAAAAGTAAGATTAGTTTGAAACACCTCCATACCTTTGGATCACAGAAATAAGTTCTGATGTTTCTGATGTTTTTAATGAACTTTTTCACGAGTTTCCTTTGATGCTAATGATTCTAAATTACTAATAATATAGCTATTAGGTCAAAATCATAACTGGAATGCAGATCATGTAAAAAGGTAGGAGGCACCTATGTTAATTATATTATTCCTTAAATACATTTTGTTTCTAAAATTTTTCTTACTTTATCCTATTAATGAAAGGGGTGTATGGAAACTTGTAGAAACAAATAATTTAAAATAATCTCACTAAAAGTACTTTTCTAGGGTTTTGTTGTATGTGAGACAAAATTCTTATAAACACAGAAATGTCAGTCCTTCAGTCATGCTGTGAAGGCTTCTATACTATCCACTCAAGAAAAAAGGAAGCGCAAAGCTCCCATTTTTATTTAACGTTTTACTGCCTTTAGACTCAGGCTTTTTCATTTGCATTTTTTTTCTTCTTTTTTTTGACCCTATAGGGCATCTAAAAGATGAAAGAGAATAGAACTTTGGAATGCTTGTGAAGTGGATTATAAAATATACTGGAAAGTAGTCTTTTCTGAAAAAGCAAGGTTAATTTGCAACAGAGCAGATGATATCTTGCCCATCATTCCTTTAATCAAACAGCTTTCTTCAGATATAAGAACAAGGGAGCCAAATGATGTCATTTTCAGCATCACTTAAAAGGGGGAAAAATTAAGTGAAGTACATCTAAGGCTGTATTTCAACACTAGCTGACATTTAGAAAGGAATCCTCACCAACAAAAAGAGCTTAGTATTTAATCAGTCGTTTCTCTTTATTTTGTTTGTGAACATTTATTACTATCTATTTACCAAATAATCAGGGTAAAGTGATTACTGTCCTGCACTTCATTTATCAGTGATGTCCATCTTTTCTCTTACATTATGAATCCAACACATTCTGTTTCGAGATTGATATAGAGCTGCAACAGACTGTGCTGTTTAGTGGGAATTTCATCTGCTAATCTTACTCTCTGCCTTGTTTAAAACTTTTCATCAGCATTATAATGTGATACAATTTGAATAACCAGTTTAAGCAAAACAGGGTTTGTGGCGCCAACCAGTGAGTGCTGCAGCATTTAATTGTCTAGTCTATAAGGTGTGCATATCCCCTTTGTAATAGTCTACCACCCAACTTAGGCACATTGCCCCGATTTATATGTATGGTATGCATCAAATGTGTCTATATGCTTTTCTGTTAGCTTTTTTGTTTGCTGCTTGAATTCCAACAAACTGATAGATTAGAAGCTGGCCTGAGTTTATGGGTTGTTGTCACTTCTTGGGTACCATAGTTATACTTCAAATTTCAGTTCACTAATTTGCAGCTGTGACATTAGAAATATATGGGGGCATTGAGAATCCACTGAGTGGTAAAATAAATAGCTTATGAGTTTACAAGAATAACAATTTTCTGCAGCATTGCTCTCTTGCTTCCTTTTCAGTAAATGTGTTGACTTTTGCTGAACTACTTGTGCCTCTCTGTGTGTGTGTGTGTGTGTGTGTGTGTGCGTGTGCGTGCGTGTGTGTGTGTGCGTGCGTGTGTGTGTGTGTGTGCGTGTGTGTTCTTCAGATCACCCTGACTCGTTGTTCTTGGTGCACTCCATCAATTTGTTTTCCATCAAACCACCCTTTTTATGTGAACAGAGCTTGGAGCTTGAAAGCTGATAATCACTGCATTGCAGATTATCTCTGAGAGGGGAGTTTTGTTGAGCCAGTTAATGGAAAGAAACCTGGCTATGGAGTATGTTGTTTTTAGCACACCTTTCTGGACTTTGTGTTAACCATACATGTTGGTCCTAGAAGACACTTTGTTATGTCTTTGGAGTATGTTGGGTATGTCGGGATTGTTGCAGTGCTGCAGAATAACTGTATAACCAGATGTCCCTTCACTGGATTAAGTGTTCAACAAAAGATATGAGTCCCTGAAATATTTTTAGCCTGTGTCAACATAGTCAATGGCAAGTTTAGCATTTTAGATTTAATATCAAGCCTTGCAAAAAATCTTTCCATTGCTCATGATTTTGGTTAAATTTTTTCATTTCACCAGCATCTAATTCCATACAGTGTATGATTAAGGGAATATTTACCTTAAAGTACATTTCAAACTTAATAACTTAGAGAAACCTATTATGAATAGCAACCTCCATTTGGTTTTCTTGTAGTTGCTTATCAGGCTTGCACACCTGTCTATGAGGAATTCTAAACAATTCCTTCCAACCTGTTTTATTTCAATATTTTTGGCATGTCTTGGCTGAACAATTCTCTTCAGGTCAGCAGCTATAAGGATTCTTCTGTGACCATTCCAAACCCTGAGTTTTCTTCTTTCTTTAAAAAGAAAAAAAAGTGTTTATTTATTTATATGTTTTTGGGTCATTGTTTTTTGCATTGCTCAACCCCTCCTAGATTTCTGGCCATTGACATTCTGTTCTGAGCAATGGATACTTTTATGCAGTGTGCGCCTCGGCACTTGGTGACCTCATAACTTGCTAAATTGTAGCTGAATTGCTGTGGTTCATAAATGCTTCCAGTACAGTACAGTGCAGACTCTTGATTGATGAACATCGAATTTGTTCCAACGTTATGCTTCTTTACAGTTTTAAGAACTTAATTAAAGAACATCAAGTTGCCTGTTGTTGAGAATACAAAGATTCCCCCCATAAAAGGACAAACAAAGCCATATCCAAGTATGCTTTAGCATGACGCTGATACCTGATATCACAAAAAATTATTCATATCTATAGGTGTTGCTGTAAATAATAAATGAAACTGAAGTGGAAAATAAAAGTAAAGGCTCCCATATAACACCACAAAATGCACAGTTAGAAATCAGGGTTATTATATCTAAGCTATAAAGAATATGTATTAAATGTGAATGTTAATCACCCACCCTGGGTGAAGCAGCTTGTAGTGGCATTATAAAGGAGCTGTCCTTGGTGCTGAAAGCTTACACAAACCCTCTGGCACAGCCGTGCAGGCGCTCAGACTAAAAACAATTAACAACACATAACATCATAATTGTAAAGTTCTCGAGTAGATGAACCCTTTAAAATTCTTTTTCTTTCTTTCTTTTCTGATGGCGAGAGGGGGTTAGCCATTTTAAAGTAGCAACTACTGAATATGTGTAAAGAAATGTCGCTTACACAGGAGATGATCGGTAAATTAATTGCAACAAACATTCACACTGACTGGTTCTTGCTTGATAAATTTGAGGATTTACTTGTTTTTTGTTTTTTTGTTTTGTTTTGTTTTTTTCCAACTGGTTAAAACATAACACATACATGAATATATTTTAGATTTACTGTTGGTTGGATTAAAGGGAACAAAAAGAACGGCATCTTTGGAATTGAGTGTTTTATTAGTTTCAGTCTGCACAAATGAGAAAAAAACAGTCTGTTGGCTTAAGAAAAAACAAAAGAAAAGAAATCCCCATCTTTTTTTTACAACATTTGTTTCTTGTTAATTTACTCTGTCTCACTTCATGTGAAAGCATTATTGAAAAAGTCAGGGCTTTTGTTATTACTAGAAAATTACCATTATAAGGCAGGAACAAGAAATACATCAAATTACCCTTTCAAATTAAATAATTGACTGATAAATAAAATGAAATAAATTTTGAACTTTTGATTTGAAGTTTGTTTTTTGTTTTTTTACCATTAACAACACACATTAAGATTTGCTTTCCAATTACAGTGACATTGAGCAAAGCATCAGCTATTCCCTCTGATATCTAAATGCAACAAGCTGACAGTCATTTTATAGAGCTCCAGTACTCCATGTAGGTAAATACAACATGAGCAATTGAAATGTAGACATAATGAAAAACAAAACAAGCCAATGTGATAGAACAGGCATAATGTTTTGGCAAACAGCCATAATCCTTGCTAGTGCAAGCTTGTAACTTCCCCTCAAAATTCCCATTTGGGATGTTACAATATTATTAGAGGACTGAAAACAATAGCAGGTAAACAGTCAGCTGGTCATTTGCTTTTAACCTACTTCCTCCTGTTTTTCTTTATCATGCATAATACAGTCTTTGATTGCACCACTCAGTGTGACAGTGCTCACATGAAACTGGTTGGATAGCTTCCCATTATCCCTCATCATATACTACTGTGATGTTACTGAAAGAGCAGCAGACAATCATGTTGAAACAAGAGGAGGCATGCTTACTTAATCTGCAGAATAGTTCAAAAAGAGTTTAAAAATAATTAGTTAGTTCAATAAAGAGAAAGAAAATGTCACAGAAATAGAAATCTACAGACTAATCAATTGTATTATTTTGAGGATTCGGATTACAGTGAAATGGTATTGTAGGTATATGGTTGAAATTCTTTTCTGAGGTACCACATTGGAGTTTACTGCAATGACTTTTCTAAAGTTGGGCTGTTTTAAAATACTTTTTTTTTTTAAGTAATTATCTTATATTGTTATTTTTTGCTGTTTAAAAATAATTTGTCAGCTGAACCTGTTCATTAAGGCTGTGCATAAACAAAGGTTTAGTATCCAGCTGTGCACTGTACATTTTTGGCACAGACAAAATATGATGCATATAACATATAGCTATAAAACTGAAACCATTACCTGCAGAATGTGGTTAACCTTGCTAGAACTGAGTGAAACTGCAGAGAGGTTGTAGTTGTTTTTGGCTTTTCACTATGCGCAGCACCTTTCACTCCCACCTACTCTACTGGTAGTAAAAAAGACTAACTGAAAAAAAAAGATTTTGCATTTCTCAAGGAAAGATCTCAAAAATGCTCCAGCATCTGATCACAACTTTGGGAGGTTGAGCAGTATGGAGCAGCTTGTAATTAAATTATAATGATTAGAGTCTGCTTTAATTATTGGGTGACAGCAATAACAAATCTTAGATTCAAAACTGCTAGAAACCATAAATACTTAGATAAGGGTTTGGTAAGGGATTATTATTACTGAATTCATTAAAAAAATGCATTTGTATTTGCATATCCAGACTGGATTTGTACAAACCACATTTTTGTAGACAGGGGATAAACATTTTGCTTTCGTATTCATGACACATAACATTCTTTACAGTAGTTCAAATCAGGTGAATGGTTTCACAGATAAAGTTTGAATATTGGGGATAAAAAAGACGCATCTTCATCCAAGTTCAGTGTTATATTCCCCACGTTTGACACCATGTACTAATTCCAAATTCAGTCTATTAGAAAAAGCGCATTTCTATTAACATTATATATGAAGATTGTTCTGGCAGAAGGTGGTTTAATTCAATTTATGCACCCTCACAGGCCCTCAACAAAGGGGTGTTTTTGGTCAAGAAGAATGTGTGCTGGGTGCTGTTCTACAAAAATAGCAGAACGCTAAAATTTTCCATATTCTCAATGAAGTCCTCGTGGATTTCTTTTGACAGGCAAATTTGGGATGGTCAGGTACGAGGCATTTGATGAGATCACATGGAATTAACCAACTGTAATTATAAAAATAATATACTGTACTTGTACTCTATCACATTATTGCAGCACTGCACTCCCACTATCATTTGGTATTATTTCAGCAAGTGTTGGAATTATAGTTTTAAAACAGTTTCCACTTAGTAGCCATGTCGCTCTGGTCCTGCTGATTCTTGTTTAAAGACTGTCCACATGAAACTTTTTTTTGTCTCTTTACTACTGTAGCCAGTATTGTAACTGTTTACAATAGCTTTATTGTCTGCTTGGCTGAATGCTATGATTAGTAGACTCATTATATTGTCATGCTCTGATGCTCATTGGCTCCCCATCTGCTAGTGCAAAGAAAGACTCACAACTTCACAGGCATTATTGGCACCTTTAAACTTGTCCAAGATATAAACACAAATGAAATAAATCAAAGAGAGCTGTAGTTGTGAACTTCTGTATTTTTAGTGACATCCCCCTCCACCCAGCATAAAAAAGCCTCTCACTGTGTACATCTTGAAAACGATTCATAAGCGTCACTCTCCAATCACGGCATGTAAACAAACCAACAAAGCAACAAAATTAAGCAAAGTAGAGAATTATAGGCAGCCTGCCCTTATAAGGGCTTTTATGGCTGGTAATTGCTGACTGTAACAAGTACTAAACTCTCCATTTCACCCCATGGACCATTTGCTGTCTCTTCAAAACTCTTACAGTAGCTGTTGTTCACACCCACCTCCACTCCTACTCCCTTCCTTTTCCCCTTTCACACTCTATTCATTTCCAGCTGTGTTAAGCTCATCAGACGCTTTCAGGATGTTTTTCTGGTAAGCATCAACATAATTTACATGTTTTTTGTGCACTCTCACTTAGCACATTTCACTATTTGCTGGACAGTGATGCAAATAGCACAGAGGGCACAGCTGCAAAAGTTTAACCTCACCAATCCAATGTTGAGAGTTTTATTAGTTGTACTTGCAAAGGATGATGGGACTCTTATACTTGAGGTGTGTTTATGTAGTTTAATGGTGTGCTTCCTATTATATTAGGCCTGTGAGAAAAGAAATACACCCACAGTTTAATAGTAAAATCCACTGTTCACTAAATATATAACATTGTTTATGTGAAAGAATTATTCTAGATTATGAATGATATTATATTTTGACTGCTTCTAACTCGTGACTAAAAGCATTTCTATTAATTAAATCAAAAGACAGTGTTCATTTCACTGCTCTTCTGATCTTATTGATGGTTGAACTGGTCTTCACTTTGCCATGATAACATAGGCAGAAACGAAGAGATGTAATTGTTGAGAATCATGTCAGCTAAGCTGGGGGCCATAGCTTTTCGTCATGATTTATTATTGAAGCACTGGGCACATTTGCCAATAGGAAAATACTTTCAGTAGAGTAATGGTGATATACAAAGATGGATGAGAACAAAAATTGGAAACATTTCCCCTCTGCTTACCTCACATTCTCTCCAGTCTTCTCGTAATTGTGACCCGGAAAAGACAAGCTGTTACATTTGAGTCTAAATGTATATGTTTGGGTTTCACTTGCAGATGATTTATTTTCATTGTAATATGTTGTCTGTTTTTTTAAGTTGCTAAGTTTCTTCTTTTGGAAGATGTCCTGTTGTGTTGCTGGCTATACTGCTCAAACACTGGTGGTATAGTTGAAGCCACCTCTGTTTTAGCTACTGGGGTATCACTTCCTTTTCCACTCTTGGAAGAAATATGGTTCCTCTGTTGTCTAGAGTGACTCTTTTTATTATTTGTGTTTCAGTGCCACCCCAAACATATGCTTGTTACATCTGTCAGGCTCTATATCATCCATTCCCTCGTGTGGCTGTGTCAGACTGTGTGTAATGTTGGATTATTTGCTCAGCTGTTCCGTTATTGCTGAAGATAACAACCTAAAATACTGAAAAAATGACCAGAATTTACCAGACTACAGAGAAGTATCAAGTATCTAAACAAATATATCTTAACAAGAATATATTCAGTGCTACTCTTATTAACGTATTAACTTCTCAAGATTATAGCTGGAGTCCAACTGATTTAGGATTTTTAAGACCAATATTTCACAAGAATCTGATTATCTGACGTATCAGCCAATATTTTCTTCTTTCAGCCAAAATAAACAAACACATTTCCCAAACATTTGTTAAAAATTCATTATTTACTTGGGTATGTGCTAACTGACTCTGCTCAGATCAGCCGATTGTCATTTGTAGCCTTCCAAGCAAGTGTGTTGCAAAAAGTTGCCTTCTGGTCAACTAACTATACAACATCAGCACTCATAACATAGTTGAATGGTGTTTCTTCCAATTCTGTTTCTTTAATTTTTAATTTACCAATCAGCAAATAGCTAATATCAGCTGATAATATTTAGCGCCAATAAATTGGTCAGGATCTTGCTAGAGTTAAAGCTATATAATATTATAAACCGAATAGACTTTATTAAAAATGTTTTGCTAGAAAAATGGGAAATTGTTCTATTGTGTAATTTTCTGCCCAGTTGCTTTTCCCACATTGACATTGTGTTCGGTATCACTGGCTTGCCAATCAGACACTAGATGGCTTCAAAATCTGCCCTTACTTTTCTGTGTTCACAATCCATCAGTTTTAACAAGATTTCCAATACCACTGGCTGAAATGTATGCCGTTATTTTTGTGCCACTATTCTGAGCGCACGTGAAAAAAAATTGAGCGCACGCTGTTTTGGTCTCCAACCAGCTCGAAATGACGAAATGCAATATCCCAGAATCCATTTCGCCCAAAACTCAAACAAGGCAGTGGCGGAGGAACACAGAGTGGCAGAGTTTGAAATATTACTCTTTCTGGGTCACAAAATAAACTTTTAAGATATTTTCATGCAATAATGTAGCTGTGTAAACTTCAAATATCTGCTCAATTCATCAAGACATCACATATTTGCATAAGTCATTTCGTCATTTCTAGCTGATTGGAGACCAAAACAGCCAATCAGATTTTTTTGCATCCAAGTCTGTGATTGGCTGGTTTTGTGGCACAAATATAACGGTGTACAGAAAGAGTTGAGCACGCACGGGCAGAAATGTTGAGAGCGCAAGCAACACATTGCGAGCAAGCGCAAATGCAAAAACTGAGCGAGAGGGGCTGCTATTGTGTGTGTGTGTGGATAATAGCAAACACTGAAATACATTTTTTGCACGCAGCAATGAATTTTGTTCACTCAAATTTAGCTTTTCTTCGCCTAAAATAAATTTCTCCTCAAAATGCAACACTTGCACCTGCAAATTTTTTTTACGTGCGCTCAGAATAGTGGCACAAAAATAACGCCATAGAAATGCAGCCTCAAACCTTTATAGAACTTCCACCATGTTTTATAGAAATCTGTACCTGCAGTACCCTGTCTGCAGACCATTTCTGATGTTGATAAGCCGGAAAGGCAGATGTATGGCGGGTTTTGTTTCAGGTCATTGTTACATTTTTGCCTATTTCTTGAGAAAATGATTTTCAGATGCAGTTCATTTCCTTTTCCTTTTCTTTTTCAGATCAGTATATCAAGACCATATATCATTTGAACGACCACAGTGTGTTTGGCCTCATAGTAGTGTGTAAATCTCTGCTTAATATTTTTATGAGGGAGAATTGAGATTTTTCATTTCATGTATAGTAATGTCCTGAAAATGTGTGTGCACTCTACTAGATTCTTAGATGTCATTCTTTACTCCTGATGGTCTATGCTTTCAGTGCTCTGTGAACCCGTCACTAGCGTTATGTCAGAGTTCCAGTTGTTTGCACTTTCCCCTCATACCTCTCAAGATGTTAAAGTAGAACTCAGTGGTTGACAGTCTGACCTTGCAGAAAAGAATTTGTGGTGCAAAAGCCCATGAAAGAATAAAAAGTTTGTGCTCCTACTTTTGATCCTGACCGGAAGGGTTTTATTTGGGATTGGACACTGCACTGCATGTTGTTCCACTAACTTTTACTTATAGCTCCTGTTAACAACAAAAAGAATCTCGACTTGCTTTAGAATTCCATAATTCAGCATTCAGTTTGAGTGACTGTAGCCATTCCACAATAAGATAAACTAGAATTGGACTGAAGACAAATTTTAATTGGGTATATAATCTTGCTAGGTAAAAACATTTTGTAACATTGGACTATGATACATTTTATTATGCCTGCTATATAATAAAGCCACCTTTCTGGTGGCTTTCTTTTACATGTAAGGTGTTGCTTCTTACTTGAATAATACAGTTGGTTGGATCGTAACACTTTTTAATTTAAGTGAATAATGTATATTATACAATCAATAAATCAATCACAAACATAGTCGTGCCAATATGGGTACTTCTTTTTCTTCTTTTGGCTGCTCCTTTTAGGTTTGCTGCCTACATCTCACCTTATCCCTCACATCCACCACTTCTCCTGCCCAGTAACTCCATATTCAACACCCTTTGTCCCTGCTGCAATGTCACCCCCACCTTGAACCCATCTGTCACTCCTACTGCACTCCTACTCACTACTCTCTCACTCTCCTCATAGATGTCCTGCATCACCTTCACATAATTTTCTGCCACCCCTGATTTTTCATCCAGTACTACGGGCCCTCTGAGCTCCGTAAGATATACTGGCCATCTCTATACATTTTCATTAAAACTCAGAAATCAAGCATTGCATCTGTAGTGCTCCTTCTGTCCATGAAGTCATACTACTGCTGACTAACCTCTATGACTTCTCTTCTTAACTTAACTTCAACAACTGTTTCCCACATTTCTGTTATACTGTATGTTCATCATGTCCATCCCTCTGTAGTTACTACAGCTCTGCAGATCACCTTTGTTCTTGAAAATTGGTACCATTAAATTTCTCCTCCATTCCTCAAACATCCTCTCAATCTCCAGGATTGTGTTAAACAATTTTACTGAATTCAAAGACTCGCTGAGAAATAAAGAGAAAAAATGATGCAGCAGGTTAGTTCATTTTGCTGGCGCGCTTCTAATGACATGCCGGATGCTGTCCTGGAGGATCTCCTCCCCGATCTGGACCAAGACATCAATGAGCTCTTGGAAAGCTCCTGGAAACATAGTCTCCCAGAGTTGTGCTACTGGAACACCACCGATATATAATGGCAGTCAGGGTGCCGTTGCCTAGTCTGTAGAGGTCTGTGTGTCCCTCCATGGATATACCTCAGTTACCAACCACCAAACTGATTATACTGCACGATGTTGCAGGCATGTCTCATGTGTCTAACATGTGGTCAGGGTGAACCTTTATTTCTATATATCTGTCTAACTATGTGTGTTCTTAGTATTTCAACACAGAAGGAAAAAAGAACAAATTTCACCAACAACTGATCAGGCAGTAGTTGATGCAGAACTGTTTAATCTGGAATATTTAGTAATTCAATTTTCTGTACAGTTGTCCGAAATCTTCTTTAAAAAGCGCCTTTGGGTAACTCTCCAGCAAGCAAACTAGCAATATTCCTATGGAAATGTGGCATTTGCTTTGTTTCCCACCATCTAATGAGCCACTTAACATTCAGTTGTTCACCCTAATTGACTCCTGCACTAACCGGATGGAGGCACAGGACTTCAAATAATTGCTGTCTTTATGAGCCAATGTCTAATGAATTTAAGTGCCGTATTTAGCAGTTGACTGACTCTGAGTTGAAGTGATTGAATGAAAAAAATATGTTTTGCGTCTTTTACAAAATTGAATAGATAGTGGAAATGTAGTCTTTTGACATTTTGAGGGAAGCCGTTAGCTCTGTAGTACTACTAATATTCAAGGTTTCTTTGACAATATATACATATAGATATAGATTCTGTGGCTTTAAGATTAACTTTGTATTCCTATTCACAGCTTTGCATTGGTTTTTAACAGAGCCAACAGCAATTGGGAAAAGTATATCTTCATTTTCATTCATTTTCATAAGCTAGTCAAGCTTTGTCATGAAGTGCAGTTAACTGGTCACTAATTATATCCTGCACTCACAACATTTATGGTACTGTTCATTTTTATATGATATTATTATACAGAACTGATATGTAGTGTGCAAAATGTCAAACTGAGTGAAACCTGTCATGAAGCAATAATCTTTTGAACTCTAAAGCAATACCAGTACCACAGTGACTGCTGTCAAAAGATTTTCACAGGTAAGTGAAAACATATGTCTCTGAAAACATCTGTCCCAGAAAAAGACCAGCTCAGGACGGCAGGTAAGTGAAAGAAATTAAAGAAAGTTATAAGGAAAAGAACCTAGACCTGCTCAGCAACTGTTTCTTTTTTTAATAATAAAGGATTGGAGTTATATAGCGCTTTTCAAGTCACCCAAAGTGCTTTACAATTCCATTATTCCTTCACTCTCACATTCACACACTGGTGGAGGCAAGCTACAGTTGTAGTCACAGCTGCCCTGGGGCAGACTGACAGAAGCGAGGCTGCCATATCGCGCCATCGGCCCCTCTGGCCAACACCAGTAGGGTAAAGTGTCTTGCCCAAGGACACAACGACCAGGACAGAGAGCCCGGGGATCGAACCGGCGACCTTCCAGTTACAGATGCGCTTCCCAACCCCCAGCGCCACGGTCGCCCCGCAAGTCTAGTTTGACTAGTTTTTATAAATGCATTATTTACATTTCATGTACCCGTGACCACTGAAATTAACAGCAAGTTGGACGACAAAGCCAGCAGGTGTTTAGAGATAGGTGTAACCTTGGAACACTGTTGTTGTTATTGATAGAGATTTTGGGATGAAAGGACAACCTATGTTTATAAATAAATGTAAATATTTAAAAAAAGATAATATTTTTTTTCCTGTGGCAAGAAAATTATCCAGTGGTGCGAGCAGCTGCTCAGCTGGACCGAATTCAAAGCAGCCCTTTAGAGCGCCACATGTGTTCCTATAAGGGCTGGTGTTAAGTCATCTTGTATCTTCTGTGCCTTTGTTTTTTTAATTCTAGTGAAAGTTCAGTGGTACCACTGGCCTACAGAACACTGGTGTTGTTGAAATATTTTTTTCCCTATACACTACTCTAATCTATAAAGTAGATTTCAGATATCTTATGCAAACAAACGTTGTATCCTATTGATGAATCCTAATCCATATCTAGAATATAGTCATGGAATCATCTCACTGATCATTTTTAATGACTATTGTGGTTGGAGAAACAAGAATTATGGTGTTCGAAGGGTTTTATAGAATGACATAAAATACCTTTGTAAAGCTTGTAACCTGGGATTAGTAAAACTAAATGTTGTTACGAGCGATGATGTTGCCTGTATTATAAGACGGGACTGAATTATTAATAGTAATATGGTCATTCAGCATCAAAACTACCTATAATCACATCTACCTTGGATCAAGACACTTTCAGTGTTTTGCAGTTTGAACGATACCAGAGCCCACAGTCGAAAGATGAGCAGTCACAAAGCTCCCTGAGTCATACAGAATCATTTTGTCACTGCGACAGTAAGCATCTGCCCTGCTGAAGGGTTCTTGAGCAAGACAGAGATTGCCCACCACTCCCAGTGACACGGCTATGTTTCTAAGGTTATTAAAAAGATGAATTTGGCTCCAGCAGTCAGTAAGTATCAGAAAATGCACCAGTTTGAAAGGAAAAATAGAATATTGTGATTGTCAGGAAATTTCTTTCTGTGCACTAGAAAGGCAATGTCACGAATCCAGAAAAGATCTATGCTCAGTAACGTGTGTTTATTTCAAGACTGAAGAGTTTAATTTGAATTGTTTTGAAGCTTTTGTTGACGTAACTGTGCTTTGATGACAGATAAGCATAAAATATCTTTTTTTTAAAAGATCTTTTTTTAAATTTCTTTTTTCAAAAGTTAAAGTGACTTTAGTGCAGAGAGTGAGAGCTAGCAGTGGCTTTCATGTGTGGAGTCATAAATAATAAGCTTTAGAGTAATCTGAAATTCCCTCAAGTACACATAATTAAAACATACAGTAAAAACTTGCTTACTTCCCGCCCTCTGGCCAGCCCACACAGGTGAAGCAGACATCTGAACAGTTCTGATGATTTTCACAAATATCTGTGCTGGGGCATCTGAAGGCAGCCCTGCACATTTGGCATTGCTGAGATGGTGAAATTTTGGATGAAGCTCTTTAAGCATATCAGTGCATCCCATAAAAGCTCAGCAGAATGTTTAGCACTAAGGTGCCGCTTATTCCTTGCCCGTATCAGCCTGTTCGAGATGGACAGCAGATTATTAGGTTATCTGCTTTGTCAGGCTGTGATCAGACAGCTTTCACCAATGATGTTATCATTTAGTTGTTAACCCTTCATAGTGTAAGGGGTTGAAAAATGCATTTTCAGCCTAAAAGCATCAACCAGCACAAACACATCTGAATACTAGTAAAATCTTATTACTCTGCCAAGAAATGCTTATATGTATAAGAAAGCAGCTGCTTTTTGTTGAAAGTAAGGATAAATTACAGTCTCTCTCTTTTTAATAGAGTAACTCGGTCTCTGGCTGCCCTTTTTTTTTTTTTTACCTCTTTAATGCTGTGGGAATTAAACTGACAGGCTAATAAGTCTAAAGGTCTGCAACCAGGCTAGCACCTCTCCGAAACTTCATTTGGACACAGGGGTACTTTGAGCTGGTTGTTAACATCAGCTAGTGTGTTAATAATCTCACAGTGACAATAATGGCATGTCGATGGAAGTTGCTATATTGTTTAGCATGTGTTTGAATGCTACCTTTTTATACCAAATTCCCATTGAAACAAAAACAAAAATATGAAGCTAGTATGGCTATTTAGTTAGTTAGTTAGTTAGTTAGTTAGTTAGTTAGTTAGTACACTTTATGCAAAAGGCACAAAGTAAAGTTTTAAAATTCAAACACTCCAGAGGTAAAGTAATAATAATGTCACGCCTTTGGGATTTAAGCAGAGTTCTTAGCTTTAAAACATAAATCCCTGTAGCCAGAAAGGTCACTTAGATGTTAAATCATTTGTTAAGACAAAACATTTACAGCTTAAACTGTAAGAAAGTTTACCCATATACAACTGTTCAAAGTAATGAGGCTGCTGTTTCAAAATAAGTGGGTTAATCTAGCAAATGTAGGTGTTCAGAGTAAAGTAGCTTGTTTTTTATGGTGCTAAACTGAATGTGTCTCAGCATTTGTAAGAGTAGCTGAAGCTGTGCGGAGTTGGGGTGGAAGCTGTAGTTTCTTGGTCATCCTGGAATGCCCACAGCTAAGATGCTTTCAAGCACCTGTAAAGTCAACACCTTATGAAGTAGCCATGGAGTCACTATTATCATCTTCCTTGAGATATATTATGGGCTGTAGAAACTAGCTATTTATATAAAAATATATGTATATGTAAAAATAAATTAAAAAAATAAAATTTCATTGACTGATCTAGTGGAAGCCGAAATCCAGAGGCATTCAGTCATAGAGACTGACTGTCAAAGGCAGTCCTCCCTCACCAAATTACTTACAAGACCTGTCCATGCTTCTGTGTCAGCACTGACCTCACACTGATCCAATTTGACCCCTGGCCCACAAATGGTGGTCTCTGGTGTCAGTGCTAGTGAGGAAGAGGTCAATGAGTCCCACCTTAATAGTCATCAGTTCAAACCATCTCCAGGGAACCACGAATAATCCCCTTCATTCATCTTACAGACAGCACATAACGCAGATGGGATCCTAATGTCTTATTTTGCCATAAAGCTCTTATGTGGACCATACTGCCAACATTAAGTGCTTTATAGTGCTAAACAAAGTCATTTTTAGTGTCTTATGTAAAGCTTGATCATGTGTTTATAGCCGTATCTATAAATTATTTCCCCTGCTGAACAATTGGACAATTATGATAATGCACTGGAGTCCACAGTGGCTTCTTAAATGTTTTGATTTGACTGAACAAACTGTCACAAATGCTAAAACAGGGAGGCAAGCAGCAGCTCATAAATTTGAGAAACGTGACATTTTCCATATAAATGACTTTAATGGTTTTGTAATCGCCAACAATTACCTTTATACCCATTTAACCAGTTTTTAAAAAGAGAATGTTACAAAAGCTTTAATGATTTAAATAAAAATATGTTGTGTTATCAAATTTCACTGTTAGATGTAAACCTTTTGTTAATTACTGCGATTCCGACATGCCATGTGATCTCAGCATTGCTACAAAGGAATAGAAACATATGGAAAGTTTAAGGTCTTCTTGGGTCTAGACAAATAGTTTTGATCACATTGACATAAAATGCCGTTCTTATTTAGTTATAAAACCCCTGCATGTAAAAGTAAATAAATAAAAAATTGTGTATTTATAGATTTCGTGCGATCTCTATGCAGATGTTAACGTCCATGTAATGACAGCAGATGCACTGAAAGAAAAACTAAGCCGTTTTTCTATAAGACATCTCAGGCTGTTCATCATCTGTTTTATAAATGGGTTGCTCATTAAATGTGAAAATGTGCATGCTTTCAGAATGTACACGTACACTGGAGAGGGATGGCTTCTTTCATATACCTTTAATGATCAGGCACACTTGAGACCAAACTGAGCTGGTCTGACACCCCCGCTTTAATCTATGGATGAACCTTTGACTTTTAGAAAGTGTGCATTGGGACTCCCTGGAAACCTTTTCAGTGCACTTTTGTTCATGCACAATAGTTAATTTCATTCATTAAATCAAATTAAACATTAAAAATAATCAGATATCTTTTGTTTTTGCTAAATATTCCATTGAACTTGGAAATATTTGAAATATGTGGCGTAAACAGAATCAAACATTCACGAATGTGAGATTTTATGATTAATGGATTAAGGTATATAATGCTCTCTCAAGTGTGTCTTTGATTGCTTGGATTTTGATGAATAATACAGAATATATATTTGAGCCTTTGTGTCCAGTTTATATCAGCAAACCTTTGCAGCTACCAAGAGACTGCTGATAAAAGGAATGACTTCTGCCTTCAGTCTCTTAAGAACACTTTGCATGGGTTTAATGAATAATCAAGGACTACAGGTGATTTTTGCTTTGTGAAGGCACCTCACACGTTCAGTGTTAGAATTGTGCTGCATGTATAATCAAGGACGCATGAGAGTTTTGATGCCATCAGAGGCATTTGCTGTCTCATTTAACTTCCTCCATCAAAGAGCTGTTGTCCTTTTCTGAAAAAAAAATCTATAAATAAATTTAGATATATGCATTTCTCCATGAGATCCACACAGTGTGTCTTTTTTTGTCTTTGTTATTGCACTGGAGTGCAGTAGAGATTAATGGCTCTGTGTGCATGTAGGATCTGTGTATAGGCTGAGTCATTGCAGAGGAGTGCGGACTGGCTGATGGAACATTTGTTCAGACATAAGTGCTGATTTTAAACGTAGCAAGAAGGGTTTCTGAATGCAATCAGTGCTGCTTTGTAATTTTAGTGTGGAGACCTGAATTAATTGGAGTGTGGGCAGGCCATAGGAATTTTGGGTTTGTACAGTATTGTGTGAGATTATTATAAATATTAGTCTTCTGCTACTTTAGGTAATGTAATGACTACTTAGTGCACAAGTTTTCTTAGTAGTTAATATTACCAAATTAGCAAGTCATTGTTTCAATTAAATATGAATGGCAATACCTACAATGTATTTTGGTACCTTGTGAGAACTTTTTTCTGCATTATTTCAGTTTTGTATATTGGCATAATGGGAGCTATTCACAAAAAAGCAGAGCACATAAATTACGTGACTAATTCAGTGATTGAATCACAGTACTGAATTTATTACAGTTCAGTAGGTCATAGCTGTGGGTGTTGAATGATTTTAACCTACTAGTGGTGGTAGAAGAAAAGCAAGATGATTAATAGTTGGTACGCTTCACGCCAGTCCATCCACTGGCTAAATTTAGTTTGCGCAAATTGAAATGCTGACTTTAGCATCATTAAAGGTAGATTTGTGTAGCAATGCAATACTATCTTTGAAATTGTAAAAGTTGCATCAGTGAATTCTGAAGTTATCTCTTTCTACTCAAAAGTGACTTAAAAGACTAGCAAGAAGGAAAAGGCAAAACATGTTTCAGTCTGCCAATACTTCTTGATAAGCAATGAGTCCAAACAAGACTGAAGCAGATTAATCAATAAGTACTTAGCACCAGTGGGCCTTAATGGGCCCTGCTTATATAAGATCCTTCTCTAAGTATCCTGTCTGTACCAACAGCAAGTTTTCTTTGTGGCTTTACAGTAAGAGACTTTTTGAAGATTTTTTGAAGTACTAGACAATGAAAGATTCTCCTGCTGGGAGAAATTGTATCTATTGTAGTCACTGTATGTATCAGAGAGTGTTTGCACTGGGAAAAATAACATCGTGTAAATGTCAGTTAATTTATTGTGGTTTTCAATTCGTTTTCTTGGCGTTTGTACATATTTAGAAAATGGTAGCTTGATTGTCAGTCGTTTTCTAAGAATATTACTTTTTTATGAATATATCATAATTTTTCCAGCTATAGACTTGTTCATTGTTTGAAATTATGTTGTCTGAACAGCTCATAAGTATCAAGTGTATAACTTGATAAATTGAAACAATAAGTTATTACTTAAGAGAACTACTACATGCTCTAAGGCAACATAAACCTGCAGTTTCTGACAGGTGTTTAAAACCCACGTTTGTTTTTGTCTCATTAAGACGAATGTGATTAGTGAGAACACAATAGCGCACAGTGCCTAGTTAATTTGAAGGCTTCTGGAGGTTTCTGCAATTATGGTTCCAATACGTGCCATTGCGTTGCTGATCTTGGTGACACTTTTTTTTTCAAGCACACCGTTGCACTTGGACACCGGGTCTAGAAAAGGTCAAGTATGATGTGCACTCAAAAAACACATTTGAATGTTCAGTGGCAATTGTTAGTTTTTCTGTTGCACAGTCTAAAAGTTGCCACTTGAAGTATTGAATGTTTTCTGTTCTGCCTTTTCAGCTGTGATGTGATTTGGTAAACGATGATGGTGTTCGTTTTATATATCATGTTGGTTCATGAAAGGAACGAACTAACGAGCGATTTGTTTGATTTTCACTCTTATTAGTAAAGGGAAACTGTTTCATCTATCAAACATTTTTTAATTCCCTTGTGAGCACTTTCGAATCTGGAAAAACAGACAATCAACTCCTTTCTCTAGTCTCCAATCTTGTTTGGAGCACAGGGAGAGAAATTTTGTTTTGGCGGCACAACAAATCCATACAGTATGATTTTCTTCAATCAGGCAACAGTGCAAAGCTTACCCCTGGTGGGTAAGCATAAAGCCTTCAGTTCCCATTTCTAAGCCAAATGTATTTGCTCCCTGTGCTAAGTTTTCCTCTCATTCAGCTTCCTCTCAACTGTATCTCTACTGCTGACTACTGACATATTTTTATTACTTTAAATATATAAGATTCTCTTGCTCTTACATTTTATCCACCCGGATGTCCCTCTATATATGCATCAGTGGGGCTGGTTCCACTGCTGACCCACAGGACATTTGGTCAAAACTAATCGGACAGTTAAATCCAATCCATTCAAAAGCGAGGCTAAAGATTAGGGAAATTCCATTAGCATATGGTTAGGGGTGACTGCATTTCAGTCCTGTTTGAACTTCAAATGTCATCTCACTACCAATTACATTCTAAATTGCAATTTACCTCAGTTAATTACCTTAATTAATATTCAATGGAACAGCAAAGAGACTCCTACTTGATTTGTTCCAGTTTTAATTTAACATATCACGGCTGATAATCTGGCCATATACGGTATGAATCTCCTTCACTGGCCACTTGAGCCGCTTTTGATGTTAACGTATTGAGTAAAAATTAGACTTCAACAAAAGGAGGGAAAACTTATAACCTTTTTTTCTTCATATATTTTGGGTTAACTGCAGTGACTCACCGTGATAATAAGATCAAAGGAACCCTTGTGCTTATAAAGCCATTATTATGAAGCTCTGAACACACTGATCTATGCATTTAAAACTCTAAGTCCTTTTTACTACTTTGCTAATCTGGGTCTGTGATCATCAGGGTTAGCAAAGATCTTTTTGAGAGATTTGGACAAGAATTTGAAGCAAAATAAAAACATAACAGCAAAACAAATGTACTGAATATTATGCTGTGCTGGCATCTGTAAAAAAAGGTTCTGCCAGAGCAGCTGGGTTTTTGTGCAGCCTTTTCATGGGTGACATCACTAGTCAGTTTAGAACCTTGGCAGTTTGCGAGCAGTTGTCCTTTTTCAAAATTACCCCATATGAGTTGTTCATCCATTTCATCATTCCCAGTTGTTGTTTTTGTCAGCTCTCTGGGCACAAGTGTGTTTTTGTCATTCTCCTTGCTCCGTTAGGTCAAACGACTAACATGCACCATTTCTTGTCCTTGCCTTTATTTTTTCGATCTACACTGTTGCTGTATAGGTGATAGAAAGTGTTATAGGTGCAATTTAAAAATTAAGCTGTTGAACAATGATGTGTAGCTAGGCTAAAAAAGTATATAGCATTCTAAATCACCAGTAAAATTTAATGTGAGTATAAACAGTCAATGTTTCTTTGTGTCACCCTGTGACCAACTGGAAATCTGTTCACTAACCCACAACACATCCAGTATCACCTGTCAGCTTCAGTCCCCCTATAGCTTTAACATTCTTTTAAAAAAACCATTGTTGATAAAAAATAATAGTTATCTGATTAAAATGTATCTGATTAGGCTCCCTTTTTTCTGGTTGGTCTTCATCCTAATGTGTTACCTGGCTAAGATAATTAAATACTTCTAAGATAATTTTCTCCTGCCGTTTTATAATAAAACATGATTTTGAAAATTATGACTGTAACTAAACTGGATATGGTGAGTTATTTCTACTTATTCCTGAGTTATCAGTGATTAGGTAATTGCTGTCCCATCACAAAATGTCTTTAATGTGGCAACAATAAGAAAAGTAATTATACATCTAATAATCCCATGTGCCATTCAGATTTTAAATCATATGTTGGAAGTAATTTGGTAAAACTGTTCTGTCAAGAACAAGATTTTTTTCTTATGCTAATTTAAATCAAAATTAAACAGGTTTTTGGAAATTTGAAAATGAAACATTTCAGTTGGTGTGTAGCTTTATTGTAATGCAAATTTCTGAAATTTGGGGGGAAAATGATCTGTGAAAAAGAGTTTTACCACAACTACAACAAATGGACTGCATCACGGTTACAAAATCAGGAATGACAAATTGTTTTTGAAAAAGAAGTTTGGATATTTTTCTACAGAAACAAACCCACGTGTAAAAGGATGTGTGGATGTTAATAAAATAGGTCAAAGTGCCTTTAACTTCTCATTTGGGACTGAAATGCTGTTTACTTTCACCTAGTGCACCCATTTTATATACTGGAATATACACTCCATTCATTACATTTCATTTAATTCTTTAGGTACACCTTGCCAGTACAGCGATCGTGGCTCAAGAGTTGGGCGTTTGCCTTGTAATCGGAAGGTTGCCGGTTCGAGCCCCGGCAAGGACAGTCTAGGTCGTTGTGTCCTTGGGCAAGACACTTCACCCGTTGCCTACTGGTGGTGGTCAGAGGGCCTGGTGGCGCCAGTGTCCGGCAGCCTCGCCTCTGTCAGTGCGCCCCAGGGTGGCTGTGGCTACAATGTAGCTTGCCATCACCAGTGTGTGAATGGGTGGATGACTGGACATGTAAAGCGCTTTGGGGTCCTTAGGGACTAGTAAAGCGCTATATAAATACAGGCCATTTACCATTTTACCATTTACAGGGTTTGACCACCTTTTGCTTTCAGTACGGTCTTAATTCTTCATGTCATAAGCTCAACAATGTAATGGAAACATTCCTCAGAGATTTCATTCATGATAGTGTCAAACAATTGCAAATTTCCTATTCCATCCCAAAGGTGCTCTACTGGATTGAGATCTGGTTACTATGGAAGCCATTTGAGCACAGCAAACTCACTGCCATACTCAAGAAACCAAAAAAGAAACCTGAATCTTGGAATGGTTGTCATCCGATGTCATCCTGCCATCAGAAGCTGGATATACTTTGGTCCAAAACATGAACAATGATGAGCGGTACTTGAGTGGGCTGCAATATTTAAACAGTTCTTAGTTGGTAGGGGCTGGTGTAACTTTACCATATGTTGCAGAAATTGAGAATCATCAGATCAGGCAGCATTTTTCCAGCCCTCTTGCCTAATTTTGGTGAGGCCATGTTAATTGTAGCCTCAGTTTCCTGTTTTTAGCTGACAGGAGTGGGATACTTGTGTGGTCTTTTGCTGCTGCGTCCACCTGCTTGAAGGTTTCAAGTGTTGTGCGTTCTGAAATCCTCATCTGCATACCTTCAGTGTAATATGTAGCATGCAATAAGAAATTGTTACTACGAGAAGCCTTCTTTATTTTATTTATTTTTTGATTGAGAAAGTGATGGATAGCTACAATATGTGTATTACCTAATCTTATATTTTGGGAGAGATCTTATTTTATGTTATGTAGATATGAAATATATTGGTGCCCAATTTACTGTGAAGCTACATTAACTTTGTAATTATCTAATTAACATTTGTATAGCAATCCTGAACAGTAACAGTAACTGGCCAAAAGTAATTAATTACTACAAGGCTTTTAAAAAAACCCTATATGTCGCCAGGTGTTTCATCAGATTCGAGGTGTTACCTCCTTTGCACAGTATCAGCTTAAAGCACTTGTTGCAGGCTGCTGAGTTTGCATCTTTTGCTGTGAAGTACAGCCAGACTTTTGACTGCTTCGCCTTGGGCGTTTTTAATCTGTAGCTCTGCTCTAAAAGAACGTACGTACCTGGGCCCGCCTACTACGCTTGCAAAGGTAAAATGATTGGCTGGAATCCAAAGTGTATGACATCTCAGGAAAAAAAAGCACTGAAAAAAAAGCACTGAAATAAAGCACCGAAATTTGCGCTGCTTTTTGGTCTGGTTACTACCGTTTATGTCAGAACCCTAGTCCTGATCTGCTACTCTGAGTTCATCTCTGTTCTTTTAAGCTTGTTTAATTGGTAGAGAAGGATTTGATATTGCCACACTCTTAAACTAACTTCATAAAACTGCTTAATATAAGTGGTAGCACTTGTCTCACTCATGTGTTAATATCATGGTTTATGCTCTTATGTGGCTAAAGGCCCAAGTTCTTATCATGGAAGTCATACAACTGTAAATACTAATAAAATATAACACATTCAAAGTAAAGAGTGACATTAGAAACATCAAGAGCAAACACAAGACACAAAGAATGAGGGGACACTGGCACGCAGTCATCTGTTTAATAAGAAGACCATAAGGAGAGGATTCTAGCACCACGGACAGATCCTGTGAGCAAATACATCACATTTCTACACTTGTGTGCTGAGATGACAGTTAAAATCCAAGATGATCTCATGTCTGATCCTACTATAGTTCCACACAGCAAAGCACCTTTAAATCACATTTTCTAAATGACAGAAAAAGAGAAAGCAGTGCTCAAGAGACTGAAACCAAAAGGCCTTTCACAAGAGAGAAAGAGAAAGTTTGCATACAGTGCTGCTGTTTCCCTTTCTAATTTTTTTTTTTTAAGGCAAAGAAAAAGCAGCTACAGAGCTACACCGTGATTTGCTGTCATGTTTATGCCCATGATGATAAACCCAAGTTTGAGATTCACTCTGTTTTTTTCCTTCCATCTCCTGTAGAAAATATCAGTTTAGCTTTGTTCACTCTAATCTCTGTATGTGTGCTGTTTGGTGCCAAGCAAGTAATGTACAAGCAGTGTTTAGAGCTGTTTTAGTGAAAAAGGGCCGCCTGCTGTGGCTGAAAAATTACACTGTGAGTCTGGTGAGAGAGAACTATGACAAGAAAGTTGTGAGCTGGATAGCAAAACAATGAGCTGAAACCTGATATAAAGCCTTGTGAAGCTGAGCTGTGCCACAACCTTTTTAATAGTTTTTTTTTTATTGTAATTATGACACTTTTTTTTTTTTTTCTAATATCGATTAGAAGTGTGTTACTTTACTAATTATCTAGTGCTTGAACTGCATTCATTAATTAGGTTTTACTAAATACTTGGCGGCTGATTTTAAAAAATGTTCTAATTGCTTAACCATTTAAATGAACCGTTTCTATGTGAACACTCTCAGTAAAGTCTAGGTTTTCCATAATATCAGCAAAACAGTAAGAAAGATGACTTTGACTCTTTCATATTGTACAGATTAAATTTGACCGATGTTGACATTTGATGGCAGTAAAATACCCGAAGATGGATTTTAGATCCACCAGTGTCAATCAAATTGAGGAAAATTGTCTTTTTTTTTTTTAGAGATCCTGAAACTTTATAATGTCATGTCTTTGGGTTTCTTTTTCTTTGTTTGTTTTTATGGGATATTGGTGAGTTGAAGCGGGACTAACTGTATTCCCACCACATTTCCCAGGGTTCATGTAAAGCCAGGTCTCTGCTACTCTTTGAACCAGTAAACAAATAAAAAAGCATAAGAGTCATCATATATGGTGTATATAATGACCTGAGGTAATACAGAGGCCAGAGGCTGCCTTACTGTGAACATGAGATCTGTAATAGGGTAGTGCAATGGTGCTCAGCACTGTTGCATTGTGGTTCCTAGGTTCTTGCGCTATTCCAACATTCTAAATAGGTTTGTAGCTCAAAATTCAGGCACTCACTGTGAGGGAATTCTTAGCCTGGGTCAAAATAGACCCGAACAATATTGTGAAACCATGAAATATGAACCGTTTATAAGGGTTAAATCTTCTGTTATCACATGATTTTGACTAAACAGAATTTAATGACAGAATGGCTTATGCTAAGGCTTTCATCTGGAGAAAGAAATGAGGAATGAACTTGGAGGTGAATTTTTGTGTTCAGTATTAAAACTGTGGCCTAAAGATAAAAGGAGCTTTCACTATTTTTTTCACGCTTCTCCTTTAATCGTTTCACAAAAATATGTCATGACAGTTTGTTTGAAAAATTAATGAGACAGAGTTGAACTTGCATCAAACTTTGATCCTTTTTTTCATTCCATTCATACAGTAGGTTATTCATTTATGTATTTCTGGGCAAGCTAATCTACAGACCACTCTGTGATGCATACATACCTTAACCGTCAATAGACAACCATATTTGTTTCTTTACATTTAGCGAATGTAAAAACCCCATCTTATATAAAGGCATTTTGTAGTATGTGTCCTGTCTTTATATTGGTTCTTGCCCCTGTTTTTTTGATTTTGTTTCTGGGAGAAGTGGGAAGGAGAGGAGGGTGTGTGGGTGGTGACATTATCTCTCATACATCTAAGCGTTGTCACCATTATTGTAAACTATCTACTGTTCAATGTCACTGGGCAAATTTCCACACTCTGCAATCCAGACTGATCGAGCTGCCAGCACACTCTCCTATTTGAAACAAGAATTTGGCCCAAGAACTGCCAACACATTTATTTGTGTTTTTTGCCCTTGGATTCAATGAATATCCAAGCCATGTGTTCAGCTACTGTGGATGGCTGGCAACAGTGAGACAGTGGCTGGACAGTAGCCTTCCATCAAAAGGACAATTCTCAGTGTCAAGTATGCTGACTTAACTATGTCAAGATGTCCAGCATGTGATAGGAACAGGAGAGCGCTGTGATGATGGGATCCTTTGGCTTAGAAACTGCTGGTGTAAAGCGGAAGTGACAGACGAGAGGGACACGCTCTACCAAGCAAGACAAAATTGAATCCCGTCTCGCTTAGTGCCTCTGAAATGATGCATCCCTTGCACTTCTGTCTGAAATTGTTTATTCTCTGCCCCTGTTTGCCTTTCACATATTACATAGAGGCATTAAAATTTCCATGCTTCGATTTTTCATCAGGGAGACTACAGAGGCATGAGTACGTGAACAAACTATTTTGTGGGAAAAATATGTGGACTTAGTGTGTCTGTAATTATAATTGTTGTTTTTTTTTCTTAATAACTAACTCTTCTAACTAACCAATCAACAACTGTTTGGCTGAGCAAGTCCAGATCTTCTTTGTTTAGCAGAGAAACTAAACAAAAGGCATCTGTTATACCTGGTTACAATCTGTCTTAGTATACACTCACTGGAGCCTTTTATAGATGCACCTGTTTATTTGCTCATTAATGCAAATCAGCCAATCATGTGGTAACAACTCAACTCATTTAGTCATGTAGACATGGTGAAGACAACCTGGCAACCAGTTCAAACCACGCAGAATAGGAACAAAAGGTAATTTAAAGTTACTTTAAATGGATCTTTTTCTTTGGCTAAATGAGCTGGTCTGAGTATATTAAAATCTGCTTATCTACTTGGATTTTCACACACTAACATCTCTAGAGTTTAAAGAAAATGATCTGGCAAAGAAATAATATCCTTTGACCAGCAAAATTAGTACCAGAAAATTGGAAAACTGTTGTCTTGTTTGATAAGTGGGGTGTTAACCATATGGTGTTCAGTGTAGTTTGTTGTTGTTTTGGTTTAAGAACTCAGATTGTTTTATGTGTGTATTGTATATGTGTGTACACTTGTATATAGTTAAACATGTATGGATTATATAATGTCAAATTCTGAATATTGATTTGTAAATAATGGAATTTGAAATAAGGGGGTAGGCAAAGAAAAAAGTGTCAACTTTATCCTTCTCCTTTTTGAGCATAAAGATTGTGTTGACATAGAGATATTCGTGAAAACATGATCTTTCTCTTTTCTCTTTATTTATTAGTTATTTTAGTTATATTTACATGTTCAAAATAAACTATTCTATCTACAAATCTCAATTCAGCTGTGAATTGGGTCAAAATTTGGCATGACAGCATGCCAGTTTTTCCAACCCTTTATTAATAGTTCAGGTTTCTGGTGTGGGGCGATGGTGAGAGGTACACTTTCTTTGCCCTGTTTCTGCTCCTTAGTACCAGCTCTACCTGATACTGTTGCTAACCATATTCCTCCCTTTATGACCAGAGTGTACTTATAATGTGCCATGTTGCAAAGCTCAAATCGTGTCAAACTGGTTTCTTGAATATGGCAGTCAGCTTGCTGTAGTTAAATTGGCTCCACAGTCACCAGATCTCAATTCAATAGAGCAGTTTTGGGATGAAATGGTGATGAAATGGAAACTGAAATTATGCATATGTTTAATAATTAAATACATTAAAAGTTAAAAGAGAAAAACAGCAAAATATTTAAAGCATTTTAGGATTCGTATATTTATAGCCATATTGCATTATTACTATTATTTTTACAAAAGATGTGCATTATCTGTAGTTTTATGTCTTCTAACTGTGATGAGTCACTAGTTACTATGAGAAACGACGACTCTTTATTGAAAGTCATTTTATATGGACTCCCTTTTCATGAAAACCTTATCATCACAATGCAGCTGTCACCCATCTTCTAAATAACCTGCCATCTCCTGATAAACAAAGTAAACATAGTTTTTTTTTTAACTGACACAATCCCTGCTGAAAAGTCTCTGCTTCAATTTGTGTGACTAAAGTATTATTGCCACACAGCGAGGACGGCAATGTGTTCCAGTCACAGAGATGATTGAGGAATCATTGTCCACCTGAGTATTCAGACTCTGAGTTGATGCCGTCACTCACGGCCTGTCGCTGTCGATTACACATGGGTGTGAAGAAGTGTGAAAATCCAGATGTCCCATGTGGCGCTGGTGTGTTTCTTGCGTCCTTGCTCAAAGTCAAGCAAGAAGCTGTCCTCTCTGATGAGATGGACGATACGCTCATATGTTTGGCTGTGTAAAAATAAAAAAAAAATAAAAAAAAATAATAAATATATAAATATATATATATATATATATATATATATATTTTTTTTTTTTTTTTTAATATATGAACTCTTGATAAAAATAGATTTTTATAAAGCCATGTGACTCTACAAGTGAGTTGAGTAATAATAAATATATGTATTTCAATTTTTATGTCTAATTTAAATGGACTCCATGGTGACATCTCACAGGACTAGTGTTTAATAATGTGTTTTTGTTGTACCTGTTATTCCCAGCAGACACTGAAGTGAAGAGTAATGAGAAGGTGAACAAATATTATTTCCACTTGACCCATTTTGGGTGTAACACATGCATGCACAGGTGCACGTTTGTGTATACACACACACACACACACACACACACACACGCACACACGGAGACATATTTTTTAGAGAATTTATTTTCATTTTCAGATTTTTTTTTTTTACTTTTTTTTTAGATTAACAGGACTTACAGGGATTTCAGTCTCTACTCATCTCCATAGATTGAATGAGTCTGCTGTTGTTGGTCTACTAGGATATTGTGTAGAAGCTCAGAGGAAGCGACACACCCCCACAGGGCCCATATTACTATTAAAGACAGCCTTAGAAAGAGGGACTGTTTTTGTGTTTGTTTCTTCCAGAGCTAACAGCGTCTTCCTGCAGAATTACATAGGTCAGCAGGGGCTAAAGCCAGCTTTGCATTGAGAAAAGCGCCTCAGGGAAGATGGGAAGCAGGGATATGTTGACACACAATTCAGTTCTCAAATGGAAGCATTCCATGTGGGAAATGCAGAAATACTAGCCCAGCTGGTAATAGGGACCTTGTGCTTTTTTCCCTATTCGTGCACATATAGCAGGCCTTCATATGCAAGGATGGATGAAAAGTGTAACAGAATTCCTCCTGATAGATGTTTAAGTAGGAAGACTTTCAGAGAGACATTCAATTGATTTACAAGCTCAATAGGAAGCTGTAAGCAGTGAAAAGAAAATGTGAATCAGACTCTCGATATCTATCAACACAAGCTGTCTAATTTAAGCAGGAAATAGGTTCACTTGTTTTTGGAGAGACTGAATGTTAAATAAATTACCTCAGTGAGAGAACAGGCTTTAAAACATTGCTGTGTCCCTTAAAGCAAGGTAGTTCTTCTATTTGTTCCACAGGATAGCACAAACATATCACAAATGTTGAATTTATATTCATGTGATCTCAGCAAATTAATATGGACTTTGTGAACTACCCTTGTTTGTACAGTTTATATTCTAAGAAGGGGGGTATGACATCTTTTTGAACACCTACATTTTTTATGTGCTTCCGTATTCATGTATCTGTCCTTTGCTTTGATTTGCATGTGATGAAGCAAAACATTAAGACCAACTTTCAAAGACTCCAAAGGGACATTTGCAGTATACAGTAGTCAAATATTGGCACATATACTTTGTCTGGTAGTTTAGTTGCCAACTCCTGTGAGCTCTGCATTTTTTTCCTTCTTATTTTTTTAATTAAGACGTGTTAGTATATATTCAGCAACACGAGGTATTTATGTACCTCTGTTAAGTGAATCAGCTGATCATATTTGGCTAGAAATGGATATGGATAAATTCTTCAACAACATTGAATAACAATATTTCTTGAAGCTCATTTGAGTGAAACTGTTATGATGTCTGGTTCTGCTGGATGTTTCTTCCTGTTAAAACTGAGTTTTTCCCTCCCACTTTCACCAAGTGCTTGCTCATAGAGTGTCATCTGATTGTTGAGGTTTTCTCTGTGTCATTGTAAGGTCTTTACCTTACAATATAAAGTGCCTTGAGGTGTTGTTGTAATTTAGTCATATGTAAATAATAACAGAATTTACAGTATTCTTAACGTTAATCATTAATACAGCAGGCTGGTACATGCAGCATTCAGCTCCTTTATTTGCACCATGCTTGTCGTGGTCTAATACAACCAGGGAAATTAAAGTTAATATCATCTGTCAACTGGTATAGCAGAATTTCATTTCATAAATTGACAACTGACCATATATATGTGGACCTGTAATCCATTTTCACAGCTAGATGTACAACGTAAGAACCGTAAACCAGAGATTGAAGAGTGGCTTGAAATGTGGTTTACATCATTATTGATTAGGTGTTAGATATCTTCCGGTTGGATGGTGGGTGGAGGGAGAAGTGACAGTATTGCCACTGTGGACATCAGTCCTGGAAGACTATCACTGTTCTCCAGAATGATCGTGATAACATCTGTGTACTTGTGCGGCCTAGTGCACATCATGACCTTCTGTCAGATCACCAGCCTAATCATCCAATCCTCCTGCCTTCAGCCCCCCAGGTCCCGTGAGGGCACTTTCACCATGCTGAAGAGAAAACGGTTTAAAGCACTTTCCATTTGTCGCTGTACAGGGAAGAGGTGATTCGTCCTCGGGGAGGTCCTCTCAGTGAAATAGTCAATAATATCTACAGTTTGTGCTGTAGCCATTCAGCCTTTGTAATCTTCGAACTAATCATACAGTTGGGAGCTGAATCTACAGAAACTTCACTGAAATGTTGAATTTTCTTTTTATCCCCAGTCCCCAACTGCTAAAAGCAAAAAAGCTTAGATTTCAAAGTTTTGAGAACCATTCATGTGACTGTTTTGATATCCCAAAGAAGGCATATCACTCTCACACTAAAGCAACTAAGAGTCCATTGTGTGAGAACAGCCTAGAGCTGTGAGTGGGATGTGTCCCCATGGCTCCCTCTCTGTTCTCAAACACTGTTGATTTATTGGACTTATATTGTTAGATACTAAGTATACTGACTCATTTTTTGAAGCATAGGCCGGCATTTACTCATGAAGAAAAAGGTCTGTGGGTTATTTCTGTTACTGTAGCAGCGAGCCAGACAGAATCTGTAAGATCTCTCTTCACTTATCTCTTTAGTTCTTTTCAGTCATTTTTTTTTTTTTTTTTTTTTTTTTTTGTGTCCCGTTTGGATCTTTAGCCATCAGAATTGTTGTCTTAAGGCCAAGAAAGATGCCAAGCGGATTTATTTTACCAAGTGAATCATCATGGCCTTGCCATATTGGTCCATTTGATTGACCTTTATTATAATTATGTATTTATTTTATTTTCGGTTGATACAAACGGGACAGACGTGACTGGGGGATAGGACAGGGAGAAAGAATGAAAGAAAGAGAGGGAGAGAAAGAAAACCAAAGGGAGAAGAGACGGTGAGAAGGGGGGGAAGAAAGGAAAAAACAAACAAACAAACAAAACGCCTGGATCACCTGTATGGAGAAAAAAAACAGAAGAGAAAGCAAACAACAAAGAGCAACATAATAAAAACAGCACCATCACAATAAACTAGCTAGCAGTAGATAACAGTAGATACTAAATAATAAACGATATTGTGCAGCACGCAAGATAGACAGCGCACAATGTGCTTTGAGGCAGCAGCCAAGAAAGGTGTAGTCCGCGTCTGTGAACACCCGTGTGTACACCTGTGTGCACACCTGTGTGGATCAGCATGCTTGTATTCCAAAGGTTTCTCCATGTAACGATCTGCTAGGGAGTGTGGGGAGCCATAGCCCCGTCCACCAGGGTATGAAGCAGGTATGGAGGAGATCCAGGCCCCAGATATCCAGAGGCCCCAGAGTACAAGGACCCGAGGAGGACCACCAAAGGGGGGGGGAACCGTGCCACCCTCCTGGGAAGAGCTGAGTAGAGCCCCAAACGAGAGGTCACCCCGCAGCTACGGAGCAGAGGCCAGAGGGGGTTGCAGTGGCGTGCCCGCGGGCTCCGCCGGCAGCCAGCTGTGCCAGAGAGGACCGAGCTTCAGGCCCAGAGGCCAGAGGCCTGAGGGCATCCCACCCCCCGGAAGGAGCCCAGCCGGGCCACAGGCGCCCGGCCCCGCCAATCGGCCACCAGGAGTGAGCCGGTACATGCATGAGCGCCCAGCCCCAGATGACAAGGACCACCAACACACCAACGTCTAAGGGCATCAGCCACCGGCAGGGAGTGTGGTGAGGGGAGATAGGCCTCCGTACTTTAGAGGGCCTGAGATGTACCCAGAGAGGTTGAGTCTAAGACCCAACCTGACATATAGACACAGACAAACAGGCACACGCGGACACAGACGTGCATTCCCACCCCCATATGCACAACCAAATACTCGGCACTCACCCAACGTGTAGACAGACACAAATAGACACTGCACAGACAGTCGCACTCCCCAAACATACTCTATATCCCAGGTCCAGGTACCCCCACCCCCAGAGGGGCAAGCCGCACCTAGACCCAGGAGATGTAACCCTTCTCTCTGGGGTGGAGGCAAGCAGACCACCTCCTTATCTGCAGTAGCAGGGAGGCCCCGCATCCCAGACCCCAGTCTGACGGCCAGCACCTCCTCCCAGCCCCCCAGCCCTGGCGGCTAACAGAACCGGGGTGAGTGAAGACCTCAAACCTCCCTACGCCCGCTCATATGTAATGTTGTTGTGTGCTGTTCTAAAGTGCATTTAAAACTCAGGAGAGCATGGTACTAGCTTCCTCTCAGAGAGCAGCACGGCTCCTCCCGAAAACCCTCAGTGTCTAAATGCATTTAAAATTGAGGGTAGGGCACCAGCGCCAGAGGTGGGTTGGAGTACAACGACCATCCTCTGGATGCTGTAAAACGTGCCCACCCCCAAGGCCCTATATGTATGTGTTATGTGAGAGTGTGAGTAATGTGGATGTCTAGGTTGCAGAATAAAATTGAGGCACAGGCGGCCAGAAGGGGACAGAGGGGGAGTGCCTCCCCTGCACCCTGGTGACATACCTGCACCCCAAGCCCTGCGTGTGTGGGTGGGTGTGGTAGAGCGGGAATAGGGAGGCAGCTGAGGATGGGGAGGGAAGAAAGGGAGGGGCAAGCGGCCCTCGTGACCCCAGTAGGCACCCCCACGCTCTGGAACCCACCAGGGCAAGGAGGCCCAGGCCCATCCGGACTGGGGCCCGCAGCAGCAGCACTGCCCAGCCCCACAGAGTCCGGGGCAGCCCACCCGACTCCACCCCAGAGAAAACTGCACCCACCCCATCATCCAATCATCTCCCAAACTACACAAGACAATAGACACCCAGGTTGAGTTCATTCTCCCCCTCTCCTATATCTCTCCCCCCACCTGCAGAGTGAGCTCCTGTAGTGAGGAGACCACCTGCAAAGATGTAACAACCTCCCCACCAGTTAGAGAGCCCCCTAGTTGGGCCGATGCACCAGAGGTCCCCTGCACTGGGGCTGAGCCCCCCTGCACCCACCCGCCCACTGCTCCGGCGACACAACAGCCAGGACCCAAGCCCCCAAGGCCCGGCCAGCACCCCAGACCGGGGGGCGGAGCACCCCCAGACCCCCAAGCCTCCACGCCCGTCCCGGACCCTCCCAGGGGCAGCCAGGCTACCAGGCCAGTAACCAACGTCCGCCAGCACAGACCCTCCCCCATCTCCGCTGTACGCAGCCACAAGGAAAACACCATCCAAGAGCCCCAGAGCTTCTAACCAGGTCATGGCCACAGCCCCCAGGTTAGGCCCTCCAGGGAAACGTCCCTAGGGACTCCCCAGACGCCCTAAGGCCGTCCCTACCCCCACATCAACCACAATAGCGAAGGCAGGACCAAACCATGACCCCCCACCCCCACTAGGTGATGAAGCCGATCAAAGGAGCCCAAAGGGATTGATCAAATGTGATGGCAGAGGTTGTATCAAGACTAATGTGATCTATTAGATGGTTTTTATATTGGTTAGAATTAAGATTATTTTTATTTTTCCAGTTAATGAGGACCATTTTCTTGGCAATGCATAGGCCGTAAAAACAACGTGGGCTGTGTTTATTTCTGCAGTGACCTCATCCAAGTTGCCCAGCAAGCATACTAAAGGGGAGGCTGGAATGTTACATTTCAGACACTTTGATAAGTCTTCACATATCTCACGCCAAAATTTCTGAACTGGTGGACAGAACCAAAGAGCGTGGATGTAATTGTCCGGTGTATTTGCTGTGCAGTGTGAGCAGTTGTTGGAAGGCGTATAGCCCATCTTGAACATCCTATGACCAGTATAGTGCACTCTGTGTAATATTTTGTATTGTATTAATTGCAAACTGGGATTTCTGATCCATTGAAAGGTTTTTAAGCATATCTGAGACCAAAGGTTTGGGTCTAAGTTGATTGATAAATCTGCTTCCCATTTTGCAATAGGAAGGGATATTGATTCATCTATTTTAGAAAGTGTTCTGTATATTTTAGACAATAATTTGGGGGGTTTTAGACTAAGAAATTGTACCACACTTGGTGGTGTTTGTAATTCAGCTTCACTGGGATTAAATTTCTTTTTTACTATGGATTTAATTTGTTGATATTCCAAAAATCGTTTCTTGTTGATCCCATATTGTATAACTAGTCTGTCAAACGAAATAAAGTCTGTTCCTTCCAATATATGTTCCAAGTATTTAATTCCTTTGCAACTCCAATCTGAAAAGTTTATCATATTATTGTTTTGTAATATGTCCGGGTTGTTCCAGATAGGTGTACGTTTGCATGGGATTAATGAAGACTCTGTCATTTTTAGAAACTCCCACCATGCTGTCAGAGAAGAGCTAATATTGATGCTTTTAAAGCATTCATGTCGTTTGATGTTTGAGCTGATAAATGGTAGGTCTGAAATTTCTAGGTTATTACATAGTGCCTGTTCTACATCTATCCAAGGTTCATCTAAGAAGGTGTGTTTAAACCATCTAGAGATGAACTGAAGCCTGTTGGCTAAAAAATAGTGATTAAAGTTAGGCAGATCTAATCCTCCTTTATCCTTGGTCCTTTGTAGTGTTTTTAAGCTGATACGTTTCAGTCATTTTACCAGCGGTAACATTAGTAGCTCTATAAATGTTATGTATGTTAGCATAATGATGCTCTAAAGTGTCTCGCTTGGGTAGCAGACTGCACTTTTACTTCTACCTAACATGTGCTCTTTATATTAAATAGATGGAAAAAATGATTTATTAATTTAATTTAAATGCATGTGATCATCATGGAAGTTTATGCACAAAACAAATGTAATTGTTTATCACTTTCTGGCTTTTTCCAGAGCTTTCAAGTTTTTCTTAAATAGCGCTGCATCCATTTCAGTTTTCGTTTTTGTGTTACAGGTTTTTGTTCTGAGGACTCTCTTTGACATTTTACATGATCATTTTTGTTACTTTTTGTTAACAGAAATGTTCTAGTATTTTCCCCAATAAAAATTGGATTATACCTTCATGCCTAGCTTGACCCTCTATCACTATCGAAATGTTCCAGGTTTTACAGTAGAGTTTTCATATGAAAAATAACATCTAAGTTATAATGAATTTCATCATGTCTTACATCATTTAACATGATTCACATGTATCTGTTATTTTCCATTAATTAAGTTAGTTAGTTAATTCCATCAACAAAATGCTAAATGGGGGTTTCTAGAGTGTGTTAGTGTTTTAGTTAGTTAGTTAGTTTTTTAACGTACCTTTTGAGTAAATCAAAATTTAACTGAGGAAATTTGTCTTTAGAGTCAGTTGAGCCTGTACATGTACTGAAAAATATAAATGAAGACATGGTTGATTACTGACTTCCCCATCATGTAAATGCTAGTTAGCATTTTAAGGCTGGTTCGACTACAAAGAAAGTCATATGCAATCTGTAAATATATTTATTTTGTTAAACGTAAGAAATATATGATGTGTGTTTACATGACACTCGTGTCGCAGAATAATCAGTTACAATCTGCATTATGACAAAGTCTAGTTATATTTCCGGAGTGTTGAATGTAAAGCTGCAGGACCGGCTCTGGGGACTCGGGGTCCGTGGGCAGTGGGGGACTATGATTATTATTATTATTATTGTCATTATTATTATTATTTGGTGTGTTGTCTGCACTGCCTCTGTGCGCATCTGTATGTAGGCAGGTATGTGTGTGTGTTGCCTTTCTTCTGTGGCCAAGTTACAGGCACCTTCAGCCCTGGGGGCGTGGCCTGGCTTGAGGACTGGCCACACCCGAAGTCCTTGCCACACACCTGCTCCTCATCTGGGCTCGTCGGGGGGGAGCTATTTAGATGAGCGATGGAGTTTCCACCGACGTTGGATTATTGCCTTTGACTTCACGTCAGTCTTCAAGCACAGTCAGAAAGTGTGAGTGTATGCCTGCTGGGATAAGTGTGTAACGGCTGCCTCTATTGTTTTCCCTCGGAGGAGACTTTTCTGGGAAGATGACACAACACGGAGTCTGGGAAACTGGGGGATTTATTGTTGTTTACTTCACCACTCTGTAAATAAACACTGTTGCACTGAAGAGTCCGGCATTTGGGTCCTGTTTCCCCACCTCCCCACGGTCTGCCAGCCAGACCGTGACAAAGACAGGCTAATTAAATTGTTAAATAAGCTGAAATAGAGTTTATTCAGTTGTCATTGAGGGAAAAACAAAATCTTAATTTCCTGTTGAGAAAATGTTTCCTAATAGAGACAAAAGTAAAATTAGATTGAAATCTTGCCCAAAAACTACAAAGTGGACCTTAGTGTTTTTTTTGTGAAAATAAATTAAATCTAAATAAAAAGCACAAACAAATGAAAAAACGAAACCACTGATTGTAAAGTATAAAACTGCATTTCATGTGTAACTTAATTTTTCATAATTGCAACACAACAGGAAATAACATTAGCAATACATATAGGTTGTTAAAATAAAAAAGCTATCAGGAGAAAAACACTTCAGACGCAATTTAAAACCACAGGTGCTGTGAAATGTAATTCAAGCAACCTCTGTGAAAGAGGAACTCAGGCTAACCACTCATGGCTCACTAAAAGATGGAGGAGAGCCAGGAAAATAGCAGATGTTTTGCTAAATGAAAAGTGTTTCACCTCCTCTCACTGCACCCTGTCTAGAACAGACTATCACAAAAGCAGCATTAGTGGTGCTGAAACTTTAGGCTTACCTTCCTGTTACAGCATCCATTTGTTGATCTGAAAAAACACCTTTGTTCAGCCAGAGAACTCCTGCATCATTAATGGTAGTCACCGTTGTAATGACAGCAAATCATTAAACTGTCCAATCTTGCCATGTCGCCCTTAAATTATAGTGGCGAGAGTCAGTTCTAAAGTTCAGGAAAGTATGGAAGAAAATAACTTTTGATTTGGCTGTCTGAACCAAGTGACAACTGTCGCTGCATATCTTCTAATGACTGCCAGATGTTGACTGCAAGAAAGCTGTAGAGATGTCACACAGCACATGAATATTTACATTACTGATTAGTCTGTTTACCAGGCAGACTGTAATTTTAAGGTTTAAGAAGATCCATCCACAATCCAAAGATTTGCTGTGCATACAAGGCAGATAAAAACAGCGGATACTCACATCTGCGAAACTAAATACCAAATGATGTTTGGGACTGTTGAGAAGATTTTTTTTTTGGATAGAGTACGAACGATTGTCTGGTTATTTGGCTGTCAATCAATTAACTGATTATAAAACATTTAAGTAAGAAATTAGGGAAAGTACATATATTTTGAAGTCTCTAGCAGTACACCAGAAGGCTCTGTCTTTCAAAAAATTGCAGAGATGCCACTAAGTAGCCAAATCCAGGATTCAAAATCCATAAAGACTCTCACAATCCATGATTTCTCACAGTCTGCTGTTTGAATACATTTAGCTACATTGTTATGTATGGAAGTCACAAACAGAAATATTTGCAGCTCAGCTGCTTGATTATGTGTGGGCACTTCAGTTAACTAGACAGCTGGAGAGCTGGAGAGCACAAATACTAAATTATCAGTTGGGCTAACTGCTTATTGAAAAATCATATTATTTGCATTAACGCTCCCTTGGACATAGATCCCACTGCTCGCCTCTAGCTTGTTTCATGTTTGACTTGAGACAGAAGAAGGAACAGTTGTAGAAATTGAGAAAAGTGTAACAGACATTAATTATGACAACAATCGGCCACAGAGGAGCACACATAACCAGAAGGGTTTCGTGGACTGTAGAATCATTTTTTCAGCACAAAAGCCTTTCATGGTGTGCAGAACAGCCCATATAGCAGTGAAGTTCAAAGGCAGTATTTCAATGAGTTTGGACAGCACCTGAAATGAAACGGTTGTCAAAACAAAGTTTTCCAGAAGTAGACGCTTGATTGGAAAGGAATTCACACACACCCTCATACACCCAGTCATATACATGCAATCAGACAGGCAACCATACAATTACACATCTGATGAATCCAGTGATGGTGCTTCGTAAATTGGCTTTTCTTGACAAAAACCTTGGGATAGCTCTGACCTATACTGTCCATAGCAAACTATTATGAACACTGTGCTGTCGCACCTGCCTTATTTAGTTCACCTTTCCACCATGTCTGAAAGGCCAAATCATATCTCTGGGGAATGAAAAAAAAGTGCTCCAAAATGCATCATTTAAGAGCTTCCTTTTGGAAAGCAATTTTCTCAGCCCTAGTGACACATGGTTCAGACTACGGTTATGCCCCAAACAACCGAGCTCACAGCCACTGCTGAAATTTATAACAGCTCTAGAAAACCACAGGCTTTCTTTAAAAATCCCGGTACTCCAAAAATCACATATTCAATCACACTAGGAGGCTATGGTGAGAGTCTTTTTTTTTTTTTATAGTGCACAGCAGTGAGCACAACGCAGCAGACACCAAAGAAGGGACTGATGAAAATGACAAAGTTTTTTTTTTTAATAAGAAAAGAATTTTTTTTTAAAAAAAAAAGGTGTTGGGGGGGTTGACATATATGACTCAAATGTTAGATATCACTTATTCTATCAATTATGCAGCGCATGAATTCTGGTTTGAGTCTGAGCTAAGACTATATTTGCACTACATTAAGATCTGTTGTGGTATTAATCAATGAGCACATCCCCTGAGGATCAACAAATACTAAAATATATCAGTTTTCAATATTTCTTACATAGCAAATGATATTCAACATTCCTTCATCTAAAATTGGATGATTTACAGATTTACATTTGATTTATATTACTCCTGTTATTTACTTTTAATAGAATAGACTATGGCCTAAGAGGTCAAATGTACAGCCACTTAAGAAAACACCAGCCAAAAGAGAAACGCTGTAAAAGCACAAAAAACACAATGGAAATAGAAGAAAGCACACACACACACAGAAAGAAGACTCACAAAACACAAAGTAAGCATCTTTGGAGAGACAACAAACTGACAGACCAACGGCAGAAGTGACAAGCTAACAGTGAAGGGCTAATAGCATTTTACAGTATTATATGAATTATATGATAAACGCTCATTATATCTCATCTTTTTGCCCCTCAAAGCACAGATGAATCCTCCGCTTCATTTAAATGCATCTCTGTGCAAACCCCCACGTGTTTGGTTTCTGTCACCTCAGCAGCTGTGCCTTTGCATTGCTGCCTCCCCAAAAACACTTCTGTTGTGTTCCATGAGATTTTTTTTTCTGCTTTTTCTGTGTTTTATTCAACTTTTGTTGTGTATTATGTGCTTTTCTATTTGCTCCTGTTTTCTTAAGTTGCAGTGCATTTCACCTCTTAGGGCCATCGTGTTAAGCAGTTAATCAAATAGCTGGCTAATTAGTGACTGCTTAAACAGTTTGGGGAAATTATGTGAAATTGACTGATTAATTCCTTAGTCTCCTCAACAGTGCAGTCATAGATTTAACCACTAAACTGGTTGCTATGAATTGCTATATTTATTCACTGAAGTGACAGCACTGGCATTGTTAACTAGGGCAGTTGCAGTACTCTTCACCCCACAGAGGTCTGCAAAGCACGTTCCCAGACATGGAGGTGCTGATCTTCATCTCAGCCGTGTCAAACTAAAGCTTAACACCACTCCAGTGCACACGGAGAACTCACAGTCCATAGAAGCCAAATGAAGAACATCATCTCTGTGTGCAACTGCCTCAAGTGTAGAAATTCAAACCTTTCTGCTACTTATTCACAAGTCATGATAAAAAAAGGATCATGAGATTGAGTAGCAGTTGGGGGCGTCTGTTGCAAGTTGTATATCAAGTTGAGTTGACAGAGCTTAGCTATCAGCAAAACTCTCAATTTGATGGTAAATCTGTGGTCAGCTTCCATGAAATCCTTCAAACTACATCACTCAAGTCTGAACAGGTACTATAAAATTAAACCATTTCAAAACTCTCAAATTGCTTCTTTCGAAAAAAATAACAACAAAAAAGCAATCTAAAAATCGAAAGGACCTGGACCTGAAATGGCATTTTATTATATGCAATAAAACCTTGACAACTGTAGAGCCTATAATTAAATGAAATTCTAAAGGATTTAAATGTATGATAACAGAGAAGTAAAATAAGTAAAGGGTTTATTTTATTTAACTTATGTAACTTGTCTCTAATTAATTAATTTAATGATTGTCTGGAAAGCTAAAGAAATAGTTTTTCTTCTTTTGTCCAATTGTAATTTTTTCTTCTATTCTGATAAACATAAACTCTGTTCCCCTCTCTTAGCACATGTAACATACAATTAGATGAGTACTTGTCAGTGAGTGTGTTGTTTATTCCTCTATTCCTTTGTGACTTGTAATTGTTGATATCTTTCCTGAAAAGCTGTTTTTGAAAAGTTTACTCAAATAATTGTGTTATGTCATAAATAAATCAAGCCATCTAGCTTTGCAGAGGATCAGTTCTAACGGCATGTCTGCCGATAAAGATATGTGCCAGAAATGCTGAAATGCCTCCATGTTTATACATCCTGGAGAACAAAAACCATAAGAGCCAAAGCTGAAAAAATATGTTTGGCTCGAGCTGTTTCAGCAGTAATTTAGACCAGCCCAAGCTCTTTCCAGCAGCTTTACTGCATGTCCAACAGGGCCACTGAGATTCTGCTTCGAGGTCAGTCTGTAATGCAAACTGACCAGCATTGCTGAGGGGTTCACATTTGGGATCAAACCATTTTACTAAGGTGCACCTAGGTTAGCTCAAAGAGAAGACAGTGAGACCTGGTAATCCTCGAAAGCTCCCGCTGGCACCCACGTCCACAATCGCACCATATTGGGGTTTATCTTGCTAAACAAGTGAATGGCAGAGATTGGATTTTCTTTGTTGAGTATCGTCTGTGCCAGCCTGACCTTTCGTGAGCAGAATGTGTATCTTATTAGAAATGCATTCAACAAACTAACACAACAGCACACTGATGTCCATAAAGGAAGTTAAATGCCATGCATGTAAATTATCTGCTCTTCCATACAGTTAATCAGTGTTGTCATAGTTTCTGTGGAGTTTTAGCTCCTCGTATGAGGCAGAATACAACAGCTTTTCAGCGTTTTTCCATTTTCAGCACTTTAACCACAAATGAGCTCACTGCTCCAGCCCTGATACATACAAGAATATAAAGATGTATATGATAGGAAAAGTGGATAACATTGTTCTCGAGATTGCAACAGAATTTGAGATTCGGTGACTACGTTAAGGATTTCCCCATGTGGTCTGCTAGAGGTCCCGTTTGAGAAATGTATCATACAAACCAACAGCGCCATGAAAGGATATAATTCATTCATCAAAATAATTAAATAATCAATGCGCTCTTAAATACTAAATCAAATGTGAAATGATTTCTTGTTGGTAAACAGGAGAAATGCCACTGCTGCTGAGCTCTGTGGCAAGTTTTTTTTCTTTTACAGACAGGTGCGTGGAGCAGTCTTGAATCCTCTCTGATGGAAAACAGAATCTACGCAAACATGCTTACAGAGATTATATTTACAACACACAGCGGATTGGCAACTGTCAACCTGGAGATAATTACAGATGCAAATCAAATACTTAACACATCTGCTTTGCAAGGTTGCTCAGATTACTTACAGGTGTTGAATCCAATCCTCTCTCTCTCTCTCTCTCTGCTTTTAAGAGGGGACCTGTAGCAAGGGCTTAACAAGACTGCTGTGTCTGATGCAAAAGAGAGTGAAATAAATTTTATTCTTTTGCACTGTAAGAGGATTCACTATAATTTAAAGTTTAATCCATTTAACCTAAATGTGTATTCAGAGCCTGGTACACCCTGAACCCTCTATAACTGCTTAGAAATACACTTTTAGCTTGGTAAGGACTTTTTCAGATTTGAGCTACTGACAAATTTAAAAGTTCCACTATAGAATAGATGCCTAAATGTGTTTCTCTGTATGTCACAGGAGTTATATTACTATTATTATTGTTGTTTAAAGAAGTCTTACAAGTAGCTTCACACATAGGGAGCTAATTACTTGCCATGTAGTATATAATAACAGAGTAGTTCAACACTAAACTGAAACTTTATCTTAATAAATGAAGCACTGCCGCTATGAAATGATCATGGTTGTTACAGTTTTCAGTCCTGCCCCATCTGATTCAGTGCCTGAAAATGAGTGACAGTAATAATACACGCATAGTATAAAGAAAATGCACCATCTTTGAACTATAAGGATATAAAACCATAATAATAAAAACGATCTACTGATTAGGGTGATTTAAAATTAGGTAAATACAATGACAGATAAACAACAGCAAATTAGGTTATTTATTTAGCAAAAACCAAACCAAAATGCTGAAGCAGTGTATGAAACTTTAAGTACACCCCATGATTTAAATAGGTCTAACTTCTCTACACTCAAGTTATTGTTTTCTGTATGACTTTATCAGTATCACACTTTATTGTGTCTTCTTTATAACATTGCTAAAGTCCATTGTTGGAGGCACCCATTCATACACAGCACTCTCAAGGTCCTGGTTTTGACGTCAGCAAAGAGAATTTAGTTCAAATTAGCAGAAGATCTGAATTTTGCTTTGATATAAATAAACATATTTAAGTCACAAACATTTTGTGTATTAATTAGGCTAAACATAATCTGGACACAGCTACATTTTCACTAAAATGTAGTTACTAGTCTTTTTTTCTTCTTATAGAAACATACAGTTGATGGTAAAAGGATGCAATGAGTGAGTCTGAATATTGACATTTTCAGAAATAAGAGTATAAATAAATCATTTGGAGCAACTTTTTTAACCCACATTCTTGTAAGTCTGTGTCTTTAAAAGAATTGTTTAAAAAGAGGACATAGGTGTCAGTATATCTAAATTTATAAAGCAGAAGTTTGTGAAGAAGCCATACGTAAAAGAAAGTAAAGTGTAAGTTTGTGAATCTTGCCAAAAGGAATTCTCGTCTGACACATGAGCAATAGCCAGACCATACAGCTGGAATAAAACTTGCCAGCTGCTGTCGACGAGGTAAAAATATGAAATTGGCCTTGTCTTATCTCACACCAACAGTGTGAACACAAGGCTACATCTCACCTAACTCATACATCCCTGTGATTGTTGCAATATCGGCGAGTTTCTACCCCACCAATTCTGTCTGTTCTGTACTGGCTCTGCATCATGGGCTGACTGAGTCATCTTGAAACAAATGCAGAAAAATAAGCTTTTCCTGAAGGGCAGAAGAAACTGTTTATCCTCCAGGCATTCTTCCACTGAGATAACAAGAGCTGAGTTTTTAGGATGCGGGAATATTATACAGCGGGAATCCAGTTAAGGTACAGACATCTGCGGTGAAAGCTGTGTGTGCTGTACTGCTTAATCCTGAAGAGATAGCTTCATTAATTGTGTTCATCCTCCTCTCTGTTGCACCAGCCAAATGCAGGATGGTTGAATAAGTAATGGGAGTAGAACTGCTGAGTGACAGGATTTTAACCTCACCTGTCTTCATGCTGGGTGTGCTGAGAGGCCTTTGAATGGATAAGTCCTATCAATCAGCAGCTTCGACTACTGACAACATGTTGTGCTGCTCTAAATGGGAAATTGTCAAGATAGGGTTTGTAGGCAATCTGGGTTCCAAGCGTTTGCTTGGAATGAGAAAAAATATCATTAATATTGCAAAAACAATGAATATGCTGGTTACAAATAGTAAAATCGGAGCATGTATAATATGATTTTATAATGAAAGGTTAAATGACTATTGCTCATATGCAATAGCTGCCAAGTGTTAGTTCAATGCATGGAAGCTGGCAAATAACCTAAGACACTGATTTTTTTTTTCTTTGTCGGTAATGGATGAGGGCAAAAGCTATAATTTGTTAGCACATGGATTATTAGATTCATTATCACGAAAATACAAAGCAGAAAGATTGATATGTTTGCCCTTTTAGATAACTTGACAAGTCAGTGACCTGAAAAGAAATGCATATTGTGCTAACCCTGTTTATTTGTAATGCAGCAATTAGTGTGAATACATTTAGGCTAACATACAATTATTGAGGTAAACAAATAGGTGTTAACCCTGATAATTACATCACTTACTGACAAATATTTGCTTGCATAGTAACCTGTACGAGACAGTAATTATAACCGGAGGCTATTCTAAACTATAATTTCTCTAAAATTTCTCATCTTGTGGTTTGCTACAGTGAAAGTTGGCAGTGTTGCCATGCCAAGTTGAAAAATCCTGCCAATTCTGAAATCCTTGAAATCTCAGGTCTAAAGGTTAGAAATGTGGGCCTGACATGAGCAGATCATTCTCTGCCTTTGCTACAGGATGCAAAACTGAGAAAGTGATGAAATCTTCAGTTACTCCTCAAAATAAAGTAAAACGCCTTTTAGCAAGGCACTGAATTGGGAAAATATAGTAAATATTCTCACAGGATTACATTTAATCAAATGATATTCACTGTATTCAGATGCTTTATCATCATGTACTTGCCTTACAATTATAAATGTGTTGTAGAAAGTGAAATCCTGTTTTTCACAGCATGACTTGCAGCAGCTCCCAGAAAAGAAAGGGCACGAACACTACCATGTAAGACAGATCGATAGTTTAAAGTGACTGAGAATAGAAAAAAAAATACAGGTCACGGCCGCCTGTTACTCAAAACACAACATCTTGTTTAGCTGCAGTGCATTGTGAGCTATTGAAGCTGCTGTCAGATGATGATATTTTTTTAGCTGAACATTGATTGCTTTTGAAGAAAAACATCCCAAATCCATAAGAGCCTTCTCGTTGGCTTCTCAATGAGAAAAAAAAAAGAAACCAAAAACTTCACAGCATAAAATAGCCCAGATGCAATCTGTAGTTGTTAATTATTGCATTGTCTAATCTGTGTTTGTCACATTCTGTGGAGTAATTTGTATGTTTTAACATAAAGTAGAATGAAAAATCATTAGTGCAAAGTGGACATGTGATTTCTGCTGCTACCTACATGCTATGAAAGTTTAATGAAGTCATTATGGTGGCATCTATCTACTGGATACAGGAAACATGACCCTTGAAAGTATTGAATGCTTAGCTATGCCTAAAATGTATTCAAGTCATTTCAGATTATTGATAACCTGAAAGGAAATTTTTCGATTGATGGAGGCATGGCACTGATGTTCTTTGAGGGGAGTGAGCCAATGAATAAAACAGGAATCCTGAGACAAAGAGCTTCTCGTGGTCATCAATAAACCCGACAGTGACCGCGGCAGCTCTGACCAAACATTTCAGCCTACCTAAACTGTTATCTCCAGGCTAAAACATCTACTTGAAGACGTCCTTTGCCCCCACCTCCCAACCCCATTCAAAGTCAATTAATATTGATTGTGCATTTGAGCAAGCATGTGTATCTCCTCAGGTGGAACCGAATTACTTTGAAACACCTCAGGAGGGCTCCGCTTCTGGGAGAATGCTGAAAACCATTAGCTGACTGGACTGAGAAAATAAAACTGAATTAAAGCAAATAAAGAATAATAAAAAGCCTGCTGTTTCAAGCAGAGGAGAATCAGTCAAGAGTAGCCGCAAATGCCTGCAGTAATGTAAAACACCAGAGCAATGTTTATGTTGGATTAGCCTCTGTTGCTTTCAGTTCAGAAACATGTGCACAACCCATGGAAAGGAAAGTGTCAGCTCCTCAAACACAGACAGGTGTTTATGTGTGCATTTGCTCCAAACACCGTATATTTTACTTTCCATGTACTTCTCTGTAACTGTAATTGTAGAAGTGTTACAACTAAAGAAAAACAGTTTGTGCAACCTTTTAGATTCTTAGATGACCTAATTTGTCATCTGATTTTAACATCCCATTATAAAAAGAGAGGACAATTAAATAAAAGAACAAAAATCTGTGATACTGACTCTAAGCACACAAGTTGCTCTGCCAAGTCTCATTTCTTTGACTGGGTTCTGAAAATCTGATAAAATTGTAGGTCTTCTGAAAACGTCAAAGGGTTCACAAACATTTATAGACCTTGATATATATTAATATGAATGATATATGAATATAATATATATGAATTCCTGAACAATACAGGAATTCAACCAACACAAAGCTACATAGAAATGCCTCCATGCATGCTTTCATAGAATAATGATTGAATAATAATTTACTTCAACTAGTACAACTAGTACAGTCCCCTAAAATAATTAATCTAACAATCGAGTAGAGCATCTGCAATCAAATCAGCTTGAAAGAAGCTATTAAACATTTCCTGATTAAAAAATGCAGTTGTGATCACCTTGGATTCTTCTGTCATTGCTGTGTACTGTCACTCTTTTCAGTTTATATTTTCTGAAATAAATCTTTAGAGAAAAATTCAATCAATTTTGTATATTTTAATTAAAAACCCTATAGTCTTCCTTCCTACATTCATAGAATACAATTTCCCATTTGCAAATTATCACAAATATTTCAAAAAGGGACGTGTCACATGACATGATAGATTTTCAAGCATTTGACCTCATCTTTCACTTTATCTCTCATCCTGAAATTTTCTGAAAATAGAAACAAGATATCAATAATTTGCAGTCAGTGCGTGACAGAAAGAAAAACATCACGGTTTTGTCCAAACTGCCTGCTGTGAGTGTCATCGTTAGCAGATCTGCTCATGGTCTGACAAGAGGGGAGGTCAATTGACAAATCAGATCTGTGATTATCACTGTAATTCAGGCGCGCTAAAAGTGGATAATCCAGGTCAAATATCATTCTCACTTGTCAGAAGTTGACAATGATCACATATGCATTAACGCCAACCCACGCATATCAAATGGGACATCTTGAGGAACGATTTGACCACTCGTTTCAAGAGGCTGATAATCAGACAGAAATCTTCCTGGTAGAATCAAACAGTGCACTAGAGATAAATCAGACACACTTTCAGATTTATTGTTAATGCAATCAAAAGGCTCTCTTTGAACAGATTCTCAAATCAACATTTGGTGAGGAGAAGGAAATCAAATGTGCTTTCGTTAAAGTGTTACCAGACAAAGGAGATGGTGTGCTGAGATGTGCAGAAAAGGAACCGAACTCTGAAAGCTTTAACTGATTGGTTATTTCAACAGAACTCTGCAGCTCTACAGGCAGATGATAAGCTCTCTTTGATCAGAGGAGCATTGTTGTATATGGTGATCATCTGCATGTGTGTATATGCAGACGTGGAGGTGTGTGTGTGTGCTAGCAACAGTGTCTAATGAATATTCAAGGGAGATATTCTGCAAAAGTGTCCCTCAGGAGCAGTCGGCTTGTTGTTGCACACATGGGAGGCTTGCAATACACCTACTATCACAAATGTTTGAAATACCTTTGGTGCTTTAAGCTATGCGAAGGCCTTTTAAAGGTAAATCTCGGTCATCCAGTATGAAGGGATTACAAACAGGACAGGAGGAGACATAGTGGTACAGAGTGTAATTTCATTACTGTTTATAAATGTAAAAGTTTATTACAAGTTTGATTTGGTTTAAATGACAGAGAGAAAGAGAAAAAAACATTCCTCTCTCCTCTGCTTAAAAAAAATGGAATATTGTTTCTATCTGGATTTTCTAATTAAAGAAAATTACGAGTTAAATGTTGTTTTGCTGCTTTATTTACTTAACTGCTTTACTAAACCATCCTACGCCCATTTTTTCCCCCCTCATCCCTTAGGGGGGAAGCAACGACAGTAGATTTATCTTATGTATGCAGCTTCGTCTTCTTTTTTGGAGGCAATAATTAATCCCTCATTTATAGAAAAAAATATATATATAAATAAATAAAGCTGCACAGAGATAAGGGACTGTGGTCTGGTAGTCATTTGGTATAACCTCTGCATCACACAGCCTAAAGCCTATTTGTTGTGTCATGTGCAGTTGCTCTCACTCAAGCTGGCAGAGCAACACAGGATTGTCACAGCTTTGTTTTCCCTGTACAAACGCTCTCTGCAGAGGGTCTGCACACATACTAAACCACCTTTTATCTATCAAATCCATTCAAATCATATTCCAGAGCTGTAAAACTTCCATATTTCAATCACTGACATCATTTTGGCTTTATTTTTCTATTCATTAATACTTTTTGGCTGCCATTTTAAAAATTAAAAAAATAAAACCTTGTTTGACTTCTTAGTCTTGCGACTGTGTGTCCTACCAAAAGTCCTTTCCAAACAGTGTCGTATCTCCACTCGACCAAGACCTTCCATCTCTACTTATAATGTGCATTTAATAAGAATTAAATTGGCAAGTGGATAGATGTGTTTTGAGCTGTGTGATAATGACAGTTTGGCTTTTCATGGGTTTGATATGTGGATGACAGCCGCCTGTAAGGCCTAATGGAGCCGTTCCACCAGCATCTGTTAAGAATGCTTCATTGAGTTTACAATTAGTAAAGGCCACGGTTCACTGCCAAGCTCTGTGACCACTCAGAGTGGGCAAATCCAAAAGATTCACTTTAACACTTTTATCACAGAGTGGAAGGAAGAGCTGGAATTATATTCTGTGAGCCAAAGACGAATGTGTAACTTCTGTCAGGTATACGGGTCTAGCAGGATCTCTGTAAATGTAGCAAAATGGTGTCAACAACTGACATAAAAGCCTAAAATGTTCTATATTTGTATAATTCTAATGACCTTGAAAGTCATTATTTGGTTAAACCACCTTTATTCCTCAACACAGCCTGAATTCTCCTAGGCAAGTTTTCTAGTCTTAAGTCTTCAGAAATAGTTCTCCTGTTTTCTTGAAGGACATTTCAAAGCTCTTCTTTGGATGTTGGTTGGTTTTGTTTCGTTGACATGATCTGACCTTGCTTCAATAATGTGAAGAGGCTTCTATCGAGATGTGATTTTACCTGGCAGTGTAAGGCACTGCAAGTCAGATGCTTTTCAAATGGTATTGCATGGTGAGGGAAAATATGCCAGTACTTTTCAACATTCATAATTCCATTGATTTCTACAAGATCTCCAGTACGACTGAAACGTGCCCCCTAACCATCACAGAACCTCCATTGTGTTTTACATATGGCTACAAACACTCACTGTTGTACTGACCTGACCTTCTGATCTTCTTGGGGGATTCTCTTCACATTTTGATTCCTTAATCCATAAAACCTGTTGCCACTTATTTTTAGCTCAGCTCTTGCATAATTTGTCATATTTCTTTTCTCCACGTTTGGCTTCCTTAAGAATGGTTTCTAAACACCCACCCTTACATTAAGACCATTTCTGATGAGGCTTTGGTGAGCAGTAGATGAACACGCTGAAGTGGCAGGTGCATCTCTCAGGTCCTGTGTCAGGTCTTGGCTTAATTTTTTTTTTCCTAATTCTTAAGGACATGTATGTCAGATAGTGTTTGTATGCTCTTTTTTTAGGCCTAACTCTTTTTCTTTTGTTTTCCACTTTCCCAGTTTCTGCAGGTTTTTTAAGGATTCATTGCACACCGTGCTCAGGTATGCCAAGTTTTCATTTAATGGTACCTTGGGAATCCCTTTTTTTAGTTCAACGATGCTATTTTATGCCTGTCAAAAACAAAAATGTTTTATCTTATCTTATCTAAAATTGGAAATAGGAAGATGTGTGTTTTAGCAGCAGGCTACTACGAAAGATTTTCTTTTGTTCTTTTGCTTTCTTTGCTAAGTTGTCTATTGTGTGGAGACATACCACTGTAAGCATACCTTTACATATGCTTACATGTAAATAATTCATATGTCATCATTAGGTGGCTTAATAAAAATAATACAAAGATGGGACTAAAAAAACAATAAAAGCAGCCAAAATTTGACTTCCACAAAACCTGGAGTACTCTTTGTTAGGGATGTGAGTAATTTAAACATTGTTGCTCCTGCTAGTCGGTGCCAGAAATACTAGTTGGTTCAACATATTATTCTTATTTTATTGATGTATAATAGAAGTTGCTGGTTCAACGAGCAGCCACTAATGGATCACTCTTTTGCTTAGGAGGGAGGTTGTAAACAAAGCAGATGGAAAGTGAACAGATAACAGTCATGATAACTGGAGTGGTCCTGCTGTATTTTGATGTAAAAAAAAAAATAGTGTACATTGACTGCGTCGCAAAGAACAGAAATATGATCAAGCAACTGAAGAGATAACGTCATCCTGCACCAAGGTGGGAAGAAATCAACAATACTGTGTTGCCGAGAAACTGCAACCTTATCAACGTGAAATGAGTACACAACGCTATCCATGAAACAAAATTTCAGCAGGATCCAGAAACATTTATGAACTGATTTGTTTAATGTGGAACATGAGTAATTATTTCATTACACACACAAAATGACACACAAAATATTTGTTTAATATGGGGCTAAGAACTGTAGAACTTTTGATCTTTGCTTTTTCATGGTGGAGTGATCATATACCATAGACCTACACTGACTTTAAAAACAAAAACTGGTTTCACAAGTTTGAATATATGGATAAGCCAAAAGCCTTTTGGAGAAAAGTCTTCTCGTCAAACAAGACAAAGATTGAGCTATTTGTCCACAATGATGTGAAGGTGAGGCTTCAAACTAAAGAACACTGTACTGCACTGTACCATAGTGTCAAGCATGGTGCTGCTTCCTTCATCCTGAAGCTATTTTGTTGCCAGTGACACTGGTATATTGCAAAAAGTGAAAGGAATAATGAAGGACTATTTGCAAATTCTTGACCTTCACGTAGACACCGATGTGTGCTTCAACATGACAGTGATGCCATGCTGTTTTTCAAATGGATAAAGCAGGATAACATTATGTTTCTGGTATGGTGTTCCCAAAGCACCAACCTCAAATCTATCGAACATTTGTGGACTATGCTAGAAAGCTGGGTCTATGCCAGGAAACAAAGCAATTCTAATTGTTTTCCCTGTGAAGAAAAAAGAACTTTTTTCACTCAGTAAGTTTTCTAATGATGTTATTAAAGCAACAACAAAGAGCAGCATCAAAGAAATGAACTGAAATGAACCAAAGTGCAACTGTATTTCCTCCCCTTTCTAAAGAAGCTGATCTTCTTTTCAGTCATAACCCTGACAAGTCTTTGATTTTTCAGTCAAGCATTCCAGTTCTTTTGTTTAGCTGATGAGACTTGGACAGGCAGGTAAGTCCAACAATGTAAATTTTAATAAAGCTTACTTTGGACTAATAACAGGTGCTGCCTAGTACAAGCAGGCAAATCTGATAAATGTCCAGAACCATAAATCACTGGAAGTAAGGAGATGAGTCCAAAATGAGAGAAAGAAAGCCAGTGAGGGCTTTGAGCTGCAAAGCCGCAAGACAGAAAAACTGTGGTGGAGAAGGGCTAGGCTATAAATGTGAAGCAAAACACAAATGTGATTATTGTGGGTGAGGTCGGTCACAAAACTGGGAAAAGACTAAGAGGTTTTAAAAAATAAAATAAAGATACAGAATGAAAGTGATTAACAAAATAACATGGGAAGTAACTACATTGGAATGGAAACCTATCAGTGAAAACCCAAAAAGCAGAAGATACACAAAGAAAAGCTAAATACATTGAAACGCTGGAAAGGTGTTTTCAAATGCAGGTCACCGGTAAATTTCCAGGTACTGGAATCACCAAAATTCCAGAATGTTTCACTTGCACAGATTCCAGTTATGAGCCAGTAGCGTGTGCAGCACATGCACAGCAGCGCGGTCGATAACTGCATGTACACTCACATGCTTTAAAAAGTAGAACAAAAGCCCCTGACCGTGATAGTCTAATCTGTATAGAGTTTCAGTCGCTTGGACTGTGGGAATAAATATGAGTGCCAGGAAAACTGTAACTGGAAGCTCTAAATTACCTGTAGGTGTGAGCTTGGTTCTGCTGGTTTGTGTTGTGATTGACCACCCATTTTCCTGCCCGATGCTCAGTGGAAATTAACGATTTAGTGAACACATGGATAGATGGAAGTACAATATCAGCAATTTCAAATTTCAAATGAAACCATCTTAACCAAAGATTTTGTATTTGTCATTGGCATTTGTGAGATTTGGCCTTTTATGCATTTAGCCATAATTACATAACAAATAACGACATTATGCATTAACATGAAAATTTCTTCAGTCATTAAAATCCAGTTAAACTTCTTGAACTGTGCAAATAGTTGACCATGAAGAAACTGGAGCCTGACCAATAATGGCTTTTTAGGAGCCCATAGAAATATTAAGGGTGATTACATTGGGCATCATGGTGGTTAGCTCTGTTGCCTCACAGCAACAAGGTCCTGAGTACTGGGTTTTCCATGTCTGCTTGGGTACTCCAGGTACTGTGCCTTCTTTTTACAGTCAAAGGACATTGAGTAGGGTGACCCTGAAGGTGCACAGTGACCCTGAATCGGATAAGTGGAAGAGAATGGATAGATGGATGGGCAGTCTGAGTAAATGGTAACAAACAGTTGCATTTTTCAAGTCTTTACTAAACACACTGAGTAATCATTCACAGTCCAGGCTGGAATGTGTAATGGCGTTACCACTGTGGTGAAATTAACACATAGGAAGAGGACTGATAAATATATTTTCCACTTTATGCTATAACTGCAACTGTTGTATAGCAGTAATGAAACATATAAATGGTGAGTGCAAGTTTTTTTTGGCATTGTTTATTTTTAGCAGGTTTATTAAAAAAAGGACTTGCCAGGTACAAGTTCACTAATAGGTTTGGAGGATAATTGAAAGCAGAACTTCCTATTCCTGCCTCACCCATACAGAAAGAAAATAAAGTGCATATCCGGAACTAAAGTTACATAAACACAGAAAAAACTGTGTAACAATCCTTGTCTCAAACATGACAGTCTAGACAGAAAGACGATCACGTGGGATTTTTTTTTCAGTGGTTCAACACAATAGGGCTGTCACTTCTGCGAGGTTGACCAGTATTGTGTGTGTACAGAGTTCTGTGCTTGCTAGTGAGTTTCTTTTGAGATGTGAACAACTATAAAGTGCAAAGCAGAAAAGGAGTGTAGTGCCAGTGTAGCTGGGTGGAATTAAGAAATAGAGAAACACACGACAGACAGTCATATACAAGTCACTGGCCATTGTCTGTTCACGAGTCTAGCAGCTTCTTACCTTGTGGGTGGAGAAGGTCTTATTTGTCCTGAAGAAGTAAGATTATATGACTGTAATTAACTAGCATAAAACAGTAACCATTGTAACAGACAGCAATATTGTCTGTATGTCACATAGATGACTTACTTGCTGCAGACAGGTACATGCACAGATCCAAACTACAGAGAGGGGCCAGAATAATACAAAAAGAGCTCTTTATTCAAACACCATCTACAAATGTGTTATACTTAATTAACTATATTCTCATCTGTTCCCAAAACACTCAGTCAGCTGCAATGGTAGTCAGTGTGCTTAAGCCCTACCATATGACTCACATGCAAATATTCCCTAAAGTTACTAAAGCGTGTTTTGTTTAATGTTAAATCGTATTAACTTAACATACTACAAATATGGATTTAGTCTTGCCTGGCAGTGGAGTCAACTTTACTTTGTATATTGTGTGCTGTTCTATCTCCCAGCAGTCTTTTTTATCATACACAGGACCTTCCTCCCTCCAATTTCAACAAGTGACCATATGAGTCGGGAGAAATGCAGCATATGGAGGCACCGCCCCTTCAGCCCTCCTGCTGACACCAGAACCAGTCAAGTGAAACAAGGCCTCTGCATGGCGAAAGCAGAGAGCAAGCACTTCATCTCTCACCTCAAAATCATTATTACCTGATTAAGTGTGATTAAGAGAAGATCATTAGCAGCTGCATGTCCTGTCAGTAATCATTACTGTGATGGGTGCGTTATACCCAATGAGCTCATCTGCAGGCTTAGCCACTTTAATGATTAGGGAAGCATTGTTTAGCTCAGCTCTTGGATAAAAGGTTGACTCGCTATCGTCTGTGCAGAAAGTCAGAGTGAGGTGAGCGTCCCACAACTGCATTATAATGAACTAAATTGTTCAACACGGGGGATGACATTGAACAAATTTTAACTCCAGTCCTTCTACATTGTATACTTGTGTTACTCATGTCCAATCTATTGGTAATAATGTCAATCCTTTGGTCACCGAGCAGTTTAATACTGAATATACCCCAGTTAGATTTGGATTAGTACAAAAGCAAAGAGAATGTTCACAGTGAATGAACACGAGCATGACTGAACACCTTTATAAGGAAAAAAATACGACGTTTCTCCTTGCATTGCTTTGTTAAAATATGTTTTTCCTTTTCTAACACTTTCTTAGTCGATACTTTTCAAAAACTGTCATGCCAGCAAAAATGATGTATGAATTATTCCTGAGGTTTGTGCAAAAGTTAATATGTGGAGGCTAATCAGTGATATTGTAATCACTAAAACAGAACCTGGAGTCTCATAGGGGGAAAAAACATACATCACTTTCATCTTCAATTTCATCTTCATGTTAAATTAATTTTTTTAATTTGATTTTGTGTCAGTTGGAATATGGAAGAAGAGTAAATAAATCCCTAGATGCACTTAAATTGCTTCAGGAATTTAACTGCATATGAAAAGGATTCATTTCCATGCTCTATAAATATCTGGAATTAATTATCATTAGTGAGAAACTTTGCAGTGCAGTGATACATGCAAATTACCTTTGGCTTTTCATCTAAACTATCTCTGTATCAAGTGCCTCTCTTTAAGATTCTAACGGACTTAAGTTGAAGATGAACAAATGTCTCTGAGATTTATGTTAGTTAAAGCGAACCCGAAGAAGATATTTTTTTTAACCTTATTGGTGAGCCAATATTATCAGCCAATATTAGTTATGTGTTGATCTGTCATTATCATCATGTACAATGGCCAATCAATGACAATTAAACCACAGACACAACAATCAGCTGATCCTAACATATTCAGGAAGATTGTGAACAAGTAAATAAATACACACATAAAATTTTACGTAAATCTGTTTATCTTTTGTATTTGTGAAAGAAAGAAAAATGTTGGCATATATATCAGATTTTAAAATCACCATATATTGGTATTGGTCTTTGCCTGTATCAGCCAGGCTCCTAATAGAAACCATTCGTGCTTGCACCTTGCACTTGAAAATGAATGTGCACATGTAGAGTGGCCATTAATTTGTCACAATAAAAGAGAAAATGTGGAGTCTATCTGTGTGTTGGTCTGATTTTTAAACCAAAGCTTAATGAAACTGTGCATTTGCAGAGACATTAGCTCATCGATGCTGCTTAATTTTTTTGGTTCATTATGTCTGTTTGCCAGTGAAGACTCGGAGGTGTGTGTGTGTGTGTGTGTGTGAAAAACTATATATATATATATATATATATATATATATATATATATATATAAAAACCTAAATAGAACTACAAAGAAAAAACAACACCATGTCCTATAGGACATTGTTCTTGTTTTTTTAAGTTAGAGTTGGACGACTCTGACTGCATGTATCTGGTTATTTTCACTGAAAAATGAATTTGACTTAGATCACATACCCTTTTTTATAGTTTTGGCACTGCATGATAAATCAATATAAAAATATCACAATCCAAAGTATGGTATTGCCAAAGCTATAATGATGTTTTTTTTAAAGAAGCCTCACCTTTAGCATGTACACATTTATTAAAGCAATACTATTATTTCCAAACGTTTCATTTAACATTAAGAAAGTAATTCAGTTTATATCATATACTGCACACACACACAGAATTGCCACATTCATATTTTATATTTAAACATTTATCATATTTCAGGTGACTATAATGTGTAGTAAAAAGCAGGCCACGTAGCATCTGTCATAGCATTCAGTTGATGGGTAAAATGAGGGACATTAGTGACTTTGATGGTGACATGATATTTGTAGAAATGATGTTTCTAGCATTGCCATTGACCCTGATACATTTCAATTTGGCCTATGTTACAAGGGTTTGTAATGATGTGACAGGAACTACTAGTGATTGGTGATTATCCTTTTTGTATAAATGTCACAGGGATCAGAAGGGTAAAAGGAGGCAATTCACATTCAATTTCAACAGTGCAGAATTTCACTACATGACAAATTGTATTAAATAACGTGCAACAGGCATTCACAATAGTCTTTCTTAAAAGGACACCTGTCAAAAAAAAACAACAATGCAGTAGTTTGTGAAGTAGTTTCAACCTCCAGTTCATGGATTTGGACAATAGTATGCGTTTGTTTCTGAACACTAAATTACACACATGATTTTAATGTCCCTTGCCATTACTTTTCATTGCTCTGGTCTCATATGTACAAATTCTCGTTTATGTAAATGCACCTTGACAATTTATTTACGTCACTGTAAGTTAAGACCCAAGTTTGAGTCATACATGTCACAGATTTCCATACATCATTTCTTTTAAAAAATACTCGATTAGGTAAGTTCTCAGTTCATTTGCAGATATTGCAAAGTGAGATTGTTTCATGAGGTTCACAGAAAAGTCCATTTATCCAACAGGAAAATAAGTCATTTAATCCTGAACTGATATGAAATTTGAATTGGATTTTCTCTGCAGCAGTAGCAGCATAATATATGAATGGGAAGCGTGTGTATTTCTGCTCCATAAAACTTTCTGGCTTATCAGAGAACAATGAGTGGTAAGACTCGAGTTCCTGACAAGGTTGTTGGCAATTATTAGTCAAAAATACACCACAAAGCAGCGAGCAAATAAGTTTAATGCGATGTACCAGTTTTAAATGTTTTAACTTTCTTTTCAGAATATTTCTTTTTTATTATTAAATTGTGAAGTGCAAATTGCATGTTCCAAAAGCTCATCATGGTTTTATTCTCTTTGTTCAAAATGCTTTTCTTTTTTCAGTGTGAAAAAAGCTGTACATTTGGCTAGTCAAGTGTCTAGAACTTAAGCCATTACAGGATTTTAGACTCAAAATGTCTTTCAAATAAAAGAACTACAATCTGAAGCTTATCTGAGTATTTTTATTGTAAGAAATGAATGGAAAAAATCAGAAGTCAAATGTCACAGGACTCCCTCAGAGGTACTGTTAAAATGTTCGGACACATCAGAGGTTTATTGTTCTGTCAGTGCATTTACTACTTAAATTATCATTTTATTTCTAATATTTAACCTGCAACTTATCATAAAAAATACATGTTCACACAAGGAGTAAATGTCAATTTGCCTCCACTTTTGATGAGGAAAAAATAGATTTTCTGAATTTCTACTTCAACCAGTGTGCTCCAGATGATAATCATTTTCATTTTATCTTAGGAACAGCGCAGTCTGACACGTCATCTCATTAGGCTGTTTGAGTGGAATTAGAGCATTAAAAAAAATGCCATTAAATTTGCATCATCGGCTTTGAGTTTAAAATCATTGGAAAGTTCATTTACATGTAGTCAGAGGGAAAAATCAATTTCAGGTGCTGATTCTGTTGATCCTCTCTTTGTGGATACAAATAGCCATCAACAGGAAGGCAGGCAAATCATACCCTCGAGACACATCTCTGCTTAGCAAGCAGCAAAGAGTGAAAGGGTCTGCAGTAGCAAACCCACACAATTTCTCTAAGAGAATACTGTACCAAACATGCACGTTTACAGGCAAGAGTGTTCCTGCATCTTTATTTTGCATCAATTATAATGTATTATAAGATACATTTACAAAAATAAAAATAAAACCCATATCAGATAATAAAAATCTTGAAAACATGAATTCAGAATTGTGTTTTAAATGGTTTGCTGCCTTTTACTTTTAGAAAATTAAAATAATATCTGGATGATGGGGGGTTAATGCAGTTCAAGCACAAGTTCTCTAACCTTTTACATATTTACGTGCTGGTTGGGGAGCATAAAAGTGTGCTCTTTATTTTTGCTGTGTGCACAGTGAAGGAACATTTGAAAATATTGATTTGAAATATAGCTTTCCAAAAGTGCTGCTGTTAGAATTTCCTAGTTGTTTGGCACCAGCACAACTATTCATAGCAAGTGCGATGAGAGTGAGGAGTGCAGCTCAAGCAGAGAGCATCAGATAAGGATGCCTCTGTTGAGGAATTGCATGGAATGCTTCCAAACAGACAGTAAGATTGGTTTCCAATTCCTCCCATCAGACAAATTGAGCCCAGTGGCCAATTATTCCCATTGCCAATTAACCTTGCAACCAGCCCCATCTCAGTCCTTGCGTGACTCAGCCTGCCAAATTTGCTTTTGCCTGTCACATCGACACTACTGATGAAAACAGACAGGAAAGCTCTATGCCTCTCCAATGATTTGGCCAAATATCATTGTGTAATCGGTACCAACACCGAGAGGATTTACATATTCTTGAATTTGTGGTGAGGTGCAACATAGATTTAAGTTAGAAGAACCAAGACAGCTGTTATATATAGATTGGTTTTAATTTTAATTGTTTAATAATAATAAGGATAAAAGGCATGATAAAAGTGCAGGTCATTTATCCTTTAATATTAATCTGAAGAACCATTTGCTATTTTAGGAGCCTTTTATATTTGGATCTGTATTGTGTAGTGCAAAGACTTTTTTGTTTTTCTTGCCTTTAAAGTTGAATAATATGCTCAAACGGAGTATAGGATGAGACAGCATGGTTTATTACATAAGCTGGACCTCCTCTGTTAACACTGTTCATTTCTCACACACCACCTCACCCAGACTTTCCCTGTCCAGCCTTCTGAACCAGCCAGCACCACCAGTCACCCCAGGACTAAATGACTTATTACTGACCAGGACAACATCCTTTACCCCTCACACATTAAATAACTTTTCTTTCTGCTGTCCAGTTCAAAATTAGAAATACACTGTCTCAAAGTTCTGCTGGAAAACTTGACCATGCATTTTGGTATTTTTAGGATGAAATATTGTAATTATCAGAAGGGCATGAAAGCTCTCTGTAAAACCTCCAGCTGATATAAACTGCTGCAGTAAGAGTGACAGGAACTAAAGAGAAATATCATATTTTTCACAGATAAGCTTCTCTTCATTGGCTCCCCATTAAAGCCAAAATAGAATTTAAAATTCTTCTTCCTACATACAAAGCCCTTAATGGCCAAACTCCATCATATCTTAAGCGCCTCATAATACCATATTTTTTTCCTGTAGTGTAGCCTCTCAGTCCAGGCTGACTTGGAGGAGGTGGAGTCCCAAACCATCATGCACCCCTTCTGAACCTGAAGTGGAAGCTGGCAGACACACTCTGAACTTTTAAGATTAGATTGAAACTTTTCTTTTTGCTACAGTATATACTTACAGACTGAATAAGCTAACCCTCCATCACACCTCAGCTCTTGTGCTACAGGCCAAGGCTGCTGGGTGAACTTAAGCACAGATAGGACTGTGGATGTGAATCCAGTAAGAGTTGTAAGAGTAAATGGTAAATGGACTGGTTCTTATATAGCGCTTTTCTACTCTTCTGAGCACTCAAAGCACTTTATACAACTTGTGCATTCACCAATTCACACAAGCACATTTTTCCTAGGTGCTTTCTAACTGACATTCACACACATTCAGACTCCGATGGACGCATCGGAGAGCAATTTGGGGTTAGTATCTTGCCCAAGGATATTTGGCATGCAGACTAGGGGAAGCCACCACCAACCTTCCGATCAGTAGATGACCTGCTCTACCACCTGAGCTACAGCCAGAGTCTGTTCTGTTTTTTATTACCATGATGTGGAAAATCTTGAGCCACTTCTAGTTATTTATATTCTGTTAGAAAAATGGGAAATAGGTGCAGAGATTCATTGAAACAAGTGCAAAACATACATACATACAAATAAGAGGCAAAAAAAGTTTATACAGTTCTAACAAGCTTTATTCTTCGGCATATCCTGAACCTTATTTGTAATCAAACAGCTCTTCGGGCATCTTGAAAGGTACTCCAAAGATTTTCTTTTGATGATGGTTGCCTTTCATTGCATTCTCTGTCAAAGTGATCCCTCGATGTTTCAATCATGTTTGGCTCCATGACTGGTAGCGTTCCATTGTATGTTTTTCAATCAACGTGTGCTTTTACTATATAAATAGTGTGCCTGAGATCATTGTTATGCTGACAAATGAAGCAGGTCAGATTTCAAGTTATTGCGTGGTGGATCAAAATTTGACATATTCTGCATTCATTATTCCATCAGTTTTAGCAAGATTGTCACTGCCACTAGCTGAAATGCAGCCCCAAACCATGACTGAACCTCAAAAGTGTTTTACAGATGGCTGTAGACACTTACTGGTCTACTTCTCTCACGACTTCTTCCATATATATTGTTGATGATTTCAGAGCATTACTGATGAGAGTTCAGTGAACAGTAGATAGTTTAACTGAAGGGTTACATGTATCTCTCTGGTCCTGTGTTTTTTAGGTCTATCACTTCTACTTTTGTCGTCCATTTGTCCAGTTTCCCAACATTTTTAAGTTCACTCTGCACACAATGCAGAAATTTACCAAGATTTTAGAATAGAGAAGCTTGGTAATCACCTTTTATGATGAAAAATGCTATTTTAAGCCTGGCATTTTTTACAATTCATTTAAAGAAACTGGAACAAACCATATTGTTTGTGAATGGCTGCTGGTAACAAAGAAAACCTCCAGACTTTTCCACAGTATTATAAGAAAAAAAAAAGATTTAGTTAGTGCAGTTTTAAAAAACTACTGTGCTATAAATAAGATCCAACAGTACATTTAGTTTACAGTTAAGGCTGATTTATATCCAGACTGAATAATTATCACTGTGGGATAAAGTCCAGAGATAACCAGAGATCTTTAAATCCTTGCAATAAACCAGTTATCACCACAGTTTTGGGTTTTGAAGCATGGAATGTATCTCTGTCATCATCATCATTAAAGATCACCGTATGAGGGGAGAATTTTCTTTGAACCTTCATATTATATCATCCACATTCACATCTAGGACATTTGATTATTCTGCCTTGAAACCAACCACCTAGCATTTAGGTGGCCCTCTTTCAGATTCATGTTCATATGGCTTGTTCTGACTAATAGTAAATGAGTCGGCATGCTTACTTGTCTTGCTCAAGGGCATTTCAGCACTTTTTGCTAATGGAATGTTGGATGCTGTGAATAGACACAAAAATGACTTGGAAAACTTTTCAGTCATAAATGCTGAGGTATACAGAAGAGGTGATTAAATTTATTTTTACGTTACATAACCATAATTACATTTTCTTATTTCTTATCCAAGCACATGCACACGCTTTAAAAGTATATGCATTAATCTCGGTATCGTCACAGCAGTGGGATTCAAGTCTTATTGTAAGCATATATTTTAAGGTTGATCAGTCAGATTTTTGGTGATGTAGAGAGTTACAGAGAAATGTACTGTCATAGTCCCACATCTATTAACACTGTTCTTAGTCCATTGCATTTAATTAAGCAACATTTATTCCACGGCTGTGCTGTTGGCAATAAAATTTGATATAGTTCTTTTCAAGGCTTTACACGAAGTGCTGGTATATACATTATATTACTGCATTTCTTTTTTTGTAAAAAGAAAAAAAAAAGAACACATATAGTAAAATATATTAAGAAAAAAAAATCGGAAAACAAACATTCAATAATAATGTAAAGGTTTAGCCAAAAAAGAACATTAATTCCATAAACAATATTAGGTTTTTTTCTCCTCAGGAGCCAGGCACAAGCAGCAACTTAACTTGATCTATGGATTTCATTTAGCGTTATCTAATATAAGGCTTTGAAACTCATTTGCTCAGGCACAGAACACAGAGGCTTATTACTGTGAAAGACAGTGTAAATCGCTTTACAATTGAACATGGTATGAATCTTTGGTGAACACTTCAGACCACAAATTTCTGTTTGAAACCATAAATCCCAACGCTGAAACTGAAAAAAAAAAAAAAAATTGGAAATATGTGTCCATATAAAAGCTTTATATTGACAGAAGTAAATTAACTCATTAAAGTTTATGCTAGCGATCTATATCGGTGTCCAAACGTTTATGATGACTTACAGATATTCAGATATTTGGATGGTGTGAAAAATGGTAAAGTAATTTTAAAAAAGGCATACGGGTGGTGGTGGATTTGTACATCGTACAGCTTAATAATGACCCAAGACATTAGAAAAAAAGAGCTAGAGAGAACTTCAAAAGATGGAAAACCAGCACAGCTTTTAGTCATCAAATTGATGTGGGTTAAACTGGACAGAAGTTTGAAAGCAAAGCAACATGCGAGTGCAATGCGTTTGTGGAAGCTCTGTTGAGTTGAACTTAATAAAATTACTTGTACTTTTGACCACTTGTGTACTTGGTGCACTTGGAGGTGGCGCCTCAGGTGCAAAAGCTGTGTAAACAGTTACAGTATTGTCAGAAATGTAATTACACGGGGAACCTTTATGCCTATTGACCAAAACAAGACAAGATCAAAAATAACTACAATGACACCAAACTGAATACAAACAGTTGCAAAACAGATACAGTGTGTCAGACTGAGGTATTCTCTTCTATATGTTTGCTTACAGGAGCCCTTTTGTGTTATAATGCATTTATGTTTTACTTGAGTTTTAAAAATAGGAAGTTATTTATAAAACCATGAAGCAAAAACCTTAACATGACATATTAATGTCTCTTTTGCATCTAAGTGTCCCAAGAGACACTTATTGAGAATGGTTGAATGCTGCAGAAGGCTTCCCATGTTTGCTATTGCCATTCTGGTTTGATCAAAGTTAAACCAACAATGTCATTTACTTTTTCTGCTGTATAAAAGAGAGAGCTGTAACATGTGATTGATCAAATTATATACTATGTATATCTGGGGAATATGAACCCTTCACAAGAAGTGCTGCATATCATTCTGTTAAAGAGAAAACATAATGTAGTGACTTTAATCTGGTTCCTGAAGGCTTCCCTGTAGATGCTGCATTCATCTAAGGGTCATGACATTTGTTCACGTCTGTATTATGGCTGACACAATTGCACACAAACTTAAATGATGATGTCACGCTGTGCTTCACAAAGCCACTGAATGCTCAGAGCAAAACTGTTCCTTCTTTTCTCACTTGAATAGGCTTTTGCAGGCGCTTGGGTTTCGAGAATCGTGCCAAATCTTGCCAAACATTTTCTCCTTCCCATTGGCAAGAACAATGTGGAATTCTTGCCATGGAAGGAAATAATTTTTCACACCTATACAAACCTACACATCAAGTGTGATAGATTAGAGATGAGAGGCTAAGGGCATGAAAAGCACAAATGCGATTTCTTGGAGCATTTTCATACTGTGACATGGTCTCACTTCCGAGGTTCCTTCATTGCCAGGCTCATGCATTTGCCTGCTGCGCTTTGTGTTAGTCAAAAGTATAATGCATATGCACTGCAGGATGTTCACAGAGGAAAAAAACATTAAAAACATAGGGCTTGGATAATTGAGGAGACCTATACAATTTTAACATGTTGATGTGAAGTATTTGTGTGCAGTGAAGAATAAATGTATTATTTATGTTTAACGTACCTTTTTTTAAACCTTTTTTTAAAACATGAGCAGCATTTGGGTTTTCGGAGCTCCTCAGGACTCAGACATCCATCAGCAATCCATCTTTAACTTCATAATTTCAATAAATCAAATTGAATCAAGTTAAAGGACAACAGTGTTATAAAGGCATGCTCCCTGCAGAGCCTTCACATCCTCTAACAGACATTAAATTAATTCTAATAGGTCCTTGTGAAACCCACTGTTCAAGATAAAGGGTAATTATCAAGTCTGAGAATGCAGAAGGTGATACCTGTGTCCTTGTTGGGAACGTGCCTGTTAAGTTGTGTTAGAGAGAACAAACTTCAGGATGGTGCAATAGGATAGGAGCAAGCAAAATGGATGTAAGAGGGGCAGCAAACAAGACCACCATATGCAACAGAGCAAGCATCAGTGACAAGACACAATATGGAGTTGTAATGGAATCCAAAGCAAGTCCCAGATGCGCCTTATTTGAGATTTTTACTAATTTAGGTGCATCTTTAACACATTTTGTATACTTACAAGAAATATAGTCTTGAATCATCACGTTTGTTTTCATATTAGATTATATTATTATGTATATGTTGTTATATTTTGCATCCATGGACCTCCAAGACTTTCTTGTAATGTTTTAAAGTGGTTTTGAGCAACAGTTCTCCAAGCTTTTTGAGGACATTAACTGCCTTTTACTCATTTTCAGTCCAGTCCTGTACCTGAAGATTTCCTTAGGAATACTTAATGGCTGGTAAGCCACTTAAAGGCTGATCTATAAATCAATTAAACATAGAATGGCACATAACTTAAAATGCCCTCTTGTAGTTTTTTAAAGTGATCTTCAGCTATTGTCCCAGAGTCTCTCTAAAGTTTTTATGTGGACATTTGCTGCTTTTTTACTTGTTTTCTTTGTTACTAGCTTTATGCCACAAAACCACGATTTGTTCCAATTTCTTTAAGTGGATCTATGACAAATGCCAAAGTTAACACAGTTTTATCAGCACAAAATAGTATTTTTGCTCCAACAATGTAATTCCCAAAGTGCTATTTGTCAAAACCTTGGTGTATCTCAGCATTATGTCCAGTATGACCTTAAAAACTCCTTGAGGTATTTTTTTATTGTATTTGCAGATATATAAATTCAATTGAACTGAACTGAAAAAAAATTAAGAAACTGGACAAGTAGCATGCAAATGTAGTAGTGGCAAGCCTAAAAACTTATAGCAGATGAGCAGCATTTGAAAGTAATTTCCTTAATAAATGAAGAACAAAATACAGCAAATAACTGACACAGGACTTAAACCATGGATCTGACTAAAGCCTGGTCTCAGTGGAAAGAAAGCCGAGTCCTGTAGAAATGGAATTATGAAAAGTACCATTAGATGCCGATCCATCATTCAGTACCATCTGGAAAGTGTCAGATTGGCAATGACTTCATTTTCTATCACGTCGGTCACTGGTAATGCAGTAAAGGTAATGGAGCACCATTAGTCATGGATTGGCTTCCCCAGAGTTTGAACCTCACAATTACTGAAGCAGTGTAGCATCATCTTGACAGAGAATGTAACAAAAGCCAGCCAACATCCAAAGAGCTTTGGTATGTCCTCCAGGAAGCCTGGAGCTCTATTTCTGAAGACTCTTTAAAGCAATTACAAGAAATCTTGCCATAGAGAGTTCAGACAGTGTTGAAGAAAAAAGGTGCTCCAGGATTTGATCAGTTCCAAATATGGCTTTTATACCCTACTTCCATAAATTTGTAAATGTTTTTTAAAAAAAACTCTTTGCACCCATTTATTCTAGCAAAATGTAAATAACTGAGGGGTGGCTCAGGACTTTTACACAGTATTGTACTTCTGTTGGTTGCATTAGAATCAAACATATGAAGTTAGACTATGTGAAAAAGTTTGCCTGATAACTCTTTCAAAATGACTTTTAAAGTGTTCGACCTAAATCTAATGAATCATGAGTATTATCTAGTGTGTATGCAGGGAGACGAATAATAATAAATAAGTGGAGCTCAAAGGACTGACCAGGCCCATTGCTTCAGTAGGGGTGCCTTCAAAGGGTTTGTGGGTGCAGTAAATCACTACACTCAGCATCACTGATGATCAAAGGACTGAGCCGCAGGTTGTTTTCTCTCTCTGTCTCCCTCTTTCTCTCTTTTTCCCTCGCCCCCTCCTGATCTAAAAACACCACTGGACCATATTAATACATCCGCCACATCATTTGTTTTTAGAGCATAATCACAGAGCACACAGTGTAATACTTCAACCATCTTAATGATTACCCCTGTGATTTACGCAACCTGACACGAGGCAGTATATATTAGCTCAGCATGGAGTCAGTATTTTCTTCTTTTAGCTTGGCCTGCCAAAATAGTGTAAGCTCTAGTATGTGAAAATGAAAACAACTTCTTTTCCAAAAACTTTGGACTCTGGTGTAAACAAAGATTTAACTGAAGCTCTATATTTGACTTAATATTGTTTAAAAATATATCATAAAAGAAAGTGTGAATTGTATTTGACAGTATTTGACATTTATATATCTTTTATTAAATCACATAAATTATCACATATTAATTATTGATATGTTAATTTTTTGCATTTTCAATTTGACAAATTTAAGTTTAAAAAAAATGTGTAAAACCCATTTTTTTCATAATTATAAAATAATATATATATTTTTTTTTCTGCCTGTCCCGTTTGGCTCTTTTGCCATCAGAATTATTGTCTAAAGGCGAAGAAAGATGCCCAACGGATTTACTTTACCAAATGGACCATCCCAGCCTTGCCGTAATGGTCTATTTGATTCACCTTTTATTGTTTATTTATTTTATTTTCACTTGCTAGATACGGGACAGACTTGACTGAGGAAAAGAAAGGGGAGAAAGAAAGAGGGAAAGAAAAACAGCGGAGAAAGAGGGACGGGGATAAAGGGCAAAAAAACAAAAACCAACAAAATAAGCAGACAAAAAAATATATATATCAATCACCAGATCGACAGCGCACAGTGAGGTAGGAGCCAAAAAGGGTGTAGTTTGTGTGTGTGAGCACCCGTGTGTACACCTGTGAGCATGAGCACGCTTGTACTTAAAAGGTTCCTTCATGTAATGATCTGCTAGAGGGTGTGGGGGGCCACAGCCCCGTCCACCAGGGCATGAAGCAGGTATGGAGGAGATCAAGACTCCAGACATCCAGAGGCCCTCAGAACACAAGAGACCAAGGAAGACCAACAGAGAAGCAGCCGCGCCATTATCCCAAGAAGAGCTGAGGAGAGTCCCAGATGAGGGGTCACTCATCAGCCGCGGAGCAGAAGCCAGGGGGGGTTGCAGTGACGTGTCCGTGAGCTCCGCCGGCAGCCAGCTGCGCCAGAGTGACCGAGCCCCAGGCCGAGGGCACCCCATTATAAAATAATACTAAACATAAGTGATCATCTACAAATAAATCAGTTGTTATGTACTTTGTGTAAAATAAATTACTGAATATCGCAGTGAGGCCAATCCTTCATATACATAAAAATTTGAGACTGTTTATTTCTTTGTAAGTGAGCAAACATACAACTTCAGCAGGTGAATAAATAATTACTACCACCACTGTACATATATCCTTTAGTATTAATGGTACCCTCACAGATGTTCCCATGCCATGAACACTGGTGCATCCCCCTATCATTATAGGTGCTAACTAGCTGGATTCACTCATGGATTTCCAAAGAAGAACTTCATGAAGTAGTACACTACACCGAAGTTTTGGCCATTCTAATATTTTTGCCTTGTTATTAAAGATTTTTTTCTTTCATCAATCCATCCATTCTCTTCTGCATTTCTGTGTCACAGATGACTCAGACTCCCTTGAATGCTCTTTTTATTTCGTTTTTCTAAATGTGTTTAATTTATTGTTGGCATCAAATTAAAAGAGATTAAATTTTTAGCAAAATGGAATTGGATAACTCACCCTCCCTTGAATGCTCTTTTTACTCTGCTTTTTGAAATGTTTCTAATTTATTGTTGGCATCAAATTAAAAGAGAGGATATTTTTACAAATGCAATTTTTCAAAATTCAATATTTCTATAATGGTCCTGGGTCTTGAACCCGGGGGTTTGAGTTTTTGTGGGTTATTATTCCTTTTGGGTTTGAGGATCATTGGTGAGTTCCATACAAATTACAGGTGATATGGCCAAACTGTTAATGACCACAGCAATTGCAAGTTGGCTTTCAGGCTAGTACTGTATCCCTGTTTGTAATGTATTTCACCAAGTGACCACAAGTAACCTCAAGTGATTGAGGAATATACATTTTTCCCCAGTGACCAGTCAGTCTCTAACCCTGTGTGACAAGTGTAGTCAAGGTGTATTGCAAGCCTCCCATGTGTGCAACAACAAGCCGATTCCTGAGGGACAGTTCTGCAGAATATCTCCTCTGAATATTCATTAGACGCTAGCACACACACATAAACTATACAGAAAATTATATATAAATAATTATATATTCAATCACATACAGAAGATGCAAAAAGTCTAAAAATTAAACAGTATAATAGTCTGACTGTTGCATCTGCTTCCAATTATAGACCAGTTATTATAGAGGCTGGGCAATGAGTGCACTTCTCATATGTGCAGCAAAATAACAAAGAACAATGTAAACCCGGGGGATTTGGAAAAAAATGTATACATACATATTCCTTTGCTCTTGAATCTCTACAGTTTTGTGGTTCTGTTTACAAATAATTTCCAGGAAGAATCTTGTGGGCACTGAAGGCTTAAATTAGCATCAGCCCAAGGTTAATTGTGTAGGAAATAAGGGTATAGTTTTATAATAGAGTAAGTGCCATCACTGTGCACTGCAGTTTATTGAAATTAGAATCTACATAAAATGGTGTTTGTTCAAAAGGAAATGCCAAGTTGTTAAAATATTCTAACAGGATGAAAACAGAAGAAAAGAATATTACAATTGGTATGCAGTTTACAAGCCAGTGGCATGAAAGTAATGAGCCTTTCTATTTCAACTCAGACGTTGTTAGACATTTATGATAACAGCTGTGAATAACTGCTGAGCACATGACATTTCTGTGAGACTTGTTTGAATTTTGATTTGAAAAGTTTTCCAAGTATGTTCCTGCAATTTTAAATAAAATGTGTCTTTAGTCATTGAATCAACAACTCTGATAGGTGGCAGAGAAGCAAAAAATGGAAATGTTGATTTCATTTCTATCATATTATTCTCTTTGGGATCCAATTTAAGTTCTGTCAAGCAATAGATGAGATGAAATTGATGTTCATTTTAAAGACCCGTGATATACAGATAGCCAATCAAAAATAAATGCTTCAGGGTTTTTTTTCTCTCCTTACCTTCTCATTTATACTGTGGCTCCTCAGAGCACTGGAAGACAAATTAAACTCCCACTCAGGTTTTTAACCTGATATGGAGGTTTGGAGGTCCTTTTTGCCCTTCACCTTAACACTTTACTTTAAATCACACCGGTGTCAAAAATATTATTCTGAAACTTATCTCTTCAGATATATACAAAAAGTGGAAAATCAAAGGAAAAATGAATACAGTACCTTAGCCTTTTTTTTAGAAAAAATAAATAGTGCCTTAGCAAGTGTTAGGTCATCGTGTGGCATGCTGCTCTCCTTAGTTATCTTGACTGATGTTTGGATAATGTTGGTGGAGAATTCATTCAGTCACTAACATATCAATCAAAATTCTCACATTAGATTTCAAACCTATGGACTGCAAAGGTTAAATCTTATAGTCCCCTTGTTGAATGGGTACTCCTGTTCAGAAGTGGGAAGTAATGAAGTGCAGTAACAAAGTAGAATTTTCAGGTATCTGTACTTTACTTGAGTATTTATTTTTCAGACTCCTCTTTACTTTTACTCTCTACATTTTAACCCTTTCACGTATAGTGGTCACTACAGTGGACAGCTGTTCAAAGGCTCTTTTCTTGTATTTGTGTCAGTGTTGATGGTATACTTACGGCGGCCCTGAGAAGCCAAACGGACTGCAACTTAAGAAAATACCAGCAATAAGAAAAACACTGCAAAAGCACACAAAACACAATGGAAATAGGAAAAACGAAAACAGAAATAGGAAAAAACACAAGTGTTTCTGAAGAGACAATAACCTGACGGACCAGTTGCAGGAACCCAAAACATGGTAGGCATGTTTTATCATGATTCATATAATACTGATGATGGATTTTTAGGCTAATAGTTAGGCTAACACACTTACCTCTCATTTTTTCTTTCCTCATAAAACCGATAGATCCTCCACTTCTTTAAAATGTCTCCCAGCGCAATTCTTAGCATATTTTGATTCCTGCAACTGGTCCGTCGGGTTATTGTCTCCCCAGAAACACTTAACTTGTGTTTTTTCCTATTTCTGTTTTTGTTTTTCCTATTTCCGTTGTCATCTTTCCTATTTCTGTTGTGTTTTGTGTGCGTTTGCAGTGTTTTTCTTATTGCTGGTGTTTTCTTAATTTGCAGTCCGTTTGGCCTCTCAGGGCCACCGTATACTTGCACATAAACCACCACTGATGTGTCACTCCCTACCCTGCCACCCACTGTTCGTTTTATGTTAATATAGATGTATGACGTGTTTCATTATAATTATTGTTATTTAACCTTGTCATACATGAATTATGACAAACTTAATCAGTATTCTTATTCATCTTTTCATGCCTGAAGATGAATAAAAATACTTAAGAAAGAAATCCTGATTGAGGTCGTCATAATTCATGCATGAAAGAAAAGAGTTAAACAAATATCTGTATTTTCCGCATTTTCAAAACAGGCTTGTTACTTTAGGTTTAACACATCTGAGGGGAGTTATTATTTCATTAAACTGCCAGCCTTCAAACATCAAACCAATTTGAGGCTAAACAATAGCACATGAAATTCAGTCCTGTCCGTGTATTAATCTCCAGGGGATGTCCGTAAGTACTTCAGCATCTCTACAGAAGACAATTGAGCATAAAGGGAGTCACGTTTTTTAGGTGGCAGGTAATTTCAAATGTAGTGTTTATATCGGTTTAACAAATATCAGCAAACACAAATTGTGTGGAGTATGTTGCACAGTGTGTTTCTACCTAAACACACTGTTAGATTTAAAGGTGAGGACTGCTCAGTGGTGTTTGATAAACTGGAAATGTAAAGCTTACATGTAAGTCGTTATGTTTTTACATCAGATTTTGGGTCTGTAAGTTTTTTCAGATTGTGAAAAGTGCTGCAAAAGAAACTGAGTTAGACTAACTGTGTTATTTAAAGGTTGAAAAAAAAACAGGTTAGTGCAGGATAAACAGGTTAGTTTGCTGTACTGTGATGGGTTTAAAGTGAAGAACAGTGTGTTGGACTGCTGGTTTCACAGTCAGGGAAAGGTTACATAAAGGATAGCAAATATGAATTTGCATTTATGCTGATGCTTAAATTCATTCACTGAATTCCACCTTCAGACCAACTTTATTGCATCTAGAAAATGACAGCATAAACAGTGTACTGTGAGTGTAGAGGATAGAAATCAGTCAGGACAACTCATAAAACATCTGCTGACATCGTGTAGAGCAGGGGTAGGCAACCTTTCTGATGACGAGTGCCATCTAAAAAACAGCAAATGAACTGTACAACAGAAAATGCAAATGCTATTTATGGTCTCCTCACAACAATGATAAGAAAAATAAACTGGGCCAATATGGCATGTTTGTTAATACTGTTGTGGAAATTTTCCATTAAATAAAGCCTGCAGACGAGCGGTGAGTGGTAGCTAACATTATTTAATCAAAACACACAAAGAACAGACAACCAAGCTTGTGGAGAGCCTGGATGTTCGCGGGGCAGACGGTCAGCAGAGTCTCCCGAGCCTAACATGGCTCTCAGTTAAATACCTTCTTCAGGAACAAAAGGCAGTACACAGCTGTTTCACACTTTTAGGGTCACACTCCCTTGCTTCCTCCCAGAGTCCTCAAAGAGACAAAAGATCCTTCTTCTGGAGTTGTCTCCTTCCCCCAACTTCCTTACTAGACCCCCACCATTTATCTTACTGTATGAGTGTGAGACATGTTAAAATCCAGTGGCACCAAGGCATTATACAACAAAATGATGTGATTAATACATAAGTAAAAGAAATTCCTATACAATACACATGTTAATCTGATCTCTGGTCTCCCACTCAGAGACACAGGTCTCCGAGTGTCCAGCATTCAGACGGCTACCTGAGGACACTCTTCATGTGAGAGAAAATCTGCTCACACAGATATGTAGAACCAAATACTGTCAATAAGGCCTCTGCAATGTTCTGAAGACAGTTAAACTTGTCAGGTAGTGATGTCCAGCAGGTGAAAATGCAAGCTCCGTGAACACGCACAGCTATGGATTCCAGCTGCTTCGATGTTGCATTAACTGGCATTAACTCAGCCAGTTAATGCGAGACAAATCTAGCTGCTCATTAAAGATTTCTGGTTTGATAAGAAAATAAAACATTGGTCCAAACACCTGAAAGTCCCAAAAACGCATTGTGAATTCTGTCTCGAATCTACGGATGTATCCGTGTATTTCTTCCTTCCCTTATAACTTCCCTTCAACTCATTCATGTCACCTAAAAGGTAAACCTGTTTCTCCATCACCTGTCCAGCACTGATGATTTAGTAAGGACATCTCCTGGTTTCATCTTCATGTTTCCCTCTCACCAGATATACAAACCGATATCATGACCAGCAGCTTTTACAGCTGTGGCTCCAGCAAACATCAGCTGATACTAGAAATTAATATTAAATAAATTCTAACAACTGCTTATCAAGCTTAGACGTGCTGCTGTTGTTTAATGCGACATCCGGCGGTTTCCTCTTTCTGGCGCAAAGTGAGCAATAAAAAAACAAGACAGAACAGCTGATCATTGATCAGTTTCATGATTGAAGTAGCAACAGGGTAAGGAGGGGGAGAGAATGAGAGAAGAAGAAACAGCTGACAGCGTAACGACAGAATAACTCCAGCTTTGTGTCTTTTTCCATTCTAGCTGAAGTCCGGGACAAACTGTTTTCCTTTTCAGCTCAATACGAAAGGCATAATATTTTCTCTGAATACGGGACGATTACATCTTTTTACGGGACAGTGGCAACTCTACTAACTAACCTTAGGAATAAATAAAGTTCACTATCAGTAACAGCATAGCACCCATCCAGCTGTATAGAAACTCCGTCATGCTAGCTAGTACGCAGTACGAGTTATTGTAACTGACTGTAAAAACTCAGAACAACGAAAATAAACTCCACCTAAACTTGGTTTATATCTGACCCAGATAGACTGCAGGTCATAACTTCTTATCTGAATTTCAGTTTACCTCACACTCGGACCGCCCCGCCTCGGGTCTCTCCTTTTGCCTCCCCTTTCCCTCATCCACCTGCTGGCCTCCACCACTTGCTAATGTTACTGAATCTGTGGAAGCTCTGCCATAGCCACCACCAAACAACTGAGTTATTTTTACACACCGGCCAGCATCTGGCCAATCCACCACCTTTCATTGTTTATACTGTTACAAAAAAAAAAAAAAAAAAAACCTCATCGGCCCATAAAAACGGAAAATCACCATCGGCCCACTTTAACCTCTGACTGTGCTCATTTTCCTGTTTAGAGGCAAAGTCACCCTCTACAATGTAGGCAACAGAAAATAGAGATAACTTTTTATTGTCCTGCTTTTTTATGATTCAAGCTGAGTACAATTTTAAAATTTTGAAGAAAATTTAAATGTGGCATGGTTGTTGGTGCTACAGGGGCTGGTCTGAGTGTGCGAGAAATTGAGTTCAGTTCAATTTTAATTCACAGAGCCAATTCATGATGGCTTAATTCAACCTACCTTGTATCCATGAATCAGGTAGTAGTGGCATAATAGTGTGTGGGAAGCAAGAAACACTTTGGGCCCTCTAGCACCAACTAAGTATGATTTACATGCACAGCCTACCTGATTAGTTTTGCTGACCATGCCCATCCATTGTTTACAACAGTGGACCAATCTTTTTATGGCTGCGTCCAATAGGATAGAATCTCAAACTGGTTCCTTTAACGTGACAGTTGATTTACAATACCTAAGTGGCCTCCACAGTCAGTGTGGATGTACAACAAATCTGCAGCAGCTGTGTGCTACCATCTCAGTATGAATAAAAATCTTTGACAAATGTTTCCAGCACCTTGTTGAATCTATGCCACAAAGGGGCAAAGGGCCAAGGGTGTACAAGCACAGTACTAGCAAGCAACAAGGTGGCCAGTTGGTGTATACTCATTATTTCCATCAAAGTACTGACACCTTATGTTGCATCAGAAGCAGAGATGGGCAGTAACGCGTTACTGTAATCCGATTACTTTTTTCAAGTAACGAGTAAAATAAGGGATTACTATTGCTAAAACGGTAATTAGATTACCGTTACTTTCCCGTAGCGTACCGTACCGGAAACCCAATCGGTACCACGCATGTCCAAAAGGCTTCTACTTCCGGTCGAAGCATTTTAAGATAGTTACAGATCAGAGTATCTGTTAAGATGTTAAGAATAATAAGTACTTCTTAAAATTTTTGCAATAATGAAACATTTCAATATAATGAAGACAAAAACAAAAAATAAAAAGATAGTTACGGATCAGGACTCACCGATCCTTACTGCGCATGTGCACAGTCGGCCCGTACAAATCGGGTCAACCCCATCCGTACTGCGCATGTGCACATGTTTTCTTCTTCTTCTGTTTCGTTTAATGGCAATTTACTCCCCAGTGTACGAGCGTACTGCCACCTGCTGACCGAGCGAATGAACCCTATTGTAAACTGAATTAGCGTCATTACTAACGTGTGTTAAATTTGATTTAGTGATAGTCGAGTGTGTTTATGCTTGTCTGTGTGGAGAGGATTGATTGGAATAGTGATGATGATGTCCATTATCACTGTCAGTTGTCAGTAAACACTTCATCTGGCTGATGAATCTTCACGTGACATAAGTCTGTATTATTAACTCTGTAATTAGGCGCCATTCTTCTTATTTTACGGCGCTGTTGTTCAATCGGGGAACGCTCTCTGTTGAGGAGAAAAGCGTGAATTTGTTTGTATACGGATTATCCGTTGTTTAAATGTCCCGGTAGTCGAAAAGGAGGCAGAGCTGTTAGGAAATGCTAGGAGCTAACTGGGCGCTAACCGCATCATTTAAAAAATATTGAACGTCGCAATGTTGGCTAGTGATGCGCGAATCATGAACGAATCGTTCAATGCTCGAGAATCACTTTACTGACTCATGAATCATGATTCACAAGCCCAACTGACTCACTGACTCATCCCTGTTGCTGTTAGCAGCAATGTATCTAGCTTATAATTAAAATTGTGGAGAAAAACACAACATCCAGTATCGTAACAAAAAAATTTCTGCTCTGAACTGGAAGAAAAAACCCTGAGTAGAAGCTCACATCAAGAAAATAGCTCCTCGGTTCACAGTAGCATCGCTCTGCTAACATGCTAACAGCACATTTAAGCTACTCACCCCCTCCCTTCCTGTGCTGAATCGTAAGCGAATCACTCAGGACTCGCTCACCCCCTCCCTCCTGTGCTGAATCATAGAGCGAACGAATCACTCAGGACTCACTAACCCCCTCCCTCCTGTGCTGAATCATAGAGCGAACGAATCACTCACTCACTCACCCCCTCCCTCCTGGCTCACAGCTTCTTCTTCTTCTTGGTTGGCAACCAATGTTAAGGAGCATTACCGCCCCCTGGCTCACAGCTCAGTGGACATTTAGATGAGAAAATATATATTTAACACATTTAAGGAAAATACTAATAAAATAAAAAATAAAAATATATTAAAATAAAATTTAAAAAAATAAATGTTTATTAAGCAATTTTGATAGGAAATTGCTTAATTTTAGAAATGTTTTTGCTCTTTTTTGCTCTATAAAATAGTTTTCTTTTAGAATCATTCATCTTAGCAGTAGGATTTACATGAAAAGAGAAACAAATTAAGTTTGAGTGAAAATGTAAATTTTTTGCAGTCTCTGGTCGACTGACTCAGTGAATCAAATGACTCAAAAAACCCGATTCACTTTGGTGAGTGACTCATTAAAACTCGATTCAGTAAAAAGAATCAAATTTACCATCACTAATGTTGGCAAAGAGAGGAACTGACGTAAGATTTGCGCATGCGGGGTACCGATCGGGTTTCCGGTACGGATTGGGTAGTGACATTTTTTTTTTTTTTAAACTTTATTTAACAAACAATGAGTATACAACATACGAACAGATGAAGTATACAAAACAGGGTAGTGACATTACTGCGTTACTAAGACCGTGATTTTTTTGCGAGAATGTCTCATGACAGTGACGTAAGCGAGTGCGACGTTCGTGACAACAGCTGTGTGCAGATCAACAATGGATCATATATCAAGTGCAGGAGAGAGTATGAGTGTGCAGCGTTTAAAGGGTGGAAGTACTGACCTTACTTTGAGTTTGATTCCATAAAAACTGACAAAAACATTAGTGTCCATTGTGCATGGGAAGAAAACTTCTTTTTACGGCAACCCCCCCAAACGTCAAAGCAAGCACCCAGTGCGCTACCACGTAATGGGAAATTCACAGAGAAACTTGCGGATTCTTCAACTGACCGCTGCGGCACACCTGCACCAGGAAACGCCTACCCCACTCCTGCTTTACAGGTGAAAATAGAGCAACAGGACCGCTAGTCTTTGATTATATTTATTTTCTGCTGTGTTTTACTTGCATTTATTTGAAAGACTGAGTGTAAACACAAAAAATGTTTTATTTTATGTGCTGGAATGTGCAGAAAATAGGTTTAAATATTAAACAAATTTCTTCCAGTCAGAGAATGTTGCATATAATTTCATTTTTGCTTGAGTTAGTTAAAAGATTAAAGCTAATAAAACAAGTTTTAAAAAGAGATGTTTCCATTTGATTACATTTTGTATGATGGATTATGCAGAAAAATTGGGCTGAAAGATCTATTGCTTTATCACCTATTCAGGTTGTAAATCGTGTTTTTAAAAAGTAACTAAGTAATTAATTACTTTTGAAAATAAGTAATCAGTAAAGTAACGGGATTACCTTTTTGGGGAAGTAATCAGTAATTAGTTACTGATTACTTTTTTCAAGTAACTTGACCAACACTGATCAGAAGTGTTGATTAAATTAAGGTGAACATTGCAGTGATTTAGAGTGACTTGGCCTGAACCATTATACCAAAGTGCCACCCTCAACCTCTAGATCTGGTGCACCGGTGTACGGCTCTTCATTTCAGCCCTTGTATACACCATTCTCTTGGTGAATAAAAACATTCGCCACTTGTGGAGAATATGGTGAAGGGTGACTATATGACCATCTTCTTTTCCCCAAGTCCCTGCACACAAGTGCCTACAGTTTTGCATCATTGTACTCTCAAATGTGCATTCATCATTGTAATAAAACGTTTATGCACTGAAATCCTACTATAAAATTCCTCTAAATCTTTTGATGGACTGTTCCTGCATGCATATTCTTATTCTTATTACATCCTGTTTAGACATTCTCTGCCTAAAAAGGAATTGTCAAATTTCAACCCTATTTACTTTATTTCCCATAGATCTAAATGCAGATGTCTCTTTAGATACCAATCATATGACAGCAGTTGCCACTGTTGAGTCTTTGTGCCTGTATCGACTCTCACCCGTGCTTGAAAAGTCAGTCACATAGATCTTTTATTCGTGATTTCTTGATACAAATCAGAATCAGCTGAGCCTGTTCAGCAATTTATTTATGCCGCAGAGCATAATTGGATGTTAATTTTATTGTTAATTGTAGCATGCAGTGCATCTGTGGAAGCATCTGCATTTGTTGTGTTTCTCCAATAATTTATTCATGTCTTTAAATCCTTATTATGTGTATTTCAGACGTGCAACCTCTGTAGTTCGGCACGTAGGAAAATTGAATATATTTTTGAGCCCACAAGCTGTCTGAATTTAAATAATACAAGCCTCCATGCACAACCGAACTCAGAGCAGTTTGTGGCTGTGACTCGATTGTCCATCAGCGGGTTAACTGTCAAATCACAGCATCAGAATAAAATGCATTAATAAAATGTGCATATAGAAAGAGACCAGGTGTACAAGGCATGGGAAGATGTTAACACGAGTCAATTAAGTGTGCCTCCCACCTGTGTAGGAGAGCAAATTCATTTCTATTTAACAACAGACGAAATGAAAGTTCATTGGGAAATATTGTTGTGAAGAACGGCCAGATGGGACAGCTTTCAAAAATAGTAACAGGGGAGGATAAAAAGAATCAGAGGGAGAAAATTAGTCCATCATCCTCTGACAGCCTAAGTGGACATTGTAAATGGAGTGCCGCTCTGGTGAAACAATAATAAATTTGTTAGACCTCTTTTGTTTAACCTGTACTTAACCTTTATTTATCAAAAGAACTCAATTAAAAGTAACAATAATCTTTTTTTATTTTAGCTTTTTTGTTTTTGGATATAAAACTAGATCAGTTGATAAAATCAGTCAGTCAATACCCTAAGAATGAACAGTTTTTGGGGGGACTCGAGTAATTCTTATAATTGTCAGTATATTTAATGGTTCTGGCCTATTCAGTACAATGTAATGTCTGACTTTATTGCACATGCTGAATTTAGGTTTGGGACGAATAGTCATGTAAAGCTGTCATTGTGGTTTGTGGGAAATTTTAGCATAAATGTCATTTTAATAGTTAGTTTGGTTAGACAGTGAAATTATCCCAATCATGGGTAGTGTGATAACTAAAATTTTAATATATAAGCTGAAATAAATGGGCGATAAATATTAATTTTAATATTCTCTTTGAGTAATAAAGATGTAAATTCAAAGATTTACATTTAAAATAGGTCCTCGTTACAGCATTCTTTTAAACAAAGCAAACTAAGCCAATTTGAAGCTACAAAGTAAACAATAGAAGGACAGGAGCACTGTGATTGTCTTTCATATAGCAACAAATCATTGCGCAAATATACCATGGTGTCAGACACTGCACTAATAATGGCTGGGCTCATGTTTATTTCATTCTCCAAAGGAAAGTTTTGCATTGTTTTGCTTGACTGAGCTCACAGTATGGTGAATGGTGTGTTTGCTATAAATGTGATATGCAAATGTGTATTTATACAGAAAACACATAAATAAGCAGCTGGGTTGGTTAAAGGCTTAATAAAAGCACTATTGTTCTAAATGGGGAAACTATTTGTTCAGCAAGATGCAGAGCAGACAGTATAAGATGTGAGAATGAAATTAGGAAATGCAAGTCACTTGAAATAAAGCAATGAAAAAAGCTCAGAAGGTGGAGAGCAGTTGTACAGTTGGTTTGTTACAGCTGACAGAAAATGAATGATTACTGTTAATTACAGCCTCAGCAGAGGTAGATTCAGCTAAAATCTAAGATGGAGAGTGTAGACCTAAAAATAATGGCATAATGTTCAGTGTCAGTTTTGTTTTGAAAATCATTAGAAATGATTTGCTTTCCCCTGCACAATGAGCCGTAGTCAATCCCTGCAGTGATCTAAAAAAGCAGTGGTGCGCTGGCTTTCACTCTTCCTCCTGCTGTGAACAAACCACAGCAATTAGGGAAGGCAAGATAAATAATGTACTAAAGTCATTTATGATGGGATATATTTAGAGCATCAAAACTTCGTATACAGAGATAAAGGTAATGATGTTCTCTTTTGCTTCCTACGGAGAAAACAAATAAGTCACGTTTGCATTTCCAGTAATGTGTAAAATTCTAAACCAGACTCCCTTGCAGTCCTTTGAAGGAAGGTTTATGTGCTTTTTGCCTAATTCAGAGGATGTTTATCAATGACAAAAGAACCTTTTTACACAAATTTATTTACTCTGGCGTATCCACACAGCAGGATTAAAGTAATTTATAATTTGATTTGAGCAACTGCCTAAGAATATACAGCCAATGGAAAGTAGTTCTTTATATAACGTAGTTTAAATGTTGGAATATTCCATTGAAATTCTAATTTATATTCAGCAGATTAAACCGTAATCAAACCTTTTAGTCCCACGGTGCCCCTTTGCTCTAGCCTCTGGGCTCAGTCATTCTGTGTCACAGTGCGCACACTAACATCTCACTGCTGAAGCATGAAGTGAACTGACAGAAAAACTCCACCCAAACATTATAATCTTTGTATTAATTACTCAATCTGCTTGTATGTTTCACAGATTCAAGGCTTGAAGAGAAGAAATCGTGAAATGATGAATGAATAAAGCAGAAGGCAGCTACAAAGATAAAGGAATAAGAGTGATAAAACTGAAAAATAGAAGTTTTAGTACAAATTATTGGTAAATACGTAGGAGTCCACTGTCTAAAATCCTGCTTTTAAAGAAAAGAGAGGTGGAGCAGATCAAGTTTTCATAGTTTTTTTGATTTCCAAAAAACTGTAAACTGCCTCCATGTCTATCATGTGCCCATTTTTACAATGTAAGGCAGCGGTCCCCAACCTTTTTTGCGCCACGGACCGGTTTATGCCCGACATTATTTTCATGGACCGGCCTTTAAAGTGTCGCGGATAAATACAACAAAATAAAACTAGTACCGGAAGATTTATTCATAACACACGTGAAAAGACCCAGGAAAACCGAGTTAACGATAAAAACCATAACAAAATAACGCTGAAAACCGATAAAAACCCTGAAAACCATACATTTCACACGTGAGCCTCAACTCTCGCAGCCCGGTACCAAACGACTCACGGACCGGTACCAGTCCGAGGCACAGGGGTTGGGGACTGCTAATGTAAGGAGTAAAAGACTATTAAGTTATTAAGAATAAACAGTAGACTTTACATATTCTTTTTGTGCATGAATATTTGGCCTTGCACCTGATGTTTCTTTAATTTATATTTATTACAGCCTCTATGATACGGACCTAACTTCAAAATTACTCATCTCTGTAGAGCTTCTCCAAATACCTTTCTGTATGCTTCTGTACTAATTAAGAGCAAATTTAAAACATCAAATGGCTGTATTCCTCATGCACATTAGTGATATCCAAGTTGTGATGGCATATATTTCCACCTTTCAAAATATATATCCTAAATACTAAACCAAATGCTTAAAATTGAATACTTTACTAAGATCACATCTGAATAGTCTAACTAAAGCCATGAATCTTATAAACTGGTACTCCAAATTTCACATTATAATGATTATTTGTTGTTGTAAACAAAACATCTCTGCTACATTGCCAAACATACATCATGGTGAGTAAAACCTTTGTTTTTTAAATTACTTTATGTACTGTTTGTGGCATATGAATAGAGCATCCAAGGTGACCTGAAATAGACTGACTCCTCTAATGTGCTTTTTTTTGTTATTATTATTATTATTATTATCATTATTATTAAGCCTGTTGTCAGCGCTCTGCTAGCATTTGCCAATCCCTCTTCTCATACATATCCTTGTTTCCGCTTGAGTCATTAGCCTCTGATATAATTATTGTATGATGAATTGCCAATGAAACCAGCATTGCATTTCCAATATAAGTAAACGAAATTAATTAAAATCCTGGCAAACCTGTTCCTAATGGTAATCCATTGCTCAGTAAAATCCAGCACCTGGTTGTCTGTGTGCTCTTGCGTGAGTGCCTAAGAACCAGGAAAACATTGCCTCTCTTTGTCTTTTGTACCCTTCATTCAATCTTGTCTTTTCTGTCATATAACAATGTCAAACACACTTTTTTCACAGATATTTTGTGGCACATGACAGAGAATTTATTTCACATGTGAACTTGGGATTTCACGCGTGGGGTTTCATTATCACAAACACATTATTATAAAAAAAATCTTCCAGAGTTGGGTGACACAAAAAGAAAAGATTATTCCCTGATGGTGCAAAACTGCTAACCTATCTCATCAGGGTTACATTGTAGAAACCTAGCAATCTTTAGTTGTTACAGAAAATGAATTGGGATGGCTTTGGAGTCAGAGTGGGAAATCAGACAGGCTGGGTATATCTGACATTTTGTAAAGAAGCGGCAGAAGAAATCACGAAGGTCTCTGAGCCTCGGAGCTTGGGAGAGACAAAGCCGGGGCACGTGATTGCAATCAGGATGAATACTGTTGGGTATAAGGTCTGCAAGATACTCTAGTCACTGACAGAGCATCCACCACAGAGCTTGATTAGGAGTGTCCGGGTGATCGGCAAAGTGGGTGGGTAACCTCATTTCTTTCTAACTGCATCCTAAACTGCAATGATTCATGACTGTTTTGCTGTCCTGCATGTAAACAGTGAAACTTGCAGAGATTGATGGTTGTTGTGAAGTTGGGTGGTGGTAATAGCAGGCTATCTCAGGGCTTGTCCACATTCTATTCAAACAGATCCCTCCCTCAGGCCTCAAGATAAAAATCCCATCATGGGCGAAGGTGAAGACTGATAGAAATAAAGCTCAGGCTTGAGTCTTCAGGAGGCCTTTTGTCTCCTCAACGGGGATCTATGTAAAACAAATTCAGTTTTAAGTATTGCACATTTCCAATCATCTGCATGTAGTGCAGGGGTCCATTATGTCTGCATGGTTCAAATGATTTTGATGATAATGGCTTATATATCATTTCTCTTGCATTCATCCCAGCATAATTAATGTGTGTAATTAAGATTTTCATTACAACAGAGCAGCTGTTGTTAGCTTCATGCTGATAATGGACTTAGATCGGACTAAGATAAATTTGCTTTGTTGATTAGGTTAGGAATTGCTCAGCTGTTTAGTTTTAACTTTGAGCTTCTTGTTTTATGTTATGTAAGCAAGCCAAGCAATTGACGGTTCTTGTCTTAGAAGCGTTGGGCTGCCTCGGATGTGATTGAGAAGATATAACGTGGATAAAGCATAATTCATGCTCAAGCAAAACTGATTGAATACACAGTAAGCGCTGTACGTCATGATGTTTTGTTCGAGTGAGATTTGGCTGCTGGATTAATGTCTATTTGACTGTTGTGGAAACTGCGGGGACCGAATTTAAAGAGGTCATGGAAGGTGACTGACACTGCCCAGACCTGTCTGCCTCCTGTAATTACTGTGAATAAAATAACAACACTGTGCTTTTTTAAAAAAAAAAAAAACTCAAAAAGGTTGACCGGGTAACCAAATGAAACTTGTTTTATCAAAAGGAAGCAAGGACGCATTCAGTACACAGCAAACGTTTAAGGGAATAAAGGTAAAGCAAGGGAGTTTTCAAAGCAATACAGTGTGCAGTAAATGGATTTAAACATATACACATAGGATCATCTCATATAGGTACACTTTTTACAGTACTCAGAAGGTAGGTTTTTTTTATCATGAAAGATTGCATAAAATAAATAATGTTTTTAAACAGTGAGCAGTGAAAGCGTCTTGTGGTTGAAAAAGCATAAGTGGTTGCAGAAATCTAAGAAAAACTTTTCTGCTTCTCACTTGATTTTTGACCTTTCTTTCAGTTGATGGTCTCATTTGCAGTTTTCAAGTCTTTTTAAATGCTGCACATGTTTGTTGGTGTATATCGAGACCTTATGTACAGTTTATATAGAATGTGGCTGCATTGTGATTGACAAGTCACTTTTCTAAAAGTATGCATTATCACAGTTTCACATTCTGATCCAAGCCGCGCTCATCGCATTCCGTTTCTGTGGCCAAAATGCTCAGCTCGAGCTCAAAATGGGAATCCGAGCACCAGTGTTGGCTTTGTCTTTTGTATACAGTCTAAGGCCCTTGCCAAAGTTCTTCTGTGGATTTAGGCTGTCTCAGTTGCTTCTGCCTCGTCATATAATCTCAAAGTGACTGAATAAAGTCGGGGTTCTTCTGCTTCTTGTTTTTTTGTTTGTTTGTTTTGTTTTGAGGTTTTTTTCTGCTGGTTATTTGTTGCCATTGCTTCTGCTGGTGTTGTGTGATGTATGAAGTGCCTAACACGTTAAGTATGTGGGCTTTGATATCATTATGACGCACCAGATATTACAAGTTTATTTAAGGTTAATAATAACTGATTTTAAGATGGGATATACACTGTGAAGTTTGGTTATAAACCTAGAAGAAACATACTTCCAGGATTCACTTCTAAATTTTTGCCCTACATGGTGAAGCTTCCCAGTATATCTCTGACCTGCTGAAACCTCATCCTTCTTTCCAAACTTTTAGGTCTTCAGGTCAGAGGTTGGTGCTGCCCCCATGTGCTCCATTCAAAACTTGTGGGGATCGGGTTTTGAGGCAGTGGCAGCTAAGTTGTGGAATTGTCTTTCACTGTCTTTACACTGTACAGACTCCACTGATACTTTTAAAATGCAGCTGAACACAATTTTACACAGAAAATCTTTAATTTTTTTGTTTTTGTTTTATGTTTTCATTTTATTGTTTTATATTGTTATCATAGGTTGTATTTATATTTCTGGCTTTGTTGTGAAGCGCTTTGTGATTTTTTTTCTGTGAAAAGTGCTAAATGAATACATTTTACTTATTTACACTGAACCATATCAACATATTAAAGCAAAATAGAGTTAATTATATGTACTCAGAATCAGAGAGACTTTATTCATCCCAGAGGGAAACAGAGCTGTCATAGCAGCAAATATACAACAAACATCAAGAACTCATATAAAATGAGTATAGAAACAGAGATATTGATAAAGAAATATTAAGATAAATATATAGATATACTGTATTTTTCGGACCATAGGGCGCACCAGATTCCAAAGCCGTACTGTCGATGAACGGGTCTATTTTCATACATAAGGCGCACAGGATTATAAGGTGCATTAAGCGAAACAAAACAGTCAGATAAGTCAAACTTTACTCAACTTATTCTTCTTACTTCCTCCACTTCTGTACCATTAATTAATTAATGTTGAGTTCTCTCGCAGCTGCTCTATTCCCATGTTGTTGCAATATAACTAACCTCGTATTGTGGATGGATTATCTCAGTTGTTCTCCTGACTGAAGTTTGGTCAATTTACAGCATCCTGCTATGCGATCGCATTTGTCCCTAACCATCAGGAACCCTCACGTTATTTTTTATCGAATGGAAAAAAGTTAGCGTTCATCCTCCAGCTTCACTGTATTCATGTTATGCTAGCATAGCTGTGTCGCTAGCGATCACATAGCAAATCATTATATATGAGCTAGCCCAACTTCAGTAACCATGCAAATGTCACTGCTGTTTAGTTTTCTGTCTTCATTTATGTTGGAAGTGATAGCAGAGCTGTACGTTTTAATTTTTTCAGAAATCTCTCAATCAGAACATGCTATATAATGTTTAGGTGGAAACTAGCAAGCTAACTTCCTGCTAACTTCTAACTCTGTTAAATTTGATAAATTCTGTTTTCATGGATGCCTGGATGTTAAACTTAATTGTTACACCGGGTAACAATAACTTTGGGACGGAGTTTTGGACCCAGATTACTCCAAGTCCTCGAGGCTCCTGACTACAGTTGCTGTAATTATCCGACATTCCATCAAGCGGTGCGGCTTCGTAGCTTACTAAAGTCGTACTAAAACATTTTTTGGCGCATCAGATTATAAGGCGCACTGTCCATTTTTGAGAAAATTAAAGGATTTTAAGAGCACCTTATAATGTGGAAAATACAATAGGTATAAATATACATATAAATATAAAAGGACATCTGTGCAAATATATGTCTTGGTTTAAATCCACCCCGGCCACTTGCTGTGTGGTCTCCCACCTTTCCAAACCTATTCTTGCTTCACTGGCTTCCAGTGAAGTTCAAAAAGCTCTGCATGGACAGGCCCCTGCTAGCAGAGCTTCTGAAACTTTATCACAGCAGCCGGCCTTTCCAATGCTCTAACCAGGCTCTCCTAAGTTCCTAACTGTCCCTCACTCTGATTTTTAAACCAGGGTTGATCGTGCTTTTGAGGTTATTGCACACAAACTGTGGAATAGCCTTCCTGAGTCAGTCGGGTCTGCTGACTCTGTTATTTGTTTTAAACGTCTACTGAAAACTAGTTTTTGTAGCTTAGCTTTCCCTTAATCTTTTTCCCTTTTTCCTCGGACATAGTTTGCAACTATTTGCGCATATGTGTGTATGTTTAAACGAATGTCTGACTGTGTGGTTGATTATGTACTTTATGTAATTTGGTCCTTAGAACTCAAGATAGTGTTTCACAAAAAGGTTTTGCTTTTATTCTTTCAGTCAGGGTTGATCCAAAGGTTTATCGTGTGGCCACCAGTCCAGGATAGTAAAATGATTACCATGTCCCAACATGGCCTTTGCTGGGATATCTAGTTATCTGGACTGTGTCTATGTTAACAGATTTGAGGTTGGCTGATAGGTTGCTCTTAGGCATTGTTATCCTTTGGAGTGTGGTGTTTTTCTGTATCGGGTTATTATCTACCTTCATTATCCCTGTGCCTCACAAGGGCAGCAGTAACATTAATGTTGGGGCTTCTGTTGTATTTATCAACCTTGTGAATAAGAAGGAACTTAATCGGGGCATGAAGAAAAACCAATGAAACAATTAACCTGATCTCAGAAGATTAACTATTAATTTGCAGGACTCTAATAAATAATTAAAATCATCAAAATCACCTGGAAATCAATATAAGTTATTAGTTTAATCAGTCCCATAAAACACATTAGACTATTGATTTAAAACTGGTTAATAATTAAATTAATCCAATCATTGTTACATCTCAATGGCCAGTGAGGCTGAAGGATTTGACAGTTCCGCATAGCAGAGGTTGGCAGCATTCACTCCTATACAACATTAATCTAACCAGTATGTGTCGAGGTAATTATTTACAAAAGGAATGAGCATAAACACAAAAATCTAAATGAAGACTAAGACCAAACAGAGTATGCATGTGTGTGGGGTAAACAGAGACATTTTGTGCCTGTAGGAGTGTGTTTTTTTTCTCTCTGTAACATGTGGTTGAACATGTGTTCACTAAGAACAAAGGACATTTGTGGCAGGATCCCTGAATTACCTCAAATTTCCTCCCATGTACGAATAACGATGCCAAGTTAATAACTATTGTTATAAGTTAGGGGTTAGCATAGCAACCATAAGACTTGTAACACTCTGGAACAAAAGCATTACAGATGTCAAATAAATGAAACAACTTGTTGCATATACATTGATTTCTTCTAAATTTCTTAGTCATGTGTATTAAAAGCTATGTTGTGCCCTGGTAGCTTACTGCTATGTGGTTTAAGGAAGCACTGTGATTCACTTCAGCTGCTGTCCTTTCAGATCCAGGTCCACAGGAAAGCAGGGTTGCCCTTCAGCTCTTTTTAGCCAAGTTAGCACTCTGCACAAACATGCTCTGCTGTTGTTTATTCTGATAAATTTAGCAGCTATAGCTAACTTCAACCTTTTAACGTGGTTAGTAGTGGGTACCACCCAACCACAAAATATTTTTTGCTCTTATCACAAGACTGTTTTGTTGTGTCTATTTACAGATCACAAGGTAGAGAGCTTGGAGGGGAGAGTTCAGGAGGGGCGTCTTTTAGAGCAGTGAAGAACAGCCTTCTCGCCTCAGAGGTGAGAATGGAAAAGAGCCTGAAAAGAATGCCAGCTGTGGTTTTGTCTAGCTGGTAAAAGGTGTGGTGTTACAGATGCAGGAGATGACCTTTCACCTGAGATTGAGAAGTTGTGTTTAAAGTACATGAATGAATGGATCTATGGCCTTCCTCAAGACTCCTACATCTCTTAGATGAAAAATATTTAATTGTTCTACATTGTTCTGACCTATGCAAACTGGAAACTGGAATGCTGGAAACCCACAATGTGGGTCAGCAGCATGTCAGCTTTATTTTTATAAAAGCATTTTTTTGTCTTTTAATTTAGACTCTATTAAACTATGTTGCTCTGGGTGTCTCATAAGGGAAGTCAGCAGTTTGTCATCTTGAAGTATTTAATGTGTGCCTTCTTGAATGTATGTAAGATTTTTCAGCTGTAATTTTAAATTTAAATTCTGATATTTTCTTATTCAAAATATGTTCAAATCCAAATGGGTTCTCAGTAAGCTCATTGAAAGACACACTTGCTTTTAATTTTTCAACCACATCTAAATATATGTCTGTCACAAACTGAGCCATTCACCTTACTACATGGAAAACTTATGTTTAGCTGTCACCTGCTATTGCGCGGTTTTAGCTGTGTACAAACACAAAGATAAACATGAAACTGTACGTGCAGTGCAGATAATGAAGGGTTTGCAGTAACTGTCAGTCTCCTCAGATCCCAGCATGCATACAGGAGATTATTCCTGGGGAAGTGACATGCCAATGACATTCAAATCCGTACACAATTACTATTATACAGACTTCAAGGAGACACTGGGAGTCATAAATCTCCAAGAATACAGTCACATTCGTGAAAGCATATTGTGCTCAATAGCATTTAATCTATTTCAAAAGACAGACAGCAATTGGTACAAGACAAAAACTTATCACTCTAATACAATAATTCAATCCAAATAAAGGATTGAATTTGGACAAATAAAGCCTTTAAAATCAAATAATTTAGTAACAAATCACTATTTTGATGTTCTGAAAACAGCATTTAATGCATTTAGTACTTTGCATTCTAATAACATGCCTGCTGCAAATGTATACATGTTCAGTTTTGTGATTCCTTGCATTTCTTTTCATTGCTTCCTTTCTCTTGAAGCTCAGATGAATCATTAAACTACATTTAAAAGTATATTTACAGACAGTGTTGGGAAGGTTACTTTTAAAATGTATTCCACTACAGATTACAGAATACATGCCCCAAAATGTATTTTGTAACGTATTCCATTACGTTACTCAATGAGAGTAACGTATTCTGAATACTTCGGATTACTTAATATATTATCATGCTTTTTACAACTACATGAATGTACTATTGCTGTGTGATTTATTACTATTACTGAAGGTTATTAGCCATAACAATACCAACTAGAATTTTACTACGTACTACACTGCCCATGAGGCTACATTCTTTAGGCCTATGCCTGTAACACTCTGCTATTGCCTTCATATTAAATAATTTTTTAATAATTTTTTTAAATATTTCTTCACGTCATTATGTGGGCCGCAAGTAGGGGTGACATGGGCCGCGGGATTGAGACCCAGGCATTAGAGCCTCTTAATGCATCACATTATTACCTAAAATACTGAGAGGCAGTGTTCTGATCTTGTGCGTTATTACCATAGGAAAAAATTTTTTTCAAAAGTTTTAATATTACGTCTTATACCCCTCACCCCTTTAAAGCCCAGCATATCGTATTTCATACATGTCTTTTTGTGAGTTTTTGAGACTTCTACATCATCAGCGTGACTTTATTTTACCCTCAAAAAATGATATAAATTGTATGACACATTTTATGACTAAATTGCATAAATATGGCTTTTGTAGCAAATGTAAAACAAATTAAAATTCATATATATGCAGATTAAAATGTGATATTATTTTATATATTTTGTCTAAAGGTTCAACAAACACTCCATTATCAAAAAATTGGTTCAGGTTTTAAAGGGTTAACAGATATATACACTCACTGGTAACTTTGATAGGTACACCTTGCTAATACCTGGTTGGACCCCCTTTTCTATAATTCTTCATAGCAAAAATTTAAGATGCTCTGTTGCATTGAGATGTGGAAACAGTGGAGATCATGAACTTACTGTCACGTTCAAGAAACCAGGTTCAGACGATTTGAGTTTTGAAAGCGATATAGGGGTGGACATGGTAAACAACAACACTCTGGTCAGACTGTGGTGTTTAAATGATGTTTAGTTAATGCTAAGGGCATTAACTTATTCATTTGAAATGTGTTGTGTTAATTTCTTACCTTACCATCCAATTGTTGCATCAGAAACTAAGACTCATCAGGCCAAGAAAACATTTTCCAACCTTCTGCTGTAGCCCATCTGCTTTCAGGTTTGATGTGCTCTGTGTTCAGAGTAGTTCTTCTGCATCAGTCATTCTTCTCCATACACTGAATAAAACAAGTGGCTATTTAAGTTACTGTTACCTTCTCATTAGCTCGAGGCAGTGTGGCCATTCTCCTCTGACCTCTTGCATGAACAAGATATTTTTGTCCAAAGAACTGCAGATCTTTTTTGGACCGGCTTTTGTATCCTCTGATTGTGCAGAAACCATGTCCAGTGTTTACAGATCAGAAGATTCAGAAATACTCAGACTACTCTGTGGGGCACAAGCAACCATATCAAAGTCAGATATGTCACCTTTCTTCGCTCAGTAGACCGCTCAGTTTGAACTTCAGCATGTAATCATCTACATAACTACATGTACTGAGTTGCTGCCATCTGATAGTCCCATCAAATATTTGCATTAACAAGCAGTTAATGCATGAACATAATAATGAACAGTTGTACCTAACAAAGTGGACAGTGAATGTATGTGATACAATATTACAGTCACTGTATCCTGAGTGTTAAATGACAGAAAGAGTTTACTGTAAAAATTAGATGTTCTGTTGGGATGCTTCAATGAATGTAGGATCCAAGAATGTGCATTTGGGAATCTTACAGTTTTCAGAGCTCATTACATTTCCTGTAATAAATCATTTAAGAACCTGTCTAATTAAATGTGCATAGAGTTGAGATAAGCAGTTTATTTCAATTCATGCCTCATGTGCAGATGTTACCATGTAGGTGGAGTGAATGCAATGGATAGCACATTTCACCTTACATGGATCCAACTCTTACTTACTGCTTAAGAGGCTATATTCAGGTATAATTACAACATCCCAAACTGTATAATGATAGCCTTAACCAACCATAACCATCGCATGACAGAACTAGCTCTGATTAAACAGGGCTGGATTACATAATATGTGTTCAAGGACTATAAAATTAAATTTCACAAAATAAATCATATGTTTAAACTAACACCTAGCACTTTAACACAATGATACCACTGTTGTTCTAAACAAAACATATGTGCATCATCGCACAGAAAACATGGTTAGCAAGTACTCACGAGTATAAATCATTTCTGTCCCATGCTGCTGTGATCAGCACAGCTGTGGCATAAGACGAACAATGCCACTGATATTGATTTGTCACAACACCCTCCAATTTACATGCATTTCCCTTCTCTCTTGCACAGTTCATTATGCATATGATTAAAACCTGCAACAGCAGGTTAGGATGCTGTCATTATCCTTACACACCTGAACATTTGCTTTGTGCAGTTGTATTTTTGTACTTTTAAAATAACAACCTCCTCTTTGTTAGCTAGGCACTCGGGGACCCTGGCTGACACAGCTGCAACTTGCTGTTTGCTTTGTTCACACATTTTTTAACCAAGTTTGAGACCAATTTGCAGTTCAAATATAAACTAGAATGCTACCAGACTTCTGACTTATTTCTGTTACTGCCGATTGTTTACTTGAGTTTCAGCTGTGATACAACAAAAGAGTTCATTTAGACTTAACCTTTAAATGCACGCATACAACCAACACTTCATTATAATATATTTCCTTTTTTATAAAAAAAAAAAAAAGAAAATCTGTGGTACTGTATGTCTTTAATAATGAAGTGGTGAAATGTCAAATATAATAAGATCATTGTTTTTAAATGTTACCAACAAAGTATTAAAATTTGCAAGTAACCAGTACCAGTAGCATTGAGCTCACTGTTAGGTTGCCTATACCTAGTCATAATGACAGAGGGGAGTGTTTGTTTGGATAGTCATCACAGTAAGAAGATGGAGCTGCAGATGATTACGGGTTTAGTTTAGAGCTGCGTTTCCCATGATGCTGGAGGGCTTTGATGAGCAAAACTGGTACATGGCTGTTGTGGACATCTACAGGAAGCGGTGTCTGAAAAGGGCTGGGAAAATCATCAAAGACCCCAGTCACCCATCACATGGACTCTTCACCCTCCTGCCCTCTGGGAGGCGCTACAGGAGCCTCCGGACTAAGACCACCAGGTACCGGAACAGCTTCTTCCCCACAGCTGTCAGACTCCTGAACTCTGCCTCCTGACACCTGACCCACGTTAACACATGGACTGGACATACACACACCCACAACCACCTACACACAATGGACAACTGTACCCTCATACACACAATAATAACATAGACTGAACCACCACTCACAACCACTAGCACTTTATATAGCCTCTGTAGAAATTATCCACATATCTCACTTATCTTAACTGCACTACTGTATAATTCTGTGTAAATAATCATTCTGTACAATACGATAATTTTTAATTCTACAACTGTTTATAACCTGCATAGTTCACATTTCTGTATAGCTGTATATCTCATATTTCTGTATAGTTTTTTTAATTTCGTATTCTGTACAGTTTTTCATATTTATATCTTGTTCATATCCTGTACATAGCTTGTACTCACTACAGCCTGTACATACTTATAGTTATAGCATATTCATAACATACTTCATACCGTGTACATTATAACATACCATAATAGACCCATTTCTGTAATATACTCACATATCTATATTATTGCTAATATATATTGTAATATATCTATATCATGGCTAAAGCACTTCTGGATGGATGCAAACTGCATTTCGTTGCCTTGTACCTGTGACATGTGCAATGACAATAAAGTTGAATTCTATTCTATTCTATTCTATATAGACTAATAAGGAAGCTGTATTTTATTAACTGACTCGACTTTTAAAGATATATAGTTTTTTCAGGCCTTATTTCTAATATGTGGACCCAGAAGATCTCAAAAGTACACTCTCTTTTACTGATCCCATCTACACTGATTTTGTTTAGCAGATTTATTCCAAGTCACAATTGCCTGTAAGCAGGAAAAGTACATCATACAAATCTCCCTCTACACTTAATATTAACAAATCTTTAAAAAATGATGCAAAATTTTAACAACCACAACATATTTCAAGCAATGTGATTTTAATTTATGCTCTAATCTAGCAAATCTAATTGCAGATGTGATGAAATTCTAATAATGTCAGAAAACATCCCATGTGTTTAAGGGTTAACTGAACATTTTATGGTGCTTTCTAAATCCATTATCTTCCTACATGTGCATGGAGAAATCTTTAATTTTCCAAGCGCACCTGCTCTTATTAATCTGGCATCTCTGCAGTTCAATTCCTGGCTAGAATTATTATTCCGGTGACATTTTTGCACTTCCTTATGAAAGTAAATACTGGGGGAAATAAAGAGAGAGTAAGTGCAAAATTGAAACATGCTTGAATGAAAACTGAATGAAGCTGGAACAGTGTCCTGGTGACCTTTTCTAATTGAGTGGCATGAAACTTTTGGATGGGGGTCACGCTGTATGACAGTAGATGACATTTACATACACATGAGGCATTAGATTGATATTCGGATTTTAAATGAAATCCATACAGTATTAAAAGTAGCTGAAATGCAAAATCAGCACATGGTCCCTGTGGCACTTCCACAAGGTGGAAATCAAGACCACTGTCATAAACCACTAAAAGGAAAAATAAGACACTTCATGATTTTTGTGAATTGCAACAGACCAGGAGCTTAAATTCCAAGTACCCTTAAGCTACAGTGTACCATTGTGCCAGTCCTGTCCTCTATGAATTGCATTTGTAATAAAAATAAATAGAAAAAGAAATTACTCTGAAGGAAATGTAACACAGTGATTATACTTCCTATCAGCATAATGAGGAAACACGGATAATTTACACATTTAGATCCATCCATTTTCTTACGTGTACTCTGCTAACACAGAGAAAACCATTAGCACTCACATTAACACCTGTTTAGAATTTAGAATCACAGAACAACCTAAGAATCAGGTTTTTGGACTGTAGGAGGAAGCTGGAGTACCTGGAGAGAACAGGAAAAACGTGCAAACACCAAACAGAAAAGCCCCAGGTGGCCGGTAGATTCAAACAAGATTCAAGCTCTTCTTGCTCTGTGACTAACTGTTAGGCCACATTTAAGATTAGTTATTAATAACTAATCAACTGCCATACATTTTGCCTCACATGTATACTGACAATATCAGTGATATATGCTCTTCGACTCTCAAAGACTCTAACATTAATAAACTTTTCTTTTTTTCTTCCTGCTGGTGTTTATGAACTCATAGCACTTAATTAAGCTCAGAAATTATGGTGTGGTTTAATAAGAAGCTGAAGTGCCTCGAGGCTATGAGCAGTTATTTAAGATCAAAATTAAAATGTTTTACTCCAACTGCAAACCTGCCCAGCCAGTCACTCTACTCATTTTATTTACCTCGTCTATCTCTAGCGGCACCAGTTCATCTGCATCAATGAAAAAAAGTTACTTTAAGCTCGGCCCAGTGGTCCCAGTGGCTATGCTGTCACAGGGCCTCAATGTTCTGAGTAGAACATTGAGGGAACAGGATAGGGTGAACTGGAGCCAGGCCCGGGGAGGGTGCCCAAGGGGGAGCATCTAGTGGCCGGGCCACTAGGCCGAGCCCAGCTCAAAAAAGGGACATTGGCCCATTCTCCAGTAGGCCCACCACCCTCAGGAGGCGCCATAGGTCATGGGGTGCAATGTGAGCAGAGGCCCTGGCGGACCAATCCCTGACTACCAAAACTAGTGATTGGGACATGGAATGTCACCTGCCGGATAGGGAAGGAGCCCACTGCACTGAGCTGCAGCCTCAAGGTACTTGGTGCCTGTTGTGGTGGTAACCCCCAAACCAAATGGTCGACACCAGTGGTGAAGGGAGCCACCAGGCTGAAGAAGTAGTCCTATCAGGCTTGGTTAGCCTGTGCGACTTTGGAAGCCTGCTGATAGTACCGACAGGCCAAGTGGAACGCGATTTAGGCAGTTGCTAAAAAACTCAGGTGTGGGAGGAGTTTGAGGAAGCAGAGTCTGGGGACGAGGGGGACAACTCGTCTATCTCTGGGGGTGAGATCACTGAGGCAGTTAAATTTGGTCCCTGGTGGCAGGGCCCCTAGGGTGGATGAGTTTCTTCGGGAGTATGGAGTGTCTGGCCCTTTGCTACAGGCCATTTGATCCTTATACAACAGGAGGTTTGGTCCGCATAGCCGGCAATTAGTTGGACTCATTTGCGGAGGGTGGTGGACTCTGCCAGGCTGTCACAGCGGCGCTCTCAGAATCTCATCTCTGCTTTTCACAGATGATGTGATTCTGTTGGCTTCATTGGGTGATGGCCTCCAGTTTGCACTGGAACGGTTCGCGGCCAAGTGTGAAGCGGCGGGAATGAGAACCAGCACCTCCAAATCTTAGGCAATGGCCCTCAGCCTGAAAAGGGTGGAGTGCCCATTCGTCAGGGACAAGTTCCTGATCAAGTCTTGTTAACGAGTGACGGAAAAAGGGAGTGGGAGATAAACAGACAGATTGATGCTGCAGCTGCAGTTATGCGGAGGCTGTACTGGTTCAACATGGTGAAGAGAAAGCTGAGTGTAAAAGCTCGTCACTTATGGTCACAAGCTGTGGTGTCATGGTTCTCAGGATCTGGAGAGGGTGTGGTGTGTTTTTGCCATCGCCTCTCCCACCAGGGCGGAACTGAACTTTGCTTCCCCACCTCTGAACCCGCCCTAAATGCACACCTAAGGCTTGTTCACGCTGATTCTGCTCTAACTTCTCATCAGGAGTATTATTCCTGGAAGACTACTTAAGACGGCAGGAGATGTTGCTTCCTCACTACCTAGCGTCAGTGTAGCCTAGCCTCTTGAGTATCATTTTTGATTTCCCAGAGTTTCCTCCTAACGTTGTTTTCCTTTGTATACAGGCCTCTCGGATTCCCTCCCCGTCTCTCCTGCAGCCTGGATTCCTGTGGATGTGTGTGAGTGAGCAAGAGCGCTCTGGGAGCGACCTTCTCTCACCCTCGGACCTCCCCGACGACAACACCCCCCACCCCACGGAGTACCATGTTACCTGTTCCACTGTATATATGTATATATCCTCACAGACTGTGACATGTGGGTAGTGACGAAAGAACGAGATCGCAGATGCAAGTGGCAGGAATGGGCTTCCTCTGAAGGGTGGTTTGGCTTGTCCCTTTGATATAGGGTGAGGAGTTCGGCCATACAGGAGGGACTCAGAGTAGAGCCGCTGCTCCTCCACATCGAGACGAGCCATTTGAGGTGGTTCAGGCATCTGACAAGGATGCCTCCTGGGTCCCTCCTGGATGAGGTGTTCTGGGCATGTCCCACCAGGAGGAGGCCCAGACCCAAGACACACTGGAGAGATTATCTCTCAGCTGGCCTGGGAATGCCTTGGTGTTCTCCTGGACCAGCTAGAGGAGGTGGCCGGGGACCCGGCCTCTGACTGACACTTTATGCACGTACTAATAGAGCAATTGGACCCTGTTTTAAACACTGTGTATCGTAGCAATCTATGCGAATCCGTGAAGACCATTTTGTTAACACACTAACTCCTAAACAAAGTTTTATACTCAAATATAAAGGGTTTTATTTTCAAATGTAAGCGTATGCATACTGAACAATGCAAACTGAAAAATTATGCATGATGCAGATTTCTTGTTATTCCATTATTTCATTCTTGGGGAGAGCACAGCTGTTTCAGCAGGCAGCCATCATCAGTGCCACCAGATTTGGGATAGGCTTTTTGTTGTTTGCAAACAATAACTGTCTGAGAGCAGCAACTTAAAATTCATTATTTGTTTTCTCCAGGATTGTTTTTGTATTTGCATGTGCTATCAACCCCTTGAGGAAAAAAAAAGAGGAAATGTTTTGGTGTTGACTGAGCATCTGGTTTTGGTATTTAAGGATGTGGTTGCAATCCTAACCCCTCAGTAAAAATAGCTTTGCTTTCTTTTAATCAGGGTGCAGAGGAAGATGTCATGTTTTAATTTCCTATTTGTTTTCACTCATTTCCTCCCTCTTCCCTGCTTCAAATGCTGTTATCTGCGACACCCGCCTCCCTCTACTGTGGTCTTTTCATTTCTCCATAGACAGCCTTGTAAGTGTGCACATGCTGACATTTTGGGGACAGGATTACACAGGCAGACTGACGCTTTCAGTGATGGCCTTGAGTAATGTTGTCACAAATTGAGACAAGTGTCAACCTGTATAAATTCATCACAAAATTAACACTCTGAGAAAAACAACATTCCCGTTAGTGTGTACGTGCGTATATATTCTGTAAGTAAAAAGGATAAATGAGGCATCTCTTCACTATTGACTTCCCATGACCCTCATGTGCAGTGTGACGCTTCAGCACTTGCAGTTGACTGAAATAAATGTCTTCTCTGGTAAGAGCTTGAGATCAGTTATGCTACCTTCAGCGCCCGAGAGGAGAAAAGCACTCTTTGCTTTAAAGGACACTGACATGAATGATTCACTTCATCATTCATTCTTTCACCGTGTCCTGATAATAAACATCCAACATGGTTCTCTACAGTGAGCAGTAAATTTTAGACAATACTCAATCAAACTCTCTTTGCATCGGCATTGACATGTGTTAGAGCTACATCACAGCAATTTACTTTGTTGTATCACACAACAAAAGAGCAGCTGAACAAAAGCTTTTTGTTTGCCATATTAGGTGGGATCATGAACTAAAACTCAAATATCTTCCTGTTTTAAATTTGTCTATTTTTCCCTTGATGATCACATGTTTGTGCACTTTTGAACTACTTCCTGTTTCTGCTTTTACATTATTCAGTGAAAGTCCCATTCTGATCGGTTACCACGGACTCGGAAACAGTGAGCAAACCTCAACTTCTGCGTCAAACTAACCCAACTTTTCATGTCAAGGATCATTGCTGTTGATAAGAGCTGGGTCCCCAGCTACAATCCAGAGGCTTTACAGCAGTCTTCAGTCTATATTGTCCAATCCCAAAGGCAACAGGAGTATTTTCTCCTTCTTTTTTTCCAACATTTGAGAGGTTGTGAACCTTGAATTCATCCCCCAGGTTCAAACTGTCAGTTCAGAGTTCTAACATCTGTTGTGTCTCCTCTGTGTTGCCGTAGTGCACACAGTACAGGAAAATGTGTTTGGCCTCAAGAACTCAATTGTAGCTTGCTCACCAGATTTGCCTCCCTCTGAATTTGTCCTCTTCTCCAAAATGGAATTCAAATTATAAAACTGCCATTTGGAGCAATCTAGAAATAACATCCATGCTCAGTGTTACATTGCTACCCAAAGAGACCACCTTGAAGTGGTTTTAAGTCAAATCTAAACCTGTTTTTGTAAGGCAGAGAATTTATCGAGCCTGTTGTCTTTTCTAAAATTGGATTTTTTTTAACCTAAATTGCAACATGAGTTTTTTAAACAATATTTAATATCATATTTGTTAAGTGGCTGTATAGACACTTGTAATTAATTGAATCCAACAACAACAAAAAAGCATAGGATCATGTAGGCATGCCATTAATTAAAAGACGGTTTGTTGTTTCTGCACCTGTGATTAAAAGGAAATGTAACACTTTTTTATGCATAACCTTTTTACTCTTCATGAATTTTTTATGAAGAGTTTAAAAGATAATAATTTTTTTTAATGTAAACAAATCTCAAAACAGGAGACGTCTTGAGATTTCTCCTTTTTTCAAAGACCCCAAAATATTCAGTTAGCAGCACATTATGCAAACATTATAGCTGATACAACTCCACAAAGTAGAAACACATTGATATTAAAAGAACCTGCTAAATTTCTTTTTTTTTTACTTTGTCTTGTCTTGTAATGTAATATCTATTTGCACTACTAGAAAGGACATGTTGCTAGGAAACAAAATTCCCTTAAACCATAATAGTAATAATAAGTCAGTGCTACAGAAAGTTCCTTTCTAGCAGGTAATGCGAAGTGATTTCTGAATTGTAAGAGTTAAACAAACTGATTATTAGGACATTTCAATAAAAAAAGACACCTTCATATATTTGGACTGAGCTAGAGACTTAAAAAGGAATAGATTTTTATAATGTATATCAAATGGAAAGGCTGATGACAGTCAAAATCACAAAAAGCACAGGGGAAACAACCAAATTGCATCATGGGTGGAGGTAAAAAAAAAAAAAAAAAAAAAAGAGAAAGAAAGAAAAACATTCATCAAATGCAGGTGTTTGTTTGGATGCTGCAGTTTGGATTTGCAAAAGACAAACCTGAACCGAAAAGACAAGAGAACAAACAGTCGGAGCAACTGGAATGTGAAAAAGTACATCACGCCAGCCATTGCAAACAAGTAAACATGTTGCCCCACAAATGATGTGGAATGGTAATGGGGCAAGAAGTTGAAAATGTGTTACCTCATGTTTCTCACACACCAGGGTAAGGAGGGAGACGATGCAGTTTGGTGCAGGTAACAAAATGTGATGATTCACTTCTGTGGCCAATCAGCGCAGTTTGAATAGAGCAGAAAAGATGAATGAGACGTGTCGTTCCCCAAAAGCAGTGATAAAATCTGATTGGTGGTGTCCTGCAGATTGTGTTTTAGTGAGTGACAAAAAGATGAGCTGCCAGTGCCCTCGCCTGATTTTATCATAGAGGACAAAGAAAAAAAACCTAGACTGTGTCACTGGTCTGATGTTGGTCTGATGCTGCTGTCTATCCATCACGGTCAGCTCTGAACCAAGAATCAGAGCATCCTATGTTGTTTCCTGGAAATAGATGACAAAATAGTTTGTGGACACCTGCAGTGGAAGACAGTCTGAAAAAATGACACCGGAGCGGATATATTAGTCTCCTACTGATCTCATTTACAAAGTGATTGGTTTTGTGTGATGCTTACGTGTCCTGCTGAGATTCACAGACTGTGGCACACCCAAGAGTGAATTCCTCTTTGTCACATCCTCCTCACTCAGGCATGCTTTGTGAATAGCAATCATACAATAACAAGAATCTTGTTATTGCTCAAAGACTGGGCAGAGATTCAAGCTCGGCACAAGTCAGCAAGTGCACAGAATTTATGTGGTAAAGTCTGCAGTGAGGGGGGTCCTGCTTTGAAAGCTTTAGACATACACCTTCTTAAAACGATGAATTAATATCTGCTGCCGGTGATGCTATTTGTTAAATAACATTCATCAACACGAGACTTTTTTAAAAGAAGCATAACCAAGATTTTTATGGTTATGCAATATGGAGACCATCCCTGCCAAGAAGGATAGGTGTTGATTTCATTTTACTAAATACTAAATATGCAGATGGATGAATACGGTACAGAAATATTTGGCTGAAAGTCTGGTCATGATTGGCTTCTGTTGCATACATTTTTCTTCAAAAGAGTTCTTTAAGATACCACAAATAAAATTGTTTCCTTCCTTTAAACAATTAAAAAGTAACATGACCATTCTGAAACATGCGCTATTTATATTCAAGTTTTCATTGGACCTGCCGTCCCTGCAGCAGGGATAACAATTAAAGATGCATGAAAGATTCTCACTGTTGACACACCAAAGACTTTGATATATGATAAGAGTAATAATGCAGTGCTTGACACCGCATAAATCGCATTGCATTTCTACCCGTTTCTTTTTTACTGTTTTTGTACTCGCAGAACTGCAGTTAGATTTAGGTAGCATCTGCTTGACCTTGTTTTACTAATGAACCGTGCAGTCACTGTGTTTTTGTTCTTTCATCCACCGTAGAAAGGCGTAATTGTGTAGAGGTGAATGTTTGCAGAGGAAGTGTCTTAAATGTGTGTTCCTCAAAAGGAAAAGACGTGTTAACCCTTTTCCCACTTACCTTGTGTCATCTTCACTTTAGCTTATCACCATTAGACTCTGACTATAGTTATTGTGTTGACATAGAACATCTTTGTGCCCTAAATGAAGGTTCAAGGGGTGCAGCAGAGTTCTAGAGTCAATCCAAATAACTTCTTTAGCTTCATTCCCTATTGCCGAGTAGTGCTGGGCTACTGGATGTGTCGTTCTTTTGATTCTTTTTCTTTCTTTAACTCTGTTCAGCATAACTGCTGAGTAGCTTAACATAGCTTGTAACTCATTATTTTTTGTCGTGTTGGGCTAAAGCAGTCAGACGAGATTTTCCGTTATGAATGGTGAAGGCGAAAGTGCCACTGTGACCTAGCGCTGCACGGTCAGTGTTAAGTACTGCACAGCAAAGCTCCAGAGTGGAAGTTTCCTTTCTATATCTGTCAAATTTCTGAAATAACAAGCTATCCTGGAGCCAATGGTCTGCTGCACCAACACCACCACACATTACAGGTGTACCATGATCATAGCACATATGACCAGCATGGGTTACACAAACCTGTTTGTTCACTTAGAGGCTGCCGAGCATTCTTCATCTGATGAAATCATTCACATCCTTTGGCTTGTGGGATTTGTTAAGTTTAAAACTAATTTTGGTGATTATTCTTTGGTTGTTGCTGTTGGATTCCAAACGAATCCATGCCTGTAAAGCTGTTGTTTTTTCCTCACACCAAATGGTGTGTGAAAAAAATGGCACGCTTTAAATATAAAACCGTTTACATTATTAAATCCCACATTTGGCAGTCTGGCAGAACACGAGATTCAAATACGCATTTGCTCGTGGCCAAAAACGCCACACGACACTTTAAACATTGCATAATGCTTCCAGATTTCTTTTATTCTTATCACCCTCTGCAATTACAGTACTTGATTAAAACATTTCTGCTGCACATTCTCGGTCTCTGTGTTTTTGGATGCAGATCTGAATTCACATCCAGGTTTTATGTTTCTGCACTTTTAGTATTAATACATTTTGTGTCTTGTTCACCTTTGAATGAGGTGAATGTACCTCTTAAGTAGGGATGGCTACTCAACGTAAATTACACACGAACAACATTAAGCTACTCACGCAGAGAAGAACGGCTGCTGCTGCCATCATCATTTCTGCTACACTGGCAGGGCTAGGGGCCAGGACTGTACTCTTCGGGTTCTTGGGGGATGTTGCTAACTCCGGGTCTGATAACAGGCACCACACCCGCAGTAGATGTGCACGGTGTGAGGTCTCGCAGCAAGCTATCAAATACGGCGCATTTCCCGGCTTTTAAAAAAAACGCTATGCGTCGCCAGGTGTTTCATCGGATTTGAGGTGTGACCTCCTTTGCACAGTATCACAGTATCAGCTTAAAGCACTTGTTGCAGGCTGCTGAGTTTGCATCTTTTGCTGTGAAGTACAGCCAGACTTTGACCGCTTCGCCTTGGGCATTTTTAATCTGTAGCTCTGTTCTAAAAGAACGTACATACCTGGACCCGCCTACTATCCTCGGAAACGTAAAATGATTGGCTAGAATTCAAAGTGTATGACATCTTTGGAAAAAAAAGCACCGAAATAAAGCACCGAAATGTGCGCTGCTTTTCGGTCTGGTTACTACCGTTTATGTCAGAACCGGTGCCATCATGGCACCGGATACCGGTACCCAGCCCTACTCTTAAGTGCTTACAAGTAGCACAAAAACAAATTAAAGAGGAACCACAGTTGCTTTTTAATTTACCTGTATGCTCCCCACTGTTTGCATCGCCGTTCTGACATCAATCAACCGGCATCTTGTTTACCTTCTCTTAGTTCTTGTTGATATTTTGATTGCTTTTTATTTTTAACTTCCTCCGTTTATCATGAGTATTCATAATCTATGCCCTTCCAGACAAAAAAAAAAATGTATTTCACCTCGTCATTTTCAGATAAATCATTATAGCAGAAATAAAAAGGCAAAACTACAAGGTGTTTGTTTTTATTTTCCTTTGTTTCATAGTTACTTTGTTTATCAGAGTGTATTGGCTTTTTCCCTCAAATCAATTTACAGAAAAAAAGTGTTTGAAGCAGAGGTAGCACCGCTACACTGCCACTCACCATGTGTCATCTGAGTGCCGGGTCTTATCTGTGACCTTTTCTCAAGGCCTGTGCTCTGAGATTCTATCTGCTTCATGAAAAGGGACAAGTGGGCAGTTTAAATTTGATCTGAAATTGCCTTGATATTGTCTTAGTCTTTGAATGGTTATGCCGTCAGGGAGTGTAGTTGTTTTCTCTTTACCCATTTCTCTCTCTCTCTCTTTTTCTTTCTGTATAGGCGATTTTTCATTTTTCTATCACTAGCTCGGCAACTTTTTGTTTTTCGCTGTCCTTGACATTCTTTTGTACCTATGTGACTTTGTAATTCATTGCCCGGTTTGTAACATGTTCACAATAAACAGAGTGGTGACAAACAAGATTTTCAGGCTATGTAAATACTTGCCAATAGTATTGTATCTGCACAACTAATAATAATTTGGCACTGATTTTCTGTAGGAGAAGAGATTTTCTCATGTATTTATGAATTATGAGAGTTTTCTAATGTCTGTACTGCTGTTTGTTTTTTTAAAGGAAACAAAAAAGAAAGCTAGAGAAAAAAGACAGCAGGCAGATGAAGGACTGTGAAGAATGAACAGGGAAATGGCAAATGAAAGCTTGAAGATGGTGAGGGATTTTCTGTAAGTGATTGGCTTGGCTGTCTTTGTGGTCTGTGGTCTCAGGTTTTTATAATCCCATCCTGTGATGCTCTAATCTCCCTTTTCTTTTGTACACAGTAAATAGCCTCATTACATGGGGCAGAGCTGACGATTTGTTATAAAAATGGAAATGAAGAGCCAAGAAAAACCCTTTATTAAATACTTGCCTTCCTATACGTACCCTGTCAGGCCACTGGCACCCACACGATTACCATAAAAGATCATTTCAGAACAGCGCGTGGGAACCGATGGGCTCACTGAGCAACTTTGAGGCACTTGTGAAACAGCGAAGCAAACAATGGTGGTTCTGGATTTTCACACCCCACCTTCCTGTCAAGATGCTTTTTGTGGGCTATAATTAAATGGGAGAATTAACAGTTATTGTACATTTGATCCTCTGGGGAATTAGGTCGCTGATTTTCTTTTTCTTCTTTTTTTATCTGCTCCATTTTTAACTTACAGTGAACCACAATTGCTCTTATTTCTTGACAAAAATCTTTATAATAAACCATTTCCTGGTCAAAGTGAAGTGCGAGTGTGAGCGGTTTCTGCGGGATGAAGGTCAGAGGACCTTGCTAAAGGGAAAGACAGACTCATTTACATAATGTTTCATCTCACATCTCTCGGCTTATAATATGAATTGTGAGTGTTAAAGCTCAGCACCTGTGGCGGGAAATGCTGATGAGAGTGTGTATTAACATGATTATTGATTCTGGCTTTTTACAGTCTTGTTAGATTGAACCGCAGCACATGTGTTTGAGGTCATCTATTCATAGATACTGTATGTAGCACATATATTTGCATTAATCATTATGAAACACAGCTGAGGTAAATCAATAGAAGATTGGCATACAAGTATATGATGAAATGGGTAATCATAATATCAGTCTACACTCAGCTGCCAATTAATGAGGTCACTCTTATTAAAGAATCAAAGCATCCTTGTAGCTAACCTTTATGAAGAATTTTTAGCAGAGTGGCACTGATTCCACTTTGGCGACTGAAAAATCTCTGTATTATGGTGTTTTGTGTTTTTGAGGTTATATGGATAAATCTGAGTGTCTTGGCTGGACCTTGTGATTTCTGTGCTTCTAATATCATGATTACCAGATAATCAGATTCGACTCACTATAAGAAAGCAGACACTGAAAAAACTTTCCTCTTCGACTAATTTAAGTTGGTGCTTATTATTGTAGAATTATCTAGATTGGGGGTTCTCAAACTTTCACAGTGAGTACCGCCTCATAAAATATATGGCTTTTTAAGTACCGCCCTTATGACTGACATTAAAGTACAGTAGTATACGCCTATTTAACACCATATACAGTTTACACGAGACAATTTTATTTCTTTGGTCCGTTTATAGCAGCGGTCCCCAACCTTTTTTGCGCCACAGACTGGTTTAATGTCAGACAATATTTTCACGGACCGGCCTTTAAGGTGTCGCGGATAAATACAATACAATAAAATGATACAACCAAGAAAAAAACTGTTGTATTTTGTAAATATAATAATAAATGCGAATTCACTGTGTTATTGTGTAAGTTTATTACCAGCATCCTCCTGAAATGCGCCAACAATATTGAGAGTAACATCTTCCTCCTTGCCCCTTAATGCTCTCTGGTTGCTATGGGCACGCATAAATATTTCTTTCAAAATAAGACACAACTTCAACACGGGAAAAGACCCAGGGAAACAGAGTTAACAATAAAAACCCTAAAAACCATAAATTTCAACTCTCGCGGTCTAAACGACCCCCGAGCCAGTCCGTGGCCTGGCGGTTGGGGATCACTGGTTTATCGCATCCTGCTATACGACTGGTCCCTAACCATCAGGAACCCTCACGTTATTTTTTATCGAATGGAAAAAAGTTAGCGTTCGTCCTCCAGCTTCACTGTGTTTATGCTATGCTAACATAGCTATGTCACTAGCAATCACGTAGCGCATCATTATATACCAGCTAGCCCAACTTCAGCAACCCTACAAACGTCACTGCTGTTTAGTTTTCTGTCTTCATCTATCTCGGAAGTGATAGCAGAGCTGTACGTTTTAATTTTTCAGAAATCCCTCAATCAGAACATGGTATATTATTTAATCTTAACATTTTTTGGGAGACTTCCCGTGTGCCACAAGAGGGAGCAAACATACCAGCAGTACGTAGGCTCCCTCTTGATCTCGATCTCACCAAATATTCTTTATATAACCTACTTAACCTCTATTTAACACATACATTTTCAAGTAATTTCAGCTTGACTTTAGTATTTCTCTGTTTTCTTTAACAGTTTTAAGTGTTAATCTTTAATTGACAACTTATACATTTTTTTGAAATTTCTATATTAGTTTAAATGGGGTCCAGTGTTGGGAGAAATATCACTCAGATGGGATCATTTCTAATTCCTTTAATTCTTGGGTGGAATGGATATCACAGAAAGATGGTGCCGGGTTTAAACCATGGTGAGGGTTTCCTCTGGATTCTCTGGCTTCCTCCCACAGTCCTTAATTGTACTCAACCAAAGTGAACTGAGAAAAATATGGCTTCTTTGCTGAGATTACATGAATATACCTTATTAAGGAAAAAACAAACAATGTCTTGTGTTTGACCAAACACAGATAAAGATAAGAAATTTACATTTATTTTTATATATATTTGTGTAGTTGATTTAATTTCTCTAAAATGTGTTGTGTTAAGGCTGCTTTATGTTTTAGTTCATATATTCTGTGCTCACTTGAGTGTTGTTAATCTGCCTGCTTCATCAGATTGTTGTTATTAACTTTAATATTTTGCTAAACGGAGCTTAAACTGAATGTCAGAGAGGACAGTGTTTACATAAACAACTACTGATTAATAAATTGGATTTATCATCTCTGATATTATGCCAGCATTGTTAGGCAATGTGATTTTGTCACCCTAAAATAGCTTGAAAATGGATACTGTCTCTTTAATTACTGGAAAGGTTTTTCATGCTAGTTGTTATTATGTCTCCCCTAATGGTAGTGGGATGGAGCCTGCCCCAGCTGTAATAGGGGAAAATACAGGTCACCAGTCTGTCTATTGTGATAATTCAGTTTTAAAGTAAAGTGACCTCCGCTGGCTCCGTGAGGAAGTTGAAACCATACTGAGACTGGAAGTGGCAAAAACTGCAATTTCTCTAGGTGCCACTTGAGGCTGGATCCAAAAGGGATCTCATAGGTTTCCATGTAGAAATAACCAATTTTATAGCATTAAATTCATATTTGCAGCCTTGTAAAAAAAAACAGTTTAGGGGTCTATGGATAGCTTTCCCCAACTCTGAGTGGAGTGAATTTTTTTATAACTCATTCACCTGGATACTGGAGATAGGCGCATGGCTGCCTTAATTGGCAGTTATCCCGACACAGCCAGTTAGAGCCCACTGTTGTCTACAAAGTGTCATTCACTGCTCTAAAGACCTCTCTGCTGTGTTTGTGCTGTTGGTGCCATTTGGAGCATTTTATCTTGCTTTTAATATGCCTTATTGTTTGGCATTGACCGTCCAATATGTTTGTATTTCATTTTTGGTGAGTGAAATTCTATTATTTCCTGCACTGCAGTCATTAGCTGATATCTATGTCTGATGTGTTTGTGCATATATAGAGTGTTGTTGACAGTAACCACAATAACCAACTTGGTGGCAGCCAAAATATCGAGTCCAACGAGTGACATCTTGTCCATTTTTCATGGTGTCTGTGCTTAAAATTGATTTTTAAAAACAGTATATTAACCCAAGTTGTTTTGCAATCTAAGCATAACCAAAAAACAACAAACAAAACCAAAAAAGAGTGAAAGCAAAACATAAAAGAGGTCCCAGACAATATTCAAACTCCAGTCTACTGTGTTTCTGTTGCATCCATCAGATATGAGTGTACACGCTCATGAATGTTTGCCTAGTCCTTATCAGGAAACGGTAATAAATAAGTGCGGTTACTATTAAGGTTTAAGGATTCAAGAGACAAAATTAATTGTAGGTTTAACCACATTTCCTTGTATGTCTAGTATCTTAATTATCCCTTAGGTAAAGTTAGATTTTGAAGTGGAAAAAATGAAATATCATTATGTTCGGAGCATTTCTTAAAGTTGGTAGTATTCTATGAATAATTTTGATACAGAGGTATTTTATTCCAGTAGTAAAGTGTATAGCTAGCAAGTCTCCTTATTTTAAATTGTAAAATAAAATCGTAATGTTAAAATTCAGTGTACCGAATGAAAAAACGATTTACCAACATTATCTACTTAAATACCTATGACCCACTTTATTATTATTATTTTTTGCGTGTAACTTATTCCTGTAATATACAACACATGTTCTGTGACTGTGATGGTGATTTCTTAAAGTGTATTCTTCCAGATGATTTTTTTTTTGCATAAAGCTGTCTTGTATTAGCTCTCTTTATTCAGGATCTGAATGGCAAATTGTATTCATGGAGATACTGCTCCCCAAGAGAGAGAGAAAAAAAAACGATTTAAGGGGATGCGATAGCTGCTGCAGTCCATTACTGCAGTAGAAATGGAAGAGATGCACTGACTCCTCCAAAGGCTTTTTCATTTATGTGCAGGAGGCTTATTCATTTACACAAACTTATCAAGTGGGTTTTGTCTTACACTGTTTATGTGCACACAATCATTTATGCCCCAGTGTGGATTATGAGAAGAATTTCAGTAAGCTGTTTAAATGCATTGCAGTGGAAGTTAATATTTTCACTCAATCATCCACACTGCAGTTTTTAATTCAATAGATTTGTCGCATAATGTCTGCCTTATAGCACACAAGCCCTGTCAGTCATTTCCCCCCTCATATTCCGTTGCATCACTTCTTTCTTTTTCTCTCCCAGAATTATTTATTGCTCAGGCTCCAGACTAGAAGTGTGGATGTAAATACAGATAGTGGCTATAAAAATTAACAGCCCGGTGAATGTTGGGCAAGTGTCGCAACTTGCATGATCGGTGTGAGTCAGAGTGAAACATCAACATCTGTACAAACTGTTCAGCACTTGATGTCTTAATGCTTGAGCTAATGCTCTGAATATCGCCTTAATTGAAGCTACATAATTAGATTAACATGTTCACGTGACATAAAGCGAGTCTACCTCATCATTCTCATAATCACATTAACATCAAAGCGTTAGTGTGCGTGGAAAAAAAAAAGAAGCTCGGATTTCTTTATCGAATGCCTGCTTCTGTTGAATTTAATATCTTAAAATGCCAAGCTTTACCTCCCACAGCCAGGTTTTCCCTCAGGCAAGTTATTATGCAACAGAAAGTGGACCGGCTATGTGAGGCACAGTGCGCTTTATATATATCATGTGCACTTTAATTTGAAGCTTTAGAGACTGCAAGAGAAAGACAAGGCCACTTAAAGACCCTTTCACCCTCTTCTAACAGCATTCTGTTTTCCCTCCACTACTCTGAGCTGTGCATTCAGAGGCTGCATTGGTGACCCCACTCAAAACTGTAAGAGAGAACTGAAAACATGAAAAAAAGCTTCTCGAAAATTCCTTCATCCATGGGGAATATTCTGCTGTTTTTTTAAAGTTTTCTTTAAGCGAACGGAGTAACAACAGCCTCAAACTTTCTAGTGTTTCAGTTTCTCTTCTCTGTAAATTTCATGTATTTCTGTTTGAAACTTTTGTGTGAAAAAAACAAGACACTGAAGTCGCCACCTTCACTTTCTGCAAGCTCATGTAGGCATCCTGCTCTCCTCGAGTCTGCACCTTCACACTTCATTAAATTTTGTGCTGTTTTTCTATTCTTTATTGGAATGTTTAAGGATGTGTAAAATACACTCACTGACCACTTTGCTAGGTACACCTATTCAGCTGTCTATTAATGCAAATATCTAATCAGCCAATCACATGCCAGTAGCTCAGTGCATTTATGGATGTGGACATGGAAAGAAACAGGAAGAAAGGTGATAAGTGACTTTCAACTTGACATGATTGTTGTCAAGTTGAAAGTTACACACGAAATTGGACAATAGATTGGAAAAAGGATCAAACTCTGCTGCGGCATTCAGATGTTAGGGTCAGAATTTGGCTTAAACAACATAAAAGCCTGGATGAATTCTCCCTCCTATCAACAGTTCAGGTAGTTCAGTGGGGTGGTGGATGGCTCCCTGGTCCACTTTGAGCCCCTTAATACCTACTTTGTGTTTTTAAATGCCACAGCCTACTCTAGTATAATTGTTGACTATGCCCACCCCTTTATGACCACAGTAAATGGCCTGTAAATGGCCTGTATTTGTATAGCGCTTTACTAGTCCCTAAGGACCCCAAAGCACTTTACACAACCAGTCATCCACCCATTCACACACACATTCACACACTGGTGATGGCAAGCTACATTGTGGGCGCATTGACAGTATACCCATCTTGAGGACACGTGCACAATAACATGCATGTGTACTCCTCACTTTAATCATCTCAGAATGCTTGCTCGAACATGACAGTGTTCATGATACTCAAGTGGCCTCTAAAGTCCCCTGATCTCAATCCAACAGCACACTTTTGGGATGTGGTGGAATGGAAGATTGCAGGCAATCTGCAGAAACTGTGTTATGCTACAAAGTTGTCTTATGCTTAGGAATGTTTGCAGTGTTCTTACAAACCATCCTACTTTTGGAAATTGTCCTACTGTACGTAATTCATGCACATTTCTGCTGTCACACAATAATTCCAGCATAAATCTAAGTAGGTAGGACGGTTTGCCACTTAATTGTGTGTTGTGCGCATGCAGGCAGAAACAATGGGTAGGGTGGTTTGTGAGGTAGGTTTGTGTGTTGTCTATATCACATAGACATAAGGCACTTCTGAAGGCAAAAGGAGGGTCCAACCCAATACTAGCTATGTGTGCCTAATAAACTGTCTAGTGAGTGTAAAACATCCCACAGCTAGAAAATGGTAGCATTCGGGGACTGTTCTAGCTTCTGCTAATATTCATTTAATCCAATATAACTGTATGTAACTGCTCTTCCAGTGGTTACGCACAACAATCATGACTAGAAAATGTCTCAATATGCAGCTTGTAAACAAAGATTTATTTTTTACATCTGTTCTGTACGACTCTGTGCACTTCTTCCAGAAGCAAGTCTCACTTGAGATAAGGAATTTAATTCCACTAGAACTTAAGCCTGCACTACCATCTTTGCAGATGCAGAATTCTCCCATGCATTTTAATTCAGGATTCTTTTAAAGCCATGTCCCTCTCTTATAAGTCTCTGTTTATATCTTAAGTCTTACCCAGAATGAACAGTTCCATGTTCATTCTGCATTACAACAACAAGTCCAAACATATAGCCTTGTCACAATGAGTCACAAATCATCTTCAGAGAAATGAAAAACAAGAAACATTACAACAGATGGTTTGCCCCACACAGAGCCTAATCTCAACATCATGCAGTTACTGTAGGATTACATGAAGAAGTAAATGAAGACTTAATTCATTACTTTTAAAACCTTTAAAGTGGATAACTGATTTCTGTACCCCCACAAAATTAGTAGGAAATCGCACTAATAATGATGAAATTCTTGCTTTTTTCTATTTACAATACTTTGTGCGGTGTTTAGATATACATTCTGTTGTGTTCTACTCTATTCTACAATCTCTCTTGTACAGATTTAATCCAGGCTCAAATATTGGCTGTGGTGCAGCACTCAGTTACCTCTGTGTAGAGTGTTTGTATGTGTGGGTGTTTGGTTAGTGGCATTAGAAGAGGATATGAGAGAAGCTGACATTGTAAACCTGGATGTTGTTTTTACCAGACATGGTGGTATTAATCATGCGGATTTTGCCAGCCTGAGCTCTGCTACGTCATATATTTTTTGCTCCTTATTTTGTGAAGCTGGTCTTGGCCTTTGCTGTAAGTGCACCGATTTCTTGAATGTCAAATCCAACTTGTTTATTTGCTTATCGCAGGATGTAGTTTCAGTTTCATCAAAGCTTGTTCGATGAGACAACAACACCTGTTGCTAATATGTATTCTTATCATTCTATCTAATAACTTATAAGTGCTTTTATTGATGAGGCTGTTGGGTTTCGGCTTACACTCAAAGAAATCTTAGTTTTTTAATTAGCAATTCTCACTCATAAAATAATCCTTTGGAAAAAAAAGAAAATGTTTATAGCCTACAGCAGATTCTTTTTTGATATCTACACTGAAAAGTCAGCTTTATCTTCAAAACAATTCCTCAAATATACTACCTAAACAAAAATAATAATAATAAAATTATAATCATAATGTATTAGATAAAATATATAACATTTTCTAATACGTATGTGTCTTCCTTAAGCTCAGGTCCCTTACCAGAGACTCTTAGCTGTTCCTAGGACTGCAATCTTCTGAATAGGTCTGGAATATGCCGGAGCACCAGTAGACCTAGTTTTAGTGATACAGCTCCTCTTTCCTATTTTCTCATGCTCTTTCTTTCTGGTGTTGCTGGGGAATTGAAACATCTATCACAACTGCAGTCTTCTGCTCCTTGTCAACCATCACTATGTCTGGTTGATTGGCCAGCAGTTGCTTGTCTGTCTAGAGCTTGAAGTCTCATGGGACCTTAGCCCTCATCTTTTTCAACCACCTTGATGTTTCCCATTGGGAGCTGGGACTTCTAATCCATATGCAGCACAGATGTTCCTGTATCTACTATCCCAGCCACTTGGTTGTGCCCCAGTGTACACTTTCACAGTTTGCATATTACATCCTGCTTCTATGCGGTGGACTGTTTCCGGAGTACTTTTGCACAGCCTGCAATTTGAGTCCTGTCAGTCCTATTTGAGTCCTACTGCCTCTTTGGATCTGGTGCTTAAGGCATGTTCTTGTGCTGCCATGAGTGCTACCAGAGCCTTTAGGCCAAACATTTCAAGCCACTGATGTCAATCACTTCCTCTATCTCTCATTGGTACTGTCAGTGGGAGCATGAGGGTCTTGCACAGTATCTTTGCTGTTCATAGGACTGCGCTCTTCAGGACAGAGATCTTAGCTGTCGTTCCTGGGATCTGTTGGAGCCACTTGCCCAATTTGGAGGTCACTGCCCCGGTTGCTCAGATTACCACAAAGACCACTGTTGCTTCAGCCAGCAAATCTTCTCTGAGCCCTTAGTATTCTTCAAGCTTCTAGTGTTCCTTATTCCTGATGTTGCTATCACTTGGCATAGCTACATCTATCACTTTGGTCGTCTTCCTCTGCTTGTCCACCACTACTATGTCCAGTTGGTTAGCCATTACCAGTTTGTCTGTCTGTATCTGGAAGTCCCAGAGGATCTTAGCTTGGTCATTCTCTTGTTCCTGTGCTGCCATGATTAGAGCCTAGATAGATAACACCCCACTCACACAATGTACATTCTCAGATTTCGAACTGTAAATTTCTAGATTGTTTTATTTTATTTTATTTATATAATGTATATAACTCACTTACTGCAGATAACGTCCTCTTTGTACATATTCACTGACTGTATGGAATGTTGTCTCGCTTGTTTTTTTGCACAGTCGAGGAGTGTATCAGGTCACATTTTACTGCGTGTTATACTTGTATAACTATGCACATGACAAATAAACAATCTTGAATCTTGAATCTTGAATCTTGCCTCTGCGCTGTCTTTCAGGCCAGCTTTGCCTAGCTGCTAATAGGATTTTCCATTATCAGCCACTTCTTCCATCTATGTCAAATGTTTGGACACACCTTCTCATTTAATGGTTTTTCTTATTTTCATGACTATTTACATTGTAGATCCTCAATGAAAGCATCAAAACTATGAATGAACACATATGGAGATATGTTGTAAACTAATAAGTGTGAAATAACTCAAAACACATTTTATATGTTAGCACATATTATGCACACTTTCGGTATTCTCTCAATGAGTTTCATGAGGTAGTCACCTGAAATGGTTCTCCAACAGTTCCCAGAGATGCTGTTGGCCCTTTTGCCTTCACTCTGCGGTACATCTCATCCAAACCATCTCGTTTGGGTAGGTCAGGTCACTGTGGCGGCCAGGCCATCTGGTACAGCACGCCATCACTCTCCTTCTTGGTCAAATAGCCCTTACACAGCCTGGAGGTGTGTTTGGTATCTGTGTCCTGTTGAAAATAAATGATAGTCCAACTAAATGCAAAAGGGATGGGATGGCAAGTCGCTGCACAATGCTGTGGTATCCATGATGGTTCAGTCTACCTTCAATTTTGAATGAATCCCCAACAGTGTCACCAGCAAAGCACACCCACACCATCACACCTCCTGCTCCATCCTTCACGGGGGAACCATGCATGTAGAGACCATCCCTTCACTTTTTCTGCGTCGCACAAAGACAGGTGGAACCAAAGATCTCAAATTTGAACTCTGGTGTAATGTCGATTCCTTGTGCTTCTTGGCACAAACAATTGTCTTCTGCTTGTTTCTTTTTCCTTAGTAGTGTTTTCTTAGCAGCTATTGGATGGATGGATGGATGGATGGATAGATTGATTTCACAAGAGGAATTATTGTGTTACAATAAAACTGCTACAGGTGCACAGTTTTAAATCACATTTAAAACACCTTGCAAATTTTGTTTTATTCAAAGTTTGCATGAAAATACTTTGCAGTTTCATAATTGCACTGGTCAGTTTTCAGTACTCTGCTTTACTAAGCTTTACAGTGATGCTCTGATGTTGTACTAGCCACATCTAACGTGCTATTCTTTGGTTACATCAAGGGTAAAGACATCAGTTTATATCTAGGGTACTGATGCTGATTAGAGTCAGTCATTGAGTTCTACCTTTTACATTAGCTTTATATTATCTAGTGGTTGAAAAAAAACCTAAAGCTCGTGTAACATAATGTTGAATTCAGCTGGATAAATCAGCAAAGAGCAGTGAAAATCAGAGCAGCAGCCCAGGTCAACTGATCACAGTCTGTATACTAAGAAAAATCAAATGGAGCTCACAAAACAAATTATTATGTGCCTTATTTCTAAGTAGTTTGTTTCCCTATGCTGCACTGCTTTGCCCATCTGCCGAATCTCACTATCTAACCCCTGCTTGTAGAGTCATGGAATAAAAATAGGGAGCTTGAAAAGGGCATAATAGGTCCATGTTAAGTGATACTCCTGAAAAAAAAAGGTGTTCGTTAAGTGTTTTTCTAAGAAAAAAAAATCTTGGCTGAATGTACTTTAATTCCCTGAAGGGTTCACAGGTTTTAATATTTAAGATTGTTGATAGATGTTGGATTTAGACTTGAAACTGGAAGCTGGTTTTTTGCTGTTTAAAAGCAAAGAATAGAACAGACACTGGAGTCGACTTCATGAATCACTAATTTGGACTGCATCTTTTCGAACAACAGGAACATAGTGTAAAAATGTTGTGACTTTACTGAAGGTAAAGTAGTCTATTTCAGCAGATGGGTCGTGGCGTGCCCTCTTCAAACATGTTTCACTGTGATTTTAAAGTCGGCATCAAAATAAATTTAAGTGCCTGGATCTAGATCAAATTTCCTTTGCTGATGATCTGACCCTGCCCCAACATCTTTTTAAAATGTTAAACATTTCTGTTAGATATGATAAAAGACAGGAAAAAAAGATCCAGAACAACTCTAAGAGCTTTATTTTCTCAGTGGTTGATGTAATAAATTAAACCATCTGATGGATGGATGGATGGATGGATGGATGGATGGACGGACGGATGGACGGATGGACGGATGGACGGACGGACAGATGAGTCGTGACTAAAGAATGCCAGGGCCACATTTTGTGCCCAGTCTGGTGTTCCTATAGTAACTCTTCTACAGGGCTCTTATTGCCACACAGTTTCTGCTTTTTCTGTCTGGTTTCCCTCCAGTTCACTCTGTGTGAGGGGCTCTTACTCCTTATTTGGCAGTGCTGTAAATTGTTTCTGTCAGCTTAGATAAACGGACCCCTGGGTTTGTCCATCTCCCTTCAACACATACACCTTTACACACACATCCAAGCACAAACATTCACACAGCAACCCTCTCCCACACAGAGACATACACACACACACGTATATAGATTATGCAGTAATCAACGAGCAAGGGTTTATTCTTTACACGCTTGTTTTCGATGCTTGTTTACTTGTTTTCCACATTATTAATATTCCACCCTTCTGCAAGGTATCTAAAGGTTCACCTTCCTGAAGCAGATAAGGATGTTATTTATTCAAGCAATGTTGGCAATGTTGTAGGACGCAAATCTTTTAAAATACTCTCAAATGGCCATGAATTTACCTCCAAAATATGAAAGGAGATTGTAGATAATTATCTTGAAATCTTCTTCCATCGTGATCAGAAATGTCTTTACTGCAAATCGGGTGAGATCAAAAAGGAGAAAAGGCATAAGTCTTAAAGTAAGATATCATGGCAGCTTACTCTGACATTGGCAGAAAGAGAAACTGAAACAGAAAGTATTTGGGACAGAGAGTTTCCCAACTCAAAGTATCCTTCAGTTCTGTCATTTTCAACCGAAATTGATTTTCTGTGAACAAGGATATCATCTTGCTTCATGGTTTGTTGCCGTAAACCATTGTGCAAACTGATTTACCTCTTCTCTGGTGCAGTGTGATGGCAGTGATAATTTCTTTCCTCCCTTGTTTTTTCTATTTCTTTAGGGACTTTATTATGTCATTTCTGCTGAGATGCAATTTAGGCAGACAGTTTTGTTCCCTGTTGATCTGATATAATGAGATGAGGTGGCATTTCTCTTGTTTGTTGAAGCATTCGGCTTTTATCCCAGATGTCTCCAAAAAAAGAAACATTTAAACAATAAAAGCACCAATGCAGATTAAATTTCATATGGAGAAAGTGAGACGACATAAATTAAGGTATGGCATGCCGTGTAAAATGCTTATAGATGACAAATATATTTTAAATGATCTTATGAAGATCCTTTTTTCACATATTGAGATTTTTCAGTTACATTTCCTTTCTGCAGAATGTTTTCTTGAATGTAAGATAGAGATGTGGATGAATAGATAAAAACAGATGGAAGGGAAATGAATAAATGAAGTAAAAGCTTTAGTAGCTGCGTTACATTATACAGTACTCAGCTGTTCTGGGAACAAGAGGAAATGACTTTTTATTTCTTTTTTCTCTCTATGATTTGGCTTTCAAAGAATGAATGCAGCATGCAGCTTATTAATTAATGCCCAATTTGAAAACATTGCTGGAAGAAGAAAAGGGTCAGCTGTAACATAATGATCGCCAGAGGCCACGAGTTTTCTTAATCATCAAGTCCCTCGTCAGCGTTGGTCATAGGAAGTAAATCCTTCATTAAGCTCGAGTTTCTCGCAGAGGTAGCATATTAGCACTTGTTTACCGCAAGCCTCAAAGCATTGTGTAGGAGAGGTCTTCTTCAAACAGGAAGTGCTCGTAGGATTGCAGGGCGCTCCGTTTCTGAGGGACTGAATTGGAAGGGATGAAAGTGCTGTTTGTTGTCTTTTGACTCAGTGCAGCTCGGTGTATGCAGTTCAGTGTCTGTCACTGTCTTTGTGTTTCTCACTTTGCTTCTCTCTCATACATACTTAGCCACATAAACACTGACACTATGATCTGCTATTATATTATACACAAGCGTACAGGCTCGTGTCCTCACACGCGCAGCTGTTAGATACAGTGAAGATGAAGCAGAATGAGGGAGTGGTTTCTCCTGTAGAGCTTAGCTGGGCCAAGTGTAATTGCATAGGTGGACATAAGCCTAATAACGGTCTTATTGAACCAAATCTGTGCTGTTCTGCCCGCAGAGATACTTCAGAGCAGTCTTTTTCATGTAGTTGTTATGTTTTGTCTTGAGGGTGTACAAGTCACCATTTTCTACCTCTCTCTTTGCCGCGGTTTTGGCTGTGCTGTCCTCCACCCCCTCAGACAGGCACTCTGTTAGAGCTGAGATGAGGAATGAATTGAAAGAGGTGTGAATACTACAGCGTGGGATCATTACAGTGATGACTTCAAGGTTTTGTGCCACCATTACCTTGGATCCCTTGTAATATGAACTGTCCTATTACAACAGCCCGGATTTCTTTATTTTCATCGTGTGTGTGTGTGTGTGTGTGTGTGTGTGTGTGTGTGTGTGTGTGTGCGTGTGTGCGTGCGTGCGTGCGTGCGTGCGTGCGTGCGTGCGTGCATGTGTGTGTGTAGGTCAGTGATTGCAAACAAATCCTCTTACATTTTTTTTTCCAGAAGCCAATGCAGCTTCTGTGCAGGGGTGTTGGTTTGACAAAAGAACCAAACTGTGGACTAGATTATGCATTCTAATGGATCATCAAGGAATCGGGATTGTCAGTATTTGAAGATATCAGCATGTCCTTGCGTGGGGAGGAAAAAGGCATATATTAAAAATATATATATTTTGATGATAGTTTTCGACTCTTGAATAAATGTTTCTATTAGCATAATCAGGTACTATAGTATGACAAAGTAACAGCTTCCAAAAGTTGAACATTTTCATTAGTTATAAGCACAGCACAGCACTTTATATATCTGATATTGTGCACTTCAACTGATACAAAAGATTCTTTGGTACACCCACAAACTGGTCAATAATGAACAAATCAGGACATTGTTTCTGAATGACCTCAGATATTCAATTAATGACCAGCATACCAATATCTCTTCATTATTATCATCTGATATATTGAGCTGACCAATTTATCATAGCTTTATGATAACAAAGAATTAAATGAGCAGCAGGAGAACCACATGAAAGATGTGTTGTATATCTTTGCTTATAATAATGCCAATCTTTCAGTACTGCAGGTTATTAAATAAAGGTCTAGTCTAGTCAAGTCAAATCGTTTCAAATAGGCCAATGATAGGTTCAATAAACAGACTAAAAAGACAATATTTCATCATTAAATTTTCTTACTTGCTGCTATGATGTAAGATTCATCTGGTCTGTCCAGCAGAGACAGGCCAAAACCCGTTTTAAATGCAGCCCCATTTCAAATGGGGAAACACTAGAGGTTGTTCAGATGAGTGAATTGAGTCAGAGGTATCGACTGGTAAACGGGAGAGTGGAGGAGACCTAGGGGGCCACTTCTAATCCACGGTGACCTACTCTTATCACGCACAGCCAAGGTCAAGAGTCTAATGAGGATGGAACGCCATTAGAGCAATTAGACCAAACTACCTTGTTTCTGGGGCATGCAGAGCCATGGGAGAAGAGGGAGAGGAAGAGAAGGAGGGAGAGAACTACAGGAACGACAGACTGATGATCTGCCCAGCAGCTGCCTTCTTTCTGTCTCTCTCCCCCCACCTTTCTGCAGACAAACAACGGGTAAGCACTCAGCGGCACAGCGTTGCAACAGTGACACATGGTGGCAAAGGCACTCCCTGACAGAAGTGTCAAGAGAGTGGCTGCAGGGAAGTTTTACATGAACAGAGCACTTTGGAGTTTATGGAAAGATGATAGTCGAGAGTCACAATGTTACTGGTAGATTTTGGTGATAACAATTCAAACTAAGGTGTCTGTATTATTGTCATTTACTGCAGGAAATCGCTGTGTAGAAGAAGGAAAGTGAGTAGTTTCAGATTTTTTAGACCATTTATTTTATTCTTCATATGCAGAGTGGGAATAAATACTCTGCTGTATATCCAGCAGACATTTTCACATCTTCCAGCTTGACAGATGCCCTGTGTATCATCTCATTTCAAACTGAATATGCTATGATTTTGGATCCTTAGTCATGTAAAAGAAGGTTTTTGAAGAGGACATTTGTTCTGAGAGACTTCAGTTCATCCATCCGCTTCCCTAACTGGCAATTAAGGATCGCGGGTTGGCTGGAGACTACTCCGACTGTTAAAGGGCAAGAGGTGGGATACACTCCGGACAGGTTGCTAGTCCTTTGCAGGGATATAGAAAACGTACTAAGAAATACTTTAACTGTTATTGTAATACTCTAATGATATATTGACAAACAAAATCATCATATAATTATCCCACAATTAAAAGCTAAATTATAATTATGTATTTCCTAAAAAGTTAAACCCACCTCTGAAAAAAAGCCCAATTTTCAGAATCTTCCCAAATATTGTCTATATGCTAATGTATGGCAAATGAATATTTGTACTATTATGCTTTATAACAAATCATTTTTTTAGACTTTCAGAGTGCATGAATTTCTACATTAGCTACTTTTATTTTTAAAAAAACATGTTTTTTTTTCTCAGTCATTTAGCCTCAAATAATCCCAGAAAAACTATGAGCGGTTTGTTGCTGTGAAGCACAGTTGTGAAACACCCTTTTTTGCTTCTGACCATGTAAAAAAAAAAAAAAAAAGCTTACAGGCACAGACAAAAGTATCCCGGGGACATGGGAATACATTTGCAAGATTGAACTGAATAGAACACAGTAATTTTCACCTTGGGAGGTAGATCTCTGAGGGGACATGGAGACCCCAATTCCAGGCATCATGTGGAAGAAGGCCAGCACTCTGAAAACTTCAAGAGTGACTTTGATAGAAAACTGGATTACTGACAGTGCATGAAATGTTATATGTAAAAGGTTATTTAAATACTACTTAGGGTTCAACACATGCCTATTGCTTTATTTTACACAAAAACACCAGTAGGTCACAGTTTTGTGTTGATTCGGTGGATAATATAAGTTTTAATTTGGATGACAATGCATCAGGTGATAGTGAAGGTGATTGTAGACTAACCACAAAAATAATGTGAGTAGTGTAAGCATTAAGTTCTAACTGAATAAATAAGGTAATGTATTACTTTTTTTAAAAAGACAGGTCATGTGTAATACATGACCTTTTTGAGTCAGAGAAATACTTTTTAGTATAAATATTTTATTACTAAGTTCCAGAAGGATCGACTAATACACTATATTCAGCTTTAAACCTCTACCTGACCAGCTATTGTGAAAGAAGTCCATAATCTTTCTGACAGGACGGAGGGTGTTTGTTAGTGAGGTGCACTGTCACTTCAGGGGACACACACATTTCTGAACAAGTTGGTAAGAATTGAGAAAAGCCAGTGCTGCTTGAGGGATGAACCAGAATTACTCGGGGTAGTGGTGGAGAAAACGATGTTTGCGGTCTGCTATTATGGACAATGTCCTCCACCCTCTCGATGACAAAATGTCAATGCAATGGAGCACTTTCGGTCGGCAGCTTTTTCCACTGAGGCGTGCCAAGAAGCACTTCAGGAGTCCAACTGACTGCCTTCCACTACAATGCCCCCTCCCTAGCATCAGCTGCTAGCCTTTCGTTCACCCTTATCTACTTGCCTGCAGTCTGTTATTTACTTATTTCTCAAGTGAGCTGCAATGACATTTCATCCCCTCACACTTATATGGAAGGCCAAAACTGCCAAAAAAAAAGAAAGGTTGAGAAAACTAAAAAAAATTCAAGGCAGCATCATTCAGTAGCTTTTTTAATTTTCTCAACTTTTAACTGTTGTTGTCAACTTTACTGTGATTTACACAATTAGACAAGTTTCTCAATTACTTACTTTAATGCAAAAAAATTTAAAACTAAAGATAAAGATGACAAAGCTGTAAGTTGGTTGAAGGATGCTTATTCTGTGAAACATCCCATGGCTCTGAATAGGTCAGGTTTACAGCCTCAAATATAATCTACCTAAATTAAAGACTGCTTCAACTGCTCCAAACTAAACATAAAGTAATTGTTGCATTTTTGCACAGTGCTGTTGACTTGTAACAGCCAGAACAGGTTTCTTTGGGTAAAAGGTAAACGGGAAATACATGCAAATAATGCAGTTATTGATCAAAGAAGTGATCAGGCTGTGATTAAAAAAAAAAATTTTTCCATTTTTTTTTAATTTGTTACTACTCAAGTGAAATGTTAGTGTTGGACAAAATGTAATAATTAATAGTGCTGCAAATTTGTCTTTCAAAGGCATAAAATTAAAGTGTGTCCATATATTTTTGTATGAACACTGAACATGCTAGCGCATACATCCACTTACATTTTACTAGAAATCAGATGGGCTGCCACTGTAGATATAAAGTGCATCCTCGTACACTGACAAGAACTCGAAGGAAAATTATTCTGCAAGTTTAAAATTCTTGTTATGCAGCTTTGAAAAAATGTGTTAGGGCAACTGACAAGCTTTTATTTGTTGCATTTGGGAAATCTTTCAGTCAGTGTCTGAATGAACTGAAAGAGCAATTTTGCCTCAAATTGCATCAAAATGGCAAAAAAGACACACTATTCCAAACACAGAATGAGGCAGAAATGGACCAAAGTTACTGTTTTTGTCAACAGAGTCTGACACAGTAGCTTTAAAAAAAGGTGACATAAAAGTTTGAGTTTGCTGTTGGAAAAGGGCGAAAGATATTTTTAGACTGCTCTGCCTGTCACAATTTATAAATCAATGAATAACAACATTTTTATGTTGTTTATTTCTTTATGCATCTTTATTTCTTTAGTCATTGATTTATATTTTGATTGTTTTTTGGCAGTTTCGGTCCTCCATACTGATGCAAGTATCCATATAAAGCTTCTCCACTTCATACAGAAGCTCAGCTTCATCTGTTGGATTTAATCCTGCTCTTGTTTTTGCCCCCTTTTATTTGTCTTTGTTTTTTGATACAAAGCTCCATGGATCTATAAAGTAATTCGCTCACATAGTAATTTATTTATTCACTATTTCACAAAAAGAGGATTAGTTAATCTGCCCCCTAGTGCCCATTAGAAGGGATATGGTACATCTACAGAGAGCACACTGAACCATCAGTCACTCTGTGTGTCTCATCTGTGACGCTGTGTCCTTGTTTTTTATCTGTGTTTACTGTCTGCGAAGCTCTTTGTCACAGATGTTTTCCTGGAAATTGATTTAGAAATAAACTTGACTTGATCAATCCCACCATTTTTCTTAACCATCTGGAAGCAGTTGAGGACTCTTACACTGCGCACACTGCCCACCTCCTTCTGTCTGTCTTTCTCTGGAGAGAAACGGATCAGCTGATCAATAAGCATAATGCTAATGATTATGCATCAATTCTGTCAGTCCATTCTTTCTACCTTCTATCTAATCTACAAAGTCAAACAGGACTCATTCCAGTTTTAAGAGGGACATTAATACTTATATAATAGTAATAATGCATCAATAAAAACAGAGGAAAAAATATGTCAATTTGTGTGACATTTTACTCAAAACATATTTCTAGCTGTGCCATAGAAAGAGTCGGGGGATGTGTTGCATTCACAGCCTGGGAACCATTAACGTCTGTACAAACTTTCATCAAGAACATTTTATTTACTTGAGCTGACCGAAAGTAAACACAGAAATTGGCCACCTGGAATGACCACTTGGCTTACTGAATTAGGGATCTCCATCTGGGACTCATTGCTGTATGACTTAATCACAGGCATTAATCTGCTCAGGTTGGTTTGTTTACATGTGTAATGCGAACTTTGTTGAAACTCCATAGTTAAGTGGTCTATTACTCCATGGTCACACGCCATTTCATTTTGATGGTCAGCCATAGTCATCGGCATTGGAGTCAATAAACCAAGAGAAGAGAAGGCACAGAGATGAAGACTGAGGCCCAGAGACAATGGGACTGGCCTGAAAAACAACATACAGGTGGCATTTCTCTGTTTACTGCACAGCTAATCTCAAAGAGGGGAAGAACTTCTGCTGACTAGTGCTGAATACCAATAATCTACAACAAGAAATGATCCAACTAGCTCAGTTAACTGGCAGTTTTGTTTTGTTTTTTTAAGTAAAAGGCTTTAACAGTGACGCTGTTACAAGTAAAAACTAACTTTATATGTTGGACAGCTCGTTTGCTTTAAGCTTTCGGCATGAACACATAAACAAACCACCTTAAGTGAAGAAATGTGTGGACTGACCTAAAACAAGGGGTAAGTCAATAGGTTACTCCTGATGCACAAAATTGCTATTTCAACAGCTAGCTTCCATTTATCCTGCCGGTTACACTCAAAAACATCTTTAAAAAAATGATCCATGTTATTTTGAAAAAGCCAGAGGAAACTCCAGCTACCTGTCACACATACACTTTTACCTGCTTTTCTGAAATGTCCCCAAGGCGGTGAGCGTGACCTATAAAGCCACACTAGTCATATTATTATATCAGAGTGAATTAAACACACATTAAAGCAGCTGGATTTATCCCCTCAAGACCATTAATATTTGTAAATCTTGACAATCCATCCAACAGTCTACAGTGGACCACAGTCGTGGGTTAAATGATCACCAAACAGAATGACTAACATTTGCCTGAAGCAAAGCCAAAGTGTAGCTAAGAAAAATGAAGACAAATGGACAAAAGCTACTTGATTATGAATGTTTGATCAATTTTGTGGAAAAAGAAAAGTCAGTCATACTTTTTTTTAATTAATCAGGGGGTATTATTTTATAGTCTAATATTTCTTTATAAATAGCTTTCAATTGGTTCGCCTATCATTGTAAAAGATTGCTTTTTATGATTTTTCTGTTTCAGTCTGCTTCGAAATGGAATGAGTGTCTAATTTTAAATTGAAAAAAATATTATTATTATTGTTGTCAGTATCTCCAACTGGGTTGCTCCACAAATGGAGTCAAACTGTCAATAATAAACACTTAATGACAAATAGATCATGTGCAGAAATATGCACCTGATCTGCATCGTCAATGCTTACATTGTCACTGATGACATTTAATATAATCAAACTGTGACTATTTTTGATAATTGTTATTTATTTATTTGTTTTGTCCTGTATGATTTTTAATGACTTAATTCTAGCCTAGACTTACAGCTAGATATGTTTTTGCATATGAATGTTTAAATTAACCTAGGGTTGTATTTCTTTAGCCCTTTTCAGATTTGCAAGAAAACATCTTTTGACATTTCAAACAAACTTTACAGCTGCTTTTATAAATTTGCTGTATTTTTGAATGATACTGGTTATATTTAGTAAAAATAAAAAACCTCCACATGACATTGTGAATGGTCAGCCATACAAACTTTATCCTCCGTGGACCCATAATCAGTGCTCTTTTTTTCCCGTCCACGTGATTTTGAAATCCTCTTCTTGTAACACATTTGCAAGGGAGAAGAATCCAGATCGTGGGTGGTGCCAGATGTTCCCTGCGGCAAACAGTGCTGAAGCTAGACAGTCTCTGAACATCTGTGGAGGTGTGCTGACTGAAAAGAGAAAATGTTCCACAAAGTTCGAACGTCAGCTTCACATTAGCTATTGTTACATCTGATTTGTGAGTGAGGCTTTTTAGCCGCTGGTAAAAACAGCAAGTGTGGCTTACTTCTGTACCAAGCAGTGTGCTGTAGGTTAATTACAATACTGCTGTCCACCCAGGAAAGTGTGCATGTTCAGAGTTGCATGTCTGGAAAATATGCAGAGAAGAAATAAGAGTTGATACCTGTCTGTCAAAGAGACTGAGAAACATCCCTCTATGTTCAGAGTGTGTTCTGTCGTGGGCAGCTGGCCACAGGCAGTTGAACTAGCAGCAGCATATCTCTCCGGTTCATTGGTGTTGGCCTTTGCCTTCCTGGCTCTGCATATTTTGGCAGCGATTCAGCCCTTGTCCCACAACATTAGACTTCTCAAATTAACATTTCATGTGATGGCATCGTGGTGTGGGTGTGTGACAAAGCTTGCCAGCACAGAAATGAAGCAAGCTGGCACCAAATGCTCTGCTAGCTCTCTCCTTCTCTCTTTCCGTCCCACTGCAACAACCTTGAACCAGTTTGTTAGCATCCCAAATGAACAGCATTGGTGTTGAGATTTGAATAGCATAAATAAATGAATGAGCAAACAAACCAGCACAAGCCCGACGCTGCTCTAGTGGCAATCTAGGGCTTGCACTCCCTGTGTAATGATCTGCAAATAGCTGGCTGCTGAGATAAAATTCAATTGAAACTACAAACTGCCACTGTCGACCACATGGCAAATAGGCTGTTATAATTTCAACCAAGAGATTTGCCATGCACCTGTTAAAATCCAAACACTTTAAGTCAATAGGACTGCTGGGTAATATCATAACAAGGCCACATGTTGCCTTGTATTTTGCATCCCTGTAAGGGTCTCATCTCATCACCAGTGACACAAAAGCTGAAAACATTAAACGGTAAGAAGTGCAGAGTGGATGGATTCTGGAGTGGGTGCATTCAAAACTGACGAGGAGATATAATATCGTCTTTGTTAATTAATGTCATGGAAATTGCCATAAATCTACATGGCATGCAATCTCTATTACTTTCTGTGCTTTGCAGTTTGTGTCTGTTTTTTCTGTCTTTGTAATCATTAGGCAAGATCTTGAAGGTGAATACCTTTAAAATGAAAAAAGAATAGGCCAAACTCGAGGCACAAACAGTTATGTCTGAGTAGTTCCTGTTCTGCTTAATTAGATTAAAAAAAAATTAAAAAAAAAACCTTAACCTAAGGTAAACTATCAATTCTGTCTCTGGAGCTGTACTTGTTGGTTGTTGAAGTTATCTTAGACACCACTGAGATGGATTCAATGCCATACATTACACTAAAAGTCAAATTCCCAGCTTTTTTAGGCTTTCCACTTGGCTAAATTAATTTACCGCGTAGTCCACACTAAACACTGATAATACTCTTACATCTAATAGCAACATGTTGTTCATGGACATCTGCTATACACAGTAGGTGAAGCCAGCCTGATGCTGAAGAAAAGCTCAGTTATCTCAAAAAAAGCAAAGCTCTCTTTACTGCAAACCTTCTGCTTCACCATGACCTCAGCTCTCTGTCACAGTGCAATAACATAAACACATTTCGTGTTATATTTAATCATGAAATGAGGTCAACCTTCCCATCGCTATTTCAAAGTAACTGAGAAAGAATGTAAACACCATTACTGTGAAGTATAAACTTAAAGAAGGTTTGATGCTGATTGGCCAGTGTTTTAGGTCAAAAATCAAATGGTTAATGTTCGGTTAAGGAGGGCATGTCAACGTGAAGTGACCGAAAACAAGCAGGTTGCATTTCCTTTGAATATCAGCTATTGTATATTACATTATTACAGTGACTCTCACCGCACTGTCCGCTTAAATGGCCATTTCTACCTCTGACAGGCTCTTTAAAATACACAGTTCTGGCTGACCTTGTGACTCACTTGGAGAACGACACAGAGATCAAGCATGTGAATGAATGTTTATCCCAGGAACACTAAAGTAAAGGGGCTCTCAAAGGGTGATGCTGAATGCAGCTAGCTTTTTTTTTTTGAGGGTAGATGTGTGTTGGAACAAACAAAAGTACTCTTTCAGCAGTGGTCAAAGCTTTTGGTTGTAGCAGTACTGCCTTTCCATTAGACACAGCATATATAAAGTGCAGTCCCCTTGCATTGCTTTGGCTTTGGCTTTTATTCCAAAGCAAATATTATGTCTCATCTATTTTTTCTAATCCCATTTATTTATTTATTTTTATTTGGGTAATTTTTTCTCACCCTATTTGTGTTTACACAGATACAGAGAAAGTAAATTGGATTTCACTTCCTTCACAGTGAAAAACCAAAGACTACACAGTACAAAATGGTGATTGAATATCTGGTAATAGGAATCTCTATAAATTTGAATGTGTAAATTTCAGCCTCTCGCTCTGATGACAGATTTAGAATTTATCCTTCGAAATGGGCTCCGTCATTATCTGTTGTTTGTAACTCATCACTTTTTCCATGACAGCGCTGTGAAAAGGACTTCGCTTTTACAGCTGAGCACTCAGGAGAGGACTGATACAGAAAAGCATGTAAGCTTCAATTCTAGGTTGACATGCATACAATTTCTGGAGTGCTTTAAATGGGTTTCTTTGTAGGGAATGTTTTCTAGGGTTACAATAATTATTCACAGATGTTAAAAAATAAAAAGTGGCGAAAACCTCTGACAAAAGTAGCAAAAATGATGAGGTTTTATTATAAAACAAGGACATCCTGTTAATTATTACCTAAAATGTGTGAACAGAACTTCTCGTTTATTTAAAATTAGAGGTGAGGCTACTCAGTCAACACCTTGTATTTGCACAGGACTGTGATGTGAAGTTTAAATTAAAAAGTGTTGCTGACGAGAGATCTCTTCCTAATAAGGCGCAGGTGATTGTTTTTAACAAAACATTGGGAAATTAAAAGGCACTCAGAGAGTGCATCCACCCGGCAAAGCTAAAACCTGCCTCACACTTTTAAAGTGATCTGCACCAAATTTAGTGAGTTCTCTTTCCTGTCAGTGCTCCAAGTTTCCAAGTCTGCTTCATTGCTTTGGCTTAATCTTTCTGATAGACATATGGCACTGAAAATGTACCTCTATCCCAACTTCAGCCTCGGTTTAAGAGAAAAAAGCTTTAGCTTTCCTAAATCAGCTAAACCGTTCGTCCGACCTTAAAGCAGTTTGAAGCAAACGTGAAGTCCCGACCTCACAATGAATACTTTTAGTAGATGTCTATGTTTAATCCTCAAGAACTTAAAGAATTACCAAATCTAATTATATGTAAAAACGGAAATGATGTGTCAGCAAAATTTGAATGTTGGCTTGCTCTTAATTAGGCGAGCATCTTGCAGGGTGGCGTGTAGTCTCCTTAATTATCTCTGTGCGCGCTAAGTGTACTGTGAGACTAAATCTTAATAAGATGGGATGAGATTAAATTTTATTGATCTCTGTGGGGAAGTTGCGGCGAAAAATAAGAGGATGGTGTGCTCATATATGTGATATGTTAAAATAAATAAGCTTAAAGGATCATTCAGATTTGTGCCAAACTGGAATTATAATAGTTCTGGTGGCTGATATTACTAATTATGTGGCATTCACTGTTTTCATTTCTGAGAGTGTCTCCGCAGGTTGGTCGAGGCTACTCCAAAGGAAAAAACATTCACATGGTGGAAAATGGAAAATGTGGATGTGGTACTTTAATTATTTGATGGATTACAGGGAAATTTGCTCTGTTTTCTTCATGTATTTTGTTTTATTGTCATATTTCTCACTGTCCATTAGCTCGATTCTGCCAGAGGTTTTGTCCCGTTATATGCAAGGCTCTCTTCCCACTCCCCCAAATGCTCAGTAATCTATAATTGTCTGTGGTCTTTACCCTAATACGTAAAAAGTGCTGAAATTCTGAGAGAACTTATTATATCATTTTTATAACATTAGCAGCCTCAGACACCAAACAGCTAGACAACATCAGTGTCAAGAAAATGCACCAGCTGCTATAAAACTGTCTGCCTGTAGTTTAAAAAGGTCTGAAAAGAAATATAGAATACCCAAAGACATTAGCTTTTTATGCCACATCAAACCTATATTACCTGCATTACCTTCAGTGCAACTCAACCTCTAAATGTTAAAAGTCAGAGAAGTCAGAGATTTGAGTGTTTTATGCAAAGAAGCCTTAATGTAGCCTTAGCCTGCTAGCTTGCAGCTTAGTGGAGTGTGCTGCTGAGTTTTTCTTTCTCTTATCCAACAGCTTCTTTCTTCTTTTCTAACATATGCAGCAGCGTAAGACCTGATGACAGGTGTTTAAATCAACGTACTTTCCCTTTGACATAGGTGCTGAAAGTGGCTGTAGACTTTTAATCTTGTTAAATGGATTATGTAGCTTAAGAACTAGGAATTTTCTCAACTGGTGAAGAAACTTGATATAATATATGGAAATATCTAAAGGAAATACAATTCAAGACTGTAAACATAACTGATCAGTAATGAAAAAAGTACCCAGACAGTTTAGCACATAATTTGGGCGTAGCCTTCTAATTGAAAACACCAATCATATCACTCTATGTCAGACATTGAAATCAGTTTTTTTCTGTCCTACTTAATCTTAATCAACATAAAGCTGCCTGTCATTAATCCTCTTTTTCTTCATTCACTCAGATCAATGTTTCCTTTTCCTGAGCAAAGATGGTAATTAATCCCCAGTCCAACAGAGCCTTCAGGCATGACTATTTGACAAAGACCCTAATCAATGCTTCTGCCTATTCTTCTACCTTTAGTAACTGAGTAGCTTTTCTTTTTTTATCATGTTTTACATTCCATCGAGGGAATCGATGATTCATATAACAGCCAAATAATTAATGTTTGAGCACAATCCCTGAAGAAAATCTGAACTGTTGCAGAACAGTTTTAGAACTTCGACCTGGGAGCTCATAAATGTGGTTGGAAGGGGTTTGAATTGATATGCTTCTTATTATGCTTATTAGAATTATTTCAGTAATAAATGGTCTATACGGGTGTCTTTTCACTTCATTGCCCCCCCCACCCCCCCACCCATTGACTCACCATTAATGACATTTCTGAAGAACGATGAATAATTGATGTTATTACTGAAGAAACTTATATGGGAGAAGTGGAACTCGGAGGAATCAAGCAGGCTGAAGACTGGCAAGGCTAGAGTAGCCTGGGCACAACAGATAGGGAAAGGGCTAAAGGAGTGAATGGGCTACTGCCTATTTATCAAGAGTAAGGTGCATGAAATTGGCTCTTAACCTCCCAGTTAGAAGGTTTAATTAGAAATCATGCTTTTGCTGCAGGAGGGGGAAGAGCGGGGGTGAGTTGTCCAAACAGGGTGATAAATGACTTGTGGGACAGGAGGCTTTGGAGAGATGGGAGGAAACAGCTTGGTGAGAGTGAAATGTGGGTGACAGCTCTGGTCGAGGTAGGTGGTGAGACAACGGGTCGAGGCAAGCAGGAGATTGCAGCTGAAGTGCAAACGGCACCTCAAGAGCTGTAAGGGGTGTTATCGACACAAACAACCCGCAGGGCTCCCAAATAAAGAAGCTGAAATAGTGGCACACAATTTGGATGTAAGAGTAAAAATATTTATATTTCACATGAAATATGCTTTCAGTTCTTAAGAAAAGGCTTTTGAAAATGAACTGAATTTATGGGTATGTTTTGTCTCAACTATCTGAACCACAGATATGCTTTAAAATGATAATATTCAAGAGCTGTGACAATTATTGCTTCCTATAAACCTATACCAGTGCGTGAGTAAGGCTCTTATTCAGACCCAGTGATAATAATGTGTTACAAGGTTACCTAACCAGGTGTTGGTGTGAGCATGGATTGCAAAAACATATGACTCATCCCTTGTACTGTGGCATTAAACCAGGCAAGGTGGCAGACAGCAGTGTAGCTGAATGCACACGTCTGACCCAGGGACACAGATGCTCAATAAAATTAAAGCAATGCAGACTGCAAATGTTTTATTCAGTCTTTACAGGGCCACCTCCCCATCAAGTAGCCATGTACAGTTGTGCAGTGTGTTTCTTTTTCGCTTTTTAAGCCTTAAGGGTCATAAAATTTCTGCTGGCAACACTCAACAGTTATTTCTGCTGATTGATTTGGCGTGACATTTAGACACACCCTTTAAAGGACTGGAGCTGTGTGAGCTAAAATAGGTCACAGCCTTTATGCCAGCACAGTGAGACTTTCTGCTGAGAGCGAAGAGAATGAGCGCACTGCTTAAACCAACATCCTGTTCAAAACCTGCTCTGTGTTTAAATCTTGCCTAGGGCTTAAAATCCTACTAATGGAGCAGGCTCATGTCAAATAGATGGAGAAGACAGTATGAGGGATTAGAGGGTCTGATGGGAAAAATGTGGTGCGCTTCTAGATACTTTGTCTACACGTTGGAGAAAACTTTTTTTTCACTTCTTGGAAACACGTCCCAAATCGAGCCTCTCCAGCACTCAGCGAGAGACGCCTCTGATCTTGCCACAGTGTGCATCGTGTGAAAAGGTTGGTGACTGCAAAAGGGCAGACTGGTGATATGGTTTCAAAATACAGTGAGAATGGGAATGACTTTTTGTGCCTCAAGAAGTAAAACTCCAGCATTTCTGTGTCAATCTACATTCAATACTAAAGTATTTATCAGATAATAATTCCATCTTTCTTTCTTTTGTTTTAGTCAGTTTCAAGCCATATGTACAATCTGCCTGATGATTGCATCTGCAAATCCAAGCTGATATTCTCTCATTTCGGGTAGGGATTATACTCCCTTGAGGATGTCCTTATGAACAGCTGCAGACACTGCTAACCCCTTGTTGTTTTTTGCTGTGCTACTTTCTATAGTGTGCACGGAAAGTGTAGTAGCCACAAGTCCCCTCGGACGCCTGTGCGCTCAGAAAATAAAGATTTCATTCAAAACTGGAAGCTCCTAACTAATTCTACTTGGGCTGTTTTTCTACCTCATTTGTTGTCATTTGATATGCAGAAGTGCCTGAAGTAATTTTTTTGTAATTATAAATGGACAAACCTGACCGTGCTTATTTTTAATGTGAGGACCACGTCATGGTTCATCAGTTAATCTCTGCAGTGTGAGCTTAAAAGTCAGAGGCTGTGCAAAAAGGCTGATAGTAAACTTGCAGTGCAAGCCTTCACAACATAGAAGATTAATAAAAAATGCACAGGGGCTCCCGAGCTTTAATAACAGGAAGCAAATGCTGTAAATTACATAAATAGCACAGCTGGTTTGGCATCCCACTAATTCTCCTCCAACCTTGTTCCGCCCGTACTTAACTCTACCTTCACCAAAAAATAAATAAATAAAAATAACTTAATGTGCTTCATCATTTAACGGCAGACATATCCTTGAATCAATGCCAAACAATAATCTGTGAGTCTCATATCAAACAAAACCTCCAGCGGTTAACTCTGGGGCAGCGATGACTAGGAGGAAAGCTGATATAAATATCTGACTCCCTGAACTTCACCACTTTCTAATTATATTAGGATTAATTGGCATGGTTCTGAGGGACTCTGGTTAGTGGTGTTAGGGTATTAATGTACAGCACACCTTGTTGGATGGACCCTGGACTCTGTTGAAAAGCCTGTTAATTAGGCCTGTGGTTAGGTGTGATAAAAAAGGGAGCAGTACATAAACAGGACCCAGCAGAGGAGGGATGCATAGGTCACCTGCTACTGGACCCCCGACAGCCTCTGCCTGTATCACACAGGGCCACATGCTGCTCCTCTGTCTCCAGGAAAGGCTGACAGGGAAACTTCACACACAAGAGCTACAGCTACACCTAATCTTCTACCTGTCCGACTGATTTAGTTAAAGGCGTATTTCCCCGCCAACTTCTTCAGTATGTATCTGCACCGCGCAGAGATCTAATGTCTGTCATAAAGTTAAACATCGGCAAGCCACATGGAGATTTTTAATGAGACTTTTGTGCTCATTTCACGCACAATATCTGTCCTTTTTCCTTTTTTTCCCCTGCTGGTCTCTGGTCTTTTCCTCTATCCTTCAACAGGGAGAGAAGCTCTTACCATCAATCAGCCTTTAGCTCCTGTGGACTGAGACAGTGTCACGCTGGGCTCTGTGTGTTGCCAGATAGGACCACTGTGCCCTCAGGTTACCCTTACACTTCCAGTTTGACACCCCTGATATTTACTCGCTACAGAGAAAATTGAAAAATACATGGAAGTTTGAAGTGGGCACACAGGAGTCAAACTTTTGAACCGTGTTTTCTATCAGGGTTAGGAGCCAAAGAGGCTGTTTCTGTCAATCATTAATTGCAGTCCTTTACAGCCAGAACTTTTCAGATGCAGTCAGCGAGAAACTGTTTTATCAAGAACAGTCATCTGTCATTTAAAGTAAAAAAAAAAAAAATTGGATTTCAGTTGTTGTCACAATGAAAAGCAGTCAGTGGGATAAAGCGAAATTACCTTATTGTGAACAAGAACATGAATGTCTCACGATTAGAGCGCAGGGACAGAAATCTGAGGCTGGAAAAATGTATGTCTATAATGTCAGTAAGATAAGTTTATTTTTGCGTATGTAACATATTTTCTTCGCATATGGCCAAGCAAATGCTGTTTAGTTGAGTTTGGATTCAGAATGATTAGCAGATTAGTGCCAGATGGTCTAAGAGGCCAAGTGAGTTTCAAAGGTAAAAGAGAGTAAAACATGCACATTATCAACCAACACTGATGCAAATGCACTTTGACACTGGACACAATCTCCTTGTGATTAGTTGCCTCAGAATGCAGTCCAAACAGTTATTGCATCTCAGTCCACTGATTATTCCGGCTAATGTCTCTGTCCCTCAACTTGTGGAGGAAACTATCCAAAACTAGACATCACCATCATCGATCTGGGAAGTACATCAAGCTGTAGTCAAGCTGTTTTGGTTTGAGTAATGCTTCTAGTACATATACAGCTGGATGCCCAGAGAAGTCAATACAGGGGGCAGTGGTATCAGAATTTACTTGCTCAGCTACTTAACTTCTCAGCCTCTGCTGAACCCTGTAATGGTCCCATCAATACATACAAAAGCTGTGCAGCCAGACCAAGAGATTTTTATTTTAACCCATGTATTTGAAATTCCAAACATTCATTTTTTAAATTGCAAGTATATCAGGTTGACATTTGAGGAACAGAATGCAGGTTATGAATAAAAATAATAAAGAGGATGTAAAATCTTTCCCTGTTCAGTCTTCTGGTTCAAATCTTGCTTTGTTTGTTTTTCCTTTTTTCCACTTAGTTGGCCCAATTTACATTACAAGGCATACAGGAATCTTGGATTTACTAAAAACATAAGCTTCCCCTTTTTTGCTTATTTGATTTGGTTTTTGTTTAATTAATTTGGCTTAATTTTGCAATATAACTAAGGTAAAATATCCGACCTTGGGTTTATACATGACAAATCTCACAAATGCACGATTCTGAGGATGTGCAAACACAGCTGTCAACCTTTCAAATTATTAGAATGAATTCAGTGCCAGAACTCATCCACTGTGGAACGGCTCCATGAATGCTTTCCAACAGGTAAAACCTTTGCAGCATGTTTGTCCAAGGTGCAACTTGAAAAACTGATTTGGCATCAGTTTTCCAGGGCAAACCAACTGGAGGTAATCAGCCCCCCACTTGTCTTCACACAACATGCAGCCCACTGATTGCTCCTCCTGATCCGCAGTTATTTTCAGCCTGTAGAATCTCTCTGTGGCGCTGTTGATGGGCCTCCTCAAATGCACATTCCTGATTCTGGATGGACTATCTGTGGTGCTTATGTGTCATCAGAGAGGGCCGTGGATTGTCTGTCCTTCCATTTACGGATGCCGAGTTCTAATTGAAATTGTTTGTCACACTCAGGAAACTTGGGATTTTGTTTTTTCTCAGTGTTTTAGACAGTGTGAGTGTGAGAGTGAGCTTTTATGGTTGAATAATTATATATTGGGGGGGGGGGTCACTGAATAGTTTCAGTAGTGCCCACCCAACAATGTGGCTGTTAAAGCCCTTTGTTTTTTCCAAAACATCCATCCATTCTCTTCCGCTTATCCTTTTCATGGTCACGGGGGAGCTGGAGCCTATCCCAGCTGTCTTTGGGCGAGAGGCAGGGTACACCCTGGACAGGTCACCAGTCTGTCGCAGGGCTAACACAGAGAGATAGCCTGCCCATGGGCAGTTTAGAGTTACCAATTAACCTATCCCCACTAGCTGCATGTCTTTGGACTGTGGGAGGAAGCCAGAGTACCAGGAGAGAACCCACACAAACACAGGGAGAACATGGAAACTCCACACAGAAAGACCCCAGCCTGATGGTGGAATTGAACTCCGGACCTTCTTGCTATGAGGCACCTGTGCTAACCACTGTGCTGCCCCAAATTTTGTATGCATATTTTGTACTGCACAGTTCATCATAGGTCATTATTTACATTTGCAATTAACAATAACTTACCTGAAATTAGCACAAAGTGCGTGTCTGTCACTGTGCAGTTTCTTAGTTCTCTGAGACATAGTTAAGAGCTCTAAACTGCATTTGAGTGAATCTCTGGCAGTGGAGACTACCATAAAGTGCACTGCGACAACATTCTGGTTGACAGGCTTTATTCTTGCTATAGCACCACTCCTGCGACCTGTCTTACCCACCTACACAGTGACACACATTTTTCACAGCTCAGTCTGGCTTCTGTTTTGACTGAATTCAGCAGGTTTGAGTAATTCCTCGCCCAATGTTCATTCACACACACACACACACACACACACACACACACACACACACACACTTGTATGCAGGCAAGAAGTGATCATTAGCTACATCTGATCCTTCCAGCTGAACAGAAAGTTGTTTATGGGAATACAATATCCCAAAGCACAGACACCAAAAGATCTTGAAATGTCTTCCTTACTGTGTAATTTGAAAAAAGACACTGTTTTAAACTTATGTGTCTGCCCCAAATATAACCTCAAACTATTCAATAGTTCTTCTCCAACTGTGTTTTCTTGCTTTTTACAATCCTCTGAGCTAGAAGTCTTTTAAGGTTAACTATTTTTTTCTTCTGACCGCTCTTTTCATCCTTCTGTCAGAAAAAAAAAGTTTTTTCCTGCTCTCTGGATGTATTTCAGAGCAGCTGAAGAGATATTACTTTGCAGTCTCCCTATAATACAGTATATCATCACATTTTCTTGGTTGGCTTAATTGTACTTTTACTTGATGACCACTGTGTCATTTGGATTTTTTCTATTCTATGCCTCGGCAGGTTGTGTGTAACAAACCAGCAATCTAAGTTACATGCACATTATAAATACCAAACTGAAAGTGTGAGGGCATTAAAGAAAAGATTTGTGTTCTACTCATGCACCTCTACTGGGCAGTCTTTACACCGAGGGCTGCAGGACTCAAAATAAGCAGAGACACATCTGGTGATAAAGGTCATGGAGGAAGGAAAAGCACGTGAGGGATGTTACTTACCAAAAAAAGAAAACCGCTTTCAAAAAACTTCATACAGGGCTGTCCATAAACAGAAAATATAAGAAGTGGCTGATCAGTAGATACAAATTTTGACACTCTAGTATTTAAAGGATTAAAAAGACAACAATTAAAAAAAAAACCTAGCTGTATTCAAACAGCTCTACCTTATCCATTTCATGCAAGAAGTTTAGACTTTCTCAGGGGTACCGTGGTTTGGAAATCTAATTATAGAACAACACAGCTAGTTGCTGCAGGGAAAGGGAGCTGCAATGTCCAGCAGACATACTACACTAATATGTTCATAATCCTCAGTGAATTCCCAAATGGTAATGGTACAAACAAATTCAGATACACTGAAGGTGTCTGTTTTTTTTTCATGTCTCATAAAACATGTTCAGCAGATCGACTGCGTTGTTCTGCTTGCTCAGTTGTTTTCAGCTCCATGTTCATGTAATGTGTTAATGGGTTTTATACGTCTTGTGTGTACTTCCATTACTGTGAGCTTGCACAGTACCACCAGTAAGACTTGTTATTTCCAGGGTACATGCAGTTTAGTGTACATGGGGAAATATTTCATGTGAAGAAATAGCCAGTGGTTCAGAGGTCGGTAGCATTCAAACTAATTTAACTCTGCTCCATTCTGCACACACTTGTTTTTTGGGAAGGAGTGTGGAGGTTCTGCACAAACGCACACTTTTTCTTTGTATTTGTGAACAGTGTTTTTTTGGGGCTTTGTCTTTATTGAACCATCTTTTATGTTTCTTCCAGGCAACACGTTGCAAAAGCAGTACTTCACGTTTGATCCTGTCACTTGATTACATTTCCTGCTTTAGTGCACATTTTAAATTTCCATTAAAAAAAAAGGAAAAAAAAAAACAGTCAATGCTGTCGGGGAAAGTGGTGTAATTTTTCTGCCCTTGTCAATAAAGAAGCGATGCAATAAAAGCTGATGGAAGTAGTTCTTTTGAATGGACTGTTTCTTCTTGTACAATAAACTTTACCACAGAGCCATTGCAAGACTCTGCTAAAAGACACACACACACACACACACACACACACACATATGTAACTAAATATAAATAACACAGACTTAATGGATGACGCAGGCCTGTAATCATCTCCTCCTGATGACCTTCTGTTCGTCAGCCTTCTCTCTTTACAAAAACCTTATAGAGTGCACAAGGATACAGAAGCCATATAAAATACTTTCAAATCCCTTAATGTCATTTTAGCCAGTACACCAGACAGTGATAGAAGGTTTTCCCAATGTATTAAATTCACCATTTAGAACTTCTGCAGCCACTCATAATCCACTCCTGTGTTGTCCATCTGTGTGCTCACTATGTTCCAAATTCTCATCATTTTGCCAAAATATGACAAAATGCTGCTGCTTACATGTCAAGCTATTGCTTTGATCAAAGCTCAAAAGCTTAGCCAGAAATGGGATATTTGGCCATATTTGAACAAATCTATGAGTATCTGCAACATACTGAGATGGAAAGCTGACAGGTTCTGCATCTGATAAAAGCTTGAGCTCAGTTTTAATTTCAGAAATGGATTTCCCATAATTTTAATGCTAATGTCACAGCTATGCAGACTTTACTTGCATTGCACCGATAAAGTCTTAATAAAGGCACATCAAGATAAACCTGCTGTGCAGACATATAAGCATGCAGTGAGAGTGAAAATGGAAAGCCTTACAGACACTGTAGCAGCCAGTCCTATAGCTTTACTGAATTTTAATTCAACAGCTCAGACTCATTCTTGCTTTAAGCCATGTGGGATACCACGGGGTACCACACTGGCTTTGATCAAACAGAGCAGGAATTAGCCTGAGTTAGCACTACTTGGCCTCAAGTGAAAACACATAACAGTGATTACACTTTATTTAAACAACTGAAGGGATTAGAGATGTTACTTTATTTGGACCTGGACTGATTTCTTTATCTTCTCAACTTCAATCTCTTGCTTTGCTGTCATGTTTGGAGCCAGAAGGCTTGATCTGCCTCAGTGGTGGTGAGAATTATTCTCTTTGAACAGGTTCTACCTAGTGTCAGTAGCTACAGTGCATGGATTTGCTTATGGGTTGACTTTTTATGCTTAAACTTGAGCTGTGATCACTAACTTATTAGACAAAAAACAGCATGCATATTATTCAGACCATTTTAACCAACTTGAATAAATTTTACATTGGCAGTAAGATTCTTGTGTGTGTGCGCACTGCCAAGTTGATTAAGCTGAAACTTCAGTATAATGAATGCAAGGGGAAAAAACGACTTATGACAATAACTGAGGCTAATCCAGGAGACTAAGAATAATTAATTTGTACAGAAAATCCATAACGTCAGTTGTGGGGAAGATTACTAAGACTTCCCATTTATTGGTTGTCACTCTTATTTGGTGTCTGTTTGATGACACTAGATTGGCACATCAGCTGTTTACAGATGCATGTGTTTTATGGGGTCATGTGGCTTACAGTTGCTTTTCTTATACTAATATGTAATATCATTGTCATTGCAACGAGAAATCCTTAAGAACTCAGAGCTAGCCATATCAAGCTTTCCATCTTTACTCTTACAATACAAAAATAAAGTCAAACTAACAAAGACTGCAAATCATGTATAATTCCAGGCCCACACCAATATTTGTTTATCTGTTGTGTCAAATGAATATAATGCTGGCTAAATGCTTATATTTACTGTGATGGAGAGCTGAAAAGAATGAGAAGATAATGAAAAACAATACGAGAAGTTCTTTGATTCTCTGGTACAAAGACAAACATGAATAACAAATACAATTAAATAGCAAACCAAAAAACATTAGCGTGGGTTAGAGTTAGGTAACTGTTGTTTTAAACATGAATAGTGACGCATCATTTCATCGGTACATCCCTAAGATGTTCCATTTACCCACATTGTGCCTTCACCTTTAGCGTTGTTCATCAGATTTTCACTGCTGCTACATTTTCACACCTCTCGTCTCAGTTGTTTGTATCATTGTATTAATTTGCATTAACTTGCATGCAATAATAATATTCTGTTTTTGCTTCTTCTTTTCTTCCTCGTTAGAGGGACAAATTTTTTGTGAACATAAAGACTCCTTAGAATATCCTCACTTAAATAAATCACGTTTGGTCTTCAAAATGCTCTGAAGCTGTGTACAGTAAGCATGTCAATGTTTTTTATAAATACAGGTTTGGCAACTGTGTACTAGTTTTCAGCTAAACACAAAAATGGATGACTTTAAATATAATAAAAAAATATGCACATAAAATCAGCACATTTTTAACTGTACATGTTGTTGTTTGAAGAGAAAAATACAGCATTCTTTTATTTTGGCTTATTCTTTTAGTTTTGATTTAGCTTGCAGTCAACCAGATTAATTGTTTGCAGTCCCATCACAAATAGGTTGCCAGGAGGGTTTGTGTATTGACCCATCAAGAAAGCATCTCTCAAATGTAAGCAGTGAAATATCAGAGTTCACTGTGCAGATGAAAAATTGGGGGATTTCTTCCATCAGTCAACTAAAGCTAGAGGGAGGTGCTCTGGTAAATGAGAGGTAAATAAAAGAAGGATGTTTGCTCAGGCTGTTATTTTTTCCTCCTTAGTGAATTACCAACTAGAGGTTTTTGGGTAAAGTCAAACCTTAGCTTGGTTATTAAAAATCGTTTTTGCTCTCTGTTTTCTCCGTTTTTCTTCATAAAATCATTTTAAAACATTATTGGCTTCAGGAAAACATGGACCTGTCAGCAGCACTTTTCTTCAATATGATACGGTCCTTTCTCTTTCCTGTCTCCTGCTGCTCCTTCCTACACCTACATCACCTTTTCTTGACACTAGATAATACACTGACAGCCCATTACTGCTTATCACATTCTGTCCTCCTTAATCAGTGATGCCACAGCCACATCAGAATATCTTATAATGAAATTTCAGCCCTTTTCTGATAGAAGCTTGGTCACATCATTAAAGCACAATCAGAAGTTTTGCCTAACCCTTTGATAACAGTGTGTCACTGACTTACCTGATTTTTGCTGAATACTAACAGCAAGCAGTCGTTTAATCAAGACAGAAAAATTAGATTTTTTCTTTTCTGAAAATTTAACATTATAGCTTAAAAAAAAAAAAAAACTTGGATAACATAATAGTGCAGAGAAATACATAATGGAGGCTTGGTATGGTGCTGCACATGCAATAAAGTTTATTATCCAGTGCATGGAGGTAATAAAATGGACAAGCACTGCACAGCATCACTAAAATAAATAAAAGAGCTGCCTCACAGCTGACTACTGCCTACTGCTACAATTACATGAATAGGCCCCATAGTAGCTGCTAAACTCTACAAGTGGTCAGAACGGTTGCTAAGCAAACACCAACTAAAGTAAGGCATAGATATTATTTTTGAGCAGTAGACTAATATGAGCAAGTCAATTTGCAAAGTGTAAAAAGGAAAACGGCTGAAGGCAACCCGTAGGTCTGTTTCTATCTATGAAACACAGGCTCTCTTCTTTGTGACCATCTCTGCATGTATGCTGTGACACATACTAGCAGTAATTTCCAAAGAAAGTGCCAATGAATAAAACTGTGCCAACAATCTTAGATCTTTTCTTTTTAAGACTTGTAAAGACTAAAACATATGTTGCATTCAGGAAAGGTTTTCGTTCAGTCACGTGACCTATTGCACCAGTCTGCCAGCTATACCCTATCGCTACCTGGTCTTTATGCTGAGCTGTCTCCTTTAAGTGTTATTTTAAGAATCCCTCACTGTGAGCATGAGACACAGCATTGCGAAGTAAAAATGTAACAATGTTTCATATAATTTGTGAAAACATATATAAAAGGAAAAGTACAGTGAGAAAATAAATAATCTTGTGGTGGTTTTCTATCTAATTTATTAGCACTTGTCTGATATCAGTGCCTCAAAGCGACAGTCATTAGGCTGCCAACTGCTGTCATTTAGAGTCACAGTAGTTTCTCCTTTTTCTCCCTCACACACAGGTGTGACGCTGACAGGAGACAGCTGAAGTGACAATAGTAGTGAAATAGTATTTAGCGGTGTTGACAACAGCAGCTTACGTTACATTACTGTGTGAAATGAAAGCTTAACAACAACTGTTACACCGAGCCCGCATCTATCTCGCTTCTCAGTTGAGGTCTGAGCGAAAATGGGGAGACTGCAAGTAAACGAACGAGCGACCGACCTAGTGAGAGAGAGAACGCACGTTGTTGTTAGACCCTTTCAGTTATGTCAGCTCTCTTTGTCCACAGTTTGCACCTAAGTAAAAGCTTTTGTAAACATACAAACAGAAGCTGCTAGTGTGAAAAGCCTCTAAAATGCTGACATTGTGCCATTGGCTTCGTCCATGATACGTTAGCTCTAGTGCTAGCTGCTGCTGTTGAATGGAGCTATAATTACAGATCTGAATGGATCACCTCATTGTCCCTTGAGTCAATGTCCATCCATCCACCCATCCTTCCATCTATCCATCCACCCTAACTCCTCCCAGAGGGACTATGTGAAAGAGAGGGAGCTGCAAGAAAAGTTTTCAGTTCAGTTCAAACAGTTGATTCAAGTTGATTTAAGATCCTACAGTAACAGAGGAAAAAACTCAAATAATCAGACGACCTCCTTTGAGCAAACACTTGATGACAGAGGAAAGGAAAATCTCCCTTTTAGCAGGAAGAGCTCTCTTATGTATCCACTACCCTGTCAATCACAGTATATCCTGCACTCGCATTGGTAATCACTCACCTCAAAGCTACGGAACATTTATCCCAAGACCTGTCCGATATAAACACTAGTAGTTCTAATACTAAAATTGGTTTCTCACCAGTAGTCAATTAAAGTAGTCTCTAGTCACTATGTCACAGATCTATAGCCATACTTCCTGTGTGGAAGTAGGTTAAGCTAACTGGCAAGTCTGCTTGCTCCTCTTCGCCCCATTGTCCATTTGAGGCATTGAGAGATAGATTGTAATGACAAAGGAGGGCTGTTTTCTGGGTCATAGTAGAAGAGAAGAGGTGAGGAAGCAAGGCAACATAGTCAAATGAATTACACAAGCTTTTTTTTGTCCACCAGGAGGCAGAAAAACAGCAAAAACATAATTGTTAGTGACTTGTCTCATCATAGATTGAAGAAAAGGTTTGGAGTACTGCCATGATGTAACCAAGTATGCAAATTTGTGCTGTGGAAAGGAAAGTGAATGCAGATTTTGTAGTAGTATGACTAGTAACTCTCCATTCAATACCAAGATTGTTAAGAGAATTATATAAGGATTTTACAAGCACAGACATTTCAAATAAAAGTAAATAGCTAATGTCATTTTTTTTTACCTCGACTTCTTTGTCACAGCTGTTCTTGATATGCTTTTTAGAGCAGTATGAATTGCACTGCTTTTTCTAACCCTTTCTAAACCCAGCATTGATCATTTTACAAAGAAAATGAATAAATGTAATGAAATTACTGTATTTTGTGGTGTATTGAAGGCACCGCAGTTACACAGGCATAAAGGAAGAAAACAAGGAGCTGACCTCAAGGCAATTTCTACTGAGGCAGAATTGGCAAATCAGTGAATGCGGGGAGAGTAGGTTGTCCTTTTTTTGAAGGCTTGCAGAGAGTAAAGTGAACAATTTCAATCTAAATCCTCAGTTTTGCTGTTGGTCCACTTTCTTTGTCTATCTCACGCTTTGTATTTTACATTATATGAGATTTTGGATGTGACTCACTGCATGTGTGTAGCCTGTAATCATGTATGAAGGGTGTTTTGACATCAATCAATCTGCTATGAAATTGTCCGTCGTGATATCGGCAATAGCTTGTAATCTACAATAGCTTCAGAATTTGGGTTATTTATTGTTATATTTAAAAGCAAAGATAGTAAGTAATTCTTTTTTGCAATGTGTCTGTTCATTTATAAACCATGTAATTTTTTTTTTGTTTTATATTTATTTAATTCCGTTCCATTCAATTTTATTGAAATCGTGCCAAATTACAACAACAGTTATTTACCTATACATTGTATAAGTAAAGACCTATACAATGTATAGGTCTTTAACTATACATTGTAAGGTAAAGACTAAATAATACCAAGAAAACCACAACAATCAAACAACGCCTTTTTAGCAAGCATGTGGTTACAGTGGGAAGGAAAAACTCCCTTTTAACAGGAAGAAAAAACAGGCTCAATGAGAGAAGCCATCAGCTGCAACCAGTTGGGAGTGAGGGGAGGAAGACGGGACAAAAGAGATGCTGTGGAAGAGAGCCAGAGATTAATAATAATAACTAATGATTAAATGCAGAGTGGTAAATAAACATAAAGTGAGTGGTGAAGAAACATTCAGTGCATCATCATCCCTGCAGCCAATGCCTATTGCAGCGTAACTACAGGAAAAACACCAAAATGTAAAAACAAGTCATGGCTAACACATTTAAAGAATGTATACATACATTTTCCATTTGGAAGTGTATTTTTAATGAGGAAAAAAATGTGACAAAACTGGCCCAACAAAGAGCAAAGAATGCTTGAAAGAGCAGGTCTAAAGAAATGTGGATGTTTTTAGCTTCAAAGTCACAGTCTTAAGCCTGTGGGTCTTAAGTCACACGTTTGTCAGCCAGAAAGCAGCAGTTCGTGTCTCATTTGGGAACTTTACGTTTCCACTTTACTTTTTACTTTCTCTTGTTGGTTAGGTTTATGCATTTAAAACCCCTTGGTGAGGTTTTGGCACTTACATGTATTTGGCAAGGATTTGGCACTAAAAAGCCTGCCAAGATTTTTAGCACTGAAGTTTATGCAACAACAACTTCTTAATAAGGTTCAGGAAAAGATTGTGGTTTGGGTTAAAATATGCCCCTTCACAACCTTAACCCACATGAGTTGCATGTTGAAAAATGAGACCCATTTCACTGCTGTCTAAACATGGTGTGCTACAGTACAGTCACCAAAGGACAAGTCCCCCTTATCAGCGAGGTGCCAAATGCTTTGACAAAGCAGCTGTACATGATGCCCTGGGAATGAGAATGGGCTGGAATATGGGATGTTCCACTGGGTTTTCCCTTCAAACTGTCTGCTGTTGTTTTGCATAGGCGCCTTTGTTGACCTGGTGTTGCTATCAATAATGGAAATGAATTCAGTCATACAGATGTAATTTAAATGAACGACCAAAACACAGAGGACATGGGGGAGAACAATAGAGAGAGAAAGAGTGTACATGTGATTTATTCCTGAACCGCAAATGAGTGATTTATATGCCTAACTGTAATGAGCTCACAACCATGGAGGCAGGCAGACAAAACTTATTCTTGAAGCATTAATTTGAGTGTTTGGGAAAGCAATGACACTTAAATGAAAAGTACTTGCAGAGCAAAGTTTGGCAAGCTCCTGTGTTAATAAGCAAAGTTTAGTGGGTGCAGTTGCAAATTTGCTTAGGTTAAGTATATTTTTGGAATATGGGAAACAAAGAAACAAAGACTGTTCAACTTAGAAGTCATTGTACTTGAAGCAATTATAACTACTGAATAGATCAAGTGATATTGCATCTTCATTTGAAAGGCCCTCATGCCTGGGTGAATAAGTGGCCTTCATACTGAATACAGGGGACGGTATATCATTTTCAAAGGAAGACTTTTTCAGTAAATCCTCCACTTTCTTCCCTGATAGGCGGTCCATCTGTAGAACCTGGGTGTCTATCAGCACTGCCTCCTCCAGGACTCAGATGGGTCGGAAACTCTCCGTGAACCCTCATGAATTATTCATCATCACATATAATGTTGGCAAATTATTTTATGTAGTGGGGAAAGATTCATCTTAGGAGCAGGAATTGGGTAGGGAGAAGCTAATGTGTTTATTATGCCAAGATAATGGCATGAAATAGAGGCCAGGGGTGGAGAATTTGGAGGAGTGTTTATACTTTATATTCATTGGAGGGTAGCATCTGAATGCCTCGTGGTCACATGATGGCAGATGTCTTTTGAATGCAGCGGGCGAGTGTGTATTTGCGTGCACGTGCGCACGTATTCACTCATAGTCAAACCTTTGCAGACGCTTTAGATGTTCGGATGTGTGTGTGCAAGTTTTCGTGTGCGCGCACGTGCAGTGTATGTTTATGTAACGTATAGATTTGCCTAATCGAGGTTTCATTCCACAGCCAGTGTTGTCTGCTTTTATGGCTGTTGTTGAGAAAAGAGTTCAATAAGCATTACCCAGGCTCTGCTTTCCAAGTGGCAGAGAGCACCATTACAGGGAGAAAGAAGGTTGCTCTGTAACTGCTGTTTGCCTTGCTTAGCTGAAAGGAGCTGAGATCTATCCATACAGAGCTAATATCTGTGCCATAATGACATTGCACTATCAAGAAGATAGGCTGCTTTTGAACTCAAGGCTGCCTGCTGTGTTGAAAAAGAGAGACAGAAACCCCATACAGATGTCAGGAGTGTCAAGAAGGAGATGGTATCTTGCTGTTTCGTTCTCTAGAAATAAAAGCTTAATGAATTTATCTTTAGATGCACATTTTGTCCTGTCTTTTTGATCCAGGTTACAGTACAGTTTCTCTGACCAGGCGCACAGACAACTGTTTGTCCACCGTTTTGCATCCATATAGACTACTTTTGTCTTATTTAAGTGAAGGCTGTTTGGATTTCCAACACATCCTTCAAATATAATTCTCAAATCCCGAACACAGGGCAATGTGGGATGATAATATATTCATATTGTGCTGCAGGAATGTGTCTCTTCTGTGCCTTTCATAAATTGGGGTCAGGTGATATCTGTCACAGCAGAGAATGTGCTTAGTGCTGACAAAGTCATGTTGACATTTTTTGGAGAGGAAAGCGCAAAAAATATATATATATAGTCTCCCAGGAGGCAGGAAGAAGAAGAAATTAAATTGCCTCTCCACAGCCCTTGTTAAAAATGAAAACCAATCAGCCAGCCCTCAATTCACACTCACAGCTCCACAAAGATTATGGGGAATATTGATATTAATATTAACAAATGCACTGTCCTTTTCGAGTCTGACGCTATGGGTCCAGTTGCAACTTCACTGATAAGAATTTTTTTTCCCCTCATTGAAAAAGCTGTTTAAACTTGGTGGATTCATGGCTTTTCTACAAATATGACCATTAACTATGCCTGAATAGGCTGATATGTATTGTGAGGCAGAAGAGAAATGGCTGTACTGACGCAAAAAAGGTTTGTCAGTGTTATTTAAATTTGCGGATGTCATGTTGAAAGGATCCAGATCGTCTGTAAACCAAGAAATACCCTAATTGCAAAGCTTTGTTTGGGCATTTCTGTTTGAAACCACTATGATGAGTCTCATTTAAGAAAGAAGGAAACTGTCAGCACTTTTAACTGTATCCCCAGTGGAGAGCTTTGTGCTTTTGTTTGGCCTAATTTGGGGGGGTTCTCAGGCTTATTTCCCCATGAAATCCCTTCCAGTAACATGAGCATACATTCAAAGCAGTGGGAATGGGGAATAATGAAGTGTACGGACAGAAAGACAGTCACGTGGCCTTCGGAAAAGAGCATTAGCAGGAGTTATCACAGTTAATTTCACAGTGATCAGTTCAGAGAGAATTCTGTACGACTGAAACTGTATGACCGTCAATATAGAGTATGGCTCTATATGGCATGTTGATAGAGGGCCTGGAGTTTGTTTACAGTCAGGACCACTGAGGAACACTAAACTAGCCAGTGATAGTTAGGAAAGCATAGCAATGAGAGGATCTGCCATTTAAGTTTAAAAATAGTCACAACATGCCAAAGCCTTGAGCTTCTGACCAGTAACCATGTTGGTATTTAAAAATAATACACAAAGAGTGGATTTGACTGAGAAACCCAGACTGCACATGCTCATACAGTGGCAAATTGTCAATCAAGTTAGATAATTTCCCTTTAAGTCTTGGCATGCCTTTTTTGGTTTTTGCAATCAAGTGTGAACAGGCACATAGTGTTTGCATGCTGTGTGCTGTTTTATTTGCTAACAACTGAAAATCTTAAACTTTATTTAAAGCACTGCAGTTGTCACTATCACTTTTTAACCAGTAAGGACAAAGAATAGTAGACTGACTGACTGTGACTTGTATGAGTGTTGAATGAGTGTCTTCATATACAACCAGATTAATATGAGAAAATAATCCATTTGTCTTTGGTCGACCATTCAAGCAGCAGTCAGCTAGAGTCAGATAATTGCAGATTGCATTACCTCTCAGATATTCTGTATCATAGCAACCAAAGCATATTAGCAAAAAAATAAAAATAATATGCACCTTCAAGCACCGCAGCTCTCTAAGGCCCTCTCAGCTGTGCATTTCCAGAAGATCGCCTGCTATTTTTACTGTCAAAAAAGGTTCCTGCTTTCGTCGTAGCCTGCTTTCTCCTATTTTTTGGCTCTAATGGAGACTACTGACAATATAAACCTCATGCTGTATTCAGTAATATATGACACAGACCAAGAACCAATCAGAAAAGGGTTTATTGAGGTGAAGGGAGCTGAAAAGCATTTTTTCCATAGACAACTGGACTTTTTTTTTACCCCCTGCTTGCTACTATAAAGAATAGAGGTGCACAGCACTTCCACAGGGGCTTCACTTTTCAGCTGTAGCTGAAGGCTGTGTCCATCTTTCACATCTTTGGCGAAGATACAAACATCTTGCTTTTAATTTTTAGATAAAAATGTAATTATCAGCACGAAACACAAAACACAGTTAACACTGATGGATAATTCGTTTGTGTGGGTTGCTTATCAGAAATTGAACTGTTACCTGTTTGCAGCACACAACACGCAAAACTTTTATAAATTTTTCCTCAAGAAACTCTAGCAAATTTCATGACAAACCACTGAATAGCTGTCAAAACATGTTCCTGAAAAACAAAGTTCTTTTGCTGAAGTATATCACATAAGTTGATTTCAAATATGCAATAACCTACTCCTCAGTCTTTCTCTCAGAAAAGTTAAACTGGAAATTAAACACATGCATTATACTAATATCTTGATGAAACTTCAAAGAAAAGAATCATTTGAAAGAAAATTGTATTATACATGCAAGACTAAAATGCTTGCTTTGTTTAAAACTGATGCCATGAAAACACAAGCTATCATATTAAGATGCTTGTTACTAGTCATAATATGTTTATTTTTATATTAATGTTAATATAAGTTAATTAAATCTTAGACTTTCAACAAACAGATAACCTGTCTTCAGTATGAAGTATTATAAACATGCCTCGTTTATAAATTCATACACATTTATATAAGCACTTTTTTTTCTATGCCTACATGCTTTCTATCAAAAATTCACACTCCAGTGGATGTATCAGAGAGCAACTTGGGTTCAGCATCTTGCCCAAGGATATTTGGGCATGCAGACTGGAGCAGCCAACCAGATCAAACCACTAAACCTTCCGATTAGTACATGATGTGTTCTTCCTCCTGGGCTACAGCGACACCATTATGGCTGTAGCCACAGAAGCCATTGTCTTAAAAATGTTTTTATGAAAGCAGTTACTTCAGTTAGTAAGTTAAGAGGTTAAGAAAATGTACTATACCAGCTAAGTAATGTATTTGTATATATCAATAAGATGATAACCCCAACCTTTTTTTCTTTAAATGCATTCATTTCTTTATTCACACTGTGTTTGTGCTTCGGTATACCATCCATAACACCCCGGGGAATCCTCAGGAGTGGGCAGGATGTGGGAGGCAGGCCAGGTCGCTATTTCCATCTTCTCAGCTATACAGATCATTAATGTCAGTAGCATGCTAGCCCACTAATAAACAGGTTACCTCCTCAGAGTACAGATGCGATCATGTTCTTGAGATCAGGTCTAACGCCGATCTCAACAAGCAAAATAAATTCCAGTCAAGCACATTAAAATTAACCAAACCTGAGAAAATGTCTTAATTTAAAATGTATCCAAACTAGGCAGGGAAAGTTTTTAGCTCTGGGTTAGCAGCATTTAACAAGCATGGTTTACTTTAAGGCAAGAGAAACCCAAACCTCATGGAGACTATCGATACAAACACGGAATGTGCAAACTCCACACAGCAGGACCCTCTTGTTGTGAGGCAACAATGCTGGCTACTTCACATAATGTGAATTACCTATTTTGGGAGGGAGCAGGTCTTAAACTCACATGACATTTTCTCTTGTGATACTAGTCTTTATTCTCTGAGGAGCATGAATGACTCTGTAAAATGATTAGTCTGGACCAATATGATAAAACCATCAGTTGTCAATAAGAATGACCCCATGCCTGGATAAGGACCACGGCCATACTTGTTACAGAGCTGAGCAGGCTTCTCAAATATTGTCCTCAGCGAGAGTCGATGCCTCTGCTGCTGATCTTGATTTAATGTTTTATTTCAAATTAAGCTATTTAATTTGGTGCCGATTTCTGAGTCTCAGGAGAACCAGCTGCCTGTGATTCGATGAAAATCCAGCTTAGTTGTTGTGTTAGACCTGATGTGTGCACATTACTTTGTACACAGATCTCATCATCGTGCTCATTTGGGATAGCTTAGGCAAATTCCAAGCACAGACGGCTGTTTCAGGCTGAATAATAACTGAGATGTTGTGTTGTGTTATCTGCTACAGCAACTAAAAAGAGATGGCAGGGATAATCCATTTTCTGGTATGTTTCTGAAAACAACAAATGGATACGCCTGAAGAAGTTCTTTAAGATTAAATTTATCAGTTTACAGCTCTGCATCAAGTACCTTGGAGAACAAGATTGCATTGTGAAAAATGTCTTCGTTTTTTTCTCACCTGGAGCGAAAATAGCACCCTCACTTGAACTGGGTAACAAAAGCAAAAGTCACTGAAAGTCCTCTTGATATTAGACTACAAAATATGCAGCAAGGACTCGAGTGAAAGCACCCACCCTTCAGGTACTCTACATGGTACCAGACTGGGCTAACAATGGGATATAGGAATAATAAGGAAGATGGGAGGTGAGGTTTATTACGGAGGGTGGTTGAGAGGTGAGTGTGCTGATATCTACATCAAGCAATTTAAACAAGTTCTGAATCAGAGCACTTGTCAATCATAATTGATCTCGAGTTGCGGGGGTGGTAAGAGATGAGGATGAAGACACGCAGAGAGCGAGAGAAAAAAGGGAGGGAGAGAGCGAGCATCTTCCCTGGAGGCTACAAGCACCTTTTTAAGAAGGAGAGGCCCTGAGGGCCCCTACGCCCTTTCCCCACTTCAAGATCAAACCCATTCGTTCCCCATCTCGCTCGCCTCTCCTCATCTTCCTTATCAAAATTCGTCTTCATTAGAATCAGTGAAAAAGAGCCTCTTAACAGCTGGATATAAGAGCCCTGCATTAGGAAGCATACATACGGACAAACATCTATTCAGAATTCATTCTGAAGTCGCAGGGGGGGCATGGTGGAATACACACTGGCCGGCAGTGATTCACTTTTATCTGCACATTGAAATTCTTCTTATTTTCCACCAAGAGAATTTCTTGTACAAAATGCAGTAGCAACTGCTTTTGTTAAGCTTTACTTTGGTAAAAGGGCTTATTATCCGAGATCTTACACTGTCACTGTAATTATCTTTAAGAGAAACTGTCAAAAGCTTTTACCCCCTGTGTAGTCACATCTGAATATGAATCCAGCAGGGCAAGAATGCACTAAAACATCATTTTAATGCATTTAGTTACTGTGCAATTCTAGAACATTTCTTTTGTCGGAGACCTCATAGTGTTATAGTCTCATCATATGCAGAGTAAAAGTGACACTATATGGCCCAAAGAATGTTGGTGTGTGTGTGTGTGTGTGTGTGTTTCCTAACCTTTAATTATTTTATCCCTTGCAGAATTTGTAAGTTTGCTCACTTAGAAAGAAATGAACAGTCTCTAATTGTTATGGTAGTTTCTTTTTAATGAAGAGAAAGAATATCGCCCACAAATCGTGAAAAAACACATTACATATAATTTATAAACTGATATCCATGTCATTAAGTGAAATAAGTATTTGATTCCCTACAACTCGGTAAGAATTTTGGCTCGCACAGACTGGCTGGCTGCCCATGTGGGACATAGCTAACAATCAGTATTGCTCCTGATTTCAACTCATTAAAGCACACAGAAGCAATTTCTTCTTTTCTGACCTCTCTACCGCCATGGGCAAGACCGAGAAGCTGCCAAAGGACATCACTGATAAAATTGTAGACCTGCTCAATCCACACTGGCTGAAATGGGGGTAGAAGATCCTCAATAAGAAGCTTAGTGAGAAGACAACAACTGCTGGAGCAATAGAAGAAAATGCAAGAAATATAAGATGACCATCCCCAATCCCTACAGTCAAGCACAGAGGTGGAAATATTATGCTTTGGGGCAGTTTTTCTGCTAAGAGTATGTGATTTCACCACATTGAGCGGTCATGCACTGTGAAACCTTGGATGAGAAACTCCTTCCCTCAGCCAGAACACCAAGCATGGGTCATGAAACATACCACCAAGGAAAACATAACACCAAGGCAAGAATGGGGTAAAGAAGAAACACATTAAGGGTCACGAAGTGGCTTAGTCCTATATTCCTGAACTCAGTCCTATAGAGAATCTGTGCAGAGAGCTGAAGCTTCAAGTTGCCAAGTTGCAGCTATGAAGCTAGAAGAGTGGGACAAAATCCCTCCTCAGATGTGAGATGTGCAAACCTGGTGACTAACCACCAAGTACTAAACCATGTTTTTCAAATACTTAATTCACTCAATGACATGCAAATCAATTTAATTTATTTCCTGGATTTTTGGTTGATATTCAGTTTCTCTTCAATAAAAAGAAACTGCCATAACAAACAGACTGTTCATTTCTTTGTAAGTGAGCAAACTTACAAATTAAACACGGGGTCAAATGATTATTTCTACCCACTGTATCTTAACAGCTAGTTTCTCATGCCATTGGATATTCATTCTCCCAACAAGACTGATTGTAGCTCTCTGACTTCTCTCCATGTTGACATTGATATTAACAGCTGTGTTCAGTTCTGGCATCAAGTGAAACATTTCAACTGCGAATGGATGACTCACCATCTACATTTGCTGCAGAGACCATTGTTGACTCCTGGGGTTTAATTGCAATTTAATTAGTTTAACGTTAGAAATTCAATGTATCCAGTACACTGCTTTATTATCAAATATCATATTATAAAAGCATAGCTGCTAACAAGCAACAGCTCATATGAAATTAAAGCACATTATCATGCTAAATGGCTAAACTAAAATCCAGAAACTGCAAACATAACTATTGCTTATTTGTAGGCTGCACTATAGTATTTCCTTCCTTGGGATTTCTTAGCAGTTCTCTGAAAAGCCTTCAGTGGAGTGTACTAACAACAACTTCAAAGATTATATATATCTCATATTTTCATCATTCGCTCCCTTTAAAGTCCTCCTTAAAGTCCTCAGTGATCACTCTCTATCATGTCTTATAGACCTTTATAGTACATTATTATCCTGAAGGAGCACTTTGCTGTAAGAGTGTAGGCTTACTTGTGGTGAAGTACAATGGGAGACAGAGCCCTTAGCAGGTAATCTCCTGACCTGTGGAACGAGCTCACAGTTTGTGACACAGACAGTTTTGCTGCTGTTTTGACAGTTTTACTTTTTGATCAGGTTTATAGAAAGTGTATCATGAACCTGCAGCAGCAAAATTAGGGACAGGTCAAGGTCACTGTAACCCTGAGACTACAGCTGTTTCTCTGTTCATGTATTTCTATGCCATTTTTACATGCCATTAACTTTATGTCAATCATCGTCCTTAGTTTTTTCATCGGTTGTTTTTTTCCCCCTTTTTCCACCTCACATTCCACTAATTGTTACAGATGGCCACTCGCCCCAAGCCTATTATATGTGATGTTTGTGTTCTTAAAAGAGTTTTTTCCCTTCACATAGTGGTTAAAGGGGGAATTGTTGGTTTCCATGTACAATGCAATGTTGTGGTCTTACAATATAAAGTGCTTTGAGATGTCAACTTAATCTGATTTATGGCTAAAAATTGCACTAAACAACCATTTAGCCCCAAATAACAGCCATACCTAAAAAAATAAATAAAAGCAAGAACACAGAATACAGTGCATCAGTGCCAGATATCCAGAAGCATAGGCAAGAGGTGAAAAGCATCATCGCTATTTTCAGACGCAATCCTGAAGGTTTGATGAATCAGTGCAGCAGCTTGTGTCTTTTACTGAACATGCACACAAAAACAAGGATCCTTGTGAACAATCGAATGCTACAACAATAAACTAGCTCTTTGTCTTTGCTATGGTTTGGGCTGTAAAACGTCCAGACCTTCATATAGATAGAAGCTGTTGTAATGGACAGCATTACTGTTTAGCTAATAAACTGACATTTTACTGTAAAGTCATTTATAAGCTGAGAAACTGCTTACAGCCAGAAAATGTCTAAAAATAACTATCCGATGTTATTAGCGCATATAATTTGATATTGGCAAATATTCTTTCACTGGCACGTTGCCTCTACTGACCTAGGAAAAGTTTAAAAAGCACAACCACATACCATGAGCTGTTTGTTTTTGACACTCTGGAGAAAGAGGGCGCTTGTTTTTAGCCACAGTTTGTATTCTTCTGAGCAGGTATGCTATGAGTCATAGTTTGTAGCTTTTACAATGCTGCCGTCTTTGGAAGTGATGCTGTGCACTTTTTTTGCATTTGCTTTATTTTAGAATTTTTTCTTAAATAACAGCTGTGTCACAACTCCTCTGTGGCTGCACTGAGTCAACATTTGCAATTCAGCAGCACATTAAAACAAAGTATGTGAGCCAAATTTGAAAACTGTATTTTCTTTCATCTTTACGAGATTTGTTTAAAGTCACAGTCGGCAGGTTGCTTTCTTTAATCAGAGTGTGCGATAAACTCAAAGGAACTGCTAGTGAAGTTGCTGGCTGAATTTTATTTACCTCTCAGCCACTTTGGCTGGTATCCAGCACGGGTTTGGAGGTTATTTTTAATCCAAAAGGTCAAACTTTGCTCTTCAATTTGCGATTCTGAAAGCCGTTTCGGCCTGTGAGCAAAAAAAAAACAAACAAGGTAATTCTTTTTCTTGCCTGGTGTGAATATTCATGTAAGGTTCAAGTCCAGTTACTCTGAGAAAACTACACCAGGAAAAAGACTAAGTAAAGAGAGCTGCTTGTCAGTTGCCAGAAAGCCAAAGAGAGACCTAAATTTCACTCCTCAGCTACCCTTCACATTCCCCACATAAAATGACCACAAGCAAAGATCACAGAGTAAGTCTTTTACCAACAGGAATACTGTTAGAGCACAAAGAGTATCGCCCCTCCCCAGTCTCTTCTCCTGGTTAATTTCCTTGGAGCCTGCAGGGCCAGCCGGTAGGGGGATTTGACAGAGGACTTCTGACAATCCTGAGGAGAGCTGACACTGAGAGCACCAGCCTCTCCAACACTTGAGGCCAGATTGGAAGATGCTCAGCATGTAGAGAGCAGATGAGACAACCAGAGGAGCCAGGAGGGCTATCCATGCAGAGCTGGCTAAACTTGAAATGCCTGAGTGTGATACAATGAGCAAACAGTGCCACACAGAGGCCGGAACTAATACTTCAGCCACAGTCTGCAACTATGTGGTCAAAACGGTTTTTAGCTCTGTGTTATTCAGAAATTAGATAGTGATGGTGAATGGATCACCACATATCCAGAATGTGCAGCAGATCGGTATGTGATTTTTTTTTCCCCTGCATCCGTTTATTAAAATGGAGCTCTGCAGAAGTGTCTTTATCACCCTAATCCAACATCCACAGCAATATATGAGCTCAGTAAGTGTGTTACTTTGCCTAGAAAGGAAGCCCATTTGAAATGCAATAACCAAATGTCAGCCTTGAGCTTACATATTTCAGTCACTTATTGTGACCTTTCTAAGAAAAAATTACATTTAAATTTATATAAAAAGCAACTTCAAACATCCAAAGTGAAATTCAAAGGCAAAAAGGCTCTTTACCCTGCCGTAATTCTCCTCATTGCAATATAAATGGAACGAAGGAATATGCATCCAGCCATTTGCTACTATCAAATCACAGATTCATGGGAATACAAGCCACTGTTTGGTACAGATAAATGTGTAGCACTCAGAGAAGAACAGAGCGAGGCAACCTCAAACAACAGCGCCAAGAGATGCTGAGGGTCTCTGGGCAGAAAGAGGAAAATGTGTCACACAAGTTGTTGAGTGTGATGAATTTTTAGTGCGTTATTGAAGGCTGCCAGATCAGAATCTACATGTAACAGAAAGAGCTGTTTTGATACTTGTGAAGGAAGAATGGAGAAAAAATCCTGGCAATTATTCGAAGGAACGTTTTTATTATGTGTGTTGCTAAGCTGTGTTCGGGATAAAAAATGAATCCAAATAAACAAAGTGAGACCTTCATCAGTCCACCAGCTGTGACACTTCAATTATTAAAATTATTGCCAAGACAAGGACAACTCTATTAAAAATCACCCCAGTATCTAAAAGCACTCAGAATGAGAGACATGTGAATGAGCTTTCTATGAGCACAGCGAACAACAGTCGCCTTTCAGGACAGCACTGTATGTTTGTTATAAGCAAAAAAAAAAAAAAAAAAAAAAGATTTCAATGATATTTTATTTTTGCCGCAGTGGTCAAAGACACCGTAGGGTCACTGGGAGGCCTGTAGGTTTAATTAAGTGGGATCATGCATGTTTAAGCTTAATCACTAGATAAATACTTTATAGTAGAACAAACCACTTTGCAGGTCAGGGTTCAGATATAATTGTCTTTTTATAATATTTCATTGTTTCTCATTTCCATAGGACTCAAAACCTGCTTTAGCTGTATTATCCATCAAGTCTGTCATACACTCACTAGATAGTCCTTAAATACACTTCACTCCTTATATTCAACTGCTCATTAATGAAAATATCAGCCAATCACATGGCAGCATCCCAAAACAATTAGGCGTGCAGACATGCTCAACGCAACCTGCTGAATTTCAAACTGTGCATCCAAACTACTACTACTGGGATCTTTCCACACACCCATTTATTGGTTTAACAGAGGGAATAATATGAATTTAGCAGAGATTCCTGGGTGTTCATACCTTGAGTTTGATGTCAGAGATCTGAGGAGAATAGCCAGATGTTTTGAGTTGATAGGAAGGGAACAGTAACTCAGATAGCCACTCATTACAATCATGGTATGCAGGAGAGCATCTATGAACACTCAACATGTTGAACCTTGTAGCAGATGGGCTACAGTAGCAAACGATCACATGACACCACTCCTGTCGGCTAAAGCCAGGAAGCCGAGGCTGTGATTCGAATGGGCTCACCAAAACTGGACAATAGAAGATGGGAACGTGTTGCCTGCTGTGAAGAACAACATGAAAGCCTTGCATGGATCTTGCCTCAGATCAACAGTTCAGTAACACTTTGGGCTCCCTAGTATAAACTGAGTATAATTTAGTATCCAAAGCCTACTCAAGTGCTGATGACCACACCACACCCTTTATAACCACAGTGTCTTCTGATGGCTGCTTCAAACAGAATAATGCACCATGTCACGAGCCTCAGATCATGTCAAACTAGTTTTTTTTAAACATGACAATGAGTTCACTGCACTCAACCAGCCTCCACAGTTACCAGAACTTAATCCAACATAGCATGTTTGGGATGTGGTAGATGGGAGAGACCCGTCACAGATGTGCAGCCAACAAATCTGCAACTTTCTGATGCTCAATTATCTCAATAAGGACAAAAAGTGTTGAAGGCAGAAGTCAGATCAAGTATTAACAAAACATTAAAATGAAGCCAAAGATAAATGCACTGTTTCTGCCCAAAGTAGCAGCCAGGGATCCAACTACCAACCTTCTAATTAGCAGATGACCTGCTCTGCCTCCTGAGCTACAGCCACTTTACTATTTGAAGTATTCTTTCAAGTCATTTTCTGCACATACATGTAGAATTCATGATAAAAACAAACTCCACGCATAGGGATTACAAAGCCGAGACGCCAAAAGTTTCAAAATGGGTATAGTTTTTAAAATTGCTCTAATATTTCTGAACTTTTTGGCAGAAATCTTTTCTAATAATAGAGAAAATATGCAATAGATTAAAAGCAATGGTTTGTAATTGTCTATTATAAAACTTCTTTTGTCCTGACCTACAGGAGAATTGCGCAGCTTTGTGCTGAAATGAGCAGTTGATTAAATGATCAGTCACCCAACTGAAGTTGGCTAAATTGGTACTGATGCCAGCTTCTCTGTTTAGATTGAAAGTCTTGAGTGCTGGTTGGACAAAACTAGCCAAGCTTTGTAAGCTAGCGTTTGCATTAACTTAAAGTTTACTGACATCTTTAAGACTGAAACGGTTAAAACAATATATATGTAAGAAAAGGGGGGAAAAACAAACTGAACAAAAAAAAAAAAAAAAAAAAAAAAAACATACCTTGGACCTATTTGGATTATGAACAATGAAAATAATGAACAATGATGCAGTAAAGTAACTGTTCTGCTGAAAGAAAACCTGCATTGGGAAACTGCATTGAACACGTGTTCACAGGTGTTTGCTCACTGTTGGCTACATATCTGTAAGTGTGTTGTTACTTTACCACTAAATTACTGTCATCACCATTAATGGGGAAATAACAGGCGTGATAATGAAACCGCATTAGAATAGTCTAATACATTTTGCTCTAATTGGGATGATTTCCAGTGAATCGAATTTAATTCCTAATTTAGCCAGAAACCTCCTGGATTCCCCTCCAGGATCCCTCATGGGGCTCTCTGGATCCCACTCAGGGAGCAGCTGCTCTACCTGTGTAGCAACACTTTCTCTGCACCCCCTCCTCCTCCCTGCTAATCTGTGACACTCACTTATTCATATTCTAACCTGATTAAAAGCTGAGCTTGTTTCACATTTGGGTAGCAGTTAGTCTTGCTATAAACCCCCTTGAGGTTGTGTCCCTCTTTCTTTCTCTCTTCGGATTCTGTACATTCACACCTGGCTTGAAAGTGAGGTAGCTGAAAAGATAGCCAAATAACGATGTGTGGGAGTGAGAATGTGTCCAGGGCAGCCCTGGCTGCTGTTCCTTCGACTAATGGTGGCCATGTCCAGCCACTGATTAATTAAACATCCCTTGGGGTCATGGAGTCATGGAAGGCGATGTAATTTATCATCTGGCCCATGTGTAATGGAGTGTGGCCTACTGCAGAGTCTCTCATTAAGAGTGATAAACTCAGTAGCTGCATCCAAGGCCTCTTCGCAATTCAGCGAGGCCAGAAAGGAACAATACGGGGACGTGTCTTCTCTAAGAGCTGCCTCTATTTTCTCCTGGAAACCAAACGGGTGCGAGTGTAATCGCCTGACTTTCACCTTGAACTGAGTGCTCTGCCCACTTGAAGAGGATTTAGAATATGCTGCAGATGGTTTGGGGAAATGTTTTGCCTTCAGTCTCCATTGTCAGTCAATGTAAGAGATCATTCGAGCCCTAAATCCCCATTAGAAACAATCCCACCATGGGAGCAATATCTGTAAATCCCAACTTGTCAGTACCCATGTTCTTTGATGCAATTTGAGTTTGGCTTTAATGATGCGTGGATAGACAGTGTACCGTCCGCAGATTTTGAGTAGCCCAGAGGTGTCATATATATTTAAGAGGGGGGAAATATTTGTGTAAAGCTCCAAGTAATTTGTTAATTATCAGTACTCTATAGTCTGTGTTGTTCACAAAAATCACATTTGCATGTAGTCATTGCTGCCGTTTTTAGCAAACAACTACATATGATGCATCTAAATACTGTGTACAAATAATATATACCCATTTTAGTTATTTATATTAATCACTGTGTATTTTATACTCTGGTGCTTTGGCAGTGCATTTATAGTGCAATGCTAGTTATGGCAACTTTATTTAAACAGTAACAAGGTCACAACAGATGATAGTTTGCATGCATGATGCATGTGAACTATAATGATACAGTAATCATTACACATACAGACTAATCTTTTCTAATAGTGAAATAAACATTGTTCTACCTTCTGTTTACTAATATTTTCGTTTTTTAACTCAGTTTCAGTTGATTTTGGATTCCTGTTCCTGACTGATCCTCTTTGTATCAAAGTTGTGAATCATACATGGATCCTATGAAGTTGCAGTGCAATAAACTGAAACAGCTAGAAGCAGGAAACAACAACTTCAGCTCCTGTTAGCATTTTGATAGATCAGGATTAGGAAACATTCATTGTTGTCTCATTTATAAATTCTTACTGACAGGTGTGTGTGCGCCTCTGGAAACTCGCACACCTAAACTTTAGTTGTTGCTCTTCACTGTTCATAGACCAGTGTTGGTGCTGAAACATGGACAGGAGGCTCATGCTCAGAATTTGCCCTGCTTGGACTCCAATAAAGTTGTACAACCATCTGACAGATGATCAGTGGAAACGGGATGCACCTGAGCTCAGTTTTGACTGTCATGTCAAAGGCTGACAATTTTTACGTACTTGTTTTGGTTTTTTTTTTTTTACTTTGAATTCATCAAAACTGAAGCACAGACTTCTTGGACCAGTTATCGGCGTGGAGTTTAATTCAATAAATGCTCTAAAAAGTAAATTTTAATGACTCAAATCAGCCGAGGTGAAGCCAAGCAGACAGTCAGCAGCTACATATATCAGCACAGCTGTTACGTCCCTTAATTTTTCAACACTGGAGATTTCTGCTTCATACACAGCAGACAATATGAACACAAATCCTGAATCCACATGTGTCCCATCTGCACAAATATGCACCAGTTTAATGCCTCCCAAGACCAACCTGCTTCTAAAGCTAAACACTGCCAAGAATCAACAAGTTGTAATGCAGTCCTTCCAATATGCATAAAAAAAAAAAGAAACTGTCCTGACTGCCCCTGTCACACTTTTTCTGTAGCTAATACATTTTGCTAATTGGCGTTCAACCTAACAGCTCACCTTGGTGCCCATTTCTAAGACACTCACATTATTCTGTTGACAACCTGTATTTAGGTGCTGTCTCAAAAAAATGGTCTCTCTCACAGTGGCTCGTCTTCTGCCCAAGCGGCAGCGTGCAGTTCCATAACCACAATCGGTCCGTTTTCCCCGAGACTGAGATTTACAGGCCCCGAGAAGCTGTCTAACTTGATTAGCGACAGCTGATTCTGAAAATCCGTCAGCGGATTCAATTTGCGTGCACTGATCTGATGCTAGTCATAGACACACTTGAACATTTTTCCTTCACTTTTCAAATCCTGGCTCATTTATTGTAACATAATGGAAATTAAACTTGATACTTCAAAAGAGATGAACTGGGACCAATATTGTGAAACTATTACAAGAAACGAGACTTTGAACTCTGTATAATTATGTGATGCGAGGGAAAAGCTCACTCTGGATGGGCGGTTTTCCCAGGTTGGACTTGTGTGCTTTAGTAAAATATGAACTACTGAGAATATCTATTCCACTGAGAATTTTACTTTGTTAAGCAATTAAGAGATTCACAGTGTCAGCAGTGGTAAACTAATTAATAGGCTTGAGTTTCCACTCCGCCTCTTCATGTCTCCTCAGATCTAACTGGCCTCTAATGAAACTAATTACTTTGTTGTTGTTTTGAAGTGTCAAAAGCCAAAAACCATTTGCGTTTATTGTACATTTGAAAGTACTGAGCAACACACACACCCTCCCTAACATTGTCTGAATTACGTAGTACAGGCTGTGATCAGTTCTTCCCGTTTTGCTCTCATTGGTAAATTCAGCAACGTGACCCGAGAAGCATGCCACTGCTCACCGCCTGCCATTTTCCCCGGCTTCTCCCGCTGAGCAGCGTAGGCGTGACTCAAACGATCTTCCCCCTGCTAGGCAGAGAACAACCATGAGGCCCCGCAGCTACACTCCTGCTGGAATATCAGAGCATCTGTCCCCCCTGCGGCTTGCCTTTCAAACAGCATAAGGCCATCTTCTCCCAGCACCAGCATTTTTCAAAGGCAGAGCCAACGCTTGGGGAATATATTATCATTGCATCCTAAGCCCATCTGGTAGAACAACACCTGGGACAACGTTTGCACCGATTCTCGAGCCCACACCCACCGAGAAGTACTTGCCTCAAACACTAACACAGAATCTTTGCCATCGCATGCTATTAATTATTAAAAAGTCATTTGCTCACCTCCTTTCTGCTGACTTTTTAATTTGACAAGATGACATCTGATAAGAAAATAGCTTTTTTTCTAAATCTGCATCTGCATATCAGATATTAAAGTAGATGAAATGAACCGAGGGCTATTTCCTTGTGGACAAGACAAAAAGAGAAAAAAAAAAAATCACCAAGATGCAGCAGTGAATGGCACGCTGGGGTATAATATATCATAAGACCCAGCAAATTTTCCATTTAGAATAGATGACAGTCAAACACAATAAAAGCTGTGAAGCTCCAATATTTCCTTAAAATGAAATCCTCTTTTCTTTCCCTCCTGAAGGCTGTTCTGGAAGGATTTGCTGATTACATGGTTCACACGGCTTTGACAAAAGAGGAAATTGGTTTCTTTTTATTATTCCTTTCCAATGGGACGTAACAGGTCTCCAGTGGACAAATATGGTCTTGACCTGACCTTCGTGAATATTCAGATGGTGCACATTCCTAATAAGGGGATAGGAAAGGGAGAGAGTGGCAGAAAGAGCCTCCTTTGTTTTGTTTATGCAGAGAGAATGAATTAGCTTCATCATCAAATACAGAATTTGCCAATGTGTGCATGTTAATCACAGGATGACACAGCTTGCACTCGACTACAGATATCTAGTTTGTTCATAAACAGGTACAATAGAAAGACAGGAGCAACTGCATACTGATTAACACGACTGGAACGGGTATTACAATGTGCAGCCTAAGACAAAAAATAAGGGATGTGTACACAGGTATGCTGTATGCTCATATGTGTTGGAATCATAAATCAGATGGTAGCAATCCAGACTAAATCAGAAGGACCACTTTTGATTTGCATGTTTAGACATAAAAATCTATGCAAATAATTGGTCCTGTTTGCTCTCGCCGTTCCTGCTATTTACTCTCAACCAATGAGATTTTGTCAAACCTGCTGTCAACCAGCTCGATTTTTCTCTGACAGATCTACGCTGCAGTTCTGTGACTCACATCCACCACCTCCTGTGCTCATAATGAGCCAAAGTGGAATTGAGCTCCAGGAGCTGCTCAGCATGCCTCTCAGGAGGTTTTGCTCTGGGTCCATCCGACCCTCGTGAAAAGAACACCACCACTACGAGGATCGTCTTAGGTCACCAAAGGGTCATTTCAGTTATCCCACACCACACTCGCACATGAGTTTTAATTTAATAGGAAATTCTACACACACACGATTGTGTTTTTAGTATTTTTCTGCATGTTTTAAAATGAATATTCCTTCAGTGCATGTGACTGCAAACTTACAGCTTTCTTAATAATCCGTATTCAACTTTGGCACAAGCTTCATACTTTCAAAATGGTTCCATTTGACTTCCAAAAACACATAGTAACCTAAAACTGACATTTGCATATTTGACTTATCAGCGACAAAATACTTGCTGCTGCACAGGAAGGCATGCTGAGTTTCTGAATTTGTTCTGACACTTGTTTTTTTTCTTCCTTTTCCACTCTTCCTGCTGTTGTTATCCACTGTTGTCTCATTAAAGGCTCACTTTTTCAGTTCAACAGACTATAAAAACTTTAGTTCTGGGTTCCGTAGTGTGTTGATGGTGCATCTCACCCTACTCCAGCTTTTGGGAAATTTTCAGTTTTTTTGTAAGTGATGAAAGTGAGAAGGAGGCTCCTTCCTACAACATAAATTGAATGGAAGGCCAATTAATGGTATACTATTGTTATTATCAATGATGAAGTTCCAGATTAGAGAACTTCCAAGTGAAAAGTCAGTCATCAATTAGGTGAATAGTAACGGCCATGTTTGGGAGAACCTGGCAGAACCTCTGATCCCATTATCTGAATTTCACAATCTTCAAGAAACTGTTTTTATGTAACGTAGAAATAATATACGTTTCATCCATCCATCCATTCGCTTCCGCTTATCCTTTTTCAGGGTCGCGGGGGGCGCTGGAGCCTATCCCAGCTGTCATAGGGCGAGAGGCGGGGTACACCCTGGACAGGTTGCCAGTCTGTCGCAGGGCTAACACACAAGGACAGACAACCATTCGCACTCACATTCACTCGCACATTCACACCTAGTGGCAATTTGGATTATCCAATTAACCTATCCCCACAAGCTGCATGTCTTTGGACGGTGGGAGGAAGCCGGAGTACCCGGAGAGAACCCACGCAAACACGGGGAGAACATGCAAACTCCACACAGAAAGACCCCGGCCTGATGGTGGAATTGAACTCAGGACCTTCTTGCTGTGCGGCAACAGTGCTAACCACCTTGCCACCGTGCTGCTGCCCCATAAAAATGAATTACTTAGTTGTGAGTCAGGACCTGTAGAAACTAGATTTGAACATACGCTGTGTCAGAATGTGAAGATTACTATTATTCATGGTGTAAATTGACATGTTTAATCAACATTGTCAGCATGATTTCAGATGAATTAATTTCAACCGAATGTTATTTTCAGGTTGTAGCTTGAAAGTGTAAACATCAATCAGTCAGTCAAAACTGTCTCTCTTCAAAATTCAGCTGCAAATTTGAAGTATTTGCTGTTCTATCAACTTTATTTACTGAATCTAAACATCTCAGTTCAAACGTTTTAAAAGGATCCAGACTATCACTGCAGACCGCTAAAATGGAACAACAATGCATTAATTAAGTATAATCTATCCCTGACTATCATCAAGCCCTAAATCTTATGTCTGCTGCTGTATGTTTAATGCTTATTTATTTTAGAGTATAGTCAAATGGTCAGGGGCAGAGTGCAGACTCGGACTCCCGCTGTGACCTGTAGGTCACGTGCTCAACCAGGTGAGCTACAGCAGCATCTCACAGATGCTTATGCTTTTAAAAGAAATACATTAATGTCATTCCCTAAGAGAAACAGTGAGTCCTTTTGTTTTCCCATTTAAGAGCATCAATTCCACATAAAGAACTTGACACAAAATGGTCAAAAAAAATTGCCTGGAGCACTGAGGGGGAATATCTCATCTAATAACCCATATGTTATATAGTTTAATAATAAACCTCTTCATTTGGTAAATTTATGAAGTGTGCATTAGTGTTCAAATGATTTCCCAGGATGTGCAAGTCTTATGAAGGTGCATCTTACTTTAATTAAGCCATTTTGGTGGTAATTTGTTATAAACTGTACAGTGGTTTCACTTCTATTAGCAAGGGCTTTGATAATAACTCAACTGCATGTGATAATTAATAACAGGCAATTGAAGAAAAACTACTGCTTAAACCCTGATGATAATGTCTAACTGGTAGCTCAGGTGCAGTGGGCTTTGCAAGTTTTGTTGATATTTTTGTAAGGAGGACCAGTTCACCTCAATAATCATAGCATACTTTGTGCTTAAAATATACATGTAGTATTCTAATTTTGCCACACAAATGCATTTGGAAGTGTCATGTTCGTAGTTTAATTACTGGCAGCAGAGTGTCTACTGTGAATTTATGCATGCTTGTAAGTGCTATATACCAGATATACGTTCAGTAATACTTCAGTGAGCATATGTATGCTGAAGGAACACTTGCTAAGAAAAAAATAAGGGAATCGGAAGTAACACAGCAGGTGCCAGAAGCTCAGTTTTTCCTCCACTTCCACTGAGCTGAGATCATGAATTGTGAGCATTCTCTGATTAATGAAACCCATACTGTATATGCTTTAAAAGAAGCACAATTACTTATCATTTTTCATTGCTGATTGACATATAATTTAGAATCAAATCGGCTTTAATAATACTTATCCAGACTGTGCTCGGTCTAAATTTCAATGTATAAAATCAATCAAAAACGGGAAAGTAGAGTAGCGTGAAGCTTTATTGCTGGTTTAATACGTCTTTTTAAATACACGTGTGAAATGTCTTTTTGCTCTTATTACTTTGGCATTTATCTCTGGGAGACAGACAGGGTGAATATTGACTGTGTGTGGAATAATAGCTTGCAAAGCACAAAATCTGGGCTATTCAAATATTTCTCCCCTGCAGTTGCAGACTCATGGGCTTCACTAAATCCTCCTCCCAATAATTTAATTTCCTTCCTTCTCTTCCTCCACTGCCCATGTGTCCGCACTACTTCGACCCTTCCTCGTCTGTGGAGTTTGAACCCTGGCATCCCCCTCCCCCTCAGGATGTTACACCGTATGCCACTCTATACCTTCTACCTTTAGTGCTGTGCCTCTCTGCAATGAAATTAATATTTCACCGGCGTTTCCTCAGCCATTTTTCTTGCTGACGAATTGGAGGTAGAAAGAAAGTTTCCAACTGGCCACAGCACAATAAATATTTAAGTATTTCCCTTGGAAGTCTTCCAATTGAGAGCTCCTTATGTACACTGTCAAGCACGTGCTTTGCTGCCATTTCTCCCTTTCATTCCTCATCTATCCATCTATCCCTCCCATCTCATCTGCTGCACCATCTGTGCAGCTGTAATAAGCAGAGCTCCTCATGTGCTCTCTTTCACTCCCTTGATTTCCATTCCCTCCTGATTCTGGCTCACCCCCCTCTCCAGGAATGGCTCCCCTGCTTGGCTGTTTGACTGACTCGTTTGCATCCCGCGATGGCGCTACCATGCAGTCAAACCCACTGTGTACAAAAAAAGACTCAGCTTGTGTTGTCACACAGTACCTTCTGCAGTCACGCAGCCCCAGTTAGCGCAACACTGCTTTCATCTCCGGGTGAAAGTATTCTGAAAGCAGAAATGTGATGACCTTACACCCTTACCACGTACAAAATGCACGATCACTCTCAACTCCATCAAAACAAAAGCGTCTCCCTCTCAGAGTGAAGAGCATGCAGTCCAAATCGAACAATTCAAGTCCTCAACAACAGCAGACTATTGATCTGAGCCAGTAATCATACTGACACCTCACTCAGCTGGGTGATGGAAAAATGAGCATGATGGAAAAAGATTCTATATGCTTATGGAGTGTGGGATTAGATATTTTTTTCCTACTATAAGTTCCGGGTAAAAATGGTCAGTTAGGAGGTAAGGACTCTGTGCCACTCTACAAATACTGAGAGGCTTTTGTGGGGTCCATATTGATTGTATGGCTACCAGAATCAAAGGGCATAGCTGAGTAAACAAGGCATCCACTACAGCAAAGAGCTCTACTACCTCACAGTGGCACATTGGGACAAAGGTCCTAAGTGTTTTGGATAGGAGAGAAGGAGGGAGGGAGGGGGTATCCAACAGAAAAGAAATGCATTTATCCTTCTGAGATGTCTAGAAAGTTACTGGAAAAAAGAAGCAGTTAAAGCACAAACACAAGCTGTGCTTTAAGAGTTCACCGAGTCCTTCCACGAATTTATCAAAAATCTGTTTGTGTACAGTTCTATTTTATAACCAAATTTTCCAAATTCATAAGATTTTTTTTTACTGACTTTTCTTTAAATCCAAGCAGGATTTTCTTACCCATTTTAAATATGCAAAACTCAGTTACATGCTTCTGTACGTCCATCTCTTTAGCTACATCTGGATCAACATGCAGTGACAGATATTGGAGCTGTTTGCTTGTGTTGCCAGCTTTGCTGATTAAATTCATTCTAACCACACCCACACAACACTGGAGACATGCTGAATATTTTTTTTATACCAATAAGTTATTTGTGCATATTTAGTTTAGATATTTGGATATTAATTCGACACTTTAAAATAAAGTTTTTAAACAGCCTATAAAATGTTGGCCAGTTGGCTGTAATTCTAGATGTGGCCGTAAACATAACCGGTTGTAAGTAAACCAGAATATATCTGCAGCTGCACTAACAACAAATGTCTGAGAGAGCCAACAAGAAGCCTTTTATTAAAATTTATGGAATTCACAAGGAAGGTCAAATTATTTTGAGCTCTCACTTGTTGAAAAATTCCTCACTAGATTCAGCGCTGCAGATGAGCCAAGACGTTAAAGTCTCCCACTAGAAGCTCTTCGACTGATAGACTGAATTCTAAAATCTCATGCAGGAGAAATTCTATAGAAACGATTCTTCAAGAGTTATTGATTATAAAAAGTCAAGATAGCCGGACAGTACCGAATCAATATTACTAAGCTGTCCCTTCTCTATCTGTATAATGCCTCCAAGTTAGCCAATCTTTCCAGTTTAGAGGTCAAGGAGTTGCTTTCCTCTATAAACAGTTTAGTTACCAAGCTGGAGACAACATTTCTTGTGGAGGCCGCAGTCATAATTAAGGTAATATTACACAGAAAGACAGGCGTGATCCTTCAAATTAGTAATTGATTAGAGCATGTTGAATAGGAGTCAGTGGTGGCCAAGGAACCACGTCTGGCTCTTTGATTCACCATCAGAGGACAGACAGCCTCCCTCCCAGCACATCTCCACTGTGGGTCTTCACAGATTGCAGGGATGTAAGCAGGTAGGGTGGGGATTATCCTGGCAGAGCAAAGCAGGGTTCTGCAGCACAGAGTGGCACCATGAGGACTCAGTGGATAACGTGCAGTCTGTGATGTGTGCTGTAGAGGCTAGTGAAAGCTGAGCCAGGAGGCAGCGCTGAAGCACGGGCTTCCATTCAAAGCCACGCAGACACATCTACCTCTATTGTCTGCCATGCCTACCTATTTTATCCCCCCACCTTCGCTGCCATTTGATAAGATTTCACACATTTTTGCATATCACCCTGCATCTTATTCTCATTATGGAAATCGGGGGCTGCTTCTGTGCCACTAGTACTATTAACATATCCAAGGCCAGAGGTGCATACAGTAGAGAAGATTAATGGGATTACATATGGAATTTAAAATAAAATAAAAAAAAATCCCCAAATCCATCACATGGCTTTAAGTGCACCTTTTCTGCATCAGGTAAAACGTCACAAAAATGTATCAGATTGATAAAAAAATAATAGAAAAATGTGAACTTTAAGCAAAGTTAGTATGCTGCTTTTGTACACAGGGGTTGTTACTGGATGACTGCTGACAAGAAGACACTCTGACCTTTGCTTCCAAAACAACATGTAATGCAGTTGTCACCAGTACTTTACAATTCATGCACCACCCAACGAGTGGGCTTCTTAAAATAATGTCCTCAGGTACTTGTAATTAAATGCACATGCTTGTGTGCACACAAACGCACCGCCTTGTCACCTCATTGCCGCTTAACTGCCGGACGACTTCTTTCACACTTTAGAGCTCGATCTCATTAACTGAGCACAACCCATTTCTGCTAAAACAGCATGATAATGTGGGAGTTATCAAATAGAGCAGGTTCTACTTGAGTTACTGCTGTCAGCAAGGGCTGAAAACACAATGACTGCTGCCTGCTGCTTAAACATCTCTAAACACAGCACACATGGCTGCCACTGTATGAGTTATATATATATAAAAAATAAAATAAAAAAAGAAGCTGCCAGCTATATGCCTTGTAGATTGAGACCCACAATAGGACATTACTACAGTGTGATCTTTGGGGTTGCACGGACTACTGCACCTATTGGCCTTTTGACTATTTAAATTGCAGTCAATCTGTTGTGTTCACTCATGCTAAAGAGAGGGATGCAGTGAAATCCCTGCTTAGGGCTCACATCTTCACACCAGAGGAGGATGCAATTTCTTCTTTAAAAAGGCAAATTTCTCATTACTTTTTTGACAACCATTTGAATATCTATATAGACTTAATTTCATGCTTGACCAGGATGTCACCATAGATGTAGGCATAAATGGCAAAAACAGAAAGCGTTCCTTTGTACAATCAGACCTAGGGGAAAAAAAGTGTTGATTTGTCTTTGTTTCTTCTTCAATTATTGACAGTTTTTGTTTGAAGTTATATTCAGCAGAGTACAATGCCTCTGCAGGGTTTAAGATTTTTTTTATTGTCTAAACGAGGCCAAGTTTAAAGCCTCATAACCCATGATGACTAAATGATTTTAATGTAAAATATTTAACAGTACTGTGGTTCTTCTGGCAAAATACAGCAAAACAGTTCAGAAAACAAAGGAAAGTTGCATTCTTTTAGATTGTCATATTAAACAAACAATTAACAGACCATTGGGTTTTTTCCCCACTGCAAGGGACATTTAATTAGTTCTCTAAATAGTAGCTCGCATTGTTAGCGATGCATTCTCGTGTTCCCATGGTGGATTTAAATAGCCTTTTAAATGCACCAGGGATGCACTGAATACAATGCATGTATGTAATTCCACTGCTTTCTGTTTTGTTGTCTTGCTTTGTTGGCATATTCACTTTTACTGTGCATATTCAAAAAGGAGCAAAGGTCATTCTAACATTCAGTTATTTTTCTAATGCACAGCTGGTAGATGTGTAGGAAAATGTATTCCCCCACACTTTAATAACACCTCTATTAAAACAAAAAACCCAACATTTAGCCCTCCAATCATGCATTTATAATTTCATATATTAAAACTGTCATCTAACATTTATCGGGTGCCTTGTAAAAAAAAAAAAAAAAATGAATTAAAGCATTGTGATGGTTTAAAAATATTTAGTGCAAGCAGACTACATTTTATTTCTCACATGGACTCATTTCCATTCCAACTTCAGTTTACATGCAAATAAAGGGGCTCTGTGGGAGTTGAGCTACAGTACAGCAATAAACTCTATAACTGAATTAGGTGAAAAAGCAGTTTGTAATGTCAGTTCAATATCTAGAACAAGTTAATGTTGTAATCTAAGCAGCAGCGAGCAACAGCCTGCATCGCTGGAGAGAGGCCAGAAATGCCAAAATGTTCTGCGGCTTCTGATAACACCATGCATCACTTAGCTCTGAGGTTACATACTAAAATATTCAGCAATGTAATCCTTAGTTACAATAAATCATAGCTGGTTCCTTGCAAGGTATCAGGATTGTAAAATGTCTAGAAGGCGTGCAATATGCGCTTAAGTCTCATTGTCAATTTGCGTTTAAAGTCTGTCAGTAGCAGGGGTGAAACCAGGAATAATAAAAATCCAACGGGTCCTTCTGACACCTCTGACTCACTGAAGCATGAACCCAGCTAAGATGACCAGGGGCAGCAGGAGGCCAGAACAGACACGTCTCCCTCCTGAGGTGAGAGTCGCCCCATATTGGTCTAGGAGCTGCAGCGCCACGCCATTGGTCCAACCAAACCCCAGCTGCAGAACAGGGCAACACAGCACAGCATAAGGGGTATTTATATGTTCACTAAACCAGCAAAGTACAGGAAATACAGGAAATGCAACCATTGGTTTTCTTAGTATTCCCATCTCATAAACTAAAGTAAAACTGGATGACAACGATTTTCTATCAAAACAATGTTACAAAGAAGAGGAGGAGTGAGAGTGTGTGCATGAGCATGTAAATGTGTTCAAGTTAAACAGGAGAGAAGAGGAATTTTCAGGGCTTTGCATGGAATTAGAAAGACTTGCGTGACTATAAGCACATTAGTTTTACACTGTCAACACATGAAAGGGAAATACCTGAACTTCATATTCTCCTCCACCACCAGGTTTTCCATCTCCGTTCACATCGTACTGTCAGGAGGAAGAAAATTGCACATTCTGAGTCAGCTGTGTTATCACACTGCAACATGAGCTCCAAAGTGCTGAAGCCTTCAAAAACTCACTTTTTCAAACATGGCTTCATACTTAATGTATGCCAGCCAGTTTGTCTTGATCCAGCGCTGGGCCAAATCGAATGCGAGTTTTTTAGCATCCTCTGAAGGTAGCTTGGAAAAACCTGGGTTTTTAAAACATTTAAAAACTGTTTAAGCTGCTCAAAGCAGAAATCTGTTAAATGTTTGTTATGTTTCATCTTTATGTTGCCAGCTAATGTGGAATTAAACGATAGCTACATTTACATGCACACTAATATTCTGGAGGTGAACAGCAGATTCAGATTAGATACTATGAATCAGGCCTCACTTCTAAATGAGCCTTTTTCTGATTAAGCCACATGGGATGTGTTGACTTTAGTACCATCTTTTGGACATTGTTTGCATCTCAGGTGGGATTTTTACTAGAATTAGCAGGGAAAAGTAAAATACAGTGTCACTTTTATACCATTATCCCCCTTGATGATTGGTTATACATGGCTTTGTTTTTGTTTAATTAATGCACTGAGGTAATTCAACAGTAATGCCAACAATTAAAGGGAGTAGACAAACCAAGGAAAGGTTTATGACCCAGTAGTGCAGCTATCTTTACCGGTCCCATCAGACGCCTGATTTCAATGCTGCCAAGCAAGCATTTCAGGTGATGAAGACGTGTATATATACACATAAATACATATATGAATGACAGAGACCCAAAGGAAGGACATTTTGCACACCGTGTCTGATGTGCATAAAAACACTCAATTATAACCAAACGTTTATTGCACTGAATTTAGTCAACAGGCTACAAGCAGCCATTATTATTTCTATGACCAACACCATTTGATCTCAAGGAGGCTAGATCACTAAAGCCACTGCATAATAAGTCATAAAAAAAAAAAAAAAACCCAAACATCTCAATTTTTTTCTCCTCATCTAAAAAAATACTAGTACATTATGAAACTGGTCTTAAGAAAAATAGGTGTAATTTTAACAACAGATCTCAGTTTTTCCATATTTAGTCTTCACAAAGAAACACCGCTATCATAAATCAGACACGGGTCAGGACGGCTCGGCTTCTCAGTTCAGCCATCTCGCTTCAGTGTGGTATGGAAGGTTATTGGTTATGGCTTTGAGCAAGAAGACGGTAAAACTAAGGATGACTCAGACCTCTAGCTTGGATGATTTTAACAGCACAGACACCTCTAATGACATGAATCATTTTTAACCACTTTTAGCACAATGTGTCTTCCTCCCCATCCCCCCCCCCCAAAACACAGGAAAAAAAACCCAAGCCACCCTATACTGCAGTTTGCACACTTTCCAAGGTCATCCTCCAGGTCTAATTGGACCATTTGGATGGCGCACCTTTGCCATGTGTTCAACTGTTTACTGAAAATTGCCTAAATCAGCTGAGGACACTTATAATCCAAAGCTACAGATGAGCCGCTGAGCAGACCTGATGAGAATGTTTTATCGGTTACAGATAATCAATAGTCCTAGAAACTGTATTGTAGAAATCCACTGTGCAGAGCTGAGCCTATGTTTAGAATTTGCTGTTCATTTTAAGAAAGAATTACCCACTGACAATAGAACAGGATGTTCTGTTAAGTGCTGAATCATCACTGTGGGTTGGCAGGAAAAAGTTCATGGTACCTACCATCGATAAGCATGTGCTGCAGAGGTGGCCACGCATTAGGATAGTCCCACTGCTGCCCAGACTCTTTCAGTGATGTTGGAACTCCATTGGGAAACTGGAGAGCTCCACTCCCCTGCACAGACATTACAAAGCAAGAGTGTGCATAGATGAAAGCTCTGTAGTGCGTTTGTGCCATCTGCTGGTGTGGCTTAGCATGATTTATAAAAGCACGTTACATCCTGCTGGAAGTTGGCTTCTGAAAAGAGTTCATGGCTAAAAATCTAAATGTCTCTGCTCCCTCAGCGACTGTCAAAAAGCTCATGAGCCGAGTATTTAAATGCTCAGTTTGCCATCAGAGGAGGGGACTAGTCATGTTGGACATCTGGTTGACATTTTTACAAATGTAATGGGATAAATATATTTTAAAGGGGTCTTTCACACAAATGGCATGATGGGGTCATCTCTTTCTGCTTTTATATGTTAGTTCTTTGATAACCACAACAAAATTATTCAAGGGCTAATAGTTTCAGTTTCTTGAGGAAACTAATTTGAGGTAAATGTGTATCTTTTCTAGTTTAGATGAACAAAACAGGCAAAATGATCTATTCTTCCAGGAGAATATCAACCAACCTTCAGATACTGTACCGCCTTCTCTCCCATCTCAGGCTGAGAATAGCACTGTGCCCAAATTGGTCCCAGGTTGGAGGGATAAAACTCAAAGTTTTTGGAGCATGTCATCAGGTTGTAGTCAAACCAGGCTCCCCTCTCAGCATCCCAAAGCACAGACTCTATCGCCTCCAGCCTCCTCGCTGCAGCCTGGTCGTATACTGCAGCTGAGTCACTATCACCTGTCAGGAAGTAACACATCACCGTTATGTAACACCAGTTAGGAACTAAAAGCCACGCACAAGTTAGTTTCAAGGTTAAAAAGGCTCACCGAGCAGCCGATGAAACGACGCAAGAGTTTTCTCATTGCGGCACAGCAAAGCGTTGAGGTCAGCAGGCAGGATCTGACTGGTGCGCGTGTCTCTCAGGGTGCCACTGTTGTCGCCGCCATCAGCTATATACCAGCGGGAAGTAAAGTCCCAACCAGACTCTGCACCCGTTTTCAGATCCATCCACAGCTGCTCTTTCTTGCCTGAGGGAAAGAAAAAGAAAACACTAGTAGAGCCACAACAAATCAGCATCTAAACTGTGGTACTTATTTGTTAAATATGCAGCCTCATGTTGAGCCATGTTTGTTTTCTAGCACTTTTGTCAGAAGCTTTGGCGATTAAAAAAAAAAAAAAAAAAAAAAAAAAAAAAAACACGTCAAAGGAGGAGAAAGTAACTTAGTCTTAAATATATAGCTCCAGTATTTTCCCTTCAAACAGGTTCTCTTTTAAGTGTGGTAAAGTTGTTGGGTTTTAACATTAAATATTCATTACTCAAGTACTTTCAGAGCAAATTTGTTTTGCACAGATGATCCTCGAGTCTCTGGGAATATAATATTATCCCTTTTCCCACTTTCTCAACTGGAATAAAATGACCATCAGAGTGCAATACATCCCATGAACACTAATAGGCCATTACCATCAGTGAGTCCCTCAGCTAATTCCAGATCGTCCAGATAAGATTCAGGCCTAGAAAGACAGACATGGTTGTTGTAGTTGAGGATATGGAGTACAGTCCCACAACCTAAATATCCATTTGTTATTTATACCAAGTAAACTTCTTTTAAACATACCTGGGCAAGCCCGCCTCTACATAATACCGGTTCAGTACATGCTGCTTCCCATTTAATTCTAGACCCACAGAACGGTTCTCCATCCAGAATTGGTACTCCACCTCCAGAACTGGTAAAGCCGCTCTAAACCGATTGTAAAGACAGCAGGAGGTGCTTTTTAATTCACAGTACTTTTCACATTGCTTAATATCCTTAAACACAAAACTTAAAGTGTCACATTCTAATTAAGTATGGTAGGAACAACAAAACACCGGAGGCACAGAGAGGCACGAGTACGGAGGTGCTGATGTTTAATATGCTGAAAGAGGCAGAAGGCAGCTAAAGAATGATAATGTGTCTGGCAGGACGTCAGCTGGGGCTAAATATCACCTGAGGAACTCTTTATCCTTGGTTGCTTGATAGTAGCTCTCCACCATTAGAGTGAGGAATGGAGGCTGACTGCGCCTTTCATAGTAAATCCGCCCACCATTTGGAACAAAGCCATATCTGTAGGAGGGTAAGGAGGGAAAAAAATTCTTTTATTCCACAAATCTTGAATATCCCCTAAGACCTCCATTTCCAAAGTGCACAACTTGGGTTACTAAATGACTTATTATTGAAAATTTGCACGGTACACTACCTGCAGCGAGGTGGACATGTTTTTAAGTGCTCTGAATGATGAAAGAAGTTTTAAAGGCTTACCTGTTGACAAGGTAGAGGAAGTTTTGGATCATTCCATGGGCTGTATCTGTCATCTCTGACAGCAGGAGCCCGTTGATGACCCAGTAGGAGTCCCTGTTGGACACAGAGACTCGCATCACTTTCTGGGTATGGCACATAGGTGGGCTATCAGCATAGACCCCTGCCTGGGACTTCCTGTGATCTCTTTTCTCTCTGACCTTGTGATACTCTACCACAGCTGCCAGACAGCTTGGTGAAAGGCTTCATTGTTCACTCACCAATAGTAGAGCTCCCTGAAGCGCCCCCCTGGCACAACAACGGGATGTGGGGTGTAAATCTGAGAGTAGAGCTCTGGGTGATCTTTAACATCAGAATGGATCTGGATGGGAAATCATATTTAATTTAAAATGTTTGGACTGAAGCTTAGGTTAGAGGTGGATCCAACAGTAAAACAAAACTAGAGGAAATAGTGCATCAATATTTCCTAAAACTCAAGAAGAAACAGAAAAAAACCCAAAAAAACCAGATAAAACAAAAGCATAAAATTTGTGAGGAAGGTTGGTTGGATATTAAAGTTGTGTTAGTTTGCTACTCATCACCTTTCTGCCAAGAGATTTCCACAGACCGTGGATCTTTTCTGCCCACTCGCGTAGTTTATCATCTGCTATCCCACTCAGGAAGTTTGGCCTGCAAATCAGTCATGTCATGTGGGTACAGTTAAAAACACAGTATAACCTGAGCAGCAAACATAAACACTGGATCTCACTTCTCATGCCAGTCCAGCGGAGACCATGACTCAAACTCTGTCCCTGGTTGATCAAAGCTTGTATTGAGAAACTCCTGCAGTTTCACAGGCGGGATGGTTGTATTTGGAAACTTGCTTGAAAGATTGCGAAAGGCCGACAAAACATCATCTGCAGGGAGAGAGAAGCAACGCAGGAAAGCACATGATTCAGAGCCTTGAATTTTTTTATTTCTTTTAAAACCAGACCGACTTACCAGGAGCCGACCTCAGCTTCATGTCAACAAAATGCTTATCATCGTCAAACAGTTTTGCTTCTTGGACCTGGCGCAAGATGGGCCCAGTGCAGTATATTTCACTGAAATAAAAGGGGTGTAAATTATTAACTGTATCATGAAGGTCATGTCTGTATTAGAGCAATACACTCAGCTGCTATCAAAGTCCTGCGGGGAAGCAGTAAATCAATAAAATATAAATATATCATGGAGAGGGGAAAGGTGGGCCTACAGCTTAGTATGGTTGCAACCCCCCCCCCCCCCAAAAAAAAAACAAAAAAAACAAAAAAACAAAAAAACCAACAACACTTTAAACCTGTCAAACAGCCATCTCTGTAGCAAGTTAAAAAGTTGGCAACCTATCAAATAAGCGACACACTGGCGTGCCGGAAGTATAATGCACAACCAGCTGGGCATAGCGTAAAGATGCACCGTATGCAACATTGCAGGTAATAGTCAATATATGTAAACCAATTTTTTTTTTTTTTTTTTTTTCCTCTCTTCATTACAGGGGACGCTTCGGCTAAAACGGGACAGTTTGCAGCCCTAGTCTGTAGTCGTGTCATCACTGCCCAGATGAAACGCAGCAAGCCATTAAGCGGAGACCTTTCAGTAGTTTGGATTTCAATCATTGCAGTAATTTGGCATCATTTTAAATCAAATTTGTAGATTTAGGATTGACCCAAGGTTCCTCTAGTTCTTTTCCTAGACCAGGAAATGACAAATCTCTTGTAGTATCATGGAGACTTTCATGTCCCCTTACACACAAGACCCCCCCCCCCCCTCCAAAAAAAACAAAACAAAAAAAAACAAAACAAAAAAAAAAAAAAAAAAAAAAAAAACACAGAAGTTGTATATATAAAAATATATTAAAATAATCCATACCTGTCACATGGTGGAGGAACATCTCCCTTTACGCTAGCGAAGAGAGCCAAAGACAAGAAGCACAACGCTTTCAAGTTGCTCATGTTCAGCTGTAAAGTCAAGTGACGCCAAAGTACAAGCAAGAGTGCTATAAGAGAACTGTCATAAGAGAAATGCCTCCAGGTCAAAGTTTATATAAAGACAAGATCTGAAGAGGACAGCTGCTACATTAGTGGCGCCAAGCTTTGAAAGACCCATTAGTCAGGCGAGCAGCAGTGTCCAAGTTCAATTTGTAATATATTTGGAGGAAAAACAAAGAATATATATATTTAAAAAAAAAAAAAAAAACCACTTCAGACAATAAATTTCAGTGAGCTTTATTGAACACAACTTTTAATCAAATCCAGTAATATTTATGACATCTTGCATCACTGAAAAATCTGCCAATTAAGCAACCAAATTCAAAATAAAGAAAATTTCACTTAAATTTGGAGCCTTTTTCATGAAACGTGTACTCCATTGAACATTTCATTTTGAAAAGAAAAAAGCGGGGTAACTCTTTCAAACCTTTTCGTACCCATTACCTAAACTTTGGATCTTTAGATATCCTGTTTCTGAAGTACCCACAGGCCCCACCCCAAATATTTTACTGATGCATAAATTCAGAAAGAAATCCTAAAAAGGACTCCTATCGTCTCTTGACAGTTGAGAGATGGGACGGCCAAATTGTACACAAAAGTTGTGTTATTAATGTGTCACAACAATCAAGAGGACGAACTTATGCATCAGGGCAGCAGGCGTACCAATTCAACCTCCTCCCAAATTTAAGAAAAAAAAAAAAGACCTTAACAAAAGAGACAATTTTACTAACCAATTAGATGCCCAATCTGGGGAAAGATGCTCTTGTCTCAGTTGTTAAGGTTCTCCATGACAGCCACTAGCAGTAAAACTAGCTCCCACATGAAGGCAGCCATACGCTGAACCTCGAAGGATCGTCAATTTTAGCCTCAAAGCATTTTGCTGCATCAATTACTGCCAGTGGGCTGATAAGAAACAGACAGCTGCCAAGTGCCTGCACAAACAGATCCCTGTCGACTCCACTAATGCTCAAATTTAATTTTGACTTTAAACGAGAAAAATTCCCCCCACCCCCCCAAAAAACAAACAGCCTAATTATCAGTTTAGATGTGCAAGTATTTCTGGGACAACAGCAGAAGTGTGAGAACAGGGATCAGAGTCTAACCAATGAGAAATACACGGGTAACTAATCATCTCTGCTACACTTATCTTTTGAAATGAGCTTAAATTAAATGAGCAATACTTCCCATTGGTTAAAACAGTTAAGAGAGCATCTCGCCATATTAAAGGGAACACCTCAGTTACAAAAAGGTTTCAGCTGAACAAAGTGATCAGAGGACCTCAATGCAAATGTAAGGTTGTCACGTTGCATATAAAATGCAGAGGTAAAGCCCCAAAACCCAAAACAAAAAGCAATAAAGGGCAGAGAAATTAGCCATAAACTCAGCAGGCTGGGATGCCCAAGTTATGTCTTAAACAAGCAGTCTGACAAAGTAATTTTCTAACCCATCTTGTTCATTCCCCCTCCCTGCACTAGCATGCACTTTACTCCCAAGTGGGTATCTAGTGTGTAAAAAGTAGTGCAGTAAGTGTAGCTGCATGAACCATCTGTGTTTTAAGTGCTGATCAACTTGCTCATGTTCGTTTTTAAAGTATCTTTTGTTAGCTGGTTTCACAAAAGCCAGCCAACTTGCAAAGCACAGAATTTGTTCCTGCTACATTTTAGATGATTTCAGATGGTTCGTTTTGATGCAGTCGGCCAACATTCTGCAGAAGGAGGGGAACTTCCTGCCCCTCCCTCAATATTAGGAAGTAATGTAGCTGTGCTTAAACAGGGCATAAATCAACGTAACAGCTAATACCGTCGCCACAAAACAAATTATCTGCCAATTCAGCTGCACTGCAGCGAGTAGTAAGTAATAGAATATTTTCTTTTCCAACACCAGCACTCAGTATAAGAGATCTTAAGAGTGTTTCAAGAGTTTCACAAGTCAAGGCTGGTGACAAAGAATTCATTACTCAAATGCACAAGCTTCGGAAAGCCATCTGTCAAGACTCGCACTTGTTAACACTGGAAGCAAAAGAACAAGGGCAACAATTTAAACAGTTAAGTGCATCTTTGAAGAAACATTCCAACAAATATGCATGGGCTAAAAAGATTTTCAGCAATAACTGTCTCTAAAAACATTTCATGAACCACGCCATTTAAATGTTTTAGATTCCGGTAAATTCTGCAATTTCTAAAATTATAAATAAATTCACAGGCCAATATTGCAGATCAAACAAACTGGCAGTTCGGGAAACCATCTCCAGTGCTAACAAGAGGGAAGGGGCGGATGGCTTTTCAGTTTGTCAGGCAGCCTTTTTAACTTGTTTAAAACAATCTTAAAATGAAGGTATATACACAAAGTGTAAGGTGCACCCCAAACGCTGGCTGCACGTCTCACAGAATTAAGTATGGCCACCCATAGGAAGGTGAAACACAGGACGACAAAAGACCGACCGAAGAAGAAAGGAGGGAGAAAAAATAAAAATACACGTCAGGCATTCGCTCCAAATAAACTCCACCAAAACAGGAATCCTCATGACTCATGGTGTTGCAAGGCTGCTTAATTATTATTTTTAGTGTTCTGATGCTGAAGACAGAGGAAAGAGTTTGGGTCTCTCAGAAGCACAAGTTTTTTTTTCACCAATGACTGACAGTCTGGCTGCATCTTGGAGAAAGGGAAAAACCAAAAACAAAAAAAATCCAGCATCTCTGTCCATGGAAATCCAAGTTTGTCCTCATTTATCAGCCAGACTCAAGTTCAGCTTAGCCAGCAAGAAGATAATTCAGACCAGTCTGCCTCCAATCATCTCCAGTTGCTGTGAATGGATGACCCAACCAAAGACGGGTATGAATTCACCTATTTTGTCAGACATTAAATTAGTGTAACAAATTTTCAATTAGGTGAACAGAAATATGTAACATGGAGTGGAGAGAGATGACCGATAATGAGGGGTTATTACTTTAGAACAAGCTGAACTGTTTAAGGCACTTGATATTAATTGGATAAAACTTCCGAACTTAAAAGTGGAGAATGGAGGGTGTCCTATCGCTCTCTGTTGGTGCTGGCTTTGTGTCAGTGGTGGATATGAATCATCACAATGTGCACTGATAACGTTTCTGACTTGGTCCCATTCTTTCCTCGTGGTGCCCATGTCTTCAGGGTGTGGTGGTGCAGCAAAGAGCCTTAAAAAGGCAGATGAGTTCTTCCAATAACACATCCATCAAAGCACGCATTCCTAATGGTGGCATCCAAAAAAGGAAGACATACAGCAACTGTACATTTAAAAAAAAAAAAAAAAAAAAATCCAAAGATGTGGGGGATGAAGTAGAATACAGAGGGGAGTGGAGGATGGACTGGTCTCTAGAAAAAGGAGAGGGGAAAAAAAATATCACATTAGACCAGACTGTTCAACAAAACCCCCACTAACAACACTCAGATAAAAACTGTATTCTACACATTAGCGAAGTTCTTGATTTACAGTGGAGTTACAGTGTAGTGGTCTTTTTCTTTTATCTTTGTTCACAAACCGGCTGATTTTTCATAGATCAGATGACCATTATTTCAGAGTGAAACTAGGGTACGATTTCTCTGTGCACATGCAGGAGGACATTCCTGACACCATGACTGAAATGCCTAAATAATTCTTATCATCAAAATCAAGACCGATTTGCTGGAAGCAACCTGTATAAATGTATCAACTCAGGTGTCATTAGCAGATAGCCAACTTCTACAAGGATATATTAAGGATGGTAAAGACATTTCATCTTCTGTTGCCTGGAAACACTGTACCAAAAAAAAAAAAAAAAAAAAAAAAAAAAAAAAAAGCCTCCTTGTCCTTTTTCCTAGCTACTTTTCCTTGATCTCAGAAACTCTGTAAGATCATAGCAAGGTTTGAAGCAGAATTTATAAGGAATTAAGACAACAGCACATAAACTTGGGACTAAGACGTGCATCTCATTCCTAACCAATATATTCCTATCTGAATGTTCAATGCAACTTATCCCTGCTGACCAAGGGGGAAAAAAAAACACCTAAAATGCTGGCAATGAAACAACGGCTACAGCTCATGATTAATTTATAGAACTTATGTAATTCTTTGGTGCATTTTTTTTTTTTTTTTTAAAAAAACATGGTATCCGCTTGATAGGCTTTTATTACAGCAACATTAATGTTCATAGTTCACATGTGGCTTTAGCCGCCTGTTGAAGCAGCAGCAAACAGAAAACACTTCGGAACACTCACATGATCTGCTCTGCTGTTTCAGTGATCGTTTCAATGTGTCCTCTGCTGAAGGAGGTGATAAAGGAAGCACTGAAGTATCTTTTTAGTATTTAGAGAATTCGACTGCGATTATGGCTGACACGCTGATACTCTGCATAACAGCAGTGACGTAGCAAAATTGACCATTTGAATACACACCATTTTTCACACTGCAAATATACACACTATATTATATTGAAAAACCTTTGTAGATTTCTTTTGCCATCTTTAAAAATAAAAGTAACAGACTTTCCTCACAGGATATATGTTCACTAAGAGCAGCAAGAAAAGCACAGTCCAGGTAATGACAGTAATCATGGCTAAATTGTATTTAGCTGTGTCAGCAAGGTGCCGAAGTATCCAGCATACCAAGCAGCAAAGCACTAGCTCTGCAACAGCTCATATCCATCAGCTCGTTTGTAAAACTTATTCGAACCGGCAGGATGAAAAAGATTAAATCACAGGAGATAAATTATCTTCCGACCATCTATAAACCAGCTGGTCGCATATCTGTGTACTCACTGGCTCATGGCTTGACTTCTTCGCCACTCTCACTGTGGTACTCTGCCACGTATAGGCTCTTGTCAATGATGCCAGGGATGGGCTTTATTTCTGTTCCAAGCTGCTCCTCAATCCCTTTCAGGTTGAAGCGATCGTCATACGTGATGAGGTTGATAGCTAGACCCAGGTGTCCGAAGCGGCCTGGAAATTATGGTAGTCAAGAGCTTAAATAATTGCTTTAGCATTTTTTGCTGCATAAAATGCATTTATATTGCAGACAAGAGTGAAACAGTCAAAGCAAAAAGGATGAAAACAGTCCGAGTCATGGCCCTTACCAGATCTACCGATGCGATGAAGGTACGTTTCTCCCAGCTTAGGAAAATCAAAATTGATCACAACATTCACAGCTTGAATGTCGATTCCTCTTGTGAAGAGGTCTAGAGGGGGAAAGTAATAAAGATCAAACCACGCAGGATAGAACATTAAAGAAAATAGGCTTGCGCAAATCAGTCACTACAAAAAAAACAAAAAACAAAAGCAAACTAGAGATGTACACAATAAAACAGCTCAGTTTTACCATCAAAAACTACTACTACTAATAATAATAGCAGTAATAAAAATCCTATCTCAGTTTCTTTCAACTCCTACTGGTAAAATGCGGCAGTTGTACACACGTTTCTTTCACTTACCAGTGCAGACTAGATTCCGGCACAGGCCATTTCTGAAGTCGTGGAATACACGGTTACGATGTTCCTGGAAAACGGATTTTAAAAAAATGCATTTAGAAGCAGATTTATTCACTTCAGGGCATCATTGAATTACATACGGAGAGATTACATAGAGATAATGCATGCCTTTTTACTCTCATAACACTTGTCCACAACTGATGTAAACCATGTTAGGTGAGGTATAAGCACGTATGCTGAGTCAGTAACTAAGCTGTCATCTCAGGTATTCATAACATGCAAAAACAAATGACAAGTAAAGCAGTGGAAAATCTGTTTCTGCAGCAACCCAAGTGTTAACAGTTATATTTTTTTTATCATGTAGTCAGTCTGGGGGCTGGCAGTGCCAACTCTCCATAAACAGGATGTTGGAGTGAACAGCAGTTCTTGCAAAAATCAATTGTGCATTTTGGTGAACAAGCTTTTCTGGGGCAGTACTTTAAGCTGACCTGTCTCATCTTTGCATGAATGTAGAAACACGAATAACCAAGCTGGGAGATCTTCTTGGCAAGGAGCTCCACTCTCTGAGACGAGTTGCAGAAGATTATGGACTGGTTGATCTGGAGCTAAAAAAGAAATGATGCAAAAATATAAGTAAACAATTGCATGTTCATCAGACTCTTCCTATTTGTACATTTTTTTTTTTAATTTACAAGTGCAGAGAGGCAAAACTCACCCTGGAAAACAAGGTGTTGAGGCAATGGACTTTTTGCCTTTCAGTTACATAAGCATAATACTGAGTCACACCCTTCAGTGTAAGCTCCTCCATTAGGTTGATTTCATAGGGTTTCTGCAAGTGTGAATTCTACAAAAATACATAGAAATGATTATATACAGGTTGAAATGCAAGTTGTAACATTGTTATGCTTATTTGAAATCACAAGTTCATGAATAAGGAAACAAAATGTACCATGAACTTCTGCACGCTGAGAGGGAAGGTTGCAGAATAAAGCAAAATCTGCCTCTGCTTGGGCAAAAAGCCCAGGATCTCCTCCATCATGACCACAAAGTCCTGAGACAGGAGCTTGTCAGCCTTTTGAACAGGAGATGGGGGAAAAAAAAGACATTTAGCTCCATCACCTGACTGACCCAAATTATCTAAATGCACTTATTTAGAAAAAAAAGGTCTAATAAAAGTAAACAGCTTCACTCACTTCATCTAGAACAATCATCTGCACTTGACCAACTTTGGCCACTCCTTTCTTGATGAGGTCTAAAATCCTTCCAGGTGTGGCAATGACCACATGTACTGAAAAATAAAAAGCAAAAGGTAACAATAATTAAGGTCTACCACATTTTCTGAGAATGGCAGCGTTATCAGAATTTAAGTGTCCACATTTCAGTGGAGGAATGATGGCAAATGATCACGATTATCATATTGCTGATATTCAGCCGCTGACGAATGTTCAACAAAAGCTATATTGACAACTTTAACAAAAAAATCAATATGCATTTGACAGTAACCAGATCAATACATGTGTTTTCATTAGTTAACATTTCAGACATCAGCATTGACTGCCTGCGAAATGTGTGTGTGTGTTTACAGGGGTCTATTTTTTGTATTGGCTACAGATAAGATCAGGCAAAAACTTGAAAATTAAGCCAGACTGTGCTTATCATCTTTTCTCCTTTGCAGATCTCAGTGCAGCTTATAATGCCTTCCTTTGATGCACTCATGTTTGTTTGTTTGTTTTAAGTATAGATGAAGATTTTCATTTACTCCAATCAAATGAGCTTTGGTAGCAATCATATAGTATACAATACCAACATTTAGGATTCAACTAGAGATGTACCAAAGATCCAGGAATATTTCAATTTACATCTTCTAAAAAAAAAAAAAAAAAAAAAATCGTCACAGACAGACAGTAAAGCAGACGATTCAGATCACCCCTGATTTCAGACTGTATGAGGAAATCCATACAGGAGACTGCACAGACTTACACAGACTTCAGTGTGAAATAATCATGTTGACTCCCACCAAGAGTATTTAGCATTAACTAAAGCTAAACTGAAAAGAAGAGTAGCTAAGGGAGGAGGGGAAAAACCCTTAGTTAAATGGAAAAAATAAGCTAAACTGTAAATTTGCAAATCAAAATTTTGTTAATACAGATTGAGTTTCAGTCTTAGTTGGTTTGGTAAATAGTGATGTGCGATACCACTGATTTCCTTTCCGATCCGATACCAAGTAAAATTCTGGGTGGTATCGACGATACTGATCAGATACCGATACTTTGTACAAAAACTTATTTTATTTATTGTATCTCAAATTCTAGCGTCATAATGATTACAGGACATCAGATTAAGGAATGTCTTAAAGACATAAAGACCTGGATGGCCGCTAACTTTCTGCTTCTTAATTCAGATAAAACTGAGGTTATTCTACTCGGCCCTGAAAATCTTAGAAATATGGTATCTAACCAGATTCATACTCTGGATGGCATTACCTTGGCCTCCAGTAACGCTGTGAGGAACCTTGGAGTCATTTTTGACCAGGACATGTCCTTCAACGCACATATTAAACAAATATGTAAGACTGCTTTCTTCCATTTGCGCAACATCTCTAAAATTAGAAATATCCTGTCTCAGAGTGACGCTGAAAAACTAGTTCATGCATTTATTACTTCCAGGCTGGACTACTGTAATTCATTATTATTAGGATGTCCAAAAAACTCACTGAAAAGCCTTCAGCTAATCCAAAATGCTGCAGCAAGAGTCCTGACAGGGACTAGAAGGAGAGAGCATATTTCTCCTGTTTTGGCTTCCCTTCATTGGCTTCCTGTTAAATCCAGAATTGAATTCAAAATCCTGCTCCTCACATACAAGGTCTTAAATAATCAGGCCCCATCTTATCTTAATGACCTTGTAGTACCATATCACCCTATTAGAGCACTTCGCTCTCGCTCTGCAGGCCTACTTGTTGTTCCTAGAGTATTTAAAAGTAGAATGGGAGGCAGAGCCTTCAGTTTTCAGGCCCCTCTTCTGTGGAACCAGCTTCCAGTTTGGATTCGGGAGACAGAAACTATCTCTACTTTTAAGATTAGGCTTAAAACTTTCCTTTTTGCTAAAGCATATAGTTAGGGCTGGACCGGGTGACCCTGAATCCTCCCTTAGTTATGCTGCAATAGATGTAGGCTGCCGGGGGATTCCCAAGATGCATTGAGTTTTTCCTTTCCAGTCACCTTTCTCACTCACTATGTATTAATAGACCTCTCTGCATTGAATCATATCTGTTATTAACCTCTGTCTCTCTTCCACAGCATGTCTTTTATCCTGTCTTCCTTCTCTCACCCCAACCGGTCGCAGCAGATGGCCGCCCCTCCCTGAGCCTGGTTCTGCCAGAGGTTTCTTCCTGTTAAAAGGGAGTTTTTCCTTCCCACTGTCGCCAAAGTGCTTGCTCATAGGGGGTCATATGATTGTTGGGTTTTTCTCTGTATCTGTGAAGCGCCTTGAGGCGACTTTTGTTGTGATTTGGCGCTATATAAATAAAATTGAATTGAATTGAATTACTTGTTCTTATCACTTAATAATGCAGAGTTCATCATATAGAAATAAAAAACCTGAAGTTGTGCGCTATTTGAACACCTTGCCTGCCTGCAGCACTAAAGGACGTCTGTCTCGCCCAAGCAGCACCTGTCCACTCCTCCTCTTCAGTTCGCTTTAACATACGCTTGTCATATTCTGTGATATGATTTACTCTGGGGTGTTTGACAAATTTGTGATGTTGCCACAACACCTCACTTTCTTGCCACATGTATGGCAAACCAGTCTGGGCTGTTTGTGGATGTAAAATAGGTCCGTACATAACTCCAATTACGCTCAGCCATTGTTGTGAGTGCGCACGCCAAGGGGCTGCCACATTTATACAGCCATATTTCGCACATGACTATGAAAGGCGGAAGAGGAAGTAGTTCCTTCCAATTGTAGACAATCCGAATGATATAGGTTATTTCCACTGTGTTCCTGTTAATGATAAACTACAAATTTACCCTAAATTACTAAAATATCAATATTTTAATGTGAGAATCGATTCTAGAACATAAATGACTGGTATCGGAGGAATCGATATTTCAGTATCGATCCGCACATCACTATTGGTAAAATTTGCCAGTACAACTCAAAGATTTGTTGTTTACTGGGAGGGGGGACGCATTACATTAATGTAAGTCAACTGTCTTCACTAACTGTTGTATTGTTAGATTAATTTCCAATTTTCCTAAATCTTACTCCTGGCAAATACCTTCCATATAATAACACTGAAACCAATAAAAATAAATAAAAGATATACAGTGTTATAAAATATAAGACTGTAATAACTGATGTTACGTGTGAAAGGTTACCCGTTTCATCGAGTCTCATGATGTCATCACGGAGATTGGTTCCACCTGTGGTTGCCATGACCTTCACACCACCCATGTGTTTGCTGACCTGGATACATATTTGGCTTACTTGCAGAGCCAGTTCTCTGGTGGGCACTATGACCAAAGCTGGAAAAAGAGAAGACTTATTTATTATCATTTTTTTAAACATTTGCAAGTAATTAAGAATAGAATCAAATGCAATGGTACTACTACATTTTCAAGAATCAAAAACAAATTAAAACATGCTCTGATCAGTAACATGTCTCAGACCTTGTCCCACCACTTTCATTTTTATGAAGACACAATGAATCAACAAAAAAAAGATGCTTACATGTCTTTATCAGACACTGTTGTATTCATAACATAGTCAAAAACAGTCTTCAGAAAAGAGAATAAAAATGTAGTTACATGTTAAATGGAGCAAAACAAACTAGACCATCAATAAAAGGAAACCTAGCCTCGAGCAAAATAATGCATTTGGATGAGGATCTGATTTTGTGCTCTTGAAGCAGAAAACTCTAGAAGAGAAGCTGACATTTAGGAATCGCATGTGTAGCACGATGTGATTTGCAATTTAAAATGTTTTTTGGTTAAAACGTGAGTCTGTTGTAAACCGTTTCAGCAGCACTGTTGTGCAGAATTTACAGAGTGTAAATATATATAGTTGCCATTTTATTTTGGAAACCCTGAACAGCAAATGTCAAAATATATCAACTGTTTATACAACTACAGTTTGTTTCTCCTGTTATCCTAAGTAAGTAATATTAAAATTGGCATTAGAAAAAAAAATATGTAAATGTTGATGACTTTTGCATTTCTAGTTAAATTTCAATACTAAAGCAGTTGCTTTTTGGTATCACTGATTTGACCAAATCATCAGTAAAGGCTCATTATGTGTCAAGGTTTATCAAGGGCATACTGATTTCATTTTCACCACCCCCTTTTTTTTAACAACCCATTTAATGACTTTCAAATGAGACAAGCTAAAATTCAACATTTATAATAAAAAAAATTAATCTTGTTGAAAATGAGCTCTCTCACCTTGTATGCAGTCCTTCTTCAGGTCAATGCGTTCAAGTAAGGGAATGAGGTAGGCTCCACTCTTTCCCGTGCCATTCTTGGCTCTGGCCAAAATATCTCTTCCTGACAGTGCAATGGGGATGCTCTCCTCCTGCAGACAAAGAGATAAATACAAAGAATACTTTTTGCTTCAGTCACATCACACATCTAATGAATTTATTCTAGTGCAAACATGTAATACAATTGTTCTGAGTGGAAGGTAAAATGTTAATTTTTCAAGTTCCATTTACTTTGTCTACTAACAGCCCATAAACACATCCACCCACCCTGCAGTTTGCCTATCTGAAATAGGCCACCACTCATTAGCATACTTTGTTTACATCGTTCCTTCCGATGGATAAGTGCTGAGAAACTGAAACTTATTCTGTGCAGCCGAGAGTGATTCTAAAGCTTATAAGTGAAGTGTAATAAACCAAATTTGCCAAACGAGCTACTAAAGATGTTAAACTCATGAAAATGCATAAAGACAACTGAGGAGATGGGCGCCACATGTCACATAGCCGAGTGAAAGTGCCTGGATTCAAGTCTCTCCCCACTGTCCTTACCATTGTCACTGTTCCACTTTCCAATAAAGGCAAAAATGCCACAGAAAAAACAAAACAAACAAGCCAATGTTTTGTTTTGTTTTTTTTTTAATTGATAACTGATGAAATCAAAGCTGAAATGCATAACCTGGGTACAACAAATGTACAAACATTGTGTGTCAGTCCACCCACTAAGTAATAAGAAATATTATGGTATGTCCAAGAGGGTTCACCAGAGTTTTTAGGACACATGCTAACAGGCACTACCTAAACAACCTAATAGGTACTACAATGCTCCTGAGCCATACTGCAGGAATAGCAATTTTCACAGGTTTGAAGAATTAACTGTTACATTTAACCTTTAATAGTCAACTAAAAACTGTTGACTACATTTAACACTGATCACGTGTCAATGAACTGTCTGAACTCGTCTGTCCTTTTATGCACTACAATCTATTCTGTAAGAGCCAAAGTATGCACTTCCTTATGCACAAACATGCCTTCTTGTTCAGCCGTCAAATCAAAGCAGTCTTAACATACCTGGATTGGAGATGGCTTTTCCCAGCCCATCTCAAAGATTCCCATAAGCAGCTCCCTCTTTAGGCAATAATCTTCAAACTCATTGCCTTTAGTTGCAGTCACATCCTGTAATTGTCACAGAATGATTGTATATGAAGAAGAGTACTTTGACAGCTTGTGTGGAACACATATATTAATATAACAGTGATTGTAGGCTTGGATAAAAATGAGTTATTAAACACAGCACTGAATATTTTTATTGACAGCCCAAAAAACAAATGAGTAATAGGATATATAAGCTTCCAGGTCAAAAGAAACGTGTTACCAACCGAAGTTTTCATCCTCATGTCCTTTGGGGGCAATTTCAAATTTTTCTTCCAGTCATCTCCAGGCCTGTGGAGGCCAGAATTATTATTAACAAGCAGTATCACATTTAACTGACAGCAGTAGTTGTAATGAGAAGTCAAAATTGTTTAATTTTAGTATTAAATAACTTACTTGATGACAGCATTTGTTGTAGGGGCTGGCTGGGAGTTTCCATTGTTGATTGTGCCTTTCATCTGGTTAAGCTGCTGCTGCGGCCCTCCTCCACCTCCACCTGGTGCTCCAGCAGGCTTCACCGAGCCTCTGAGCTGTCCATTCTGGTTGGGCAAGCCCAGAATCACTGGGTTCTCCGTTCTGGCGGTGCTCATGTTGACTTGGCTCAACTTTATTCCAACAGCAATGAAACCTTTAACAGTTTCCAGGTGAAGTGAGTCCACTCAAAACGTAAAAATTGCCCTCGCCTTTTTAAATCTTAATCAACTAAAGGTAAATACTAAATCATTTACTCTTCAACAATGTCTTTTGTGATATCAAGTGTCCAGAAACAAATTCCTCTTCTCGTTTTTTATAAGACTTCTATGCATGGAAATTAAATTAGGGCTTAGCATAGATTAATTTTGTCAACATTATCTGGAATACTCCAAGAGGGCTTCGCAAGCGTTCAAGCATTGGCCGACTGTTCAGCTAGCCATCTTGATTAGCTAAACTGGGCCGCTGTGTCCTTCCTCGGGGCTGTCCAAACCTAAAACACACAAGACAGCGTTAGAAATGGCAAAATAGAAACATCGGTGGAATAACAGCTCCCCAGCATGCAGTCCTCGGGTTTGGTGAGACTTAAAGTCACCATTTTGCTAACGGACAGCAGAAACACTTGACGGCTGGCCTAATGTCAAAAGTTAGCCGACACAGCGCTGACAGCGAATGTTATTTAGCTTCGCAAACAATGAATAAGCGGCCTTGATAAATTAAAGAGCATTGGCAAATTAAGTGTACAGTTGGATACGAGTGTGCTGCGTGTGATTTCTACTGGATGCATACTTTAACTAATGGTTCAACGGTGATTAGTGTACTCGTTTAATAAAAAATGAAAAAAAAAATCTACCCTCGAAGGAGGAGTAGGTAGGCTAGTTACAGACATGACTTTCTGGTACATTAATTTCAATCTTTTCACGTTAATCAACACCACAATACCGAATTCATATACATTTATTCCAGTCAATGTTACACGATTAACTCATCTGACCATTTCAAATGTCAGCCCAATAACAAGACTGACTGGCTATCCGCCATCAACCAGCATTAACTTTAGCTGCAATGAGATTGCCGTGCTAGGTCTGCTAGCAAGGCTAGCGACGGTAAAATAATAAACACTAAAGCCTAGTGTTATCTACAAGAAATAACAGCTGAACCTAAAGCAATGATCTATTTGTGAATTGAAGCAGATTCATTATAAGGACGTTTACCTTGAGCTATTGAAATAGCCGGTGCCGTAAGCGGTATTTGTGAGCAATCTTTAGCTAACTACCAACGAGTCTTGTCGGAGTCAAGCAAACGTCCAAGATGGCTTCCACCCGTATTTGAACCCGCCCCCATCCAACGAATCAGCTGATTTCATTTCAAATCAAGGAGCTGTGAGGTCTCCTCCTAAAATAATCCTCTCTAACATTTAAATATTTTATCTATCTGCGATGGTACCAACGCGGCCGGTGCAGCCACATCGTCTCTGTTGATAGTGTTTACCATCCGTGCTCTCTGCGCCTCATGTTCATGCACATGCAAACACTGCAGCTGTGTTGTGAGTTGGGTTGTGAATGTTATTGCTCTTCAAAAATTGTATAAAACGAAGCTGCTCTCCTGGGTGTCATGTGAAGAGCAAGGTTTCAACTTCTATACACGCGCAGTGATTCCTGTGTGGTTGTTGATTCTCGCTTAATTAATGCAGCATCAGCAGCTGTGTGTGTTGTTGTTGTTGCTCAGTTTATTTTGTATGTGAGTTTTTTGTTTGTTTGTTTGTTTGTTTTAAATTATTTTTAATGTGATTTGAACAGAATGTCTCATCATTTCTCAGAGTGCTCTAAAACCCATCTATTTGTAACTTTTAGGCTGCACTATTGTGATTCAGTGTCACCAGGCTGGCCTAAAAGCTTTCTGAAAAGCCTTCAGTTGATCTAAAATGTTACAGAGAGAGTACAAACAAAGATTAAAAAGAGAGATCATAGTTTCACATATTAGCATCTCCTCTTTGGATCCCTTTTTATATATAACTGAATGTAAAATGCTTCTTCTCACAAACATCATCGCAGATCTTCAGGCACCATTCTATCACAAACAACACAGATGGAGTTACTTTTAACTGCTCCCCTAGTCACAAGTTGCCACAGCCCCAGATATTTGATTTGACAGATTTTTATGCTAGATGCCATTCTTAACACAATCCAGCATGCCAATATCATATGATCTCAATACACTATCAGAGTACTCTGATCTCAGAGTGTAGACATTTTTTTGTTCATAGTGAAAAAGCAGAATGGGATGCAGAGCATTCAGTTATTAGGCCCCTCTCAAGATAAACACACATCCTTTCTACCTTAAAGTTTGGCCTTAAATCTCCCACCTGTTACAGACAGACAGTGTTGTGGTTGTTATGATCAGGGAGAAAAGATCATACAGAAATTAAATATTTTTTTAATGATAGATATTTGTCTGTACAGTAAGGCATAGGTGTGGATGTAGCGTCATCCATGTGTTTTGGTGCATCACTGCCACCTGTTGTACAGACACTGAAGGTATCCTGTAATAATGTGTTGGTTAGGGAGAACATTAAAGTTTACCAACCAGAGGTCTCTGTTGTACACTCTTTGTCTTTCTTTTCTTGTGTGCCACACATAAAACTAATGCCGCATTAGATGATGTAAACTTTTTTGATGCTCAGTTTATTTTGTGTTTATTTTGTGTGCGGAGAACACTGTGACTCATAACGAGTGTAAATTAATATCTGTGACATCATTTTGCTGTGGGACAATATTTTAGGTATAAGCCAAAGGGTGGCAGTGTGGGGTTTTGGAGAACATGCTTTTGACTAGCAAGCTGTAACAGTTACATCTTATATACTGCCTTCTAAGACTTCCACGACAGACTCCAAAAGGCTGATTTTCATGTGTTGTGTTATTACTTTATATAAGTTTTTTTTTACATGGTGTTAGTCCTGTTAAGATGCGGCTCTTTAAAAGAGTTGGAAACTGTTAAAGGATAAAGCAGTGCAGACCTTATAAAGTTAACAGTGCTTTACTTAATTACCCAAATGGTTATTCTGATACCTGCACAGTCTTGCAGCATGTAATCATATTTGGTGCAAAGCAAACAAACTCAGTGTGTTGTTGTCGGCTAAATTCTTTACAATTATAGTTATTATTCTTCCTCAAACCGACAGGTGTAAGAGTGAGATGAGTGGTCTTACATTTTTTCACACATATTATTGTTCTTAAATTATTTGAATTTTACTGCAACAAAATCCAATTCTATTCAAGAGACTGTGATGGCTAGATGGGATTAATTAACCATCAGAATGGGAAATTCTTCTTTCAAGCAAAGTCTACCTGAAAGCCAACAGACTGCTACTTTTTGATCTGCAGAGATCTGGATGTGAAGATGTAAATGTCCCAAACTTTTGTTGAGGACTTTGGGAGAAATACCAAAACAATATCTTTTTCATCTTTCTTATGTGATCACAAAAAGACCACAGATTTATAGAACAACGTCTTGGGAATGCCACACGTATTAAAGCATTAAAGTGCCTCCTGACCTCAAACACAGCTTATAGGTATGTCTTTGTCCATGAAGGTTACAATCACACACTGTACTAACCGTGGATAGAAGATACATAATTTGAACACTTTTCAACAAATTTACAACTACAATTCCATTTTTTTCATTATATTTAATCACTTCTAGCATTATATCTGTATGTAAAACAAAATAATAATAAAAACAACTTCCAAAAATAGTAGTGCTTGCATTCCGGTAGGTTTCAGTCAAGACAGTGTGAAACAGAAAGTGAGACAGCCTTAGCTGATGAGTCCGACATCCTAGTGATTTAAAATTTTACACGTTTTTCAGTTTTGTTTTGTTTTTTTACAATACTTTAATTTTTTTTTTTCATTATTTTTTCACAATTATGGTAGGAAAGTATCCAGCTCATTCATGAAATGCTATTATTCAGTTGTTCACACAGTTTTAAGAGAGCCAGTGCTACCAACACTCCTGCTATGATTTTCATTTTTCCAAAACTCTAGCACATGCTCAGTCACAGAACTTTCTCTTTAAATTGATCAGCTTTTCAAATGTAGTCATTTCTTTTGTAAAAGAACCAGCTGCAGTATTGTTAGGAATGAATGTACATGTGCAAAGCCAAAAATCCCACACACTTTTCTAGCAAATAGCCTGCTCTTCAGGATCACCTTGAATGACTGAAAAACAAAAATTTCTCATGTTTGGGACGTTGGTGAGTCATCTGGATGTTTACCGTGTGTAAGAGGGATGAGAAATGTCACACCAACAGCTTCTATATTAATTAAAAAAAAAAAACAACATGCTGAACTTTTCAGCACATTTGACAACCTGGTTGTTCAAACAGGTGCTGCATGCATGCCATCGTTGATACCTCGTGGGTGAAACAGAGTATCGATATGCATGGTAGCCTGTAAATTTGTGTTAAGAGATGAAGTTTGTGTGGTTTTGATGTTAATGCTGTGGTCTGGTTTCACAGTCTGTTTAGCTGCTGTCTTCGCTGCCACATCTGCCCTAGAGCTGCCTGGGGATAGGGAGTCTTTTGAGTAAGTGTGAGTTTCACATGTACAAACAACTGTAATCTTGGGGAACAATAGGGCATCCAGCAATGCAGCTACAAGCTCAGTATGTGCAATCCACTCCCCGGAGACTGTTATACGCTGTCACTGTTTCCATAAAGTGCTGAAATCATGCACCACCCCAAATGCATGGCTTTAATCGATAGAAATGGTGACTCCTTGACCCTTAGCGATTTCACACGCTCATGTTAGTCCCACGAGTTCAGCAGCTTGAGCTGAAGAGTGAGACGGTCCTGTGCCTGATGCTAAGATGTCATGTTCTGTGACCACTGCTTGTCAGGTTAGTTCTGCTGAATAAGTTTTAGAAACAACTTCTCTGTACTCGTGTGGTTCGCCATCTGCATCTGTGGTGAGAAGTGAAGCTGAGTTTAATACAGGGCCACTTTTAACCCTGACATTTGGGATTTCCAGTAATATAGTGTGTACATTGCTGTTGGTTACCTTCTTGTTAAAGGTCTTAGCATTTTTGTTGTAATTTACAACAGAATTCTTTTTTTTTTACTTATCTTGACCAACAAGCAGCTGATAAATGTGTACTTTGTTTTTCTTAGTACTAAAAGCATTAATTCTGAGTAACCCGCATGGTCATGTCAAGTCAGTACTACCTTTTTGCGTTGTTCCATATATAGAGGAAGATCTGCTGCTAGTAATTCCAGCGAGAGTGAAAAAAATGCTATTGGTCTTTGTCTTTCTCTATGCTTCTTTAGCAAAACAGAGGTCATGCATCCACCCTTTTTGTCTGCAGTTTGTCGGGATTTCATAATCGTAAAGTAATGGAGGTCTGCAGTATTAAGTCAGTGAAAGCTGTTCGTTCCTGTTCAAGGTGGCAAAGATCACAGTCTGTTTTTAAGTATTGCAGATCTGATTTATTTCCCCTCGCAACTGCTTAATCTGTGTAACCGTTAAAGGGTGGTAAATTGGATCCTCATGGGTAATTTGGCTTATAGCAGGGTGGAGCCTGGATGACTGTGTTCTTTCTTGTGTTACAGGCCTACGCACTGCTGCTGCTGTGTTGTTGCAGCCTTGTTGTTGCTTTGCTGTAGTTTACTGACTGGCATTGACTGGTTCTTTAGAGTTGTCTTTTTTGGTTTTGTGCGTGTTGGTTCCTGTTTCTTTTCTATCTCATTTACTGAGTTTTGTTCTTTATCTCTTAATTTATAGTTTGTTTGTTTGCCACCACTTATTGTGGGGGCTAGGCATGTGTGGTGGAATTCCCTCTGATGCATGCTAGTGTACACACTGGAGAAGAGGTATAATGCATCATTTAAGTGGCATTGAGAATTGCAGAGAGTCCACGGGTGAGTAATTGGTGGCACCCTTGGGCACTTCTCCTTGTAGGTTGCCTCCCCAAGTGGCCGGTCTCCACCATTTTGTTTAATTATTTTACTGATGTGCTATTTTAACTAGGGCAGCATCGTTGCAGCGAACCTTGTTCGTTTGTTAATAAAGTGTCTTGATTGACAGTTCTGTATTGCCAGCCCTGCTACCTTAGAAGTTTCCTTTCTGCAGGACTGTATTTGCAGTTATTGTCTGAAACCTTGTTTTATGAAATTGACCTGCTTCACCTCTGCTTGTTAATAACAAGCCTGTGTGCCTTTTGTAACTGTTAAAATGTTTGCACTGGCTATTGTAATCTCTCCTGGGGTGTAACTTTCCTCCCCAGGAGAGGAATGGGCTCTTCCTCCTTCGCGCCGCCACATTTGCTTGTGGTTTTTTGGGAGAGAGGGACGTGCCTCCGCATAGGTGACTTTCTCTGAAGCCCATCACCTTGTGACCGTTCTCAGTGAGGAATTTCAATAGTCGGTCTCGCAGGCCTGCTTAGAAGGAAAACACATCATTAAATGATCAACATATTGTCACAGTGTCAGCCCCTCTGGAGAGATTAAATAGAGAGATTTTTATTTTATTTTTTTCCACTGCACTGTTGAGCATCATTTTGAATATCTTGTTCAGCTTTTGAAAGAGAAGGATGTGTACTGGTATCATGGATACTGTAAAAACCTTGGCATTTATCAGTGAAAATCACTCTGACTGCACATTTGGGGTTTTTTTGTTTTTGGTCAGCTCTCTCAGACACATGTGCTGTCACTTGTAGTGTCTGTGTGTGTACGCTGTTGTGGAAACTTCACCTGTTTATCATGAAATGCAAGCACAGCAGTCTGTTGGAGTTTCCACTCCAATGTGAAAGCAAATTCAAGTTGTATTTAACAATCGCTACATTTTACTCACTCATGTCATAATCAAGCTATTTTCCCCTGACGCAATGACAGTCAACAAGTCTACATATTGTTGGGATTAAATAATTTGCAGGGCCTCAATAATGATATGCTTTTTTATTAATAAGTGTTATAAAGTTATATAGTGTAGTATTAAGTGGACACAGCCCTGCAAGTTGACAGGACAACATGGTGACGGCAGAAATGCATGTTTGAAAGATTCATTCATTGTCTTCGGAAATCTCTTTTGCGTTGTTCAGTCATTGGAAAAATCTCCTGTCCTGCAGATTTTATGGCTCTACCACTTAGGCTGTTCACGGGTTTACTAAAAAGCTAACATGTTGTCCTGCAACCCAGATAATTCATTGTAGAGAGGGTTTGTAAACACCAGATGAATTCAGTCTTTGGCCGTAATATGCCCCTCAGCTATTTCCGTTTTAGCAGAAATGTGAGAGATGGCTGTGTTAACACGCTTGCATTCATTGCACGTGCATGTCTCATTTTCACATCCCCCTCCTTCCCCTTCTCATCCCCCACCCTAAGTCAGATACCCCCAGTTTCCTGTTTTTCAAGACAATCCTTAACCCAACTTAACTTTCTCTCGCTGATTTTTGCTTCATACAGCAACATTTTAGGCATTTTCAGCCACATACAGAAAACAGCCTATGTTATTGCTGCCTTCACATCCTTTCCTCTTCCATGTCCACAGTAGTGCATGCTTGTGTCTTGTGCATTATCATCTGTTGTATCTGGACTTTTTGCTTCAGTTTTGTTTTCTTGTTAATTTTCTCTCAGTCTTTTCTTTTTGCCATTTCTCTCCAAGCATGGCAAATTTCTCGACATTTGACCACCTTCCCAAATCCCTTTGCACAGAGTGTTTTGTTGTTGTTTTTCTTTGGACTTCAGAGCCTTTCACAAAGTGATCTCATAGGTGAACTTCCCAGCTTATGATTTGGGGGAGCCATCTCTCCAACTAGCTGTTGGGTGGTCTAAGCAGCTGTGCTTTGGACATATTTCCATTAGGATTGACTTATTTTTCTGTTGAACAAAGGTGTATATCTCAGAAAGGTTTTATCTCCCTGGGCATTTAGTGGAGTTGTTGCATAGTGTGCATAGGTTGGTCTCACCTGCTCTCCACCCCAGGGTCTTCATCAATTGAAATTTCAGCAGTGATTCTGTCTGCTTTGGATTGGTAGGTACCTGTCTCCTAAATAATCAGTGTTCTGATCGATAGGATTCTTTTGGAAAAATAAATTCAGTGTTGAAACCAGACTTATTTTTTCCAAGATCATTCACTTCATATCCATATCCACACTATTAACCTCCAACAGCCATAGATTAAGTCTGGCATTTTTAAAGCAGTCTTGAGCAACAGTTCTCCAGGCTTTCTGAAGTCCTGTTTTCAGAGGAATTTCATTTGTACACTTAACACTGATCTATGAATCATTCAAGCAACAAATAACTCGAGGGATGAACCAGAGTTGTGTCTACACATCACAGATAACTTTAAAAAAGAACCAGTTTGAAATTGTATCTTCTGGCACTTCATTATTAGCAGCCCTTTAAAAAAAAAAAAACAATGAATAAACTCATTAACATTTGTTGCAGTTTCTTTAGTTGAATACAGTGACTGTATAAAATGTTTTCTACAGTCATTGGCTGAATCTATAAAAAATGCCAAACATAACACATTTCTGCACATAATTTTTGCCCCAATAATGTGATTCCCACAGAGCTAATAGATGGCATGCAGTATGTTCTAAAAAATTGATAAAAGTGGAGGACAAAAGAAGAGGCAGCAGGCCTAAAACAAAAAACAAAAACTAAGGTGGATGAACAGTATCTAAAAAAACATAAAGTCTCGTCATAGAACTTGAGAGATGCGTCTGTCCCTCCTGCTGATCCATCAACTGTTCACTGAAGCATTATCAAAAATGGTCTCAGTATAGGAGCAGCTGTCAAGTGACCATTTTAAGGAAAGGAAACATGGAGAAAAAGCTGAGGTTTGCCAAATTACACAAGAACTGGACTGAAAATCAGTGGGGTTTTGGTTCAAATCTTCATTAATATTGATACTATAAAGAGAAAAGAGGTGCAACACTGAATGTTTACTCCCATTTCTGAAATAAAGGGGAGGCTCTGATTAGGGCGACATTCAGCTTGTAAAGAAATTAATTACACACTTGCTTGTAATTAAAGACACAAAGGTGGTCATACCAAACGATGACTTTCAAGCTTGTTAGAAATACAGTATATAAGGCGATTCTATCTATATTTGTAAATTTCGATAAATCACTGCAGTCCTAGTAAAATATAAAACATGAGGGATGGCTTAATACTTTTGCACAACACTGTATATGATTTTGTGCGGTGAACAGAGATTTATTTACATTTTACTTGTGGCCTTGTGTATTATGAATGTATCAGGTGGTTGTGAATCAGTTATAAAATGATTCTGTATTTTGTTTTTCCTTCATATAAGGGTATAATATCTGACAGCAGAAAGTATATTTCAGTATCTTTTAATAAATTTTGCTGAGTGAAGCTTCGCTGAGCTGAAGCTAGCTGACTGTCTCACTCGTTCTCCTGTTTATACAGAAACATACTGTTATCGGTGGATTTCGCGAGTCAGATCTGTAACTTTTGGATAGCAGACTTCACTGTGGACACTGTGCTATTTATTATTCCATATTTTAATTATTTATTTAATTATTTATTTGGTCTAGTTCAATTTAATCATTCCAAGTGGGGACATTGGCAGTATATTATAACTGATTGGACCAAAACACTTACTATTTATATGGTTTCCAAAGAATATAAAACTTATGCAAGAGAACCCCAGAAAAACTGAATGGCTCCTTAGTTTGGTGGAGAGCTAAAAGGGATGTTTGTTGTGTAAAGAGAGCTAAAATGCAAGGCTGGTTCTGTAAAGGGCACAGATTTGCAGTGTTGCTGCTGGCTACAGCCCACACTAGTTGTTTTTGTCATGCAGAGTCTCGTCGTTCTTGTTTTTGCAGCAAGAATGTACTTTCCTGTTTTGGAGAAATTCTGCATCTGTAGCTAAGCAGACATGAACGGAAATCACAAATAAGTCATTTTAATCACCCTGACTTTGATCACTTGTGTGGAGAAGCATCCTGTCAGCTGTTAGGCATGTATGCACTGTACTTCCACATTCGGATTTACCACAGAAACCATGTCCGTGGCCCCCACCCCCACTTCCTTTCTATCAAAAGAGATGATAAAATTTGAAAAATAATCTTGTGTAGAGTCTAAACTAAAAGACGACTGAAGTAGATTAAACAGGGTTTGTTATCTTTCTAAGAACAATATGTGTCTCTATCAAAGATATATGGTTTACTATTAGTTTTCTTTTATAGTATTTTATGTTTACATCATTAAATACCTTTAATGAAATAGCCTTATTTGATTAACCCACAGATTTTATTTTATTTTTTTAAATTTAAATTTGATTAAAAAATGAAACCAATCACATTTCCTGTTGATATTTGTGGTTAAGGTGATGCCGAAGCTGTAAGTAGCTTTTATGGCAAGGTCTTTCAACCTGTGCAGTCACCATCCTGCTTGTTATGGACCCTGGCCTTGGAAGAAGTGAGCCAGCCTTCCTTCAAACAGACCTCCAGGGAAAATCTATAGGACCAGCCGAGGGATGCCAGACCAATCAACAACTGATTGGGCACACTTGTGTCTTTAAAAGGCTGAAGCACATTCATTCAGGGGCTGCTGCTTTGAACTGAGTGTGCAGTCTGCCTCGTATGCTTCTGTCTGTGAGCCTTGCTTGTAAAACTGTCTCAAGTGTGCGATTGTGGCTACTTTAAATTAAAAAAAAAAAACCCCAATCACATTTCCTGTTGATATTTGTGGTTAAGGTGATGCTGAAGCTGTAAGTAGCTTTTATGGCAAGGTCTTTCAACCTTTGCGGTCACCATCCTGCTTGTTAATATTAACCTTAAACTGGACCATGAACATAAAAATTTTCAATTCAATTCAATTTTATTTATATAGCACCAAATCACAACTCAAGGGGCTTTATATTGTGTTGTCAGTTGTCAGTAAAAACATAAATCTGGTACTAATGACCGAGCTGGATGATGTTTCCAAACGGTCATTAAAAAATTTAGAGGAAGGATGTATATAAGCATGCTGAAATAATTCTGTTCAGTTTAGTGCAGTTGCAACGTGCTGGTCAAAAGCTAGAATACAGGAGTGCAGTTACTTGGAATTGCATTACTGCTCTTGTGTGATTAATATAGATAACACTGTAGATAGATAACACTAAAGCTTTGATTTGTTTTTGTGTCTTTCCTTCCAGAGACGCCCATGAACCCAAAAAAAGAAAGACATTAGCATAGCGAATAGAGCCAGCCAGCACTGTGAGGAAGTGCAAGCATATTTCAGTACTGCAGTGTGACACATGCATTCAAGGGGCCAAGATTTATCTGCATGGCTTCAACAATGACTCTTACAGCATTTGAGGTAAGACTTAAAATAAGAAATGGTGAGATGAATGGAAAGTTAGTGCAAATAATCTGTATGACAGCACTCTTCAGCAGAGTTTTGTTGTAGTAGCACGTATAATGGGAAATTCTGTCTAAATATTTTAATTTAGAACTTTTTATTTGTTTTATTGTTTTTTTGTTTTGTTTTTATACACACAACCGTAAAGGAATACGTAAGCTCTATTGTTATTTCCTATCTGGTCACATATTCTGTAACTCCTCGTTAATCGTTATGAAGCTGAAAGTCTCATATAAGACTAACATAATGCTGTACCTTCATTTTCCAAACCTCAGCCTCAGTTTTAAACTGAGGTTTTAGTTTAAAACAAGAGATTTTAAATGTAATGAGCAACATGTAGCTGCTGCCTGTGACTACGGCTCAGCTGGGAGTTTTACATTCTTCCTATATGAAAAGAGAATGAATGATGTAATTTTTTCTATTAATACACATTTGATGACACACAGATTTGGAGGGAAAAGGAAATTGAAGTTAAAATAAAACCTGTATGGTTGTTATGTTATTTCTTATTACAATCATAATCCTTTTATCAGTCTACATTACTCGCAATAGAAAATAGATGTGTAATCATTACCATAGAGAAGATTTCTTTATGAAAATCTGACATTTCATCAAAAGGGAGAATCACATCTGTAATATATCATAAAAATATTTGTACGTGACTTTTTTTTTCACACAAGTCCAGCAGTACAGTTAACATTGCATTTGAATAGGATGCAGCTTTTGGTGTAACGGTGTTATGATTATTACACATATTTTGCATTTCTAATGATTTTTCTGCAGATATTTTTCCCGCAGACTTCTTTCCATATTTAGCAACATTTGATTAAACACTGAGAAACGGCACACTCTACAAGGCTTTCAGCTAGTTATTTAAGTTGTGTTTGTACCAGCTACTATTTTTTTTTTTTTTTAAATATGATTAGCCATGGTTGAATCACATTTGTCAAATTTAGCTTGAAATGCCTTCTGAGTCATCATGAGAGGGAAGTGAAAACAATCTGGTCTATTCAGTGTTTCCTGCCTAAACATTAGACTGAGAAAACTGCAGTGGAAAAAAAGAAGTATTTGATCATTACATAAATGAGTCTGTTCACACTCCTGTAATGAGTCTTATTTCACTTCATCATGAAACAAAACTATTAGTCTGATCACTATCACATATACTGCATACAACAGGGAATCTTCATTTGAGATTTGATCTCTTGTATGTGTTTTCAAGCTGACACCTGAAGAACTTGATAACTTCACCGATGACTACTGCAACTTCACCGATGACTACTGCAACTGCACCGATGACTACTGCAACTTCACCAATGACCCTTGTGAAAATGATGTGGTCCTGCAGAGTTTTTATGGCCAGTTCCTGCCTGTGCTGTACACTGTGATTTTTCTCCTGGGTGTGGCAGGGAATGGCCTGATGATAACAGTCCTGGTGACACGATGGCGCCAGCTCCGCATCACAGAGATCTACCTACTGCATCTTGCCCTGGCTGATCTCATGCTTTTGTTTACAATTCCCTTCGATGTAGCCGACAGCGCCACCGGCTGGATTTTTGGAGATTTTATGTGCAAACTGAATGAGTTCTTGAAGAATCTGAACCTCCTTTGTGGCAGCGTCCTTTTAGCTTGCATTGGATTTGATCGGTATTTGGCAATTGTTCATGCAATTCCCAGTATGCAAAGTCGCCTTCCAAGAACAGTGCACCTAACTTGTATGATAATGTGGCTCATCTGTTTGTTTTTGGCATTACCGAATGCCGTATTTGCCTCAGTGACACAGAAAAATTCAACGACAGGCATACCGTTCCTGGCCTGTTACCACTACAGTTATGGTGCACACGCAAGCAACTGGGTTTTGACCAACAATGTCTTTCATCATTTGTGTTTTTTCTTATCTCTGGTTATCATGAGCTACTGCTACACAACACTAGTAATTACTCTGTGCAACAGCCAGAAAAGTGAAGCAAAAAAAGGAGCCATTCGAATATCACTGCTTGTCACACTTGTGTTTTGCTTCTGTTGGCTGCCATATAACGTCAGTTTGATCATATATACCCTGCGACAACAGAATGTGATCGTGGATGACGACTGTAAATCAAGAGAAATAATGCTGCAAGTGCTTGAAGTGACAAAGAGCCTGGGTATCTCGCACTGTTGCCTGAACCCTTTCTTGTATGCATTTGTTGGAGTGCGCTTTCGCAATGAGATGATACATCTGCTTTGTAAACTGGGCTGCAGACGAATCTGCCTGCCTTTCCTCAGAGTCCATGGCCACAGTCGGGTATCAATTTCTGATGGAGCAACCACCAACAGCACAGTGCTCATGTAATAAAGTCCTCTAGTCCATGTGTACATGCCCTGAAAACACCCCTCCTCTGTACAGTGATCTTATAATACAATACTCATTGCTACTTTTACTGTATTTTGTTTTGTTTTTTTATTGTCCAATCAAAAAAAAGTTGTAAAGCTGGCCAAATATCAGCCTTGTGTTGTTTTGTAACTACTGCTAATCCAATAAAGATTTTATTTTATATATTATACAACACCTGTGTTCCCTTGTGAGTGTTATCAGATTACAAGAATTGACAACACAAGAACCAAAACAAAACCATGTTAGAGATCCTTATTATTCTTTTTTAAACTCCTATTAAAACACAGTTATACAGAACAACTGCAAACAATCACAAATTGCATCTTATATACAGCAAGTATATATATTATAATATATATATATAATTCCTTTGCACAACAGTTTGGTAGTTGGAGAAAATAAATCAATGATATTAAAACAAATAGAAATTTGAGGCACTCCTCTCCTGACTGCTGCGCTGTTCCCACAACAAATACACACATTTCTGAAATATACACATTTTACAGTTTATATAAAATGGCTTCAAACTTGTTATTGAACAGTGTTATAGTGATTTCATTTTTAATCAGTTGTAATCCTTTTTTGCTCTCTCTTCTTTTTTTTTTTAATTCCTCCTTTTCAAAACCACTACAAGAATAACAATGAAAAATTCTGGACACAATGGGAGGGTAACCCAGTGAACGCATTTTTTTTTAAGAACTGTTTATTGAGCTGGATCAGAATGGCATATTGGTCATACCTCCGGGACCATAGCCAATGGAACTGTCCAGAGACATTCCCCGCTGTCTGAGAGACTGTGGGCCCATCATACCAGACTGTGGATGAGGTGGGGCCATCATGGGACCCTGAGGGGACATTAGTGGGCCCTGGGGTCCAAAGGGTTCCCCTGCAATTGACATGCTTCGCTGCTTAGCCTGCATCATCATAATATTCTGCTGTGCCATCAGATTCTGTTGGTGCTGCTGAGAAGGCATCATGCCAGGTCCGTATGCATTGGAGGGATGGTGGAGAAGGCTGTTGGCCATCATGGCTTGTTGTTGCTGGAGTTGCTGTTGGGGCATCAGCCCTGTCCTTCCCATCATATGACCAGGGGGACACATGGGGCCCATGCCCCCAGTAGAAACCATACCCCTGGAGACCCCCTGAGGAATGACCATGCTCTGGCGTATTCCACCATGTGAGGGGTGAGGTGGCAGCTGCTGTTCAGCCATCATATTCTGTAGGCTTGCCAAGTGGGGGTTAGACGAAGGGCCACTGCTATGCGGAGGCCCAGAAGAAGACAGCTGTTTAAGGAGCTGCTGTGGCTGCTGGGATGGCATCCCTTGATGTGGATTCTGATGTGGCTCACTCTTAGGGAAATACTGAAGAGTGCTACTCGGCTTATCGGAAGGAATGATGCGGGAGAGATCAAACTCAGGAATCCCTGTGTGAGTGGGGCGTATGACTTCACTTAGATCAGGTCCTTCACCTATGGGAAGTGAGGGAAAAGAGTCTGGTGGGTGAGGGGGGCGTTGGTGAGGATGACCTTTGTTAAGAAGATGTAACTGCTGATGTGGCAGAATATCTTCATTAGACTGAGCGAAATTCTGTGACATGCCTCCAATAGGTGAGTGCATGGGCCCATGTGGTGGTGGCTGCATGCGGGGAAACCCTGCCGTCTGGGGTATAGGCGACACATTGCAGGGCCCCATTCCCTCAGGTGCTCCTCCTCCCATCATGGCAGAATTCATGGCAGGCATGCCCATTTGGTTTGGGGAAGAAAGGACAGGTGCTGAGGAATCGTGGGACAGGTGCTGCTGACCTTGGTTTACAATACCCATCGGGCTTTGGGGGTCACTGTGAGGACCAATCTGTGACGTCTGGGGATTACCCATATTTCCTGGTGATAAAACAAGATGAATACATGAAAAACCCACATTATAACAGTTAATAAACACGAATGTTTTCTTAACTCATTAAAATTACAAAGTATTAACTGGAGCATTATTTTTATTCAAAAAACTCCCTACTTTAATTTAAATACTTAAATTTCTTTTTGTCATGCTTTTTCCTGTAATGGCATAGACAAATTGCCTTACATCAGCACAATTTAAGCAAATCCTCCGTTTAACCACTGTAAAAGGTATTTTCTGTCTGTAATGATATCCCTATTTTCATACCTCCGATGCTGACACCAGATAGAAGAGGACGATCTGGTAGCATCTCATCATCAGAAGTAGCGATTGTTTTGATTGCATCATGGTAGAGAGGAGTTGAACTGGGAATTGCGTACTTGGACATTTGAGACATGATAAGAGATAATGGATTCTGAGATGTTGGGACATCGGGAGAGGACGTAAATGGCATACTAGGATTCATTGAGCCTGGCTGGGAAATAGGGGTAGAGCTTGAACTCCTAGGGGGAAGTGATTGGCCTGCAAAAAGAACAATGAAAAAAATTAGTAATCTCACAGCAAGACAAGGAATATCATAAACCTCAGAGAAGCCAATACGGCATCTCTGATGTTTGTTTTGAGCTTGGATTGGAGTCTACCTGTTTCAGTAGAACCACATCCTCCATTGCCCACCATCTTTCCACTGGCTGGACCACCCGGACTCGGAAGTGGTGGTTTAGGAGACGTCCACCCTGGAGAGTTTGAAGCCAAGGCGGGGGACTTCAGTCGTGCAGGGGAGGCAGACGGAGAGTGCATCCCAAGGCTGGAAGATCCCATTACTTGGGGAGACTTCATGGAAGAAGACGAAGGAGTCCCAGCACCAGATGCAGGTGGAAGAGGGGGATGATGCCCTGCAGAAGAAACCTGTGATGGTGACTTCAGCCCTGGAGCAGAGGGGGAAGGTATAAGAGGAGATGGCTCTTGATTGAGGGATGGAGACTTTAGTTGATGAGGAGGAGGCACTGAAGGAGATGTCAGAGGGTTAACATTTACTGACAGGTCAGAGGTTTGCCTAGAACCAAGGTCTGCACCCCTAAGGCCTCCGCCCATCGGCATATGACTAAGACGTGATGTACTTCCCATTTGATTAGGTCCTTGATGATCAGGCCCAAACATCTCTGGGCCACTTTGTTGAAGATACGGTCCTTCCATCTGACCTCCAGAAAAATGACCTTGGTTTGGAAACTGATAAGGGCCTTCAGGTCCAGGGATCATTCCTTTATTTCCTCCTCTTCCATTTTGAGAAGCCCTGATTCGTGAAATCTCTCCAGTGCCAAACATCTCCACTAGAGGTCCTCCTCCATGGCCTCCTCTGAGCTTCTGAGACATCATCTGCTGTTGCTGCTGAACATGAATTTGTGGGTTCATGTTCATTGCCATGTGGCTCCCCAGAGGAGAGTCTACTAAGTCTCTCATCGGAGGACCCCCTCCAGGAGAGCCCATAATATCACGTGAACCAGGAAAGTCCATGGGATCACCTCGACCGGAGGGTTGACCACGGCCCATTCCTAAATTGGGAAGATCTGGGCCCCCAAGATTATCCATAATTCTTGAGCCCATGTTGCCATGCTGTTGCTGTTTAGCCAATCTATCAAGTTCAAACCTGGAAGCACCCTGCATGTGCCGTTTGTCCATGATGCGAAACAGTTCCTCGCGTGTTAGCAGATGCTCTGAGTCACCTTGCAAGTGTTGTGGCGGCCCACCAGGGTAGCATCCATGGAAGGGACTTCCACCACTTATATTGTTAGGCATATCATCTAGCCAAATCATGCCTGGGCGTGAGGGCCTGTGGGGTCCTAGACCTTCCATTGATAAAACTCCTCCTGGACTACCAGGGAAGCCCCCTCCAGGCGGCCCTCTCGGTCCAAGAAACCTTGGGCCACGGGGTCCCTCTTGCATTTCTATCATTCGTCCATTTCCACCCATTCCACCTCCCATCATATTGGCAGGACCCCATTGCTGATCTCCAGGCTTGCTGTGGTATGGAGGAGGGGGTCCTCTCATCATCATAGGCATGCCCATGTCACTCATGATTCTAAAGTTTTGGGGATGCGCAGAAGGGTGCATCTCCTGTTGTCGCCTCTTCTCCTGGTAGAATTCTTCTTGAAGTTTCCTCCAGGCCACTTGCTCTTGGGTCAGTCCTTCTTGTCCAAGTAAAGGACCCATGTCATCCCCAGGTGACAGATGGTGATGTGGAGGTTGTGGCAGGTTATGATGAGAGTCCATTTGAGGGCTGTCAAGGGCAGGTCCACCAATGGATTGTGTATGAGAAATTATTGACTGCAGGGGTTCTTCATATTTCTTCATATCGCCCATTGGAGCCAAGGCTGATGATAACATATTACCACTACCACAATTTCCAGAGTTATTAGTACCACTGTTACCTTCCTCCAGAATGCCACCCCTATCAGTATTATTATTATTTGGATTGGATGAGTTATTAAGAGCATTGTTGTTAGAGCTTGCAGGGTCTCCAGAGCCTCCACCTGATCCACTGCGCAGAAGCAGCCTCTCTATGTCTCTCAACGTCTGCAGAGAGCGCTCCCTGTGTTCCAGTTGCTCTTTGGAAAGACCATCTGTGTTTCCTTGGCCACCCCTCTGTACTGTATCACTCTGTAGGTGTGTAGCTAGGATGGAGGGACTTCCCGAGGGAGAGACACTAGAAACAGGAAGAGGCATACCCCCTGTACCTTTCCCATTTCCAGTTCCTGGGTCTGCGCCAGCAAGTGCTACCACGCTTCCTCCCTCTGACCTATGAGTGACAATACTGTTATTGCTGGAAGCTCCGCCAGGTCTGGTCTGAGGGGATTCGTTATCAGAGTGCCCTGCTGATGATGGTGTCCCTGCAGTATGCATCGGACCCCCAACACCTGCAGAGGCTGGCCGTGGAGTTCCACTTTGGGATTTGGGGGTGCCTGTAGGTGGTGAGCTACTGGTATTTAGCTTCTCAGATAAATTAGAAAGCTTCCCTGATGGGTGGCCCTGTGGCAGAAAAAAGGACAAAGAACACAAGGCTGAACTTTTAAAATGCTATTCCTGCAGTCGCAATTGCTTTTCATATATTTTCATTAGTAGTGTGATCATTTATCAGGCTAAATTATTTTCTATATGTGAACTTTGTCACTTTGATGTGATTGTCTTCTGCTCGTGTAGCCTACATTATCTAGCCTTCATGTATTAAATGTGTAACTACTACTAGTGTGTCTGTCTTCTAGAGATAGACATATTACTAGTATTCATCGCTGCACCTGCAGTTTTGCTGTTTGTTGGTACCAGACAATTAATAGCACTACATACCCTTCTAAGTTTTTTTTTTTTGTTGTTTTTTTACACCAGTCTGAAGAAGTGACAGACAGAAACAGGAACAGAGAGGCGTCAGAGATTAAAATAACTAAACAAATACAAAATCCCTTCACACATAGTTTGCACCTGTGGTCTTTAATGTGGAAAACACTTTTACTCCCATGTGGTTTGATCAGTTTAGCAGAAAAAAAGAAAAAGAGATGACTGACCTGCTCCAACTTTGAATGTGGAACGTTTTGCTGGTGAAACAGAAGGATGGAATCAGCCTGCCCTTTCATTACTGCCTCTGCAGCACTGTCAAAAAATAAAATGGCCACTTTTAGAAGCTGATACTCTTAATCTCCATATGAATCATTGACCTGCAAATATTTTTCACCTGTTGGCAAGGCTGGTTGTGAAAACATAGACCACTTGCTGTGAAGCCTGAGGGGGATCTGCTTTTAGCCCTGGTCCCACCCCACATCCCATTGCTGGACCTCCAGGTTCGGGCATGGATCCCGAAGTCAAGCGATCAGAGCGTCCCTGGATAGGACCAGCCAGCCCTCGCTCCCCTTAGAAACAACAACAGCAACAAAACAAAAATACATAAATAATTAAAAAGCCCCACAGTGGTTTAATTTCTCTAAAATAGCTTGGATTTTTTTTTTTTTTTTTAAATACCAGCAAATTCATGTGGCTACAAGAAATCAACACCAGAGCGTGCTAAAAAACATAGTCCCATCAGTGGAGGGGATAGTAAGGCATTCTAAGCAGACATCTCTATTTCTTAGTGTTTTGTGCGTGCAGGAACTCCAACAGCAAAAGATAATTTATCAACTGAACCTCAGAGAAAATAAAACAGACGTGCTGGATGGAGCGCGGGGGGGGGGGGGGGGGGGGTCGACTGTTGTGGTCACAGTAACACTATTTCCATATTTAGACAAAAGCAAATGACAGTGTGTTTCACCACTGTGTTGAGGTATTCACACTCACGGTGGGCTGTAGTGTGTGGCTTGTCTTCATCTTCCTCTGTGTCAGGTCCAGAGCACCATTCATCTCCACTGTACGGCTGTTTCTTTTCCAGAACACACCGCCGCTTGCTGCGCATAACACCCTCTAGAGGACAGACAGACAGACACATCCACATTCATGCATCTGTTATACAATTTCTTCTTTACTGTTACAACTAACGTACAAATGTATTTTCCAGAATCACAAGTTAATTAACTAACTTTGTCTGTTCACATGCAATGTGCTTTTCTTGCTGGAAGTTCACAGGGCTCCAACTTACAGCTCAGAACAGCATCTCTAATGGCAGACTCACTTTAAAAATCATAATATGGTCATAAAAATGGTAAATTGGCTGCACCATGAAGTTGTGAGTAAAATGTAGGACATGTCAATTAGGGATTATTTTTAACTAGAGCTATGGTATGCATCTGCGAGGTACGTTTTAGTAAAAACTGGTGAATCATGAATTAATTTGACCATGTTTAATCCTCTGAGGTTAAAGTAACCATATGTGCCAACCCTAACTCCAATCCTTTGGGAGAGCAGCACCAACCATTGCTAGTAAATGTTGCTTTGCAATATTAAACAAAAACAAATACCCGAATCCCAAATATCCTTTGAGATTTAAAATATAGCACTAAATGTGATGTAGATTATTTTTGCTTTCGTATCCAGCATTTTACATATTTTAAGATGTGATAATGATGCTGTTAAACCATCTCAAACTCTTGTATATTATTTACATTAAAATGTATCCACAACATGAACATAAGCACGATTATTTTGGTGGCTTTAATTCATTTTTGTGGTGTAGGCCTTATATACATCAAACTGTCAATAAAATCCACATAAATGGATTGTTAGCATTGAAAAAAAAAAAAAAAAAGTATAAAGGTTGAAGTCTGAGCTTTCCACGCAAGTTGAAATGGCTGCGTATTGCTGCTATGTCATCTTAAAACAGTCGTGTGATTTGCGCCGGCACGATTGTTGACTCCAGAAGGTTAAATCACTTCTGCAGAAATGCTTCAGCTGCTCGTGCCAGAAGGTGCACATACCTGTTCATTCTCATTCATTTTCTAAGATGAAAAAATATCATAAGCAGCATATGAAGTCTTTCTGCTTGTGCAAAGTTTAAAATGTTGTAAATACTGAACTATGTGGTGGTTCTGGGATCTGATAGGAACAGCACCCGAACACCTCACAAGGTATTCCAGGCATGTCCATCTGGAACAAGAACACAAGATACTGAAAATACACTGGATTATATTCCCTGCTTTCCTTTGACTGATACTTTCACAATGCACATCTGAATTAGTGGCACCGGATTCTGCGCCAATGACTTGATATAAAAAAATAAATCAATAAAAAAATATTACAGAGTTGGCTTATCAAAATAACTTGCAGTAAACATTTCACTGGCATTTTGGCTGTATGTACGTCATTTTTTTTATGTAACTGTGTGTCAACTTTATTCATCTCATCTACAGTGGTTTGAAAAAGTGTTTGCCCCCCTCCTGATTTCCTAGCACTTTGCATATGTGTCACACTTATGTTTCAGATCATCAAACACATTTTAATATTAGACGAAGATAACCAGAGTAAATATAGAATGTGGTTTTTAAGTGATGATTTCATTGATTAAGGGAGAAAACTCATCCAAACCTACCTGGTTCTCTTTGAAAAAGTAAATCCTGAATTAACTGTGATTAACTGAAGAAGCTTCTCGGATGAGAGGCGAAACGTCTTCAAGCAACCTAAAGAAGTCCAGACGCTTTTCTTTCCAAGCTCCTTAGACTACGATGACCTGGATGACTGAGAACCTTCACAGACAAACTGTGATTATCTACATTTTTTGGAAAGTTGAGTTCAGTTTCACTAAACACATTCAGGCCTGATTACAGGCACACCTGTTGAATCGGGAAATCACATAAATAGAACCTGTCTGACAAAATAAAGTACACTAAAAGATCTCAAAACGCAGCACATCATGTCACTATCTAAAGAAACACCTGATAAACAAAGTAACTGACATCTATCCATCAGGAAAGGGTTACAAAGCCATTTCTAAGGCTTTGGGACTCCAGCCATTATACACAAAGGGAGAAAACTTGGAACAGTGGTGAACCTTCCCAGGAGTGTCTGGCCTACCAACATTATTACAAGAGCACATCGACAACTCAACCAAGAGGTCACAAAAGAACCCAGAACAAGTCTCTGTTAATATCAGCGTTCATGGTTCAACAGTAAGAAAGAGACTAGGCAGAAATGGCATCCATGGGAGAGTTCAAGGAGAAAACCTTTACAGACAAAAAAAACCCCACAAGGCTCATCTCACATCTGCATGAAAGCATCTGCATGATCCCCGTGACTTCTGAAAATATTCTGTGGACTGATGAAGGTTTGAGTCCCACTACATCTGGTGTAAAATTAACACAGCATTTCAGAAAAGGAACATCATACCAACAAAACATCTCGAAGGATAATGTCCAGCATCTGTTTATGACCTCAAGCTGAAGCACAATTGGGTTCTGCAGCAGGACAATGATCCAAAACACACCAGCATGTCCACCTCTTAATGCACGGGTGGTTAACTCCAGGCCTCAAGGGCCGGTGTCCTGGTTTTAGATCTCACCCTGGGTCAACACACCTGTTTCAGATGATTAGTTCATTACCAGGCCTCTGGAGAACTTCAAGACATGTCGAGGAGGTAATTTAGCCATTTAAGTCAGCTGTGTTGGATCAAGAACACATCTAAAACCTCCAGGACACCGGCCCTCAAGGCCTGGAGTTCCCCCACCTCTGTCTCAACGGCTTAAGAAAAACAAAATATACAGTTTTGAGTAGTTTAGTTCTGGCCAGAATCTGATTGAGATGCTGTGGCATGACATTAAAAAGGTGGTTCATGCAGAAACCCACCGATGTGGCTGAATTACAACAATTCTGCAAAAATAAGTGAGCAAAAATTCCTCCACAACACTGTAAAAGACTCCCTGCCAGTTATCACAAACATTTCAGTGCAGCTGTTGCTGCTAAAGGTGGCCCAATCAGTTATATGGTTAAGGGGCAATCACTTTTTCACACAGGACCATGAAGGTTTGGATTTGTCCCCCTTAATAATAAACATTTTCATTTAGAAACCACATTTTGTGTTTACTTGTGCCATCTTTGTGTAATATTTAAATTTGTTTGATGATCTGAAACATTTAAGTGTGATAAACATACAAAACAAAAATAGGAAATCAGGAAGGGGGCAAACATTTTTCACACTACTGTACGTGTTGCTTATAAAACATCTGAGCCAAAAAACACAATTATGATTTTGTGAGAGCACGAGCTACTGTGGTTCAGTCGGTCCAAACTGCTGTGGCTGGCCTAAGATTTCCACAGAGAACCAAAAATGGACAGCAAATTCAAGAGATGAATAAATCTCTAGGGGTTAAAGAAAAGATCAGCACACTCTGATCTCTCTGATTACTGACTGCACATGCTTCCAGATAAGCTTTATGACAATTCATTGATCATCTTTTTGTCTTCAGAGCAAAACTACTTCCAAATAAGCATGAGTTTGGGTAACCACAGTCCTAACCTATAAGGTTAAAGTGAAAAAGGAAATTGAAATGACAGTACAGACAACCCAACAGCAGAGGGAGGACTGGTACCTTTTTTCAAAGTAGTAGTTACAGATTTATCTAAGAAAAACAGTTAGTGAGGCAGTTTTTCACTGCATATTTCAAGGTCTGGGTAATATAACACATGTAGGATAACCAAATGAATCTGAACATTTGTGTTTGTGTGAATGCATAAATGATGACAAATTAAAGGGAAAAACTTAAATGTTAGTGTTAGTTCTGTTCACCACCATAGCACTGTTTTACTCCTATAGCAGAATCGCAAAGAATCAATGCCAAAGCCGACTTAAGCCACTGTAGTGACACACATTGGCACAATACCTTACTAAAGTCCCTGTGCAGACATGGACTCCTCTCTGATAACCTGATAGCGCACAAGAGTCAGTTTCATCACCATCCGGTCGGCCACTTTTCTTTAAGAATCACAACTGCAATTTTCCACAATCCTAATGTACCACTTTCAGAATGGTGCAAGTCTAAACCCATGCTGCTAAATTAACTGGAAGACTCGCACAAGATTATGATCATGTGTGTGTTATGCATCTTAAGTCGCTCAACAATAAACATCACAGTTTAAGAGAATGCTCTAAAAAGTATCAACATGAGTGTATCGTTCGCCTTGAGGCTCACGCTTCTAACTTCACAATCTAACACCAGCCGAGCTAATCTCTAGAAAGCATCAAAGCTACTCCTTTAAGAAAAAAGTGTTACAAATGTCTAACTTCACACAGCAATGACAGAATCTGTGAGTTTGAGTTTTTACAGCGGGAGCTGTGGCTACTTTGCTGCTTCCAGCTGTTTGCGGAAGCTTGTCTTTTAAGTTTATTCCATACCTGCTACATCAGAAAGCATCAGAAATTAGTTAAAGTTATACCCAAAACTGAAACAAGATATAGTATCTAATTACACCGTGCTCACCTCTTAAAACTAATCTGTCCCACATAGATGCATCTTAATAATTCTCAAGGCATGGCATATCCCATGTGAAGTAGCTATCAAAGTAATCAAAATACAGCTACTATGGTTAGGAAACTCTTCTCTTATAAAAAACATCACTTGATGAACTGTCAAATTGTCAAAGCATGATATTGCAGTAGTGCTATGGATCAATACTGTGGGTCTGAATGAATCCACCCAATCTTTCATTCTTTCCTCTTAGCCTCTGCTGCTCTATGTGCTGGAACCACACCTCATCCCTGAGTGTTTTTATGTGTGTTTGTGTTAATTATTAATGTATTGATACATTATTGTGTTTGCATATTCATATTGTGGAGACTCTCCCATAATGCAAATCATTAACTTTGATAAGACAATTTCGGTTCTGTGTATGTGTGCATGTGTAAGGTTCGAGTAATGCACAGAAAGCCCAGATGAGTTTCACAAAACACATGATGAACTCTTAAAATAGCACTAGCAAACAAATGCAAATCAAGCACTTTGTACTGAACCACATGAACAAAAATATTTACACTCATCACCTCCTGTTTTAATAGTATCCTCTCTAGTATTACTAAGTTGTCACAACCACATGAGCTTTCTTGCTCTCAGAGCACTACAGAAACCCCAGATGTTTTTTCATCTGAGACACGTCACTGCTGTGAAGGCATGGCGAAAACAATCAAAAGCCAGGGGGAAATTCTGATGCTTCAGTGAAAGGTCAGGGCATTTCAGCATGAGAGAAAACAAGTTCTTCTGTCCTCGCAGTCCTTGTATTCACTTCCTGCTGTGGAGGAGGTGAATGCACGTAATCTGGTATTTCGGGTAAAGATCTGGCTGATAGGGAGGTAAAGGAAATGAACTTATGCATAATTAGAAGAAAAAAAAGCACTCACTACAGAGCACCCTCTATATATCGATACATGTCTTACCCCCTTTGGCATCTGTCTCCAGGACTGGAGGAACAGCATTTCTTAATTCACCAGAGTCAATGGAGACGCTCCGATCCCGCTTGGTTTTGGTTTTCAGCATCCCTCCAGTGCCACTCACTGATTGGCTGCCAACTTTGAGCCCAGGGTTGCTCAGAGACAACTGGCTGGTTTTGACTCCATGGTTGCCAGAACCAATGCCCTTTGAACCCAGGTGGGTAGCAGATCCTGGCTGCTGCTGCTGCGCCTGCTGATTTACGCTGGGTATTTGGGATCGGCTGTCACCGGTGACCTGCTTGCCATGACTGGCCAGTTTATTGTCTGGGTGCATTTGAAAGGCTGGTGATTGAGGTGAAGGTCTGGTAAGGAGAACTGCTGGGCTGTTAGTCAGTGGAGTCACATTGCTTACAGACGACACTGATGGAAAAAAGAAAAAAAAAATCAGTGATCAGTATTTTAGAGGCTGGTTCTGGGTTAGGTGTTTAAGCCAAACTTAAGCCGTGTTCACTCACCTCATCTCACCTAGACACTCAGCTGACACATCGCCATGCTGGTTTCCAGGATGCTTCACTGACCACACATAGACCTAGGGGACAGTAACAGAGGAATATCATTAGCAGAGACAGAGGGCAACCTTTACAGCTAACACTGTTAGTTATGTGTCCTCAACCTGTGGGTCAAAGTCAACGTCATGAGACAGAAGAGAGAGAAAAAGCCAAATACTGATAACAGAGTAAGGCCAAAAACACACTGAGGTAACTGTCTCTTTAAGGCAAAGAGTGCAAAACTGAGTTTGAGCTGGGGGAGGGACCCGAAACTCAGAAGTAGCTCAGCAGCAGTGTTTAAGGTGCCGCCCTCTACTAAACACTTTGCAAACCGCAAAAACTCCACCACATACAATGCTGTTTAGCAAAAATCCTGTTTCCCTCACTTAGACACACTCATTCCTGTTTCACATGTGAAGCACAAAACAGATAAAATAACTACTCGATACTAACAGATTTTATTTTTGGACTATTTAGACACGCAACCAAATCTCAAGACATCATCAGAACTATCTACCTTTGCATTAATGTAATTTAGAGTGACCAAAGATTCCAGGTAATGAGGCCCTAATCCTAGACTTTCAATTATTTTCTTTACAGAAAAGGTTAAGGTATAGCAACAGCCTTTTCCCAAGCAAGAATGAAGCTAAATATTAGTAATGGAGGACTTCAAATCAAATCTGCTGCTGCAAGCTGGCACCCTTTTGACACCACCACCTGCCTATGTCCATAACCTCAAGTTTCTGTTTTTAATATCTGCTACTGCAGTGAGCTGTTTTTGGTGAAAAATATTTTATGCATTCTAACAACTAGCTCTAAACAAGCAGACTGAGCTCATCCCATAAAAGACACCTGCGCAGAAAACATTAGTTCTTCAATATTTGCAGGTTTCAAGATTAGCTGGTCAAAAAAAAAAAAACCCTGTTTAAAATAAATATCTAGGCCAGATCTTTGGCTGACATCAGGCAGATCGCGTGTAAACACTTCTGACTGATGACACAATCCTAGTCAATCAGGTCAGCTGTTCCGCTCCAAAAGAACCATCTGTAGCACTCACTCACCTTCACAGGTAATGGTAAACACAATGCTCCCATTAGTCATTAACCAACACTGGCTCAAGTCAGCACAGGAGGGTGCCTTGTTCACTGGCTGAGGATTTCATCATTCATTAACTCAAACAGGGACAGTCAGACGTTGCAACTGTTGACAAAGTATGACTCACTGCTTTGTGCAACACAAAGGGGAGGCAGACTAATCATATGGTGACAGGCTGACCTTCAAGTGGACACTTATGAAAAGAAAGAGCCGGCTAAAATGAATACCCGTCTAGTGGTTATCAAGCCGACTCTGTCATTTATGCTACTGTTGGCATGTTGAGGGGAATCAAGGCAATAAGGGTGCAGCTTAAATTGGAAAAAGTGGAAGAATTGAAGAGTCACTGAAGTAAATCTTGTGTTTCACTTGAACACTGTAAACAGTTCAGCCTCATGCTGCCATTATCTGCCATTTCTTGCAACATGTATGGACGTCTACTCTAATGTTCTTTGTGAGTGGCTGCTTGAAAATGAAGCCTGTCTCAGAGTGAATGGAGAGAATTGAGTTTACATTACATTTGCATGTTTAATATACATCACATTTGTTTTTGTTTTTTTTGCAACAAAGATAGCGATGGTGGAAAAGCTCAACTCGAATCTTCAAAATGGGACTTTACAAACCAATAATTTACATCACAGTGGCAGTACACACTCTGTACTGCTATTTGCGTCTCTCGTTTGTTCTCCGTTTTATGCAGGAGATTGGCATGCATCTCCTCTCCAAAACACACAAAAAAGCAAAGCAACATAGGTGAAGTAAAAATCAATGTTATTAATGTGGTCTTATATTACTGCAAGAGCAATTAAAGCTTCCCACCATGGTGGTAACCCTTGTGGCTGCTGTGTTTTTTTGTTTGTTTGTTTTTTGACCTGCCAGGACCCATCTTTTTTTTTTTTTTTCTGTTTTTTTTTTTTTTTTTTTAATATACACGAGGTGCATGTTTTAGCAAATCTCAGAAAGCAATTTGGACTGAAGCAAAAAGCCTTGCAATTTTATATATTGTTAAGGATTCAATGTATGCATGTGTGATTTTACATTCCTGTGCATAGAATTATATAGAATCAGACAGTATAGAATTATACTGACTGTAGTTAACTGCAGTGAGTTTTGGTTGGCCTGATTGTTTTGGAAAATGCTCATCTACTGGGATTTAAACACACACCTGTCTTCGGAGTTTATAAAGAAGGGTCAGAAGAAGAGGAAACTATTCAGAGGGCGACAGTTCTCTGAAATTAAATGCCTTGTTGATACCAGAGGTCAGAGGGGAAGGGCCAGATTGCTTCTAGTCAACAGGAAGGCAACAGTAACTCAAATAACCACTCGTTACAACCAAGGTATGCAGAACAGCATCTCTGAACATGCCTCAGATCTGGAAGGACTACACCAGGTGCCACTCCTGTCAGCTATGAATAGGAAATGAGACTGCAATGTGAGCTTGGGCTCACCAAAACTGGTCAATAGAAGACTGGAAAAACATTGTGTAATAAAACAAGTGTTGAATTCTGCTGTAACATTCAAAAGGTGGGATTAGAATTTCTAGATGGCATGAAAGCAAGGATCCTTTCTGCCATGTATAACTTGTTCAGACTGGTAGTGGTGGTGTAATGGTGTGGGGGATATCTTCTTGGAACACCAACTGAGCATTGTTTAAATTCTATAGCCTACCTGAGTATTGTTGCTGACAATGTCCATCCCTTTATGACCACAGTGTACCAATACAAACCATTTGCCAAAGCTTAAATAATCTCAAACTTGCTTCTTGACTTCATGAAATGACATGGCAACAAGTTAACTGTATTCAAATGGACTCTATAATCATCACATGTTAATACAATAGGGCATCTTCGGGATGTGGAGGTACAAGAGATTCACATCATGGATGTGCAGTCAAACAATTAAAATAGACCAAAAGAACCAAAACATTCTCAAGAGAAATATTTCCAGCAACTTGTTTATTCTAGAAAGCAACAGGGGTCCAACCCTGTACTATTGAGGTGTACCTAACAAAGTGACTGATGATATTAACAGTGCAGCATGAAGACCTGAACGTCACAGCTATTCAATATTGTCAATATTAGTTTTCAGCCTTTGATTCTCTGAGTCTTTTAACGATAAAGATCTCAACCTTTTTTTTTTTCTTTTTTTTTAAATCACTTCTCAACTTGCCCTGTGACAGACTGGCGACCCGTCCAGGGTGTACCCTGCCTCTCGCCCTACGACAGCTGGGATAGGCTCCAGCACCCCCTGCGACCCTGAAAAGGATAAGAGGAAGCGAATGGATGGATGGATGGATGGCACTTCTCAACTTATCTAGTCTTTTGGTGTCCTGATCCAGATTTTGAGTCAATTCCAAATTAGAATCTGTTATGCTAAATAAATAAATAATCAATCGTCATAATAATAATAATAATAATGTCTAAAAATGTTCTGACAATGCCAATCATTGCATTCTATTATTTACATTTTACAAAGCATTTCTACATTTTTGGAAATGGGGTTATAATCCAACTCTCTCAAGTTCAAATACTGACTTTAATTGGTGTCATCTGCACTGATTACATGGTGACCTCAACACACAAGCATAATATTTTTAAAAGTCAAGCTTGAGATATGATAAAGTACTTAATTATAGTGACATTTGAAAAGTACAATAAATCAGATCAACCTGACATCTGTGCAATTAATGAAATAAAGAAAGTAAAAATCAAATCCCTATTCATTTAATTTCTGTCAGGTTTGAAAATTCTATCTAGCTGTCTAGCTTTTCTGTTCATGTTGACAAGATTATAGCTCTCCATCTGGTCACACAGACTGTGGCTTTCCTGATCAAATACGGTCTCCTACAGTTATTTCTGGTGTTTTCAAATATGGTGTTGTCATATGCATCTCAAATTCTAAAATATTGGCCCTTTAATGAAAGATGTTGATAAATTTTACACCCAAGTTGAAATTGGATAAGACTCAGCCTCCCATAATGGGTAAGAGCAGAGATAATGGAGTTTCATTATACATTCAATTAAGATTCAAGTCTTAAGTGTGCTAAAGAACATGCTGACACACTCTGGAAATGTATATACACCAATATACTCTAGCCTCTAGCTCGTTATGTAACCGGGGAGTGCTTCTTTATAAATTGCACATTACCAAACTAATAAATCAGCCATACTGACCAATTACATAGCCCCCCAAAAATAAGAAACTAATGCAGAAATAACTTCAAAAGCTGCACAAATTGATACACTCTATGTAGCAATTCAGATACATGTGCCTTAGTAAATGACAACACACTACACTGCTAGCACACAGCACAAATGCAAGCACAAGGTGCATAGTGGTGGTGGTTGGAGGTGGGGAGGGGGGTTACAGGCCTGAGTACTTCATTGGCTGACTGCAAAAAGTATGCTCAGCCTTTTGAAAAGTCAACTGACACACATACATACATACACTCATACACACAGACACATACATATGGTTTTATAGTACGCACTGTCTGCATACAGTAAAACAGGACACATCATCATGATGTAGTTTTTTTTTGTGACGCAACAGTCAAGGTGTCAAAGAAAGAATTAATACAGAGAACTAAATGTATATTTCTTGGTTCAAAATGGGGATTTTGGTTGGTGACACAAAATTAAGTATAAGCAGGCATCAGCTCAGAGATTCCCTGATTATATTGAGAGAGATGCTGCAACATATGTTAAAAATGACTCTGTCGCATGGCGGTATAAATAGTTACAGGGCCCTGCCAACTTCATAGTTAGCACATGCAAAAGCTAATGCGGTGACCGTGCACGGGGGTTTCAGCTTGGTAGTTGCTCCTCAACGACTCAAGATTACACACAAGTACATGTACTTTCCTTTCTAATGTTGTGGGGAAAAAAATTAAAAAACCCAAAACAAAAAAGGCATAATAGTACTCATTTTACACTTTCCATAAAATACAACAGTAATTAAAGAGAAAATAACATTTTGGTACACACAATCAAATAAATAATTTCAGCATCTAAATATCCAAATCATTCACCCAACTTTGAAATTCTGCTATTCATAAACAATTCTGCTCAGTCATCCAAGAATGTCAACAACTAAGTCTGTCTAGGCAGCTATTTAAATGAAATGCTCAGTCAGTGGACTGATGGAGACTGACAGGAAGTGTGTCTATATTTGAACTGCCTCTTTTCAAATATGCCAGTGTTCCAAGACTCTGAAGATCCCAGCTTAGTTTCAACTAATGCACTCTGTTATACTGCAATACTGCCAACCAGCCTACCTTCATAAAAGCTATAAATTTCAGCTTTTGTTTAACCTGTCCTCGTACTGTAGCTAATAGAGGAAGTCATTTATAGTGTTGATTTGCATCAAAGTAATGTGTTCATAATATTTAGCAAATGCTTGTGTATGCAAATAGATTGAGTAAAATATTATAAACAGCTCTTATGTTTTATCCCCAGCATAGGAAATGTACATGCCAGCAGCCAGGGGGGATTACTTCATAAATGGCATCTCTTGGTTAAAGTTACAGATATCCATGAAGTCATGCGATGCATACTGCAGCCTATGACATAGCATGCCATTGTTTCCGAGCAAGACAGATGAGATGATAACTTTACTGTAAAGACTGTTGCCTTTGGTTGCGAGAACAAAAGTTATTGTCTTGCGCCAAGCAGAGCAGGGTGTGTACAGTTAAAGGATTTATACTCATGTGCACAATATTTACTGAGTTAACTTGAAGTATCTGCTTAAGACAAACAAGTTCAATCGGCAACTGTTGATTAAATGGAGATCATTCAATTTTCCAAATACGAAATGTAAAATAACATCCAATGATGTACAGTATCAACCTCAGTCATACACTGTAAATCTCTCGGCGTAGTTTTGTATTATGAGCACATTCACTACCAGTTACTAAGTTAGAGCAGCTGCTCATTCTAGCCCACTTTAAAACTTAATCCTCAGGAGCCAGTTCATAAAAGTTTGTCTTGTGCACAAACCAACATTTTTTCCATTGCTTACATTCCTCACTTTTATAAACATATTAAAAAAAGATTTGTTTTCATGCACACATGTGCAGCAGAGAAATAAAAATAAGAGCTGGCATTATCGCGTTAATTTCCTCACGCTGTTTGGCTTACTGTCTTTCTTATTAATGCAATTTCGATTTAACATGTTCCTTGAGTTGCTGCTGCTTTTAAAGGCAAGTGTCAGCTGGACACGTGCTTATGCAAAAGCGAGGTCTAATGTGGTAAGGAAAATGTTCCCCATTTGACATTTGCACAACTTGTTTGAGAAGCAAATTCAGTTTGAAAATTGGATCTTGTCCAGCTGCGTCCAATTTGTGCTCCAAACAAGCAAGGGGAATAATTCAATGAGTTTTAAAATCCACAACACATGATGTTTACATGTAAAGCCAATATATGCAAGATAAATGCACATAACGCAGGCCATCACACTCACACATATGCGCTTACATTCTTTCAGAAATTAAGGGAAACAAACATCATTTCTCTCAGTTAAGGCTCGAGGTTTGCTGAGTGTTTTGAATATATTTGCCAAAAGGAATTTGACTGTGAGTGTAGAAAATGCTTGCTATATTCTATTTCTCAGCATTTTTTTATTTATTCTTTTTTCAGATGCTCTTTGCTGTACTTCCACGCTAAATTTCACCATAACACGAGTTTTTCGGAGTATACAGCAATCAGAGGTAATGTATTGTGTATATAACTAAAGCTAGTGTGGGTCACAAGTCTTTCTAGCTGCTAACTACTTTTGATCACTCTACAATCAATTAGATCTGCAATGTCTAAAATGTCTAAAAAAATAAATTAAAAAAGGAAAAGCTTAAACTTGGCTTTACTGTATGAGCTCAGCATAGTTTAACATTTTAGCATCAGTGAAATATTTTACAGTCAAACTGCTGTGACTTGCTTCATGTTTGGTTGTTAGCTGTCAGCTTAGTACTTTTTGCTCCTAAGACAAGTCATCTCATTTCATCAGAGATTTAGCTGCGTGTCAAAAGGTTTGTTATCAGTTCAGTAAAACAGATGGCAACACTAGTGTCTGTTACACTGAGTTGCCCATTTATTGCAGACAGTATAAATGCTGGTTTTTATTTAGATCCTTGTGTTTGCTGTATCAGCAGTTGAGCCGCTGTATTACTACTTTTCACCTGTTGTGTTCACGTGCCCAGAAGATTTAACACACCACTGCAAGCGGCCACAAAGGACACTGTTGCCACTATTCTACAAACTTCTGCTCCAGCTGATTTTCAGTTTCAGTTTATTCCAGATTAGGCAATAAAAACACAAGGTTGGGCTTGGGAAAAGATGACTGGGTTAAAATACAACCCTTTCAATAACGTTAGCCATTTCTTGGAGAGTCTGGCAGAAAGCCTCAATGCAATCTTTACCCATGTACAGCCCTGCAAGGTCACGGAGAGAACTAAATACGAATACACAGTGCTGCTCTGTTGATCACCAGCAGTAAACAGAGGCCAAAGTGTTTAACAGTACTAATGAATGAATAATGTGTGTGAGGCAAGAGCACATACAGTTAAACTGACTTTTTAGACATTAGCTGTTTAACAAACTGCATTTGCACTTGGCGCCAGTCAAAATGTAGTCTAAGAGAAGGAAACCAAGTTTAATGTGATTTGCCGCTCTGTGCTCCACCTTACAGCAAGGTCACGGCTAACACAACCTGTGTGACTTCACATAACATCGCTTCTGTGAAGGACTAATTCAACTTAAAACCTTGCCTTGCATGATATACTGGCAAAGGTCTAGAAAAGGGGAGGTTATAAAGTATAAATGCAAGTTGTAAGGATCATGTCAGTAACTCTTTTGGAAGTGGAAATGATTACTGTGGCTTCTCCTGAGGATTGTGGACTAATGATAGATTCTCTCTTCAAATAAATTCTCACCAAAATGCATAGACTAAATCTAATCATCTGTGCATATTCCTTTACAATAACTGGATTTAAAGTATTTTCTAATATGTTATTTTGTATGTTGGCATGCTCTGCTGGAGATGGTGCTTTTAAGTTAAATGTGTGTCACAAATGTGGGTTAATGTGGCTCCAACATGCACAACTCCATACACAAAGGTTGTAAACAAGCCCCAAATTGTCACCCTTATCACCACTAACCGCTTTCCCCAGAGTTAGACACGGTGTCTCTTTCACAAGATTTCTATTGGTGAATCTACCGCTGAGCTCTATAACGGGCCGTGAAAAATTTTATTAAAAGTGACATAACCCAGACAGCCTTGAACGCATTTAATTGAGAATGTGTAAATAACTATGACACCCAATCATTACAGTGAAGGGGGGGGGGGGGGGGGGGGTGCAGGAACAGTTTGACTGGGACATACTGTGATGATGTTTGAAATAGTGAAATTGATATAAAAAGAGGGAAAAAAATATTGCAGATACAGATAATATATAAAGTTTTACTGTGGATAGCAAAGTATAGGATTTCCAAAATGCATAAGATTAAGTTACTAGAATAGCTTTGCATTATTCACACATCAAAAGTACTATTTATTTATTCTGCTCTGCAGGTCCTCAATTCGTCTAAGCTCTCAACCAAGCTGCAATTTTAATTCTCATTAAACTTTTGATTGGCTACCTCTCAAAAATGGAAGGTTTGAACAGCAGATGGGTGGGACTATCGCGTTCAGCATTAGGTGACCTTTTCATGATATTTACTCTCTTTGATATCATACACTTCCAATAGTAGAAGAAAAACCAATGAAGAAGCAATACATGGAGTATTTGGAGAAGTCTGAAATCCAAGCTTTTAGCTCATAGAATTACTTCTACAAATGATGACTTCATTATATTAAACTTTGGTTATAATAAATAGTTTAATATGGGCACTCACCATTGTAACAGTGTGCCAAATGGCCTGTTAACATCCCCTTTGGCAGCAAGAATCCATTCTGGATGACACAAAGAATCCATCAAGCTATCTTTATCCTGTCTTCCTTCTCTCACCCCAACCGGTCGCAGCAGATGGCCCCGCCCCTCCCTGAGCCTGGTTCTGCCGGAGGTTTCTTCCTGTTAAAAGGGAGTTTTTCCTTCCCACTGTCGCCAAAGTACTTGCTCATAGGGGGTCATATGATTGTTGGGTTTTTCTCTGTACCTATGAAGCGCCTTGAGGTGACTTTTGTTGTGATTTGGCGCTATATAAATAAAATTGAATTGAATTGAAATCTTCTTACTGCTTTCTCCTGGTTTGTGGAGAGTTTTTTCTTCTTCAGTGTTTGGACAACTACTTAAGGGAGCCTAAGGTGCTGATTCCTGGAATAATTTGAGAAGTCATTATATTTATAACACTGGCCTTCACTAATGGCAACTGTGAAAAAGCCATAGCTTTAACAAAGCATGTAAGAATGGAAATCTTTGTAAAGATTGAAGGTACCCATTCAAGACTGTGCACAATGAAAGAAAAAAAAAAAAGCTTCTCTAAAATTTTGCAAAGTACATTTCCTTTTTTACTTGATGCCTTTTGGAGCCATGTTCCACCTATCACAACTGATACTCCGATTAAATGTTGGACAATTAAATGCAAAAAGAAAGAAAAAAAAAAGCAATCAAAGGGACGACACAAAGCTGAAAGGCAAATACAACATTGCTTTGTCAGCCTCCAGCAGCCAAATTGACCTGCAAGCCATGCAACTTTAGAAAATTAACAGGGATGATGATAAGTGCTCTCTTAGGCTTAAATATGTTGAATCAGCCATCAAGTTCCTGCCAATTTTCACTAAAGAAAAACCAAGTGTGACCAGTAATGTCAAACTACTTCTGAGTGACAGCGATCAGTACATGTTAAATCTCAGCCTGTAAACTTTCTCTAGTGAATGACATTTCTGATTTTGCAAGCTTCTGCTGCAATACAAACCAATTTAAAAATGTGTTCATATACATATTACCCTCTTGGGTCTCAAACATTAAAAGGTTATTTAATTGGAAATCACTATCCATATCTGATGATGAAAAAAATGGCAGCATATCATCAAGGAAACTACTGACAATGTTCAAAAAATAAAATAAAAAAATGTAGTGGTGATGTCGCTGATTTGTGTGTGTTCTGCAAAGAGGCAGGAAAGTCAGATTTCCTATTTTTGAAGGACACCATATTTTTGCCATATGGCAATGCATGCAAAAAAGGAACAAACGGAACTTATTCAGAAGTTTGCCTGGAGGAAACAGGGATAAATGAACACTGCATGTCTGGAATTTCTGTTTAGAGCTCTCCCCAATAATTCATAAACTCCCCATTTATGAATTACTGACCATATTCAATGATATTGGTATGCGTTTCTTTCTGTTTATAGTCTTTGCTGCAAAAGTCTTTCCATTCCTCCTCCTGCCCTTATCTCCTGTTAAAAAATGAGGATACTGCTTGTCTAACCTTTGATTAAAAGGGGAAAAAAATAGACGTGTTTACATGTGGAAAAAGTTTATCCACAGATTTTAACTCTGTGCTATTCAGTGCTGCATTCTCAACTGTCACTCTGCTTATAGTACTTCTAGCAGTAAACTGCAGTGCATTGTGGGACAGCGCACAGGTGACAGCCACTGTTGTGGCAGATTGCCATGGAAACAAAACATGTCACAGCACAGTATAAATATAGACTAACCATGTGCAGAGCAAAGGTCCTGCAATAGTGCAAAGGCTACAAAAAAAACAACAACTGTTCACTTCAACGGAAGTTGTCTGAAGACAAACACTTCCTCTTTTGTTTTCGAACTTACGGTGATGTAACAAGTAACGAATTATATGGGGCAAAAAACATATGGGTTTTAAATAAGATGTTTAGCCACCACATGCTGCAAAAAGAGCTCCGGTGCATATTGACATTGATTCTTAAAGTCTCTGGAACTCTACTGCAGAGATGCAAGACAATTCTTCCAAAAGATACGTCTTCCCTCTTGATGATAGCAGTGGTAATACAAAGATCTTCCATAAGCATTCAATTGGACTGAGGTCTGCTGAATGCAAAGGCCAAATGATATGATTCACATCATTTTCAATGCTAAACCCATGAACATGATGCTCTCTGAAGGAGGGTAATGTCATCCAGGAAAAAGCCACTCCCATCAGGATAGGAATGTTTCATCATAGGGTAAAGGTGAATACTCTGAACATGTTGTATTGCTTTGCAGAGCCACTTTCTACAAGGACAATTATTCTACAGAATAATAGAGCAACCATCCCTATCAATAAAAGGAATGCAAGAGTTAACTTGTCTCCCTTATGTGTACAGATACACATGTGCAAATGTATAAGAATCCATGCACCCAGTTATTATACACACACACACACACCGAAGGATTTCTGCAGCACTAAGATTGGAAAACCCCAAAACAAAGCTTTAGAGTTTGAATAGTTTAGCAGTTAATGGATTAGACCATCTAAAGAACATTAACAGGCATCATCTGAGTATTCAATGGAAAACCAAGTTACTGGATGATAGATGCTTTCAAATAACAGCCTACTGTGTACAAGTAACTTGTAAAACTCTAAAACATTTGGTTAATGTTTTGAAGAAAGCTAAATTCATGTAGAGATAAGAGAAGGTAGTCTCTGCTATTTTAAGCTTTTGGTTAGTTTCTAAAATAAAGATCAAGTTTCATTTTCTCAATCTATTAACTCAGAACTGTTTTCTGTGTATTGCAGTTGTAGAAAGATTAATTTCATGGATTGGCTGGTGATAATTTTGAGGTAGGTGGAGTATTTGTTAGCAATCCCCTGCTATGCAGCATTGCTGCCTTTTGATATAACAGGCCTAACTGAACAGTGACAACAGGAAGGATGACCTGAGTTCATGTGCCAGAGACAGGGTGGATATTTCACATGCTTGATTCACGTGTAGTCTGAGCTGCTAATGCCTGGAAATGTAAACATTTCACACGTAGATCTGACAAAGACCTTCACAGTTTGGAAATCTTTTCATGGTTTTCAATTCGCAGTTTTTCCTCAGCTCACGGATAAGGAAATTCTGGGCTCATTTTGTACAGAGGGTCAAGGGTTGTATCCTTTCCAGCACATTCTGGGAAGAAAGCCAACTGGAGCAAAGAAAAAGGCTGAACTGCAGCCTCAGTATAGACAGAAGGCAGGCATTACAGCACAGAAGCAGCTGGAAATGGAAGACTGAGGGACAGAAGCCATTCAGTGTCTAGCTGAACACACATTTCCCAGTCTGCACAGGAGAGGATGGCCACTCTGTGCAACCAGACACAACGTTTGTCCGTGCAGGTCAAAGACGATCTAAATGAAAATAAGTTTTATGCAACAAATATCATGCAGCATACAATAACATCTAACTTTTTAGATCTGTTGAATTCCTTTTAAGGGTGTCTGAAGGATTGCACTCTGTGGCAGACAAAGACAGACTGATGGAGACATGTCATTCCTGATATACTTCTTTGACCTCTGCCACCTGGTAAGCAGGTGGTGCATCGTAAGATAAAGTCTCGGTGGATAAGTCAGAGCAGTCGCATGGAGGTCCACACAACTCTTACACTCACCATCTTGATGATGAGATTTACCCAAAGAAGAGTTCAGTTATTCAGAAGAAAGGCAGACAGGTAGTAGACTGGTACTCATCTACAGTGAAAGGAGACAGTTGAGGTGTTTTGGGAATCTGAGTAGAATGGCCCCTGGACAGCTATTAGATGAGAAGGAGAAGGAGAAGACTCGGGACAAATCCAGGACACCCTGGATTGATTGCGTCTCTCTGCTGCAACAGTCTTGATGTCCTCCCAGAAAAGCAGAAAGAGAGGTGGCCTAGGAGAGGGAGGCCTGGGCATCTTTGTTTAGACTACTGCCCCCAAAAAGCCAAACTTAGATAAACAACAGAAAATGGATGGTAACAGAACTCAAAGCCAACTGGTGTCCCTCTGGAGACCATTTGAAGATTTATTCCCCAAAAAAGCAGTGAACCAAAAGTATACACTAAACAAAACATGACTTAACAATTTACCCTTTAACTAAATTAGTACACAGAAGTTCTAGAATGAGAAACTTTAAAAATCTTATCACTACAACCTTTAGCTGGTCAGAGGTAGAAGCAGAAAGGTGACTGTCCAGAGAAGAAAGAAAACCCAGAGGAAAGTCCACCTGGATTAAATAAGCTGTGTAAATACTGGACTCAATGTGGGAAATTACCTCCAGATCATCTAAGCTTTTGCACATGTTTGGCTTTTGCTGTCTAAATTATAGTAAATGTTAGATCTGGCTAACGTTCAAGAGTGATTGGAAAAGGAAGCATGTAAGCTCAGCAATGATGAAGCGTGGGAGCACTTCTGCAATTGGTTTTGTATCACAAATATTTAGTTTGATTAAAAAAAAAAAAACTTCCTCTTTAAATCATCCAGAATATCACTGACCTTATAAACTATGTTTCTGCATCAATGCAACGATACAGTTTAAATCATCTAACCTGTAGTTCCTTCAAATTCCCCTGTCACGTCTAAGCGGCATCCCAGGAAAGGACTAACACCTTCACACTCACTGTTGTTATGCTGTGCAGAGTTCAAATGGCATTGTTTTCACCTGACCGGACAAACTAAAGTTAAAGAGCCTGAACGCACAGCTCTGAGTGTGCCTGGTGTGAGCAAAGGGTATTGATGTCATTTGAGAGCTTTGAGAACCAGCGCACACTGGTCAGTATGATCCACTGACAGGACTGTATGCAAAACATGCAAAAGATAAGCACAGAGAAAGGCACAGAAACAACAGCTCTGTGACATTAACGTGAACTACACACCTGAGTCGTAGTGCACTTTCACTTAGACTGAGGATTTGCCCAGTTTTTCCCCTACTAGTCTATAGATTCTGGTACTAAAGTGTCTTAGTATATTCAGTGGTGTGGAAATGTTCTCAATGTCACATTATTCTTTCATAGCTCACCTTCGCAGCGCTCCCTGTAACTCACCCCAAAGTTCTCAGATCACCTAACCAGATAAGAAACACTTTGTCAGCAGCTCACCAAATCTGTGTCTGCTTGAACGCATTCATTCAAATCAACTCTGGACTAAAAGGGAGACAGGAAATAGACTTTTCATTCATGCCTAGAATATAATCAATGAATGCATACATGCTTACTTATGCTTTCTTTCCTTTCTACTGTTACAGAAAGACTGCCAAATCATCACTGGCGCTGTCACTTGTTTTATGCGTGTGCTTCTAAGTGTGCCCGAGTACCAAAACGTCCATGTATTTTGTCAAGCGCTGCGCATGTAGTGAAAAACAACACCAATAATATTTCGTCCATTATGCCCTTACATAGTGAATTAATTGCCTTGCACAAGGTTTCCATCATTATCCACTACAGCCTCATTTAGACAGCCCCAAAGGACAAAACACATTTAAAAACAAAAAAACAGGCTTGAGTCAATGAAGGTCTACAGGTAGGCTGTGGACTAATCTTCAGGTAAAGACATATATAGCATTTTTTTTAAAAAAAGGAAAAGAAAAGATGCTGAGAGATGTTTCACTTCCAATGGAAAGAGACACAGAGGGTACTGAAGCCCTGAAAGACAATTCGGATCAAGTTGCAAACTCTGTTAGGTGCTATATATAGCTCACCAGGATATTGTAGATACACACACAGCATGAAGCGCCAGTGCACACATGAGCAGAGGCTATGTACCAAAAAGAGAAAAGCCTTAGTATGAAGTAACTGCTTTACTGTCACCCCATATTCAACAGGCTGGACTGGCAGGACCATGGGATGCTATAAGTTTTATACTTGAGATCAAGCACACATGCATACAGAAATATATATATGACATACGCAGACATACAGAGAGAGAGACAGAGTGGTGAAGATAAACAGGTGAGGGGCAAAGTGTGCCCCTAAACAATTATGCAAACACTTGGCACCCGCGTCAACGCAATTAGCTATAAAACTAGAATTGCCGTTGTGTTTTTACCATGGCACGCCTGTTGTAATTGTATTAATATACAAATCTTGTTATAACACGCTTCTGTAGCCGTTGTGTAACTGAATCACAGCGCAGCAAGCGTGCCTATTAAAGTAAAAACATTTTAAAACAATGGTCATTTTCCTAAATTAAAATAACGCTGACTGGGGTAACAGTAAAGTGACAGACAGTAATAGTTGAGCAGCGGGGATATTAGCAGCATGTCGTGCTCTACATGCCCCCGCTGAGCCTGTGTTTAAGTGACAGGTATCGTTACGCAGCCTGTCACCCACTGAACACGGTTTAGCTGTTTAGCACAAAAACCATTCAAATGCAGCTTTGGCTTAGACTCTCAGATTAGCTAGCGGTCAAGCTAATATTGGTAATTTACACATCTGGATTAAAGTGTCCCCATCGGCACACGGGGACCAGTGAAACATAAAGTTGGCCAAGCACCGCATTCTTGTTAGGAGAATTTAAGGACACATGCCCCTGATGTGAACCCCAGCCAGAGCTCCTGAGTGGAGACTTGCTGCGCCAGCCAGGTCCACGGGCTAACTTAGCATGCTAATTCATGTCTTCGCTAGGCTACTTGCTCGTAAGCTGACGTTGCCGTAGCACACATCTGCAAGCGAACCAGTGCTAGCTAATGGGATTTGAACTTTGTTATTGGCTTGCTAGCGACCCGAAGACTTCCTAAAAGGAAGGGAAAGTTATGCGGGTCCACACGTTACGAAGACAGCTCCGAAATATGTGCGAACAGCTAGCATGTCTCGGCAGTGACAGTGTTTTGAAATGCTGTGTACTCTACCCCATTTGGCTGCTGTCTGAGATCAGAAGAGGCCGATGTCAGGACTGACGGCCAATCGACATTCCCCGGAGTGGCCGCCACCGCTTGCTCCGTCCGCCGTAACACTGCGCAAGATGGTCCCGATCCTGCTGTTTGATAGGAAAAGGAGCTGGTGCAGTTTGACGGCGTTTCGGGTGATGATTAATAACACGCCGTGTCTAGGTTGAAGTTTCGGTGGAAATCAGAGGACGCGTCACCTTGCAGCGGTTCATGACTCCCACTATTCAAGATGTAGAAGGGCAGGACGTTGCATTTCTCTTCGAGTCCATATCACTCCCAGTCGCTGACAATAATTAGTGTGGCCACACGGGCATCCGTATGTCACTATGCTGATATGTCATGCTGGACTTCTGTGCTGTCCGAGGGTGGATTGCTTCCCATTCTCTTCAGATTATCTGAATATTTATATTCATTCGAGATGATACTGATGTAAGATCCCTGAAATAAAATTTTGATTTACAGATTTCAAGTGCACCAAGCGATGAAATCCAAGAATCACTCAATCAGTTAAGTGTTTTATTTCCATTTGATAAGACCTATGCCGTCTTGGAAATCACGATTTCCATCTCAGCTCCCACACCACTTTTCTAATGGACACCATCGTGCAGTAGAAAACTCTGATTTCATCCACCCACTGCATAAACAGTTAGAAAGAGATGTTTAGTAACTGAATGTTTGGGATAACCATTATAAAGTTGCTCAGAGTGAGGATCCAGTTGTTGCACTGTTAAACCCTTCATCTTTTTTCAGTTGAATGCTCCCTCTAGTGGTTTGGGTAGCAGAAGTAGGCTTGGTAAACTGCCTCAGGTGAACTTCGAGGCATTTCTTCCCGAAAGCGTTGCTAAACTGAGATTGGACTTCGGGTACTTTCATCAAGAAAATAGGGGGTTATATCCAGGAGCAGCAAAGGCATCCACAATTTCCCCGTGATGGTTGCTCCAAACCTCACCCGAACTAAGTGCCACAATCAAGAGACATTGTTCAGGAGCAGAGCACATCACACAATTTCCTTGTCCAGATGTACTGCATTCACTGAAACTGCATCATTGACAGTTGCCTCTTTTTAAAGCAACTAGCAATGCAAGAATTTTCTGAGGGTGAGTAAGACATCCTACCTTCGTCTTAAAAGACAACTAGTTGAATGTTAAGAAAGGGGACAAAAAATCCCAGAGGAAGGACTAACCAAGACTAAGTGGACTAAAACAGATTGGCAGTGGAGTGGAATCAGAATTGAGATGAAGAAAATAATCACAAATTAAAAAAGGAAAATTGACCTGTTGTGACTCCCGCACCGGCAGACGTGGAGTGAAAGGTGGCACACTGGTGTGCTAGAGCCTCACCATCTTCTGCTTGACCTTCTCTTTCCAGACAAGACAGAAAGGTCTGGCATTAATCAGACGAAGAAGTACCGTCACACCTGTTGTCAGCACTGAGAAATCAAATAGTTGGAGGTTTTTGATTATGCCACTTGGTAAATTCCACATTTTTTTCATTCTATTACAAATAAAAAAAAAGTAGATTTGTAATGAAATCAAGTAATTTAGAGTCATTTGATAGTGGCATCATTCTTTCCTTCCTATTCTCTTTGAGTCAAGCTGGTGTAATTTATTAATCAGTGAAAAAAGAAAAACCTCGGCTGCACATTGTTTTTAATTCAGTTCATTTTAATCTCCAGGCACCACCAGCCCAAAGATGTTTAACAGCCTTCAGGCAGAGCATGCTGCGTTTGTATATTATGATGAAAATGTAAAAAAGATGCTCTGAATTCATCCCCCTCCCCCCATGAGACATGTTTTATCGGAGTCCATTATTCTCTGCTTGTATATGGCAAGCAGAGGAATGAGCTCAATTAGGTGAGCAAGCGAGAGGAGAGGAGGAATTTGGGTGCTGGTATTTAGAGAGAAAGAAAAAAAAACATTGGAGGAAGGTCAAGAGAACATAAGAAAGGAGCAGTGGGAAATAAGAGAGAGAGAGAGAGAGAGGAGAGAGACTGAGGGAGTAAGACAGAGAGGATGAAAAAGTGAAACTATGTTGTCATGGAAACTGGCATGGATCTGAAGAGCAAAACAAGAATGTAAATTGGTTTACCCTTAGGGAATGTGATGGCGCTACAGAGAAAAATAAGCAGGGAGATGTATTTAAGGGGGAACCTTCCATAGCATTATATTACAAATAAAGGATCTTGAAACAAAAAATAACAGTGATAATGATGACAAAACGAGGATCTTTACATAGAGCTGCTTAAAGCATCTAACAGTCGAGAAGATCCCTCTGCATTTCCTTAGGCTGAGCAGTTGCTTAATAATGACTAATTAAAAATGGCATCAGTTTGGGAGGTGCAGAGGTCAGTCTGAGTGGGTGAATTACTAATATGGGTAAACAACTAGTGGCTCAACTGCTGCTGCACGCCAGGAATGTTGCTTTACTTTAATAGGTTGACATTTATGATGGTGATGATGCATGCTATCCTTTTAACGCTTATCATCCGAGACCATTACAGATGACAGGTCTCGAGCCTAAAGGTCTAGTTGCGAAACACAAATGAGCAGCTGCTAGAAAGCGCTGCATTTTTTTTTCTTTTCCATTATTATTATTTGAGACCTAAAAAGCCAAAGTTTTCTGTGCAATATCATTTTTCCCCTTCACACATACAGTATATCTTTTTATATGCTGCCAAAGCCATTACCAGCACTTTGCTCGCCAACATTCTTATTTCACTCAAGTGCTGAAATGCCGTCATTAGATTTGATTTTAAACTCAGCTAGAGAGGATCGAAATGTTGCCAAGAAACTAATGGTTTCTGTGGTGACAAAACGCTACCCCTACCATTGTGTGTAGCAATGTAAGGAGTCGTGTCCCTCACCTACGGTCTGTGCTGATGCTTTCAGAGGTAAAACATCTGTGAACACCAGGTATTCAACAGAAAGAACTTCTATTTGATCCGTGGGCTCTTCACCAAAAATATCATACAGGTTGTTTTTTGTAACAAATTCACATAAATGGAACTATTGTTTATGCAATAAATGTTTTTGCACAAAGTACGTATGTTGAAATGTATACACACATCTTAATGAATTTTGCTGTTTCCTGTGTTATGCATGCATAACTCATCACTTTTAATATAGGTAGTCTAAACATGCCAGAAAAAAAAAACACACTACCCCCTTCTCAAAACAAATTTCTCAAAAACATGGCTGAAAGTGAAACTGGTGCTGTGGTTAGTGCTGAGACCTCACAGTGAAAGATTTGGGGTTTGATGCTTTTCTCCCTGTGTTCGCATGGATTTCCTCCAGGTGTTCCTGTTTCCTCCAAGATCCCAAAGACATGCATGATAGGTCAAACAATGATTCAAATGAGCCCTTATTAGTGTATCTGAGGGAGAGGGGTAACCCTCACCACGGGGAACAACAAGCCAGTGCACTCCTAGTTCCAGTCCTAAGCCTGGATAAATGGGGACAGTTGTGTCAGGAGGGTCGTGTAGCATAAAATTTTGGGATGCATGGATGAAAAATCTGCAGCTGTTTTGGCATTTGCCTCCTGCCATACATTGATCTTCATTTTAAATATTTCTAACAGATAAGATTCTATTTGAAAATGCAGTGAAGCCCACAGCTGAGTTTTGCATCAGTGGCTGACACTGGGAAACCATACAGCCATACACAGATTTGTTTTTGTGTTCACTCTCTCTAACAGTCTGACAGTGGTGTGTGTGTATTTTGGCTGGAGTGTAAATGTAATTGGGGCTGTAAGTGGTTGCCATGACGGCTGGCGCAGCAACTGATGCACAGCACTGGTATCTCAAACAGGTGGATTCCCAGATGGGCAAAGTCAGCAACAATCATGTTTTCATCTCTCTTTTACTTTAAATTTATAGTTGCATGTTCAAAATAAATAAATCCTGCAGTTTTTTGGTGGAGGGCAGCCAGAAGACACAGAAATGACAGGAAAAGGAGAAAAGATATATAGAGAGAGCTAAATTAAGCAGTTATAGGTCCTAAGCTGGAAACTGGGACGTGTTGAGCTTTCTGTTTTGGAAATGTTTTTATTCATCTATTCTCTAGGGATCGAATGTATATAATTGACTCCCTTGTGAGTGCAAGGGATTGTGGTTTATTACCAGGGGGAAATGGGCATTTGAGTTTTTGTCAAAGACCTCTAATCTCCAAAATCTTGTTTGTATTATGATCAAGGTTGTTGGTACACCTAAATACTCATGTGGCTACTTTTCTGCAGCTTTTGGATTAAGCCCAGGAAGGACCAAGGTGATGTTTAGTAAGTAATGTTTGTTAAGCATACTGACAGACAAATGTCTCCTTCTTGGGACTAGATTGAATAAGGTGGTTTTAAACAAACACAGGTACTATAAATGAGAAAGTATAAGCAAAACTAAATTGCAAACACATAACCTTTTGGTTATTTGATATCTTACTCTCAAAAAAAGACAAGACTTTCTAATGTTCAGCTGTGAACAGCTCATACCTAGATTGTTTAGAGTCACCTAAAAAACTGAGGGAGAATATGTTTCTGAAGGGGCTCCTGAAGCTCATTGAACAACTTAAGAGTGCCATATACCCATGTTTCTTTGCATATAGGCTGTTATATCTGGTGAGCTGGAAATGCTCAGTGGCAGCAGTGCCAAAATGGGAAACAGGTGCAGTGATTTATTGAAATATGTGCAAACACAAATGGAAAAAAGTATATAAGATTTTTTTTAAAAAGAGTTTATACAATTCTAACAAGCTTGAGCGTCAATGTTTGGTTTGACTACCTTTATTCGTCAACTGAACTCTCTTTATACCAGCTTTATTCTCATTTCTTTGAGTAGTCTTCCGATATCATTCCCCAGGCTTCTTGAAGGACATTCCAAAGCTCTTCTTTCATTTATTTATTTATTTCACACACTTGGTACAACAGTTTCCACAGTTAGTTCTTTCAGACAAACCAACCACACTTTCTGTCAGTAAAGCACTGCAACCATGTGTGAAAAGGAGCAGGAAGAAGAAGATATTCTTATTAAACCCTGCCCCCTATCTACAATCCAACTTATATTGCAAGTGGGCACCAAAACTCAAGAAACAAACTAACATTAACATTTATCTCCGGTCCTAACTCAAACCAAACAACAAATTTACAATCAGAATATACCACTCCACATAGTAACAAGGAGAAAAGATGAATAAATAAAATAAATGAGGCAAAAAAATAATGGATCCTTTTTCAATTAACTCCAATTTCATTCACATTCTTCATATTGAGTTATCGTTTTAGACATGTAACACTTTTTAAAACAATGTAAATTTATACAATTCTTTAAATTATAATGAAGAGAGTTCCACAGTCGTATACCCCTAACCGTTGGACTCATTAATCTTTGTGTAGTCCTAGCTAGCTGATGCTTAAAATAAAATTTCCTTCTGCTGTCTTCTCCCCCCGAACACATTAAAAATACTCTTTGTAACTTAAAAGGCAAAATATTATTTTTAGACTTAAACATAATTAATAGTGTCCGTAGTTTCACTAAATCTCCTAATTTTAATAATTTCGATTTTATAAATAATTTATTTGTATGTTCTCTATATTTAACGTTATGAATCATTTGTATCACTTTCTTCTGTAATAAGTTTAGAGGTTTTGTAGTATTCTCATATGTATTCCCCCAAACTTCGACACAGTAACTAAAGTATGAGAAAAACAATGAAAAATATAAAATGCGCATTGTTTTGTAGTCTAATAAATCTCTTACATTTCCCAAAATATAAATGTTTTTAACCATCTTTTCTAATATACTCAATATGTGATTTCCACGTCAAATTTTCATCTACTATTACACCCAAAAAGCGAAATTCAGTAACTCTTTCAATCAATTCTCCATTAATGGACATAATGACTTCTTCCTCCTTTACACGATTGCCAAATATCATGAATTTCGTTTTTGTCAGATTCAAAGATAATTTATTTACATCAAACCATTTTTTTAATCTTAACATCTCAGAAATCATAATTTCAACCAAATCTTTCAAATTCTCTCCAGAGCAATAAAAATTTGTGTCATCTGCAAATAAAATAAAATGTAACCTTTTTGATACGTCACAGATATCATTCATATATAAATTCTTTGGATGTTGGCTGACTTTTGTTCTGTTCTCTGTAAAGAAGATCCCACAAAGCTTCACTAATGTTGAGGTCTGAGCTCTGGGGAGGCCAGTCCATGGCTGCGTGTTTGTCATCGTTAAAAACCGCTGTCAGTTTTATGCTTTCCAGATGTTATCAGATGGTGAATTAAAATTGAACAGTAATTTTCTGCATCCACATTTCTGCATCATTTCAAGTTTTGACAAGATCCCCAACACCACTGACTGAAATGCAGCCCTAAACCATTACAGAGGCTCCAGCTTGTTTCACAGGTGGCTGTAGATATTGAGTGTTATACTTTTCTCCTGATGTTCTCTGAACACACTGACTAATAAACTGAAAATTTAAAAGTTGCTTCCATCCCTCTTTATGACCCATTGCCACTGATTTTCTTCTGTAATTTGTCTTACCTCAGCCTTTTCTCTCTGTTTCCTTTCCTTAAAAATGGTTGACTCTCACCCTTGTACTGAAATGATTTTAAAATGAGGCTTTAATGAACAGCAGATGAATCAGCTGAAGTGCCAGATGCACCTCTCAGGACCTGTGTCAGATCTTAAGGGCATAACTTTCATATACTGTTTATGTGCTGTAAATGGTTTTTAGGCCTACCACTTCTATTCTCTTTCTCTTTTTTTGGCCAAGATATGTCCATTTTTGAGCTAAAAACCACCTTGTTGGTTCAAAATTACTATTTTTTGCCTGGCATTTTTCAGAGCTTGAGCTAAAGAAATTGGGGGCAAAATATGTGTTTTTGCAACAAGCTGCTAGTAACAAAATTTCTAACATATTGTAAAAATAGACCCTTTTCTAAGTTTTCACACTGGTGACCAGAGCGATGCTTCACAGCTCAGGTTTCAACATGAGAGTAGACAAAATTTGCAGACTAACTTTCACTGTGGGGGGAAAAGATCCAACAGTAGATGGCAGTAAAGTTACTCTGATGAATTTTAATCACCATTTCATTCACCATTCTCTTCCTGCAGTGACACCATTCAGCCTACACAAGTATTGTATGGTTCATTGAAAAGATAAAGTAAAGAAAGAAAACATAATAAGAAGTTAGGTTCCAGGCATTTTTTTTAAAAGGCTATTTAAATATGTATATTTTTGTTTTTCACTGCATGTGGAATTACATCTGTAATGCAAAGTGCACAAAATGATCTGATCTTCAGTTAGAGCATTATTTATGTATTTAATTGTAAGCATTCATTCACAAGCATTAATTGCCTCTTTAATTATGAATAATCTATGTAGAATAGGTAAAATTAAAAGTATTAAAGAAACAAATACTTGTTATTAAAACTTGGAATACAATTTTAGAAGGATCCATCCTTTCAGTGTGATGGGACAGGAAAAAAAAATAATTGCGGGAAATAATTAGGAATTGTCTTTTTATATGTTTAAAGCAATAAATACAATATATTTAATCAATTCCAAATAATCTGAATGAAGATTGTATCTGGAAGAGACCTACAAATCCGTCACTGTACAATAATGTGTAAAAATTGACTGTAGTTGCAGTTGAGTGTATTTAAATTTGTGAGGGTCTCGATTGGGAGTTCACCTTGTACTCGGAAGGTTGCCGGCTTGGACAGTCTCGGTCGTTGTGTCCTTTGGGCAACTTCACCTACCGGTAGGTGAAGTTGCCCAAAGGACCTCTGACCACCACCTACTGGTGGTGGTCAGAGGGCCCGGTGGCGCCAGTGTCCGGCAGCCTCGCCTCTGTCAGTGCGCCCCAGGGTGGCTGTGGCTACAATGTAGCTTGCCATCACCAGTGTGTGAATGGGTGGATGACAGGTTGTGTAAAGCGCTTTGGGGTCCTTAGGGAAAAGCGCTATACAAATACAGGCCATTTACCATTTATTGGGAGACACAGAGCAGGCTGTGCCTATGAAGTTTAAAGGGGCCACATGAGGTGAGGCCCTTCACTCTGTGTGAATTGAAGCTTGACCCTAAAAAGGGTTATGGGGACTGGACGTGTTGCCGTGACCTTCTGTAAAGCTGTGAACGCCTGGTCCTGTCTGCTCAGGCCTTAACGAATCACGGCATGTGTATATGTACACATGGCAGCGTGTTCCTTTGAAACAGTGCAAACTCAAACCAGTCTGGATCCTATTAAATCCTTTTGTCTTTCTCCCATTCTCCCCTCCTGGTTGGCCTGTTTTTACTTTGTGCTATTCATATTCATTCCATTACAACCCTCCTCCCTTCCACTGTGTTAAAAATCCCACAATGCATTTCGCTGAGACTGCTGGGCAGATGTGTTTGTGGTGCTGAATTTTGGATACAGACATGTTAGAGAAATCTGGGCAGTGAACATAAAGTTGAAAATAATGCTTAAAATTGAATAATTTGTTGTTTGTTTGAGTTTGATCCACAGTATGAAACTACACAGGGCAGTGAAAGAGACAAGTTTATTCTATTGATCCTTGAAGAAATCTTTGCCCCGGCCCACATGACAGAGCAGCTGGCCTAGAGTGGCCTCATCTGGAACTGCAAGTCGCTTGTTAAATGCAGTGTGCGAGTGGGGCGGGAATGTGGCAGCATGCGGTCTCAGCCAATCCATAACCAGGCACAGGGAACTGTGCGCACAAGCTGCGGGTCACACAGCAGTTTTTTTAAGCATGTGTGTGTTTGCATGTGGGTGTATGTGGGTTCCATGCCTATGCTGGGCCCAGCCATGATATAGAATCTGTGCTCCCTCGTTTTTCCCTGGATCCTGTCTATGTAATTGATCCCAGACTGGACATTTGAGTTGCCAGCAGCAATTCATATCATTTTTGTCTTTAAGACAAGCACTCTACTGCTTCCAGATGGCAAAGGCACTCCAGGGTTCAAGTTTGTTTTTGAAAAAAAGCGTAATGCTTTAATGTCTTTACCTTACAAAAAGCATGCAGTTAGTGGAGAAACCTACATGAGCGAGACACAACTTTTAGGAGATATGCATCACTCTCTCTGCTCTGTGGATTTTTTAAAGCTTTGTTGATGTTTGTTTTTGTTGCCAATCTGTGCATGAATGAAAGCTTTGTACACTGGTGACACTGTCTGTGGTTTAAAGCTGTGGAAAAACAGCTTGTGGAAAAACAGAGTATGGCTTCATATCAGACATTTGCTCTGACTTCCTTCTGTTCTTCTAGGACATACTTGACAAACAAACAAGATGTGGTTATCTCTGAAAGCTGTTCTGTACTTGGTCTGTCCTTCAGTGTGGATGTCAAACTTGGACACCTCATACTTAAAATTACTGATCCAAATAAGGAGAGAGAGACAGGGGTAAAAGGTACAGGCAAATACCGCATGGCCACTGCCCACCTAAAAGCCTTTAGCAAATGCTTCCATATAAACGGCAGGCCCCACTTAAAAATGAGCAAATATCCATTTATGAAGTTTGTAAAACAACTGAAGGTACAAGAATAGGACAAGAAGCCTTTTTGTTGGTGGACTTTAACATGTCCATGTAAAAAAAAAAAAAAAATTGTGTGCTGAGCTTGAGTAAAACTACCAGTGAAATTTAGGAAAACAATACATTTTCTACTTTTAAGTGTGATGAACAAAGTTAGTTTTAGGTGCGTGGATACATTTACATCGCAAATCTATGCTGAATTATATAATGATTATTAGTAGCATTGTAATTTAAAAGACTGGTGAAATACTACAATACACACACCACACAGACTTCCTTGTAAGCTGTTAAACAGGTATGGTACACACATTAGAGTGAACCAGAAATATAGATACAAACTTGTTTGATTATTCCACAACCAGCAGCGTATCCTCCCACCTTATTACAACACATGCTTCGTCATATATTCACTCATTCAGTATCACTTTTAAAGCTTGGCATGATAATGTCATGTAAATTGCACATCTATAAGTAGAAGAAAATAATTCAGTGTGAATACTAATTGACCTCATATGGGAGCCTGACCAACACGGAGGAACTATCAGACTTCCTTTCCAGCTGTGAGTTCTGCCAGTGTTGAATAAGCTAGCATCGTGCCAACCACCATCATGCACGTTCACACCCCTATTTGCCCAAATTAGTGGTGTGCTCGTAAATTACACAGGGTATATTTTTGCTGAAAAACCATGGAGTTAAACAACTTTTGACAACTTCATTACCCCACTGCAAACAAAATAGCAATTTCACTGTTATGTTCAAAGCAGTTTTAAGTTAATTTTTGGCTCAGTGGACACATTAACATGCCATATTGCTGTTTCACATTCTGCTGAAAGAAACTGATAATTTACTGTTGTGCATCTGGTGAAAAATTGGATAATGATACAAACAGATCCCCAAATGCTGCAGAATAATCTGTTTGAACAAGGGAATAACAGTGATGTATGTCATCTGTCTCTGAAGAAAAAGGAAGTTCTGCCCAAAGCCATGGAACATCTCATTGCATCTTATAATTACTGCAAATTATTTTGGAAAGCATGCGACAGTTTGTGGGTTTAGAACTTTCAGATTGATTCAGCTTCTTTATAAACAGTGAAAATGTCCAAATGGTTTATACTTTTAGTTAAACCATCACTGGGTAAAATATATGTGATAGTTATTATAAATAGGACCGTATTCCTTTAGCAGATAGTGAAGCCTTTAACATTATTGCTGGAGATGGGATAAGTATCCTCTGCACTACCCTGTACTATAAGATGCTATGTGCTGGCTTATTTCTTGACTGTATGCAGAAACTAATGGTTTCATGGTATTGGTAATTCAGAGGTTTCACGCTCCTTACTGAACTCTTTATGACAAGGCAAATAAGCACATTTTTTAAAATGTCATCTTCCAACAAATCTCAGTATTTTTCATCTAATGTGCATTAAATCATTAGAGTTTACAAATAATCATTTGTAGTCATGCCAGTTCCAGTTTAGCACAAATATGTTAAAATGGGAAAAGGTAAAGAAAATAAACAAAGTGGAAGGTAATCATTTAAATCACTAAGTCATCTGATAGTTTAGCATCTTGTGAAAATTATTTTGTTTCTCTTATTTTGATACTTTTTTTAAAAAAAAATGACCTTCCAAATGTCTTAAATTTCATCTCTGGCAGGTTATTCTTGAAGACTGTGTTTAAAAATATTAGTAACATATAACATTATCCATGATTAAATAATTTTGTTGTCTATTTTACAATAAATGCATTTAATATTTGTTGTGGCAGCATTTAAACTGACCTTGCTGCTTCACTACTGCCTCCAGTATTACCCTATAGGCATTACAAAATAAAGTAGCTTTGTCATACCACAAAAAAAAAGAATACTCACTGAGCAAAGCACTGTGTCAGCCTCACTCATCTCATCTATGATGACATTCAAACTAAATCAATTAAACCAAACATTTTTTAAAACCCCCTAGATCTCGATTATTGCACGTGTCTTCTATTCTATGGCCTCAGCTGCCATGGGAGACTCTGGAAAACAAAGAGGCCTATGGCAGACCACCTGCTCAGAGAGGATTGTGGGTTTGAGCTACTGTACAATAAACAGCTGAACCAGGAGCAGCATGAGTGTCCCGTGGGGAGAAAGGCAGGAGAAGGGGTGGTGGAGGGAAGCTGGTCTGGATGAGGGGGTCTTGTGGAAATGGTTGCTGAGGTCACGGATGAATGTGGCATATCTGCTCCTTGTATCCTGATGGACAGTGGTCAAGTCTTTGCTCAGTACATAAATACTCCACGCTACATTAGCCACCAAAGCCTTTCCACATGTTGTTTGCAGAAGGCCTCTATGGTCCTTAAATCCCAATCCCCATCTGGTTCTTTCCAGGTCAACTAGTTGAGGACTTTGCACGTTCCCTGACATGGACCAAAGACATGGATCTCTGTAGTTCTGCGATTTTCATACCCAACTTAGCACGTTTCAAGCACCACTCAGACCAGCACACTGTAAAAAATGGCCTCAGCCAGACAGTTTTTAGTATCAGTCTGGTTTCTTCTGTCAGTGGAATGAAACTACTTCTGTTCGATCCAGAGTTGGTCCTCGTGTTACAGGACTCAGTGTGTGTAAACATTTTGAAATGAGGCAGAATAAGCAGATCTTTCCACTAGTCTCAAGAGAACAACACTTGTTTCAAGTAAATCGTTTACACAAGTTATGTTGTTTTGCAATCTTAATATTTCAGTCTACTTGAAGGCCACCCAAATAACATTTGTTTAAAAGAATTAATCGCAGGCTACAAAATCAATAGATGGCAGTTGATCTGAATGCCAGCCCACATCAGTGATGTTCAGCTATTTAGTGCATCATATTCATAAATCTCCTTTAGAGGACACAGTTTAAGTTGTTTTAGCCTGCCTGCAGTTTCCGCTTACTCTACAACTTCTACATTTAGGAGCACCCCTCAATGTCATATCTGTTATCACTGATGCTTACTTTGTTCTATACTTGGGAGGCATTACTGATAGTCTTACAAAGTTACTGGCACACATTAACAAAATGGGCAAATGTGGCTCTACCACAAGGTAAAGTATTGCTCTAGTGTTAGTTGACATCATCTCTGGAATTGTGTGTGTGCAAATGTAGAAGTGTACAGTGAGTAATGCTTGACAACACAATCCCAGAACTGAGAAGAAGGATTATGCATTATGCCTGAGTGTCGTGCATTAGTTTGTAGCTTCAGATTGTTCAAATTCATTTCCAGACTACATGTAGCCAGTCTCTTCTGCTCCAGCAAGTGTTAGGGCCATCCAGGTATGCTTCGGAAGAGTCCACCATAAAATACAGGCCTTAACATAAAAATGACTGAAAATTTTCTTTTGACTTTGTTAGTCTTGACTAAAGTCAGATTTAGTGTCTTTGTTGTCATCAGTTAACATTTGTGTTATTTACAGCTAACCTTCAATCTGTCTAACAATGTCTCACCATGACATCAGTCTTTGCATGCTTCAAAAATAAAAAGAAGTTTCTGGGTTACTCATTCAGCTTTATCTATCCTATCTAAAAGACACATTGCAAAGACTCACTAGAACAGTTTTGTTTGTTTGTTTGTTTTTGTGCAGCCCTCAATTATATGGTGGCTCCCTAAATTTGCACTTCAAGACTCGGTGATTAACTAATCAGCTCCTGGAAACAGCTGTACACAGAGGTATCAATCTTCTCATCGACCTCTCGGCAAGGAAGCAATTAAGCTCTTTTTTTTAACTACAGTGAACAGCTGTTTTATGGATGTGGTTTATTCTCTACCTTGTACTCATTTTAATTGGTTGTAATATTTGATCATTTCAGTATTCTTGTGTATTTGAATCTTAGTGATCTGTTTTGCTACTTACCAAGTTTAACTTGGATAGCAGCATGGAAACAAATGGATAACTGCAGAACTGCAGATTTAAGATGACATTTTGTGTTTGTGCACTCTTGGGGCTCAGTTGTGGAGAGGACCCTTCCTGCTGCCCTTGTTCCAAGGCCAGTCAGCTGTGCTGTGCTCTGCTCAGTGATTCAGGTGAAGCCCCAACAGGGAGCCCTCTGCAGAGGAATGGTGAAGTCTAAGACTAGACAAATGAGAAGCCGGCCAGGAGGGAAATAGAGGTCATGAGGGATGGGCTTCTGTGTTTTACGAGCGCAAACCTCTGCAAAACTTGGCTTACCTCTTCACTCTGCTTGCCTGGCAGATAGATGATGATAGAGAAGACATATATGGTAGGGTGGCTAATATATGTTAGCCTGTCTACTAGAGTAATACAACAGTCTCGCTCCACCTCCTCAATGTGTGGTCCATGACCCAACCGTCAAGAGAAGAAAAAGTGGGGAAGAGGAAACCTGCCAGCTGCAGCCAGCATGAGACTCAAGTCTGAGGACAATGAGGAACAGAAGACACTTACACTTAGAAATAGGAGGAAGTTCACATTAATAAAAACTGGGTAACGCTCTGAAAAAATAAACACAGTGGTTGCACTGCAGTTTTTTATCAAATGGAAAAATAAAGGAATCATTAAATAAGTGAAAACACACACTCCTTACTGTAAGCCAGGCCAGACCTTTTTTCTCATCCAGCGACTGAATCATCTTCTGTTTAGCTTTAGTAACACATTCCAATACAGGTGGTCCTCTACAATGAGAGGTTATCTTTGATTTCAACAATGCCAGTGGTAATGACTGATCTAATCATAGGGCACACTCAAGGAACCCACCTGTTTTGCTAGCTCTGCTGTCTCATAAAGTGCATTATTGCCAAGATCTCACAGTCTGGGAGGGTGGGACATGTTGGGGTGGCAGTTAAGTGTTACACAGACCCCTCTATAGTCTCAGTTATCTGAGTCTGATTTTCTTCTCTCATCTTCTGCCAAGAACAAAAAAAAAGCTGCAAGAGCTCGGCCTGGCCGGATCTGCTCAATGGGGCACTGCACCTGAAAGCTTTTACAGGGCTAAGAGGGTCCAGATAAGAAGCCTTCATCACTAACTCCCCACGAAGGCCACCGCCGACAACAACCACCTTCCAAAAAACATTTTGCTTTTAAAACGACTCACATTTTCCAGTCGCCTGGTCTTTTTCTTATCCATTTTTCAAAAAATTTGCAAGCAGCCAGGCAGCAAATCAGGCAGGCAGCCAGCAGATGTGGCAGCTCCTTGTATGCAGGACTACAGTGCTTCGAAAGGATGTGCTTCACCAGTAAAGAATTTGGTCAGCTCTTTCGCCAGCGGAACAGGGACTTGCTAGTCTCATTAATGACAACTCACGCTTCTTCTGTCTTTTGTCATAACTTGGACATACAGCTCATAGCAGCTGCAGGGTAGTGGTGTGACCGGAGCTGCACTGGCACAGGCCGAGACTTTTGGCGTGCCAAATAAGTTCATTTCTCATCTGAAGTCTATTTTATGATGATCAGATACAATATAAATTACCCCCCATTTTGTAGAAGTTTGCCTTACTAAGTTGTTCCCAGAGCTTTCAGCCCTATCACCCTTTCCTCTTCAGTGACTGGAAATTGCTCTTTTATCCTGTGATTTTGGGCCAGTTATAAGAGATTAATATGATATAATAATATTTAAATAGAAGTGGTATGTAAGAAAATATGCTAACACCTCCTTCTAAAAGGTAGCTCCATGTTTAAAGGTTTCCAAGACAGTGAACTCATTACAAACTTTTGTGATGGACATATCTCAAAAAACTGCATGTATCAAATAAGATACACAGGGCATTAAGGGGTTAAAGTCCTCACAAAATGTGTTTGTTTTATATCTGTTTGTTTTCCAGACACTTTCTAAATTTAGTCCCCCTTTCCCCTCTAAAAAAGAGTTAAAGATGAAGCCCTTAGTAATTAGAGCTTGCTCCACAGCCTAGTCTGGAGCTGTGCACAGTTAGAGCAGTTTTATGGAGTGCAGCTTCAGCCTCTACTGCTGCAGCTTGCAGGCCCAAACATTAGCCAGATGCTCTGAGAAACAGTTTCCAGTTTGCTTTTACTGGAAGCTGCTGGGTGGCTCTGCTAATGATATTCACGTTTGTCTCCCCCCAAATCTAGTCCAAACACAGACTATTTTTGTAACAACAAAGATAAGTGAATGAATGTCCAACTTGAACAAGCAGTTTAAGGATTTTTGGACTAATATCCATACATGAATAATACAAAAACATGCATTTTTAAGGGTATACTGCTTCCATGAGTCAAAGACTGGATGACACAATGCATGAGGAAGATTGTGTGAATGTGTAGTGATTTATTCAGGTTGCGTGCTTCTCATAGGGTAAATAATAACTCGTTGTGATAGGAGCTAGCGATTTTCTGACCTTGCTAGACCCTCGTTTCCATTTCACGCTGGAAGTGATGGAATTTCTGAAAAGACTATCTGCACCGGTTTATTCAATAATATATGAAGAGATGGCATCACCGTGACACCCTACACCTTTTACTCTCAGGTCCAGCCATTAGCCCAGTCATGAGTGGAGAGCTGGAGAGACAGGCAAAATGGAGCAACACTGGGGAGGTGGAAGCATTGATGAATAATTTAAAGGGAATCCAGTGTAGTTTGAAAGAAATCTCCCTGTCAGTCCCCCTGCCTCGCTCAGTCACTCTCAGTGTGTACAGCAGTGTAGAGTGGAGAGGGACACACTATCAGCACTGTGATAGGCTTTAAATAGCCCCCTGGCTTGAGATTTCCAGATGAAACTTTGTGGCACCGCAGAGAGACTGAGGATGATTCCTTATCTCTGCATTCTCCTCTGCTGGATGGCTCTTCCGCTACACGGTAAAGGCTCATTGTACTTTAAGCTTAAAATGTTCAGGTGGAGGCGAGTTGAGGCAAGGAGAATTTCTCTTTATCACACACCGGTATCATTATTTTGTCAAATTGCTAAGCTCAGGCGGAGATATCATAAAATGTGATCTATCAAGTGGCCAGAGGCGTTAAGCTGTAAGTGTTTAATTATGTGTTGTTTATGCTGACACGATTCCTTTGCAACAAACTGTGAGGTCTTAAAAAAGTTTTCCAAGGACACCAATTAATGCATAAATCTGTCAATAATGTTGCTTTGGTCTACTTCAGAAAAAAAGAGCTTTTCTTTGCACACAGTCACAGGCAGGTAACTGACTCTGCCTGTCTTGTGTTGCAGGTCTGGAGATATTTGACCCCGAGGAGGTGGAATACATCCGTTCCCATACCAATGCAACTGTGGGCGGCTCGGTCACCTTGGACTGTGGCTCCATTATGCCGACCATCTTCATCTGGGGCTTCACCAAACCAGGAAGCGATAATAATATAGCTTTGGCTTATAACTATGGGCAAGGCCCGAAGGTTCAATCTCAGTCCAGCAACTTGGGTCGCATGCATGTGCCTGTGAACACCTCCGCTTTAGTCATAGAGGAGCTTCAGAGTGAAGCAGCCGGGACGTACACCTGCCAGGCTTTGTACGATACAGAGGAAGGGGCCAGGATAACGTTTTACTTCACTGGACTGGATGTAGAGGACAGCTGATTTTGTTGTGTATGTCTTCACATATATCTGCTCTAAAGAAGCGGTTCATGCAAATCCCCCCCCCCCCCCCCTCAAATAAGTTCCCTAACATTTAATAATGCAAATAGTTTTGATGTCATTTGTCTCAGAGTTTAAGTTGTTAGAGAGGAGTTTTGCTCTTAAATACAGGTGAAGACAATTTCACTGTTAAAGGGAACCTACAGCAATTCTACACAACTACAACTTCAACAATTTCCAAATATAAACTTTTACTTTGTCATATATGAGAAAACCTGAGAAAGCTTGGCCTTACAGATTGCAAGTGCTTTTCCAGAAATCTATGTTGAAGGTGTGAAGTTTGAAACTTGTTATGGTTTGTAGAAGTTTGATTCATATTTTGAGCAAAAAAAAGTGAATAACTTTTTAAGTCATGTCCTTCGCATGTACCTCAAAATGCGTTCCCTTTATAAACATCATCTTTATTATTCCTGTTTATAAATGACGTCCTGGTGAATTGAGATAAATATCTTTGTGTATTTTTAATAAAGAAACTTTGCTGTGTATATAATCCAGACTAACCGACTTACTCCATCTTCCAATACAGGGAAAACACCAATTGGGGCTGAAGGATACTCAAACACTTTGATCAGTGAAAGACCGCACTGTTGCCTCCTGCAATCTTTGTAGCCATATAAACTTACAACGCGTGACACCATGTAGACCTGAGGTTGTGGTTTTCATTTCAGTGTTTCTCCACTCTTGCATTTTCTTGATTATTAAAGCCATCTGGATTTTTTTGTGCACTGGACATGACTCATTTTACTTGTTCTTTTCTTCAGTGACATATACTGTTCATGAAATCTTCAGTTGAACTCCAATAACCACCATCCTGCGTTGTTATTCCTTCCTTAAGTACAGAACGATCGTTAGATAACCTCTGTGTGTTGTTGCTATCAACAGACTGAGAGACGGCGGCAGAGCAGACTGACACACTTCATCATTTTAAAGCACATCGCTCAAGGCTGCAAACTGAATAAACATTTTAGCCTTTTAGCAATGACAGAAACGCTTGCACATAAAACAAGTTTTCTCCTAAATAATTAATTTGTAAAATAAACATATCGCTACTTATCTTCCTGCGCTGGTACCCTCATTTATTTTTCATCTAGGGTGAATTTCTTCTTACTTGTTAATACTGTTGACTCTGAAGATCAGCTCATGTCAACACAAGGTATCATCAGTACATTCATTATGGATCCTGATCAGTCCGATCACAGAAATTGCAAATTTACCAAGAAAAACGGGGCAGTTAAGGGAATGGAGGTTAAATAAAGATTAAGAGTATTTTCCCCCTAATTATATCCAACAGGTGCAGTCAGCTCATAATCAGCCAGCTGCTCCAACAGCATGAAAGTACAAAAATGAAAACGTTGCAGCATTTTTGTGTGCTACAAAGGCTGACTGCAAATAAAGACCAGATATCCTCGAGGGAGACTTTGATTATTAGTCTTAAAGCATTCTGCACATGAGCTCATCCTTTGCAGGGGCCCCGTTGGAACACCACTGGACTTCATCCAACAACAACACGCTTCACTTGTGGTTTGTGACATCTCAAGGATAAAACCGCCCGTGGCTGAATCAACCGAGTTAACAGCACACTGCCCGATTCATAAGAATTGCATTCATTCAGGGTGTGCTGAAGAGGGGAGAGAGGAAGAATGGTGGGCGGAGGGAAGAGAGACTGGCGTTAACAGGTCCGCTCTGCAGCAAGGGGCAAAAATTCCAGGGCGGACAATAAGCTTTCTTGTTCCCATGGGCTCCTTAATGAAGGGGTGTAGCTGTGTGGGTAGAGGGTGCAGGGCAGGGCTGGGAGAGAGTGCCGACTGACAGACGTGGGAGATGGAGAAGCAGCTCATTTAGAGACAACCCTGTCCTTATCTTTTCCTCATCATCCCAGGCTGCTTCTGTCAGCATCCCCTCTCCCTCCCCGGATAATTTCTCCTTCATTTCCAGCTTCATTTCCTATCCATTGTTTTGTTCTCTTTTTTCTTTCCAAACAGCAACAATAGACACTGTATGGACATAAAATAAATGCTAAGAGGAAACTTGAGTCTGCTTCTGTAACGGCAAGTTTGGGGCCATTAGGTACTTTTTTCTCTTTCTCACAATCAAATGTGTGTAAATTTAAATAACTAGAGTTTCAGGTCTGCCAACTCTTCTACAGACTCTTCTTGGGAAACAATTCAAGTCAGCTTAATGGACTCTGGCTGCCTTAATGGCACAACAACCTCCATCAAAAATAAAAATAACAGCCGGAAGATGCTGCGCCACGCCTCAGCAGTAGGCGAGCAAATCCAGGAGCCAGGAATATCCCGTATACCATCAGTGGGAGGAGAAATGCCATGCGAGCCAGGGCCTGAGGACTGGCAGCCAACTCTGGCAAAAATCACAGGCAGACAGGCACCAAGCATGGAAAGCCTGCACCGCAGTCATCCTCAGTGAAGCACAGCCAGCCCCGTCATCCGCCTGCTGCAACCCTATCAACTTCAATCAGCCAACACACCATGAAGATTATTTTAAAACCAATAGAGGTTTTAAGCCTTTAGAAAATGGGCAACACAGGCTGAAACTTGAGAAGAATATTGTACAAGTGTTTTATGAATGAGTTATCTGCACAGCAGGAACATCACACAGCAACTTTTCACAATTGATTTGCTGGTTTCCTCTATTTGGTGCTTTTCTCACTGTCCGTCACGTTTTTCTCACTCTGGTTTTTTCCTCACAGAAATTGTAAAACTGCAGCAGTAGATTCTGGTACTCGACAAAAGCCACTAAAAGCTTCAGTTCACTGGTGACACAAAATATTATAATGCACTTTCAAGCATGAGAAGCATTAGAATCTTTGCTACTTCTAGCAAATAACTACACCGAACTTTTAATCTGATGTCACATGGACCAGCTGTTGACTGTGTCTCACAGGTAACTCTGTCAGGTAATGTCTTGAGAGTTTCGGTTTAAAGAAAACTGGCTACATTCTCCTACTTAGCCCTTTATGATACTTGGCCACGCAGTGAGTTTCATTTCATTCTTTCATCTTTGAGACATTTCTGCAGACTAACACAATAACTCACTTTACAGACTTAATAACACTGTGTTGTCCCTGATTTTGTTATGGCCATTTTTCCCCTGCAAAATAAGACATTAAAAACTGTTTTCTTTGTAAAGTGGTTGACGTTTCGTTTTTAGAACTAGTGATGCCACACTGACGAGAGGATTTAAGATTTCTTTGCACAGAGTATTTCCTGCTGTTCGTAGAAACATTCTGCTTGTGGCTGAGCATTTGCACTGATGCATTTGCAAAGTTATCTAGGCTGCTCACACTTAACATCTCTGTCTTAATGTAACTACTCAATTTCCCTAATAGATTGCGGTCAGCAGGTCAACAGAGCTCTCAAAGTTAACTGGATTTTGTGTAAAGTGATGACTTATCAAACAGTCAGTGAAGCAAAGCGCATCAGCCTTAATCTGAACAGTGCAGGGAGCGTTCACCCCATTCAGGGATCACTGCAGTGGAACAGCCCATCACACAGCCACATCAAAGGCCTGCCAGAAATATCGATGGGTTTGGATCGAGGCGGGGAAATTCACTACGGCAATCATTCATCGGGTGCTGCACATGAAGGAGGTCAGGAAAGACATTGAAAAAGGTTGTTGTTGACTCTCCCACATCTTTTTTTTTTATATTATTACAAAACTTTACACAGACAACTGCTAATCTCCACACTTGAGTGGAACACATAGAGACACAACACAACAAAAAATAAAAAGTATTTCTCATTCAAAAGGCATAAATAATATAAAAGACAAACTTTTTTCTTTAAAACAGATACATTCATATGAAATAATATTTTACTACTACAAAAAAATAAATAAGTCATCTAAAGAGTTTTTGATCTTTTATGAGACTCTTCCCGCCAGTGGGATATAGTGTCTTTTCGCTTCTCTCCGTCTGACTGCGCTCTCAGTCTCTTGTAGTCCCTCTTTTCCCCCCACATTGCTCATCTCAGCTCAGTCCAATCAACACTTTAGTGTCCTCGTCACCATAACATGCAGTGTCTCTGACTATCCCACCGCTCGCTGGTCTTCCTTTTTTCCACTCTTGATACTTCCACAGCTCTCGTTCAGCCTCTCTGTCTGTTTTCTCTAAACTTCCAAACTGTGGGAGAGTGTGCTTGTGTGTGGGCTATGTTCAGGCCTCCTGCGGGCCAGGCTGGATAAGCTCTCCCGCCAGGCTGCTGCTGGAGATCCACCCAGGCTTTTCGTCACAGTCCAAGTCTGGCAGGCCAAGACTCTCCCAGCGCACCACAGGCCCCTCCGTGTCCACACACTCCGGCTCCTCCCCAGCTGCACACAGAGCGAGAGAGAGAGCGAGAGAGAGAGCGAGAGAGAGCGAGAGGCTTTGGTTTACTATTTGTATTAAAAAAGACAAGCAGAGATTCTGGAGAGGCCCACAGTGTAATTTGTGGTGACGCCGCATAGTTTGTCTGCATAGAACATCAGGATTGGCAGTGATATAAAAATCTACTAGCAATGCAACAGTGCTGAACCGTGAGCATCTAGAAGTAAATGTTTTAACTCAATGCGCTAATTTCTTAAAGCAACAGACCGATATTTTTACTTGTTAAAAGCTAGATATGGGATCTTTTTCCCACTAGGAAATGTGTAGAAAACATCAGCAAGTACTGGGTCACCTTCACATTGCACCCACTCGGCCATGAAAATCAATGCCACGAACTTTCTGCTGCACAGTTTTTGCACTGGTGGGCAGAGAAGCTTTGGAGCTCTGCAGTTATTGAGTCAGCAGATTGTTGGTGACTTTTACACTCTAAGTGCCTCAGCACTCAGCGACCCCACTCTGCAACGGCTCTTACATGGTCTAAAACTTTGTGGTCGAGTTGATGTGGTTCCTTCAACTCTTCCACTTTGCAATAGTGACTCACTCTTTCACCCACTTCTTGAGTTATGATCAAGGAAAATAATGAGACCGGGATATCATAACAGCTACATAACGTTAAGGCGACAAGGTTGTCCCCGCCTACGTCTTGTTCTATAGCCTCATTATTCGACTGATAGCAAATTTAATTAAATGATCTGTAATCATGTGAGAAGCTTGGAAATAACTTGGAAATTTAATTGCATAATAGGTGCAGTGAGAAGATGCAGAAATGTAAGACAAAATACATGGAAAGAACTTTTATTTCTGGAAAAATGTGTCTCACCAGTGTTGTCTGCTAGATAGGTTTCATTGTTGCTGATCAGACAGCAGGAATGCTGTGAGGGCGAGGACTCTTTGTGCTCATCTGATCGGTATCCTGCGTTAGCCTCCTGGTCCACAGAATGCGTGTGGCTGTCGTGGCCGCGGCACTGTGATGAAACCTGGCCCAGAGGCACCATCTCCAGCCCGTCTTGCTGGCACGGCGCCACACGATGCATTAGAGGGAGCGTGCCACTGGAGAAAGTGCCATTGGTCTTGTTGTAACATCTGGTCAGAGACAAACAGAGATGGAAGGGAAACATTCATTAATGCCCGTGCGTTGCTGTGTTCACTCTCTGACAGCTCTTAGCAGTGCTTTACATGCTCATTCTTTCTCTCTGAAGGTTTTCCACCAGACACAGAAAAACCCTGAATTAATATTACTAGTCCACAAAACAATGACAGCTCTAACACAACTGGAGCGCTCTCATAGTGCTTCAAAAACTGTTTTCATCAGAGATTACAGGCCACACACCCTCTAAGTAACTGTGACACATTGTGGTTTTGCTCTTCAGTGAAGTTCCAAAAAGCAGAGAGTTGCACGCAGCAAAGTTGTCCCTGTTTTTCCGAACTCAGCTTCCCTCAATCGGGACACGATTGGATTGTGACCTCACCCCCCCCTCTTTTCCCAGCAGCCGGAGGTAAATAAACACAGGACTCATTAGGTCCGCTGGCTGGGTGCACACAGGGTAAACTGTGATGCTGGGGACCCTTAAATACATAAACAGGACTAAAAGGAAGGCAAATGTGTCCGTGTGTGTGTTTGGATCTCAAAAGGGGCTCTTGAGCACTTCTCAGCGATATCTTAGTAGAAATATGACCGATCTGTATTTTTAGGCCCAATAATTTCCATTTCCAGATTTTTTTCACTTGTTTGCTTGCTTATTTCATTTGATTTTCCACACTGATCACTGCAATTGAAAGTAAATAATCTTAAAAAGGGGATGTCATATTTTCATTGGAGAAAAAAAGAGAAGACGTAAGCAAACTGTACAGGGACATAACTATATAAGAAAAAGGCTATACAACTGGTTTTACAAAGCCCATTAAGAAAAGTCCCGTTTCAGTTCACCTGCCAAGTGTAAAATAGATCAAAAACTCATACAAACACCTTGCTTAAGAGTTAGATTATGCTATCTCACCTGTTGTTGTTGCAGAGGTTCTGACAGCTCATACAATCAGAAGACTCTGTTTGGGGAAGAGCTGTGTACATGCCTCCACCCTGACAGGGAGACACAAACACCAGATTAAGCCACACTGAACGGAATTTGTACCTGTGCATGTAAAATACCACCATTGAAAACATCATGGACAACACGAGAAATATAGTTTTCAGTCAAAGTTTTGGATATTTTGTGGCGCCACGACCTCAGCACTCACGTTATGATGGTGGTGAGGGTGTGAGTGCTCGCAGTCCCGCGTGCTGTGCGGCAGGGTGCCGTTGTGGCCATGCGGGGGACCTGGTGTGTACAGATTCCCAGAGCCGTTGAGCAGTGCCAAGCCATTCGGGAGTTTGTGGTGGAGGTGATGGCATCCTTGGGGTAACATCTGGCCACTGTGTCCATAGCCACCGTGGATACCCCCATTAACGCGACTGTTGCCAGGCAGGGTGGTGTAGTCGAGCACATGGCCGTTCAACTCTGGTGACTGGTACAGGTAGCCGGGAGCATCAAACTCTGCAGCAAGAGAGGCTACAATCAAGATAGGAACAAGACCAGTTTCAGCTCTGGAGTAAGTTTAGCCTAAAAAATTATTTAGGGCATCAGCTGGAATAGTTTTGGATATTGCTTAAATAGACAGAAAACTGTAAAACTACAATTCCAAGAAAGCTGTAAATAAAAGCAAAATAAAATGATTTAAAAATCTTTGATTGGTCTGACCGCAGAAGAGTTTTCCACTTGGTGATGGTGGCATTTTTGGTGGATGGCAAAGACAATGATTTCTGGAAGCGTTCCTGAGCACACGTAGTGATTTCTAGTTTTCAATACAGCTCCATCTGTGAGCTTGAAAGTCACAGGCATCAAGAGTCTTTTGATTATATTATTTAGTATAGATTATTTAACGTAGTCTTCATAATTTTATATTATTCTGACAATGTTCAAAATTGTCGACGCAACTTGGTGAATCTCTGCCTATCTGCCTCTTCTAATTTTATTTAATTTAATAACTGTACAGTACTCTGTTTATAGTAACCATTGTCCTTGATGTAAATATGTAAGAAAAGAATTGTGTATGTTTCTGTTCTGTGTCCTGTGTACTGTTTGTTGTATATGTGTCTTTCTGGCTGCTGTTACAACCAGATTTCCCCTTGTGGGACAATTAAAGGATTATTCTATTCTATTCTAAGATGCTCTTTTTATACCCAATCACATTACTGACCTGTTGCTAAGTAACAATTAGTTTCAAAATGTTCTTCCAGCTGTTTCTTTTTAGTAACATTAACATTTCCACCCTTTTGTTGCCCATGTCCCAACATTTTCGAGATGTGTTGCTGCTGTCAAATTCTCGATGAGCTCATATTTTTCATGACATACTAATATGTCTCAGTTTAAACATGTTTTCTGTGTTCTATTGTGAATTAAATATAGGTTTGCAAGATCTAAAAATCACTGCTTTTATTTACATTTTACTGAGTATCCCAGCTTTCTTGGAATTGGGGTTATATGCATGGCTTTGCCAGTTTTGATGATGTTTACAGCCCCCAGACAAGCAACCAAACAAGCATTTCAGCACTGGTGACATAATTCAAATATCATATTGTAACAGGTATCATGTGCCCAACTGTTTGATCAACTAAGATGTTGATGAACTCCGATGAATCATATGCGACCCTCATACTTACATAAAAGGTGGAAACCAGTGACCCAGTCTACGAAATCTTTAAGCTACAAAATTTCAGCTATTTACAGATCCAGCGGGGCTGATAAAGAGCTCATCTAACAATGGCCAACTCTTTTGCAGGCACTGTGGGATCTGTATATGCACTTGGAATGAACACTTGGAATATGTTTCACAAGCTGTCTTGGGGCCAGCTATTCTCAAAAATGAGTTAACTCTTGCATGCTTGCTGCTCATCTTGCAGTGAACAGCAGTGTAACATAGAGCATGCTACGAGAAAAAGTTTGCTTTTCATACCCTGAGCAATGTTTGGGTATTGATCTACTTTGATATTAAACTCACTGTGCATGTTGTTCTGTTGACGATTCCTCCACAGACAGATGATAATAAAGGACACCAGGATGAACACCATCACCGTTAAAACAGAGCCCACAATCACGTAGAGCAGTCCTCCAGGAGGGCTTGGGGTATCCACAGGATGGGGGTCAGATGGGGTAATGGGGTGCTGGCTGGGTGATCCTGGAGACTGGCGTGCTGCAGAAGAGAGGAAGAAGGGGACATGAACAACTTTTTACCCATTTGCGTTAAGGAAAATAACAAGGTACAGCACCAAACCATAAAATGCAAGCCATTGTTGTTGAGCTCATAAAACCCAGTACATTTATGTTGTGTAATTTTGGTGATCATACCCGTCATTAAAGTTACAGCCTTTGCAGAAACATGCCTGGACTTCTGATAAACTAGAGGTTTGGTTAAAGTGTGAGTCATTTCTTCTGCATTATAGCGTTGTGTTTCCTTACCTCTGGTCTCACAGATCATGACGTTACTGTATTCACTCTCTCCCCCGTCATTAAAACACTGCATTTTGATATCGTAGGAGGTCTCAGGTTGGAGATGTCCAATCATGTGCCAGTTTTTTATACCTGGGAAGGCAGGAAAAAAGGGGAACAAAGGTGAGAAATCACTTCCTCTACAAGTCAGTGTTGACACAACTTGTTTAAACTCACAGCCAGTTTTTCGCTTCCTATTGTCCTTCGCTTCAGGCTTCTCACTCAGGTCATGTTCTTTCCCTCTCTCTCTGCTTCACACCCAAACCTTGTCTCTTTCTCTGACAGTCTCACCAGGACCCAGACAGTTGCCTTATTCGAGACAAGCTCCATATATGGCAGCTTCATGTTTGTCCTGGCTTGCCTCCAGTATTCCCACTCCACACTCACGCCACTGCTGCACTACTACACACTATCACACTACTATGTGCTTTGAAATCACAGATGAGACAGCTACAGTCTCCAACATGGAAATGCCACATTTCCTACAAATGAGGCTGAAATAAGCTGCTGTACTTGTCATGTTTCGTTTCATAACAAGTATAATAAATCGCTGCACATGTACTACCTATGTCCCGAGGTAATTTTAGTGGGAACATGTTTTTAGAGAGGAAGCATACACTGAATCTCAGTATTTAATGTCAGTATCACCGTAACAAAAATGCCTCTAGGCCAGTGAGCGACTTAGAAACTGTTGCAAGAAAAGGTCTTCTAGAAAATAAGGATAAGGCTGGGTATGCCATGGGACAGGTCTCCTTTGTGATCGGCAAGCAGCGATGGCATGAGTGTATTCTAAATCTGACCCATCCTTCTCTCATCAAGTGTAGTTTCAAAAGAAATAAAAGGCCAAAACCTTTAGCTTAAGACTAAAAAATGGGACTTAACACGTCAATAGGTGATGTTATGGTGACTACGTCCAATTTTATCAGCCTTTTATTTCTCCAACTGTGGGCTCAGTCACACAGGACAAGAGATCAGTCAGCAACCTGTCGGCAATTTCCCGTTACCAGGATAATATTACAGTCACACTAAGGAAAACAATGGATGGAGACAGTGGCACAACCAACATTATTGCACCATGTGCAATGAACAGACTACGTAATTGCCTTTGATATCATTGCTTCAAAGATGGAGGCAGTCAGTTGCCATCCTCAAAGCAACTTCAGTGCATCAAGACAGCAATAAAAGGGCATTTAGATGGCTATCAGTCTGCTAACGGTTTGCAATTGAATGGCGTTAAGCTGGCAGTTACATGCAATCTGTTTGTGACTAACACGATTACTAACTGTGATAAAACAGCAAAAATTCCAAATCTGTTATTGTCTGCTGCAAATCTGTTCCCATCTAAATACACAGAAAATCACATTGAACAGAAATCCAAAATGTTCAACTCAGCACAGTCTAAATAAGATTGATTGTTAATTGTCGGCAGTTATCTTCAAACCTTTGCCAGCCTGTCTGAGACTGATTGCAGTGACTGTGCCTTGGGTTCAAAATTGGTCAGTTTTTTGGGTACTGCAAGTTAAACCTCATGGTCACCAGTTGGTTGGCCTCAGCTACATGCAAATGTGAAAAAAATCTATTTAATCACCAGACAATTGATTCAAGTGCCATTCTCTCTTCTGCCACTCTTCTGAAACTGGCAACATTTTAGTGCAAAAAATAAGACAAATTCTCCTTTAGTTCAATTCATGTGCTCAGTCTTATTTGACACTTTATTTGCCAAACTATAATTTTATGAGCATACCATAACACTATAACACTGGGCTTTGATGGGTATTACCATTTTTTCAGCTCTTAAAATCTGACATTAAGTGTAAGCTGGTCAGAGGTTCCTGTTTAAATCTACTAATTTTTAAATGTTATAGCAACGCAGCTATCCACATCTTAAAATTTCTCTCTTTAATGACTGAATTTTTGGAATTTGTAACCTCGGTGTAATAACAAGCTGCTCGCTGGGGACAAAGACAAAACAGACATTTGTCCCTGGCGGTGTGGAAAGTCACATACTCAGATGCTGGAGAGATGGGCGAAGTGAATGGATGCCCCTCCCTCCCTTCCTGCACCCAGCTCAACTGTTAGCATTCCACCCAGCAACCTGAGCTGCTCTCGTCTGGTCGGGCTTCATATTACATCTCTGGCCTATTAGCTGGCAACCATTTATTAAAAACAGATTTCAGAAAGCAGTGCACTCTCTATAAATCAAAGCGCCAAAATGCACACCACTCTTGACACAGTATCCATTACACTTCCAAGTTTATCTGTAAAGCACGAGCTTACATCTACAACAGGACTGGGGGAAGCTGTCGACAAACACTCTACACAGTTACTCACTCGGTATGCAGTGGAAAAACATACACGCGTTAAAACATGTAGTTCCACTTACCTTCAACCACGTCCCTTTTGTAGTCGCTGTCATTGTCACTGTCCGTGGGCCGGTAGTAAATGTAGAAGCCTTGGATCGGAGTGTTGTTGTTAGTCGAGGGACTATACTGGATGGGGATGGAAAAAAGATTATGTTGGACTACAGCAATCTGGTAAGCAATTATCATACAAAGAGAGGAAATTTTCCAGCACCTAATAGCGGGCCCTGTTATCAGCAGATGTACAAGACTGCAAGCTAGATTTTGATTGCACTGTCTGTCTGAAGTTCAGGAAATAATGAGGCTGTCTGAGGTTAAGTAAATGTGGGGAACTATCTACATCCATCTGCAACCAAAACTGTTGTAAGGGAGAAACAGCTTTGAAGACAGAAGAATCAAAACACAGAGGGACAGGGCCTCCCTTTCTTGCTGTTGGAGCAGAGCTCCTATCAGTACAGTCTGATGGGCTGCAAAAGAACCACGATCAGTTCAAACACAGGTGAGCCACCTGGAAAAGACACTTCATCAGCCAAACTTTTCCACTGTTATGCAGGGACAGGAAGTTGTTCAGATCATTTTGATGAATGCGCACTTAACTTTGGAGACAATTACAAGCGATACAGCTCTTATAGGAGCCTGAACAGGAATTATTAGTAAAAGTGGAAAACATCATCAACCATGTTGCGGCGGGCATAATTCTCCACTCATTATCGTAGAACACATGTAGGTAAGGGCACGCGTTGTTTTTCTTGGCTAACATAACATGAATTTCCACAGCAATTGTTCAGCGCTCCAGTGGGTTGAACCAGAGATGCCGATCATGTCGGCACCCTGTATTTAGGCGTAAATAAATCCACAATGGCATGGCATTTTGCACAAGTCAACAGACTGACTTAAGTTCCGGTGACCACTGAAAGAAAAGTTTTGGCTCTCTACTCATTCACTTTAAAATTCCAGCCCAAATAACTGAACAGAGCCACTGCCATAAAGGTGCTGAGTCCTAACATTTGCCACTAGAATGTTAACGCATTAGTATTTTATTTTTATACTTTCTTGCTTCCATTTTTACAGTATTTCATATCTGTGGCTGTGACATCACTGTTTCACAGTATCCACAGAAAGGAAATCCACAAGGAAACAAAACTAGCCAGATAATCAAACATGACTGAAAAACCTTTTAAATGCTAATTTTGGTCAATGCACTAGAATACTGCGTGGACACAATTACTGTAAATACAGCAGCTTTGTGTAAAACTCACTGATAATTTTTGACAGTTTATCTTTGTTTTCCCTACTAAATGCGCTTGTTTGAATGGCATTACTATTTCCATGATGCACTACTCACAGTCCAGCGCAGCATGATCTGGGTGTCGCTGATAGCATCCGTGGATGAAATATGAGGCCCAACCACTGGACGGTCTGTCTTAGGAGGGCTTGTTTGCGGCACTTGGTACGGCTTCGAGGGAATGCTGTGGGGGCTCTCACCGTACATGTTCATGGCTACCACCCGAAACTTATAGGTGGATCCTGAGTGAGAAATACAACAGGAGCAGCAGTGTTACAGTACAGTGTTGCTAAGCAAAAACTAATGTTGGATTTCTTAAGCAGGCAACACTCATATGATGCTGTTAGTTGGTGTATTGGAACTGAAAGGGGAAAAAACAGTTGATGGCACAGCATCTGAAATCTTGTTAATAATTGAAACTTTATATTATTTATAATATATATAATATTTGCTGATGTATGATATGATCTGTTTTATCTGGTTTATAAAGTTTGAGAAGCCCTCAATGCTTTGACCATAAAACTTTTATTTTCCCTTATTCCCTTATTAATAATTATCCCTGGGTATTTTATTTTATTCTCACTATTACTTTTTCTCTTATTTTCACATCAGCATTTTTGCAGACCAGTGACAACTACAAATCAACATAGACCAAGAAATAATAACAACAACTAATTGCTGTTTATCAATTGTTGATTTCATTGTCAGTGATGGGGTAAAGTTTTTGCGAGCCGAACGGCAGCATAAAGTTATTTATAAGAATTGTGCTATTTTTCAAATCTCCTTACAAAAAGAAAGTCTCCTGTGGGCAGATCAATCATTTTCTGCATCACTGGACTGTAGAGAGAAGTTGTGAACGATGTGTAAACTCACCAGGCTCCAGATTGCGAACCTCCACAGACAGCTTCAGAGGTGAGATGTTATCTGCAGCCACAACCCACTCGGCACTACGGCCGCGTCTGTACTCCACGCGGAAAGCTGTGATCGGAGAGCCGCCATTGGCTCTCGGGATCCAGGTGACGTATGCTGAACTTTCAGTCGCCATGGAGATGGTCGGGCGATCGGGAGCCTCTGGAACTGGTGAAAAAAGCAAATGGGAATTAAACTCGTACCTGTCATTACTGCATCTGAATTCATGCAAACGTGATCAGGGGAAAAGAAAAAAAAAGTAAAGCACGCACATCACAGGGAAGCCACAGAGGGATGTATACTTACTGCCTGGCCCCTTAGTCACAGAGTTAGAGAAGGCAGGAGCGAGTAAGACAGAAAGAAAAGAGGGTTAGTGAAAAGATTAATGTGAGTCTCAGCAAAGTAGGGCCTGCTTGTGACGCGAGTAAGTCAAATGCACGCACACAGATACACACACTCATATCTGACCCTAAAGCCGTGTGTAATCTCACAGCATCTCTCTCCCAAAGAGTCATTATGGGGTGTCAACTATCATCTGACTGTTTGTACTCTGAGGCACAAAGAAACAAAGCAGACCACATCTAAACATTAAGCTCTGCGATCTGTTTAACACAGTCTGGTCATGAACTCCACAGTAACTAGCTGCATGACAGAAAGCCCCATAATTTTCCCTAGAAACATCCCACAATCATTGTCTGCAAAGAGTCCAGCAGCTGCAGCAACAACGCAGGGCCTTTCAGACAGTCTGCGATTGTGTCGGCACCAACCTCTGTCATGTATGACAACTCCAAAGTGCGTGTTGGGGGTTTTGTCCTCTGGAGCTTTGGGTGGCACGGAGATGACGGGAGGCTTGGAGGGATTCTTGTTGGGGGAGGTGCTCTTCTCTGAGAGAGGAAGAAGAAAAGCTGGAGGTAAGAAAAACATCAGCACTGCCACCAGAGGACACACTTCAAACATCAGTTTTGTAAAAATCTGCTTACGGCTGCATTTAAAATTGCACACTGGGACGTGTTTTAAACAAAATGGGCGTATAAAACCTGCAAATTGCATAAAATTTTCTGTTGACTAAAAATAAACTGGCGAGAAACATATTTCTTAGTTTACGGCAGGCCTTTGAAATTGTTTGTGGGTATTTGAGTTCTTTGTATCTATTTGGTGACTTGTAGCGGTTGTAAAGGACTGTATATTTTTATAGACTTCGTGGAAGCATAAAAGTTTATGGATTTAGTATTTCTCTACCAGAATTGGATTCCTAAAAGCAGGAAGAGGTAAACAGAAGACACATAAAAATGCAATGTTACTCTTCTTCTTGTTCTGGTAGGGTTTGGCTAGGCACAGGAGTCCAGAGGTTGGCATTTTGATGGTCCTAGACTATTTTGTAAATGAACCACCCGGAAGATATAATCATATCTGTGGTTTTTGGCAGTATCCCTGGCTTTGCATATTTCTGACCAGGGAATATTTTGTAACCCTGCTGTGGTAAAGCGCAATTGTTATTGTGTTGGAATACTTGCGGTCATTCTTCTTTTATTTGTCTCTAAACAGACAAAAAGCATGTTCACGCTTGTCTACGATGACTGACACCGGTCATTATGATTGTGTTTACAATGGTGACTGGATGACCGGCTGGAATACCTGAACAGGTAAGGTAATAATCTACGATTACACTGAGTAAATGGCTGCATATAATAATAAAATTTCAATAACTGTCTTCATTGATCCGCATAAGATTTTAGCATTTTTTCTTCATTCTGTGCCAAAAGCCAAAAGTTGAAGGCACTTTGTTTGGCCTTACACAAATCACAAATATCAAGCTAAATTCCTCAAATTAATATAATTGCGCAAAAACTACAGTAAATTTTCTTCCAACCCTAAACGAAAAATTCATTGTGCTTTGCTCATTTTTCTGTCCTCCGGAGACTGCTATCAGCGGAGAACATGCTTCTGTTTCTTCTCCGACAAATGTTTTCTCTAGCATCTGCTCAATGTTAGTGCAAAATGTCCAAAAACAACCAGACCCTCCTTAACTCAGCATGGCCCTTAATTTATTCAATCTTTGTAGCTTTGGTGGAAATGAGAGTAAAGTTTTTTTCTTACAGCATTTAGAAATTCCCAGGAATATTAGCAGATACTGATTAAATAGTGTTTGAGAGTTTTCTTCATTATAAGCCAGTGACTGGACTGACCTTTGCCCGTGCGGAAGGTGAGCATGGCCGGCTGACCCTCGCCTGCTGAATTTCGAGCCACCATCAGCACCTCATAGAGACTTAAGGACTCCAGCTCTGACAGCCGCAGGGTCTTCTCACTGCCAGGCACACGGACCGTGTGCCAGCTTCCCACCACCGTTCCCATTTCATCAACCTGACACACAGACACATACAACAGCATGACTAAAAATGACAGTGATAGTTAATAATCCTTCACATTTAGTCTCAGTTTAGTTTAGAAGCCTGAGCAGCATCACTAACAAAGGCTGTGATTTACACAGGTGCTCCACAGTCACATTTTCCAACTCCAGCAAAACCGATTCCTGCCAACAAAGTTTAACTAGCAGTTTTATAGTCAGAGTGAGACGATTTCTGAAGCAAATATTCTAGAAGGAAAGTGAACAGCCTTTTATTCATATTCATATTTTCAGGGTAAAATATGAGCAAAAATATTTCAGAAAAACTAAAGGAAATGATTTTTCCCTACCTTACGGTATTTAACAAAATAGGCGTTGATGGGATTGCCTCCATCGCGCCCCGCCTTCCACTCCAGGTCATACACATCAGGCTTGTGAGTCTGAGGTGGGCTGATGATGATGGGTGCCTCTGGGGTAGGACGGTTGCCGCTCCTATCAGCCGGCAGGTTTATCGGATCTCCTTCGTTTTCTGTGAGGAGACGCTCGTGGCCCTCGTCGCTCTGTATCGGGTGGAGTGACGGTGAAGCTTCAGGCAGCGCACCAACAGTGGAACCCGACTGTGAATCTGTCAGTGAGGAAGATCAGAGATGATTAAAGTGAGATGTGATACAGTCGCATCAAAGATCAGTCAGATTCACAACAGACTTTGTTAACTTATGATCACCAGGCCACATCAGCTCAAGTCTCAGCTGACACCCTTTTACACATGCAATCTGCAAGCTGCTTTTCAACCCACCTCCACAGGTGACTCATCTTTTCAGTGCAGACCTAATCAACGTCAAGTCTACCGTCAGTGGTGCCTGCTTTGTTCTGTGTAGGGGGTCTTAGTGCAACTTTCCTGAGTCATACCATTAAATACAAATGACTGTAGATGGAAACGCCTATCTTTGCTCATACTTTAGGCAGAAAATAAGATTTTGGAAAGTCATGCTTTTCATGGCATTAGGCAAACAAATGCCAAAAATAACCGTTAACAGTACTACATTTGTTGATCTCATTTTTGTGTTGTGTATGTTCACTTTTTCCAATAAAATTGTGGATCTTTGTTCAGTTTTGTACAGCATGGAGGAGGAGAAAGCACCAAGAAAAGCTGACTAACACAGTGGCCCCGCCTGTGCACAAAGGGCAACTTGCTGGAAAGTTTTACATTTGGAACAAATATGTGTACAGTGCTACATCAAATCACACTTTGCTTTTTTTATTAAATCCTTGTCAGAGCCAGAGTGGTCCACCTGGGCAAATCATGCGAGCTGGGAGTCTTATTATGGCTGACATTAGCTTGGCAAAGTTCAGGTGAAATGTTGGGTTTTTTTCACAGACATTTAGAAGCCACAAAACCTGGGACTGCTCAACTTTGGGCCACATCTCAGAGGTCAAACAGAGTCACAGCTGAATATTAAAAAACAAAACAAGTGAGCAAGGAGGTAAACACCGCAGAGGCACACACACACACACACACTGCAGGGTCCTGGGTCCAGTTTCAGGCTGTTTTTGTAAAACAAACAGGCCTAGAGCTGGTAACACTAGACCTGATCCTGGGACTGTGGCCAGCTGCCACACATTCCACACACCAACCATTAAAATACCGGAGAGAATCAGACCTCAGCGCTACATCCAGCCCTCCACACGTTCCTGTCCGTTCCCTCCCTCAGCCCTGCAACACTCTCACCTCTCCACAGCTCTGACTCATAGCTCAACCACAGCCAGGGCTCCTACTCTGACACAATGAGAGAGGAGGAGGCGATTAAGGACACGGCAACCTCACTATTCTGATGGGAAGGAGTGGTACATTACAAGTGCTAGTAAACCAAGACAAAGATACATTGCCAGGTTCTTCCCAGAAAAAGGTCATTGCATTAGAGGAGAGCACCTGGGAGTGAATGTGGTGGTAAATCATGAAGGATTAAGGACAGAGACAGGAGCCTGGAAAGAGCCTGCTGGAGGACCTGTGGATACCTCCTTCCTGTGAAGACGGATCCAGTAAAGAGTAAAGTGTTTTGACTCCTCTTGTTTCACAAGTTTCAGGCAGTAAAAAGGCCAAGTCTTGCGATGCACTTCATGATCTTCTGTCACTGATAACCAACAAATAATGACTTTAGTGGATAACTTTGTGATTAGGTTGCATGTTAATTCATAAAAGGTCATGGAAACCCAGACCACAGCACGATAGAATAACGCACATCAGCAGGTAAAAACAGGGTGCTGTCAAACCAAACTTCTTTCTTTGATGAATTACAATCACAGGCTACATAAATCAATAATACTGTTTAATTTGAATGTAATAGCATTCGATAAGCTCCGGTGCCTGGTACCTGATAACAAACTGAATTATCAGCTTGTTTTGTGTATAAAAGTGGTCTGCAGCAAAAAATATTCATTGCTGCGGTTTGTGAAAGGAGGGAAGCAAACGTTTTGCAGTGAACCCACCTGATGGTGACTTGTACTCCCTATGTTCTGCATGTAGCCGCATTAATCATTCTGAAGATAGCAAGGAGAGCTCAGGAATGGGGCCTTGGAGTAGAAGGAAAGCTTGGGGGAGACTGCAGGAGGAGGAGGAGGAGGGGGATGGTTGTGATGTATTAATAAATAAAAGGCAGTTGTGTATGATGTTGACAGCTGGGTGGTCTGGTCCTCGTCATAACCCTCCACGGCTACTCCTTACATTCCAGCGTCCGGGGGCTTATCCCCGACGGTGCGCACAAAGCTCACTCTCACGCTCAAGCTCAGTTCAAGGCTCAGGAGGAGGGTGGCCTTGGCCAAGCCTCCCCTGCCAGTCCTCAGAGAAACACATAGATTCACACTCACAAAGCGAGGGCTCCCTGCAGATACTGTATGCACAGGCCCCACAGAGATCCCATCTGGTAAGATGCCTTAACCATTTCTAACAATACCCTGAATTTTTTGTAACATTTACAATGCAGTGTATTTCTTGGAACTTCTAACTTTCGGTGCGTGGAACATCTTCAATCTAAGACTCCTCCATTTGTGATGCAAATGCAGGGAAAAGTCTAAGTAAGTTTTGGATATACTGGCTGTCAGATCGCTGCACTCTCTTGAACATAATGGGACCAGATGGCACTTGTCTTGTGGTGCGCAAAGTGATAAAAGAAAAAAATATCAGCAGTGAAATCGTAACCCAGTTACTGAAGAAATCTCCAAAACCAGACACCGAAACAATCTAGCGGCACGAATGTCACTAAAGGCTGAATGAAAAATAAATATGTTTGCTTTTGGGATGAATTGGCCCTTAAACCTAAGAGAAGAAAACAACCTTTAGTTGTCCCCATCCCAGGAATATTTCAGCTTTTGTTGTTTGATAGAGATAACTGATCATACATACCTCCTTGAGTTGTAAGCATTCCAAAGGACTGCGCTGAGCTAAAGCCATTGTCCAGCCGACACTGATAAACTCCCTCATCCTGTCGCGTCACATCTGAAACAACAAGTGAGGATCCAGAGATCTGAAAGCGATGTGAAGGGGTGATGGGCTCTGCGTTGAACAGCCAGGTGATGTTTGGAGATGGATTTCCTTGGGCTACACAGATAAAACGAGCAGAGGAGCCAAGAGAGGCGAGCTGGCTCCCCGGTCCCTCAATGATGGAAACAGGCTCTGTGAAGGTGAGCGTGAAATGTTAAACATCTGCATCAAACAGTCACCACTCACACTCCTCTCTCATTGTTTTTCTTACCGAGAACCTTCACAGTATAGTTAGCGCTGACGAGAGTCCCCTGCTCCGTCTCAACAGCGCAGGTGTAACTCCCTTCATCGCTTCTCATCGCCCGAACAAAGGCCAGATTGTTGTGCTGTCGTTGGTGAGAAGGCCCCGGTATGACCTTGCCATTCTTAAACCACTTAGCTGCAGGTGCAGGACTACCAGACACAACACACTCCAAGGTCAGCGGCTGCGACTTCTCAATCGAAACAGTCTTTGGGGTTTTGGGATAAACGATCTGCACTGAGGAGGAGGGGTCTGAATCTAAACAAACCAAAAAAAAGAAAAAGACGTTCGTTGGTCTGACATAACAGAGCAGACATATAAACGCTTCTCCTTGATTTAACATCATCTAACTTACATTTGACGGACAGCTTAGTGCCATGAGACTGTATGACGGTCTCCTTGGTAACAGGGTTCACTGCACCACATTTATACATGCCCTGGTGCTGGGCTGAAACAGAGATAATCTGGAGGTTGCCAGATGGAAGTATTAAATAGTCATCTGAAAAGAGAAGGAAAGGATTGAAGTAATAGGAAGGCCTCCACAGTATACAGCCAGCATGCATCACACCACAAGCAGATGAACAAAAGGGGACAAATGCATGGATTCCTTCATAACGGTGCACATTATTTTATGACTGTGTCAATTTAGCAAATTATAAATTTTCAAAATGAATGACCAAATGGAAGTGTCTGTTTTGAGGAAATCATATTCACAGATGGCTTCACCAAACTTTACTTAACTCCCTCAAAGTAGTCTTCACTGGAACAAATTATTTTTAAAATCAATAAAAACAAAGCAATAAAAATGAAATATATAAAATCAAATGTTTATTTATTAAAATAAGAATACTATAGAAGGTATATATATTGGTATATGTACCAATCAAGGAAATTTCATTTGACCAGATTCCATTAAATCTAAAACTCTGCCTTGCACTTGCACAAAATCACATGGAAAATTTACATGTAATGAAAAATGTTCATAAATCTCAAAAATACACTCAAAAAAAAAAAAAACTCCCTTTGATAAGTGATAGTATATATAAATAATATTTAGCGTAGTGCAGTGTTGCACTTTTTAAATATTCTACAGTCTATTTAGATCTCATGAATAAATAAAGAAAACTGACATAATTGGTATTTTTACAACTGAACACTTTTTGACTTTTTCAGAGAACAGCATATACAGTTAGAAAAACTACACATTTATCTGAGTTTCAAACATACCTTTTGAAGCTTCCACCCAGCCTCTCTGTATCCTCAGTCTAGGAATAGCTGGGGGAATGCTACGTGGTAGAGGACACTCTATAAGAGCAGTGCTCCCTTCCTGCACTGATAATGACCGCCGTTGGCCATCTTCGTATTTTGATATTTCTGCATGGATAGAAATAAACACAATTGCCTTAGTTCAACTTTCCTTGAGTCCAGAATATCAGACATTTAATATCTTCTGAGCATCTGCACAGTCAGTGACAAAGATGATCAGCACTACTTGAGTTGAGCTGTTTGTGTTGGACCACTTGGCTTGTTTATTGTTGCAGTGAGTGATTCGACTCATGCCTGATACAGTTCCAAAGCAAGGTCAGCCTCTTAGCATAGTGTCCAAGAGCAAGAAGCATCCCAGCAGGAACATGCTGCACACAGGAAAGGCCAAAGCTCATTAAGGATACCGGTCAAGAGGCATCTGGAACGATGCCTGAGTAAAAGCTCCTACTGCTTCCTTCCCCTCCGCTACTCAGCAGCAGGCAGCTGAGGATAGGCATTCTTTCTAAGTGTTCAGCAATCACGAAATAGCCTTCCTTTTCTCAAGGCCATTTCCTCTCTTTCTTCATCACTGCGCTTTGAAGTGAGCGGGAGCATGCACAGGACTCTAATTCTCTGCATCCGTACCTGCTATGGCAACACGCGCGTAGCGGCTGGCGATGGCGGGCCCGTGGTCTAAGCGTGCCACACACTGATAGACACCAGCATGACTGGGCATAAGGGAGGAGATTGTGAGGGAGCCACTGCCAAGCTCCACACCAGGCAGAGTGTCCCGATCCAGGGGAAGGCCTCGGAAGCGCCAGGAGACCACCGCTGATGGAGGACTTACAGAGCACTGCAGATGGACAACAGAGCCTTGACTCTGAACCAAGGAGGCGGGCTCAGAGTGGAAAGATGGATATTGAGCTGATGAGAAGACGAGAGCAGAGAAAAACAGGTTCAGACATGAGAATTAATAAACGGCAGGCTTGCTCAAATTATAAATCAAATTATAACTGTCACATTGTTGTTAAAGCTGTTTTAATAAACTTACACAATAGAGACTGACTGACAAATTACTGTGCAGTATTTGCCAATACATTTCTTAAAGTAAAAGGCAGAAAGATGCTTGCGATAATTTAGAAAGAGTATAATCCAACAGCCTGTCAACAATTTCCCTTTTTTCAACAGAACTGCTTTTACACCAATAATTTCCAGTATTAATTTGTTTTTTGCTAAGGAAGACCAAAATGTGTAATTAAAAGGTCCAAAATATTTACTTTGAGTTGCACAAGTTAATTTATGGCCAATCAGGAGCTGAATCATCCACCTGACACTGAAAATATTTGCCTTTATTATTAACTATCTGTGTGTTGATTAGTGCTTCACTAGTCTTCAACTCAAATGCCACTTCAGCTGCTATAATTACTTCTTTCTTCACCTCCTCATTTGTGGACAGCATCCACTGTGTTTGTCAGCTTTGAAGCTGATCTTCTTCCATTTAAAAAAAAAAAATTCTTTGCTAATAAAAGTAAATAGAGCTGTACAACAACTTACATGAGCAGGTGATCAGCAAAGACTGGCTGAGACACAGCACAGTGGACAGGAGGACCCTTAGGCCACTGTCCATGGTGCACTTTGACCCCTGCCAGAGGCCGTGTTGTCCAGTAAGTACGTCCACGTCTGTTCAGCAAACCTGCAACACACAGATGAGTAGAAAAACATATCAGGCCGCAGCTCTGCAGAGAAACATGGCGTCATGTACGCGAGCGCAAGAGACGACATGTAAACAAACAGCAAAGCAAGGAAGAGGAAACCAGAGGTGGGGGAAAAAATCAATTAAGTTCCCGTTGAATCCTGAACGACAATCCCTCTAATCTTCACGACACATCCTCTTTACACACTCCTTGATCTACACCTCCCACCCTCTCCTCTGACCACTCTTCTCACCCACTTCAGTGTCTGTGTGGAGGCTGGAATGTCCAGCCTCTCTGCTTCCTTCTCTTCCCACAAGACCGCTGAGATCTCCTGATAATGGAGTATCTGTGGAGAGACTGTCGCCTCACTCTTAATATCACTCTCTTGTCACACTGTGTTGCTTCCTCATAGGTTCAATGTAGCCTGAAGTGCAGGCCAGACACACACGGTACGACAAGAGAAGAGCCAAAGAGAGAGACAGAAAAGAAGTGGAGGGCACGTAATTAGGAGCATTCCTCTATCCTTTTCAACCAGACCCCCCTCCGAATGCAACGCCTCCTCCTTTTTCTAAGAGTAATCCGGGCAAGCTTTGATCCCAGGTTCCTGGTTGCTAACCAGGGTTTGAGCCTGAGGCCGGCGGGACAATGGTTGTCCAGCTGTGATATTCACACTGGTGCTCCGTGGCTCGCAGACATTAGCGGAAGGGCCAACCGAGGCTGAAGGGTGGGTCAAATTAAAAGCATGATGCCTGGGTGGGAGCGGCGAGGCTCAACAGGTTTCTAACCCTCATTCTCTAACTAAAACATTGTTTGGTCCGCTCGACAATCAAGCAGGTCAATTTGGTTAGCCTCCTCTCGAGGGTGCAGTAGGGCTTGAAAAAGACCTGTTGGCGTGGGGCTACAATGAATATTTATTTCTGTCGTCAATTAATCTGCTAATTACTTTGCCAAAAAATAAACACAGGGATGTGAAGTGCTTACATGTAATTACAGTAATGCTGTGTGTATTAGGAGCACAATTAGTAATGTGCAAACTGTAATTAATGTGTCAAGCTTATACTGTAAAGGTTCAGAGCCTCCCACACTGAGACAGGCCTATTGTACCAAACTAAAACCAGTGAAGCTTTCTTTGTAAGAAGATTAACTAATACAATTTTACCTTGTCATGTTAAACACCCAATAGCAACTCTGAAAGTTATTGCCATGAAGTGCAGTGTAGTTGGGATGAAAGTGAAGGTCAAGTCTGAAGATAGGTGTGGTCTGACCCACGAGTAAATAGCGCCGGAGTCCATCCCACTCTCACTTCACACCCTCCTCAGACCTTCTTTAAATTTTCATCTACTGTATTTGGTGTATAGTATATATGTATAAATATGATTAACTGGGGTAAAAACATTTTCTATGAAGGGTTCAGTCGAAACAGCAGTCTCTGAATTTGGTTACTGTCATGGATAGTGTGGCCTTTCGAGACAACTACACAAGGGGGTGTGAATGTTTTGCTTTTTTACATATAATTTGCTCATTTAAAGACATCAAGAGAGTGACTACTTTAATGGACAGAACAGCACAAGGTACTCTAGCAGGCAGGCCAAACTTCCACTAAATCTACCCACTGAACTGGACCTCTCCATCAAGTTTGTGACATCGACAAGTTGTATTATACAACCCAGCAGGTAAAGTGGTCCTTTTGAAGCTTCAAAATGCCGCATTTAAGACCAATAGGTGACACCGCTGCACCTCTGTCTATATTTTATATGCAATCTATAGTGGGGCTCGATATAATCAGAAGATGCTTTCTAGCTTTATGGTGGTGAAAGGTTCATAAATTCTTATAAAAGCCACAAATGGCAAATCAAATGATTTATTGTGCCAACACTATGTATATGCATTGCTAATTAGTTAACACTGTGCATTTTTTAAGGTCATTCTGAATGCTGGGGCTTTTGCTGCCTTCACTTGATGTATTCATACCCACTCTCTTCATCTTGCTCTCTCTCATTCTCTCAGAGGGCATACTGAGAGGAGAAGGATAGAAGAGGCAGGAAATAATAAACTCTTCCAGCTCTAGGCTCACGCCCCTGCTCACCCAGAGGTCAAAGGTTATGGAGGAGTAGCAAAAGAGCGAGAGGATGAACCAGCGGGTGTCTGGTGGCTCTGGGACAGCTCCCAGAGGTTACCTCCAGCTGTCTCCGTTTCAATTACACACACAGACACACACACAACTAAATATTTAAAGCAAAACAAAAATAAAGTGCTTAAGAATTAATATTTAAAAATGAATTCTTTGTGAACCCTCTAGCCTGTAAGCTAGTTTACAACTGCCGAGTTTCAGATAAGGATTTAGGAACATGCCATGATGCATATGGTGTATTCTTTGCATTTTAGGCTCCATATTAACTGTGTCCATGCTACTTCACACAGATCAAACTTACATCTTTGCAGGCTGGCGTTTCTCCAGCCCACAAGTTGCAACAGGCCCTGCACACTACCCCCATGTCATCAGTGGAAACTATCTTTCTCTCTCTCTGCCGGAATAATGATATATAATTACAATAATAACAACAGTGCTAAAACAATGCACAACCAAGCATGGGCACACTGGCACACAGTATGGTGAGAAACCGGAGCTTTTTTCCCTCTGGCTACCTTTCCTTCGCTCTCTTATTTTAACCTGTTCAGTCCTCCCATCAGGAGGGCCAGTTGGGCACTAAAGTTCTGAATGGATGCCCTTGTGTAAACACACACACAGCTGCCTATCTGCCCTATTGATCTGGCACAACGAGGAAACACAAGGGCATCATTCCTGTTTCTTATCTTTTTGGCTTTCCCCTGACATCCGCCACCATGAAGCCTCCTCAGTGGAGACAGACACTGTGAGGATATCTCTTATCTTTCATCAGAGACTAGTCCTGATGCTGGCAACACTGGCTGCATGGAAAGGCAAGTCCAATTTCCTATTTCCAGACACCCAGACAAAAGTTGGAGTGGTCCTTTTACAAAGGGGAAGTCCCTGTCAACTGGAGCCGGATCAGCCTGAGACTCTTTTTTCTTTTCCAGTGTTAATGGTGGAGTGTTGATCTCACTCCTCCACATTTTACCACCTAAAAGGAAAATATGTGGTATTCCCGTTTTCTTTCTCTCCTTCCCGAAAATCTGATCTTATGATACTGTCTGCTTTTGCACTCACGGTGTGGATGCATGGCCCTTCTCAAGGCAGGATCGAGCAGCTATAAATCGAAGTGACATCCTGCATAAAAATCAACTGTGCACTGTTGAAAGATGATACACCGAAAAAGAGACAGTTTATTAAAATAAAAAAATGAGGTGGATGTGTCAGCGAGTTCAAGTGGAAACGTTCCTATTTTTTTGGGTGTGGGGGGTTGACCCATGTATGTTTGGCAAATCTTTGACTGACACTTGGCTTAATGGTGCAACTGCAAGAAAAACATCAATCTCCTGAGACTTTGTAACTCTGTTTTCTGTGTTGTTTTTTTACTTCATCTGTCATACTCCCTTCCGGACAACTCCACAGTACAGATATATGATTGAGAGGCACCACCTTTATTTTTCTATCAAGGGAGACATTCAAACAGAGGAATAAAACCATCTACCCCCTCACAGGACAAGCAGGATCCCTGGTGATGACACAGGAGAAAATAAACACACTGACAGGCTGTCCTCAGGGAAGAGAAAGGGATTTGAGTTCTAGGGCGATTAGCACCTGCACCTCTTTTTTGGCCCCCTCTCTGCAGGAACTACTTAAAGCCCCATCTGCCCCCATGTAGGACTGGCCCATATCCCTGTCATATTGGGTAAACAGGGACAAAAGCAATGCAGCGAAGCATCAAAGACCTGGAGGGCAGAGGAAGAACAGGTCACAACTGGTGCTGCTGACTGAGACAGGGGCCTGGCTTCTCTGCTTCACAGACAAACACAGACACCATGATGCAGCCCTCCAACATTAATGCACTAATTTTATATCATGTTGTTATCATAAATGACTAATAATGAATAGTAGAAGAGCACAAATTCATTAAATCAAAAGGTTTAGTTTAAGAAAGAGCAAACTGTTACAGGTGACCAGAACCAATTGAAGCTTAGAGATAAAGATGTCAAGGGTAAAAGATCAGTGGGGTGTAAGAGAAAGGGCAAGTCTTTTCTGGTATGATGGTCTAATCTGACCTGTGTGCCGAAGCGGATTCACATGCTATACCCCAAACCTGTCTGCACTCGCCCCACATCTCACTGACAGAGGATCTGCAGCGCACACATTCCTCAGTTCCACAAAGAGAGAGCATGACAGACACACAGAAAAAGACAGAGAAAGACACACACACACAAGAGATGGGAGATAAATTCACAACTGAATGATGAGAGGCAATGGGGTAAAAAAGCTAAAACAGAAAAATAAAAAGAAAGGCTCTCTGGAAGAAGTAAAAGGAGATGTGTAGGATTTAAAAAGGTGAAACATTCAATAGGAGGTGAAAAGTGGCCAAGCCCAAACTTCTTTCTCCTCCTTCTTTATTTGGCTCGGAGATAGAGGCGTACAGATAAAGACATCCAAAACTGCCAAAACTGACTGATGATTCAGCCGAGCTACATTCAGCTCAGCCCAGAAACTTTGGAAGACCCGACTCATAGAACAGACTCTAAGGGACCATTATGGGCTTCTTGTATTGGTCTGGGTGAGTCCACCGAGGCAGCCCGGGGCCACCGAGAAAAACTAATGAGTGGAAACACTGGGCCTCTGGTATGGCCTTACTCTGTCTGATTGAAGACTGAGATCTTATTAAAAGTGGGACTGTCTTAGACAGAAGGGGGTGAGCTAAAGTAAGGGAGAAAAAGACAGACATGATTTGGAATGAACTGAGGGAATTAGGGAAAGAAAGGGAGGGTCCTTTTTGTTTTACAATGAGAAGGAGGTTTTAGTCTATCCATGAGACAAATCGACTGCACTTGTCTGAGCCTGAGAAAGTTAATGAAGGTGTCTCAATAAAAGATTTAAACAGAGTTTTCTACAGCAGACATCTTCAAGGTCAGGCTACTTTTGAGACACTTGTTTCTCTCATGTCTGTGTGCAGCTGACAGACAACCATCAGTCCGGGAGGCGCAGGGTGATGACGAGGCCAAGCGGGTCCCAGAGCGTCTTGACGCCAAGGTCCTGACTACAGTGCTGTTGTACGGGACAGAAGAGCAATGAAAGGAGAGGCCCCTGGGGATCAGACAGTCACATCCCACAAAGCCCTGTTTACCAAGGACACACACCCCGTTCCCCCACCTCCTCCCAACAACGCCTCCGTTCACCAGAGTCCGACCCTCCCAAAGTGCCAGGGCCGGGACCTGGGAGACAGCGCTAATTCTACCCTCAGGCTTGTTGGCCAAGGAAACAAGCAGAGAGCTGAGAGTGGATAGAAAGAGGGAGGGGGTAAAAAGATTGAGACAGAAGGGATAGAGACTGAATGGTACAGTATGTAAGACCCATCTTAATTGGCGATTGTTCTGCAATGTCTTGTTTTTCCTGGGAATCTGTGCGGGGGAGGGACAGGAAAGTAGGGAGGTATGGTTGTTTCCCAAGGTCCTGAACAGCAGGATTAACCACAGGGGCGAAACTCAATAGCAGCCTCGGACATTGGAAACAGATCCCTGGGTATCGCCACCATACAAGGCCACCTCAAGACCTTTTGCAAAGCGCATGTAACTAACAACCCTACCCCATTGTCTAAGCTCTCTGGGCCCTTCCAACTGATTTCACAGGCCTTTCAGCCCACGGGGGAACGTCTGCTCAGACGAAAAGGTAATTCTGATGGAAAGAAGGAATGCAGAAGAAGGCCTTCTTGCCCGCAGGGTGTGTTATAACACTGATCTCCAGCATGTGCCAAGACGTTGATTCATCATGGCAAGTGCGAGGGGAGCTGGGAGCTTGTGCAGCCGTGGCACCGGGGGCAGGAGGCCACAGATTTACATTCCCCACTATCAGTCCTGATTAGAGAGATGATGGGAAAACATGCTGATGCAGGGGAGGAGAAAAATGATCAAGTTTGCCAAAAGACTTGAAAATGTCCAGCTCTGCTGTGGGAGTCAAGATGCTATCTGTGTTTTAAATGCTGTTGTGTGGGCTATAAACCATGGGCATACAGCGATCCAGCTGCCCCCACCCTTTCTCCACTAAGCGCAGTCTCCCGTCCCTCCCCAGCTCTCCTGGATTCCATCACTGCCCGTGTCTCTACAGCAACAAGCGGCAAAGACGCAGACAAACAATTCCTGTTCAGTCTCCTCCTGATAGGTCCCTGGCTGCCAACCAAAAGCACTTTCAGACTGAAACATACATTAAATAATGTCATTTCAAACATGTGCAACGAAAACAAAATGACATGGTGTCCAAATAGATACTAACAAGAAACTCAGTTTCACAAAGTCAGGATTTAAAACCGGCCAGAAATAAAACTGAACTGGGCTGCCTCAGCAGCTCTTCTTCATTTGTCACTCGAGAGGCGTGAGAAAGAAAGTGCACACAGACATTTTCATTTTTTCATAATGATAAATGCACTTTGTAAGTATAACAGAGTAATGGCAATATATTCATGCTGGAGAGGAGTGTGTGTGTGTGTGGACGGGGTGAGGAAAGCCTCATCTGCTAAAAACTCCCCAGCCGCCGGCACAACAAAAACAAAGACATGCAAAAAGGTTAAAATATAATTAGTCTTCTTCACAGATTCCACAAATCTCTTGCAAAAACCCAAACAAACCAACCCCACCCCCCTTTACACGTACAAGCTCAAAGACCCAAAGATAAATATACAGTCCCAAACAGGGTGTGTAAATGCTTTATTTAGTTTGTCTAAATGTTTATCCGTCTCTCCTTGTAACGCTCCTCTTTTGCTGCGCAGCCATCAAATGATCGCAAAACAAACTCGGTAGCGATACATCAACACTCACATCATCCGAGTTTCCACTTCTGGCTCCTGGTCAAACTGTAAAAAGCTCTCCGAAATGTTTAGGGTCCCCGCCGCTTACTGCTGCAGCACTGGAGGTGAGAAAAGCTTTTGGGAGATGATGTAGTGCTGCAGCGGTGCCAACAGAAACGCAACCTCAATGACAACACCAAAACACAGCGGAAATAGAAAAACTGTGGCTTACGGCAACTCTGCTTTTTCTTGTCTGGGTTTGTGTGTTTGCTACTGTGTGAAAGCGCCGCGAAACGGTGACAGTGATTTACTTTACTTTGTTAAAGTCAGTCAAAACAGAGTTTTATCTATCCATCTCAAGGCAGAACTATACTCCGCAGGATGCAGAATGTCTGCTCCCATCTTAAAATATTCTCTGAACAATGTAAAAGGCTGGACCAACCCTATGTTTTATCCCTCTGACTTACATTCCTCCACTCACTTTGAATATCTTTTATAAATAGGGGGTTCCAATGTTCCCTAAAGGCTCACATCTCAGAGTAGGGAAGGCCCAAAATGGCACCCACAACCACAAGCCCGGAGGCAGGCAGCAGCAGTACCCACACTGCCTCACACTCTGATCTGGGAGGAAAACAGCCCTTCAAACAAGAAGCCTGTTTGTCAGCTGCAGGGGAGTGCCAGCCGCTAGTTTTGCCTTAATATAGTCTTGCTGATCTTTGCGCTGGCTTTTCAGCAGCACACACATTCTGGTTTGCAGAAAACCCATGTCAGATGTGACTTATTGGTTCAACATTTGAAATAGAAAGCTGCGGTCGCTCCGCAGATTCAAGCAGAAAAGGCTAACTCTTGGAGCCTGCGACGAGGTGACGGACTAATGCAGGCGTATTTAGTGGGGTCGCTAACAGGAAGGGGAAAAGAAATTAATCTTGCAAACAGGAAGACGCTGAGGATGCAGAAAGAAAAGGGGAAAAAAAATATTCTGAAATACTCTGCAGGAGGAGTCCAGTTCATAAGTTCACTCCCTGAAATCTTCTCTGGGGCTGATTAACAACACAGGACGATGGCTTTCATCGGGTATCTGCACGTGCAATGCCACGTTAGGCCTTCCCGGGGAAAATTTTGTTCTCTGTCATGCATGTGGTGCTCTGCATCATGCTAAAGACACATGTACTGTAGCTGCACAAGCCAAGAGGCACTCCCTCAGATGATTATGAGCCCATAAATAAAGGCATCTAGAGAAAGCGACGTACTTCAAACCATGGCTCGAGATCATTAAAGTATTCTAGTCCATTTTCATCTTTTGTTCTTTCCATATAACCCCCACATCCCCAAGCTATGGATGAAAGTTAACCCAACTATATTTTCCTGTGGTAAAAAGTGCATCCTACTGTGTCGCACAACCTGCCCTTGGGGTATTCTCAGAATCTACGCGGCCGCCTGGACGCTGCGTTTGTGCTTTAAAGCGCTACGTGTGTGGTATTGGCTTACATTCCCTTATCATATTGAAAGCATGAACACATATATATTTAGCTAAGGCCTGTATTTCCATTACATTAACAGTATGCAAACATTTTTCAGAGAACAAGCAGACCTCTTCACCCTGCCTATCTCCAGCTCGTGCGGCCTCATTCCGCTGCATTTCAGCGGCTGGCTGGAACATCTGTTTCTGCTGCTCCAAAAACTGTTTGTTTGTCTTAACAATTACGCCCTGATGTTTCTCATTTTATTTCTCAAATCTCCTTAAAGTCGTTATCCAGTTTCAGGTCCTTCAAGGTTCTGAATTTTTAGAAACTCAATATGGTGATCTGTTGAGAGCTGGTGTATACATTGAGTTACAGTCAGCTCACCTTTGACATTTCGGGAAAGTTGTACCAGAGGAAGCACGCAGCTCAACTGTAACCTACAGGAGAAACAAGTTTGCGTAGTTGGGCGAGTCTGTGCTGCTGTGTTTGGATCATCTGTCAGAGTCGGGGGAATAGAAGAAATAGGGAGGGGTGGGGGAGGTGGGGGTCCCGCAGAGAGAAATCTGTGTAGTGTAGTTAAAATAATGACAGTGTGAGCTCATAGGAGATAAGAAGCGCTACTTATGTCTGCTTCACATAAACACAAGCGACACCTTACAGCTACTGATTTTGCCAATATGGCTACCTCAATTCCAACCCAGTTCCGCTCACAGCCAGCCCATAGAATATGTTTACAGAGGGAAACTGAAGTTGGAAAGTAAAGCCTTTTTTGTTAGCACCGCAGCTGCAGGGCGCTCTCACCAACCCAGCAGTCACAAGAGCTCAAACTCTTACTCTGACCTGCCCATCTTTCCCAGCGACCCCCTGCCCATGGCTGCTGGGTGTTGTCAATCAGCACCCCCCTTGGCTCCTTGAACATGGGGGCTCTTTGGCATGCTGCCCACAACTCCCCTCTGTCCATCTAATGGGGCCTGAGGTCTGACTCTACCCTTGACGAATGGGAGCTGAAGCTCTCAGAGTAAAGGGCAGCAATAGAAAATGGTAAAAATGCTGCAGTATGACTCAATCCCTGAGCAATGAGAGTAAAAGAGGGCTATATGTCAAGAGTTTAAAACAAGCCAGGTTTTGGTTTGGGAATAGTTACTTGTACGTTTTAACGTCAACCATAAAACAGTTTCATAAATTCTACATTATTATTACTAAGAAGCTGAAATGGATTAGTAATCAGAGATTTAGAAAATGAATAAGTCTTAATTCCAGCAGTCGAAATATTGTTAAGGAGATGAAAACTAACGTGACCGCTCCAAAAACTAAATTTTCTCCTGCTTTATGACTCTCATAACATTCTTCTCAGCCAAAGGTTGAATCCAATGGTGCAATAATACGACAGATCAGAGCGCGAAACCAAATAAACAAGCAAGCCACATTGTGATTTAGGTTTTAAACTCACTTCCATTCACTTTAGAGCCAGAACTGAGGTTTACTGACAGGCCTCAAATCTGTTCGGCTTAGAAAAGGGGAGAATGTGGGAGATGGCCAAAATATACTCGAGTCTCCCTCTTCCTCCACACTCACCTCAGACAAACCTTCATCTACAAATCTACAACTAAACTGCTTATTCACAATTAGTTTTAACAGCAGAATTACTTTAAAAATGAGAAAATGATGAGAAGGGCCACTGGACTTTCCCAGAGTCTGAAGTAAGAGAAAAAAAAGCATCTCAGGATAGTCGATTTTTTTTAACATTTTCTTTAATGACTTTAATTGTCAATCAACTTATTAATTAATCATATGAGTATTAAAAAATGTTTTATAATCTCAGGAATTGCAAGATTTCACTTTACTTTTTGGTTTAATCATTAACAAAACCACATTCAGCAGTCATTTGTCATTGCTGGTGTGTAAGTGGTTGTGAGAATATAGTACTGCATCAGAAAAATCAAGAGAGCCATTATAAGTGCCGGAGCTGGTATCATTACACGTGCTTATGTCCAAATTGCCCACTTAACATAGTTCTCCTACAGCAACATGTGTTTATCATTAACGAGCACCCTAATGGCTCAAACATTATTCCAACTCGCTTAATGGCATCGTTGTGCTTTGTTCAGGTCTGTCTGATAAGCGCCGAGCCACTAATGGTTTATTAATTTCCCTAAATACATGCAGGGAAAACAAACACACACACACAAAAAAGGGTCTGAGGCTCTGTCCTCCAATTCAGTCACATTCCCAATACAAAGCTACTATAGATAAACACAGTCAATTGTACTAAATACATTAAAGTCATTCTGGAAAGTTTAAAATCAGGAACTTTTACTATACCATACAGCAATATAGTTTGGACACGAAAGAGAGCCTCATATAGACGGTATTTAAAAAAAAATAACAGAGCAAATAAAGACTGTAAACACATATTTCTGCTGCCATAAAACAAAGATACGTTTGGCAATTGAGCTTTCTGAATAAAGGAGTAGTTGGTCCAAGAGGACTGACTGAGTAGAAAGCAATGCAAGGATCATAGAGCCAATTAGGTTACAATGAGGGAAAGCAGCTGCAGAAAAAGTTACACCTTAGTTTTTTGTTTATTTTTAAAAAGAAAAACTCTTGGAACAGACTCAAACCCGAGGAAGGATTTCTCCTTCAAAATGAACGCCCTGAACACAAAGAGCAAATCTTTGTCAAAAGCTCACCCAATATTGGGAAGCACTGAAAGGATTTGAAAGCCATCGGAAGTGTCTTCTTGTCCCCCACCAACGTAACAATGCGTGAGCAACTGTTTGAACTTGAAAGTGTTTTATCTGAGTGCAGCCATGTGTGTCCCACTGACTGGATGTCATGCATTCGAGAGGGATTCAAGACTTTGTTCTTGATAACTTTTAAGTGTTCAGCTTTCTGAGAGTCACCCCTATGTAACAATAGTCGCTGTGAAGCTCTGATGATAAGGATGAACAGCAGACAGAGGAAGTTGAGGAATCTGGCATCAGCAGCCACCACGTTACCGTCACTTTTACTCTGCCGCTTTCCACGTTTCCACCCAGAGCAACAGTCTTAATCTCATATTATCACTTACAATATTTATGGTGCATACTACATTTTTATATGAACATTTAGCTGAAAGTTTTATAAATACAATGATTTAGAAAACTGGGTTACATCAGCATAGGACTGTGAAAACATAAATCTTTAAGTTCCTGAAGTGCATAGCCTGAATAAAATTAGTTCATGCCCACACTTGTACAACTAGTCTTGAGCTCAAAGCAGTGCCGTCTTTATTTCTACTTTTTTGTTTTGTTTTTTTTTTATTTGTAAGATTAGAAGAGTGAGAGGGAACATGAAACCGAGGAGAATTGAGCAACGTGAAGGCTGTTTCATGACCATATATTTGCACACCTGCATATTTTTTCTTCAGTATACTCAAAGATTTCTCTTTGTCTCTAATGTTTTTACTCTCTGTCAAAAGCATGCCCCTGGTTGAGTAAATAATGACACCTTCTGTCTGCCAGGCAGGTAAAGTCGCTTTTGCATGCTTTGCACAGTGATTTGTGCACTTGCCAAGTGTCTGAGCAATGGTAACATGGATTTACCAAACCAACGTTTATGACACCCTCTGGGGAGTCATCTGAAACAATAAAGGCTCTCTGTTTTTGTAGGGGAAAAAAACACACTACTTCAAATATTAGTCCAAGCCACCATGTTTCTGCACAGTGGTAAATGTGGCAGCTCGAGCAGTTTTCCTGTGGATCTTCTCTATAATAAAAGTATGACTTGTGGACAGTCCATTTTCAGCTTTTACCAAGGTGAATCCAATGTGTCAGGGGAGTGACATGTTTGCCTTTTTTCTAAAAATGTTCTTTCATCTTTCAAAGAAGAAATGGAGCCTGCAGGCCATCTGATTTCAACTGTGGGATGTTAACTCGAGCGTAGCTGCCTTCAAGGAGCTGCCAGAACTGTTTACCAAACAAATATTTTGGATTTTCTTTTGCTTCAAATCAGATACATAAAGGATAAAAAGAACTGCTGAATAGCAACGTTAATCTGAGTGCTTCTGTGCGTGTTCAAGCAAAATACAAACCATGGCTGTAGGCAAAAGAATTGCTTAAAGGAGTCTTATGAATTGATTTCAGCATTAGAATTTAAAAGAGATTATTTCAAGCATTTTTAGGACCATAACATCATATTCTTATACTTCACGCAAAGCAATGCAGACTCAATACTCAGTACAATTATGGGCAATAATTATTTAAAGTCATAGCAGACTTGGTTTATAGTGCGGGCCCTTAATTCATGGAAACGTACACACAGTGTCACTCCGTACACACAGTGCCACTCCGTGCCGCTGGTCTCTCCGCCACAATTCAAAGTTAAGAAAACAAGACAACAAATCGGCACCGTGGAGCTCTCTGCCTATTTTACCCTAGCATCTCTTTTGTTTTTCCCTGAAAACTCGAGCTTTCCACACTGAATCCTACCCCAGGTCTTCTCCCAGCCAGCCAGCCGGTCAGGCAGCCAGCCCGGGACTCCCCTCTCTGCCTCCCCCGTCTTACCTCTGTTGCAGGAGAGCAAAAGCTGCGAGACGTCCGGTGAATTAGCAGCAAAACGCATTCTTCTGTTGGCAAATCCGTACCGGGCCCTCCATTAGAAACGGGCTCAAAGTGCGAGATGGCTTGAGGAACATGAAAGCAGTCGGAGAGGTTGAAAAGAGGAGAGAGAGAGTTCAAACCCGTAAAAGCAGCGCAGGCGTCGGGGCCAAGGTGCGCCAAGTCCCCCCTGGTCGATACTCGCGTTACGGCGGTGGTGGAGAGTTTTCTCTGGAGTCCGTTTCTCTCAGTAAAAGTCCCGACTTGGCGCTCTCTCTCTGTCTCTGTGTCTGTCTTATTGTAACTTTCTGCAGTGCTCGGTCTCCGTCTCTACCGCTGCCTCTTCCACACACGCATCTTTGAAGTCAGTGTCGAATTGCTCCGCAAATCATGGCAGCGGCGAAGCTGGTCGTCAAACCAGGAATGTCCCAGCCCCGACGCTCAATACGACTCCTGGAAAAGGGGAGGGAGAGAAATAGCAGAGGGCTTGGGGGGTGTTGCCCTGTATAGACTGTGCATTAACAAGTTTTACAGTCTAACGAGAAAATAACTTCCTCCTTCCTCGTCTGCGCACACGCGTGGACAGCGTTATCAGGACGTTACCACAACATTATCCCACTATTCAATACCACCTTATGATGCACACTGATATCACCTTTTTACTGTAAACAATCAATGCTTCTCAAAAAAACTGATGGATTTTATGTCACTTATGAAAATTACAAAATGACAGCACAGATATTTTGAAATACTGGCCTGGTCTAAGTTGGCTAAAAGTTGGCCCCTTTTTTAATAAAGTGAAAAGCAGGGAGAGGATTCAATAGTCCACAATAAACTCTGATCTCCTGCAGCTTGGTAATTACTACAAGAAAACCTACTACACATGTAATGCTACTTACAATTCCAGAAACTCCAATATTCAGTTTGAATTATGCACAAAGAGGAGTCTGCGTCTGTGTTAGATGGTGAGGAGACACATTTATAGGTAAGAAGTATTTGTTTGGTATGTCAAAGTAAAATGAACAGCTACAGTGTAAAGCTATAACCACACATATTTAACATGCTTCTGCTTAATGCTCATTTAATTTCTGTCTGTCTGTCTTAATCTTGTGTTTCAGTCTCAGGGACTACTTTCATCAGATTTCTCTGCTCCTTGTAGACTAAACCAGCTCTCACTGGAACTATTGACTTGAGTCAAAGTTATTAGGGAGGGAGGGTGTTTGAACAGCTAATAGCTGTGGGTCATTCTTTGGCATCAGGCCTGTTGGTTGGATGGTCTGAATGTTGGTTGGCTGCTACAATTTCCTCATCACTAGGTGAGACGCCTTCTCAGCGAGGCAGGGGAGAGCGAGCTGTGAGTGTGAAACAGTCATCTGCTGTGCGTATGGGCATGAGTAAACAGCATAATCATCTTTGAGGTAGTAATTATGTGTTCCAGCGTTGGCTGGGCGGTGGAGGCAGCGGCGGCGGGCCCACCCTGCTTTAGACAGCAGGTGCAGCTCACCATCTGACAGCTGACTCTAATGGAAGGTGTGAGCCAGTCCACCCAAGGCTGGGTCAACCCAGTCAGGGCTTTAGATGGCCACGGCCAAAGCCAACAAACCAGCAAATCTCTGACACAGCGAGCGAGGGAAAACAACATGGAGGAGGTGGTGAAGATGTCTGATGAAGGACAGAGGCCACACCTCTGTTTTTGCTCAGAAGAGTTGGACAGTCCTAACCTTTATTTAAAAAACATTCCAACAGACTTTAAATTGCTTATTTTGGCATTACAAGGTACTTATTTTGGTTAAGGAATTATTTTTGCCCAGCATAAGTCATTTTCACAAATTACCTTTAAAATCATGACAAATTTCTCCAGAAATTGCCTAAATCTGCCCTTTCACACACGTAGCATACAACAAAACATTATCTGTGTCTGATACATTCTCACTTATTGGAAATACTGCTAGATAGGCAAGGTGTTTTGCCCACATAGAGCATTCAGGATGTAGGATATGATGCACATCAGCACACATGTGCTCGCTGTAAAGTCTCAGCACAATTATCTGCTCCGTTCACAAGTCTGTGTAATATCTGGTCCAAGTGATCTCATGTGCAGCTCCTTCAGGCAATGTCTAGAAGATTTCAGGGGTGCAGTACATGTATGAAAGTGACTTAAACATAACCAGATCCTGATGACTACAGACCATCAGAACCTTTTTTAGCTGGATCACTTTTAAACATTAAATAAATGTAATTGGCAGAAGAAGGGTTTATCACAAAAGCACATTAGGGTTTATTACAGCCAAAAGCTTGTTTCTTTATTTGCTTATATAGCGATTTGAAGTAGTTATACACAATTTATTAACCAATAATAACCATAATGTGTTGAACCTTATAAACCTTTTTGAAGTCAATGTTATTAGCTAGAGCTATCCGCTTTTCTTTTTTTTTTTCCCCTCATCTTTTTTCCACAAATGATTAATTTTCCTTCAGGCAGGTATTCAGCTCACTAATGACAGCCTCTCTCTCTCAGGGTCAGCCACTGGTTGGAGATGGAGACAGAGACTCCTGATGTTGAGGGGGGGGAAACGGGGTGATTGGACACAGTCGCATGTGAAAGGCCAGTGAGCGGCTAGTCCACAGGGAGCACGGTCCACACACAAAGGGCCATGGAGGGCCTCGATGGGGGCGGGTGGGGCAACCAAGGAGGAGAGGCCACGCTGGGAACCAAAGCTGACAGCACAGACACTTCTCATGCACTGAGGGTTCGGCTGTCTCTGGCCCCCTGGGGTATACACTCACTTGTCTGTACGGAGCTGCCAGCTCCACGCTGTTGAGCCACAGCAGCTCCAGATAGCTGCTCACTGAGCGCAGAAGCAGCAGAAACATTAAGCACACAAAGCAGCTCTGACCTCTGGCCCACATTTAACTGATATGTGGCTTGTTTCCTGGCTCACATCAGCGTTTATTCCAAATACCAATAGATTACAACACATTTAGCCAATTTCCGATTACTTTTTAATGAGCATACAGCCACTGTAGTTTACACTTTATGCAATCAAGTTTCCCGAGCCTGACCGAGGTTGAAAAGGTAGGGAAATGGCACGTGACTGTCTTACAAAGGTTTTGAGCTCTAAATCTGCAGGCTGGGACTGTTTGGAGTTGGTACATTCAGCATGTTGTCCTTTGCTGTGAGGATAATAAGCTTCCAAGCACTGTCAACAGAGTGTTTATGACCTGCAAAGCAGCAGTGTGTTGTGTTGACTCTGTCAGCAGGGGCCTGAGGGACGCCTGTCGCCCAGTGCTATTAAAAGGCACTTTCAGATAACAGAAGAAACATCCCCTGTTTGAGCCAGTCAGGGTTTATTGGTTGGTCAGTGGGACAAAATACCAAAGCCTAATTGTTAGGCCTTAGATCTGACACCACAATTTACATAATTTACTTGAAAACAGATGTTGTAAATTTAGAGTGCAACCCTATGAAAAGTCCTGTGTTGCTCTAAGTAGAAGACAGACATGTTTGTCCTAAGCAGCGAGCATAAGGACATTTATTTTAAACTTTTTATGAGACAGGGAAAACTGTCCGGGTGAAGAAATATATACGAGAGTGAGAAAAATCACAATATTTTACAAGATAGACTCAATGGATTTCCCCTCAGAGAGCCATATATCTCATGTCTTTGACAGGTGTGTGCGATGAGTGTATATATGTGTACACTGTGTCTCTCAGAAGGTTTGGGTATGAGCTACAGTTGTGTGTGTGTGTTCGTGGATGTGTAAAAGACAAGGGTGAAAGAGAAATTTGAAGGCAGCCCTCTCCATCTGTTTTCTGCATCACTGTGGTGGGATCACATTATCCATCGTGGGCTCTCTGGGAATTTCATCAGTCTGTAACATCTCACTTATTCACACATCTCTCTGGGCTTTACCATGTAGAGAAACCCAGAGTCCCCCCTGACACTGCGCTGACCCTGCACATCCTTTACAGCTTTCTCCCGTCTGATATCATGGCTCTGTGAGAAGCACGCGGGACGTAAAAATATCTGACTCCAGGTTGTAACGCTGTCCCTGTTTTGCCTAAGTTGTCCACAATCCATCAAATATATTCATTCACATAAACATGACTACTGCCAACACAAATGGCAGAAACACAAAGGTTATTTTTATACTTAAATATGATATGACAGTAACAGAATATTTTGCATGAGCTGTCTACGAAGTGTTTACAAAGTCCCCATTTTCAGAGGCTCAAAAGTAATTGAGTAATTGTTGTTAAGGCTTCAAAGTAAACCCTTTGCAGTTAATGACTGCCTGAAGTCTGGAACCCATGAACATCACCAAATGCTGTGTTTCATCCCTGAGATGCTCTGCTGGGCCTTTGCTGCAGTTTCCTTTGGTTGCTGCATGTTTGCAAGTCGTTTTGCTTCAGTTTTATCTTCAGCAAATAAAAAGACTCCTCTGCTCTATAGGGTTGACATCAAGTGACAGACTTGGTCTTTTTGCCTTGAGAAGCTCGGGAGTTGCTTTTGCGGTATGCTTTGGATCATTAGGCCATTTGCACTGTGAAGTGCAGTCCAATCAGTTTTGTAGAATCTGTTTTTTATATCTTAGTGTAATGTGATTGCTGATAGTAGCGACTACATCATTAATTATTACAACAAAAAAAAAAAGAATACATTTACATGGCGTAGCTCACATTTTGAAAATTGCTATTAGGTATATGGAATATGCTTGGTGTCTAGTTTGGTCAGTTTTCTTATGTAAAAACAAAAGGTCAGATTTCCACACATTTTTACAAACAGTGTGTCTGTAAAGATGTCACTAGTGTTTCTTGGTTATCCGTAGAAAAAAAAAAGAGTTTTTGAGACTAAATAGTTCCACTCGCACTTATTTATTTACATTGTTTTATGAGCGTCTCACACTGTGAAATGATTAGCATCTGCAAAAGATATCCAGTGTCTACCCATGTAAAGTCATTAAAGCATCCCTCCTTCCATCCATGCCTACGCTCACGTCTACTGAGCTCTGTCAGCCAAAGACGGATGTTCCGGTCTCATCTGCAGCTTTCAAATCAGCACTGATGTGCCGTTGTCATGATAAAGCATTCTTGACTTGGTAGTGGGTATTTGGGGAATAGTGCAGCAGGAAGAGGCTGAAGTGAAATATCATCCCAGTTTAACGTTGAAGTTTCCTCCAGTCCCACAGGCTCATGGTGACCTTGTGATTTATGATGCAGTTCTGGAGGAGCGGATCAGAATACGACTGCTCCATAGCTGCACAAACACGTGTATACCAGACTCATTTAACTCTCATACATAGTCACTGGTTATCTTGATCTGCACTGAGATCAGAGAAAAAAAAGAGAGAGAGGGTAACCGCATTTTCTTCTCTTGCTTCTGTCCGTGTAAAAATGCAATGCTTGTTGCGGGTAACTGGCTTTTCCAGCTCATTCCAAATGCCATGAAGTGATGTAGAAAATGAGCTAGATGAAGAGGATTAGGACCTGAGCCTGCAAGTGCTTATCATCTCCCATAGCGCTCTAGTGTAGCCATGGAAACAGGAAGTGAGAGGCAAGCTTCCAAGATGGCCACCAGCTTGTGAATGGGTGCATTCCTCAACGGCAGGGTGTCTACAGCAAGGAGGAGGGGCTGCAAGTGTGTTTACTTCAAAAAGGGACTACATAAATAGTAACTGCTGCTGTTTAAAGGACTTCCTGTCACTACTTATTGCATATAAGAGCAGTTAAATAAACGATCAGTTTCCCATTGGGGCTGCCTCGTCTTTACTGTAGTGGGGTCTGCAGTGGGTTCAATCCGGGATCCTGGCGTGTGGATTTTAAAGCCCCAGACTGGAGTCATGGAGCTGTTACAGGTCACCACACTCTCTTTCACTCACACCCCGCCTGGTCATATAACCATCAGGCACACACTCTCAGCCTGAATTCCACATTCAGCATGCTTTTTCTCTGCCAAGTGACTTCTTTGCTGACTTTTCTATGAGAACTCTATTGCTTTGTTATGTGAGGAGCGCATCTGGTGCAAGGGTTCAACAAACTGTTATGATCTGAGGTTATTTCTTTGGAGAAATAACCAAGAATCAAACAATTTAGACAAAAATTGTTAATTAGATAAAAAGAAATGTTTTTGTTCTTTAGGACAACAGTGACAATGAGGTCTTTTTTTTCTTATACATGATTTTTTTTGTCCCACATACCTGTCAGTTATATAATGTGAGGCTTTTCTGTCACTCACAATCCTAGATTACAAGACTGTTGTCTGAAGTAATACCTCAGCAGAGGGCCTGCCACCTTGGTGCAAGTAACCTTGTATTTTATTGGTTCCTCTGTCTTGTTGTCTCTCTGCAAATGCTACTAGACTTATTTTCATGATTTTCTTGATATGAGGCATAGACAAAGGGACAAGTTTATGTGTGTGTAATACAAAACTATCATAGAAGAATGGACTTGGACTTGTTTTTAATATAGTTTTATGTGTTCACCTGACAATGTGTGATGTTAAATTACTGCCATCCTTGCCAGGACACCTTTTGAAAGGAGGTGACCTGGCCAGGATAATTATCTAGTATAGCAGTTGCTTAATTTTAAATCTAATATTACATAAAATATTTGATAAGATATTTTGAATTCAAGTGCTCAGAAAGTTCTTAAAGATTAATAACTGACAACATGCCTTCTTAATTCATAGAGTAAGGATTGCTGGGTGCCAGTGTGCAGAAAGGCTTTACAAGGACCTCAGTTCAGTTTTACCACAGGCCATTTCCTGCATGTCTGCTCTACTCTATTGTCCAAAATAAAGGCTAAATGCCCCCATATAAATGTTTAGTAGTTCAAGGCTTTCCATTAGAGGCTTGATCATCATCAAAAAAATAAAAAGAAATCTGAACCTTTGTCCCACATACTACATACATAAACAGGTGGAAATGAATATTTCTATATCATATAATGAATAAAGAAATTTTTCACTGTTTATAAGCTCTCAGAGACAGGAACAGAGGGGTAAACACAGATGGGTGACAAATTAGTATTTTTTATTCAGTTCACTTATCGCATTATAAATAAGGGTGCTGTTTAGAGTGATCTCTTACAACCTGATGGGAGTGGTTTCTTGCCATGGACCTATCCACATGACCTGAGTGGTCACTGAATTGTCTGATAAGCATGAAATATGTGAATTGTTTGCTATGATGTGTTTTGCAGCCTCCACATTTCAAACCACTTGACCTACTAAGGGAGATTTTGTTACATCTCATTAAAACAATACTACCTTTTGGAACAATTTTGCTTCATCCCTTCAGTGTACTACTTGAAGACTTGAAGAATCAATGCCAAACTACATTTAAGCTGCTCTGAAGGAACATGTTGGCCTTTTTTTCTCTTTAACTTGTCACCTGTCTGTAAGCTGCACATTGTAGATGTCACTGTGCAAATATGCAAGTATCTACCAAGTGGCATTGTTAAGAAGGAAACCATCCATCAAGTTGTCAACATGAATTCCTGAGTGTGGAGCACATTTGTCAACTTTAAGTGGAGCACATGCCCAAAATATTTGGATATTTAAACTTACCTCATCGTGGCCTTTGGAGAGGACCGGCATTCCCACCAGTGCTAAAATAAACCACAAACAGAGCACTTGGGTATCACTGGAAGCCTTGAGTGGTATTCTCTAGAGGATATTTTACTATGCCTTCATGCTTGTTTGTTTTCAGGATATGAGCAGAGATAAAGAGCCTGGCGTTTTACAAACAGAATGGAGGCTGAAAACAGGATGTCAGGGTGTGATAGAGCGTCCGCTGCCCTCATTGTTTGTTTTTTTCTTTGCTTGCCTCTTCTGATAAAACAGCGCCCTCATCCAAGGAGAAGTATTAAAAAAATTTTGTGCATCACACTGGTCAAACATCACCAACCAGGAAGATACCATCTGCCATGTGTTTGCATTCGCAGAAGTGGAGCTTCACAGCCCACAGCAGGGGCCAGGCGCACAATCACTGCAGAATATCACCAGATAATCACTGTGGAGCCTCAGGAAAACGTACCGAGCGTAAACAAATAAAGTATGTGTACATAGCTGCCCGTTTTCAGATTTACTGTAGATCTGTTTAGTGTGTTTGTGTATATATGTAACTGTATAGATGCATGTTCTGTCTCTCCAACCACATTGCAGTGATGACCCCTATCTAATCAGTGACACAGGAGTTTTTGTTGGGTTCAATTAAATCCCAGAGGAGTGACGTTTAAACAAAACAGAATGGGCTGTGGGGAAATCTCAGGCAGATGTGGAGTAAAGACACTGATGTCTTCATAATGATATCTGTATTTTTTACAACGCTTGCCCACCTCCTTCTTTCTCTCTCCCTCATGCCAGTTAAACAAGCTAGATCCGTGAACAATGTGCTCCATGCTGCATGCTTCTCTTCCCTCTTCCCTGCTCCATAAATTGCAGTTCCCGGGGGACAGCTGGAGAGACAGTACAACTGGGAGCCAGATAAAGCTGTCTGAAAAGGCTCCAGCTTCGAGTTAGGCATGCTGAACAAAAGTCCATCAACCATAAAGTTAAATGAATTTATATTTTCTCCACCACATTTGGTTTGTCTGCACTCTAGATGGTGACAGTCATTGCGTTATGGCCGAGCAAGTTTGCAGCTGTGCATGTGGTCTCTTGATCAGGGCAATGAAAGGCAGTTTACAGCCTTTTAAAAGGTATTAAAAACCTCTCTCTAAAGAGGCATATACTTCATGGCGTGTGTGTTCCCACAATTAATGTCTGAGCGCAGCATGAGACCGCTGGACATCCTTCCTCATTTTGCCTCCTTGCCCTAAAGGACTGAAGCCACTGCTGAGTTGCAGGCTGATGATGTAAATGACACACTGAATAATGCCATTGGAGAGTGGTGTGAAACTGCGTGCACCTCCATCTTCCAGCACCACTATATCATGAGCGTGCTTCTTTTTCTATGTCTTTGCTATGTGATTGCAATCAAGAAGCAATCACATAGTCACCCGAAGAAAAGGTGTATGCGGATGTTTAAACAGATCAAATATTATGACAAAGAAGACAAGGTGAGGCATTTTGTTTTGTTTTGAATATCAGGGAAAGCTGAGCATCTGGGACAAATTGGTTAAAAGAGAGAAAGGGCAGGTTGAAGCTGTCAGGGACACGGTTAGGAACAGTCAGGCAGCTCAAGTTTACTTCACAATTAGTGCTAGACAGTTTGGGATCAGGAGGAGAAGAACTCAGCAGACCACCAACTGCTGCTACAGGTGCAGTATCACACCAACTTTTTCAAATGGTTTTATAATGACTAACTCATCCCAGGTGCTTCTGATTGGATACACTTGCAGGGTCAGGGCAACAGAGTAGCACAGCCAAGATGACCCTGACCTCTCAGAGAATCATATTCTCCAGCAAGACTGTGACAATAAGTTTCAGCTGACGTTACTGCGTGTAGTTAAATCAACAGCCTTGAGCTCCTCCACCCAGCTGACTATTGTTCTGATTTAACATTATCGAATGAAGAGAACATATCTCCACGGTGCTTGCCTCGCTTCATTGGCTCCCTGTACATTTTAGAATCAAATATAAAATTTTATTGGTGACCTATAAAGCGCTGAATGGACAGGCCCCAGGGTATCTGTCAGGCCTACTGCAGCCTTATATGCCCCCTAGAGCTCTTAGATCGGTGATCTTTTGCTCTTGGCCGCACCAAGGTCGAGGTGTGTTCTTAGAGGTGTGTTTGCAGTTGTGGCGCCGAAATTGCGGAATTATTTGCCTCTCCACATTAGACAGGCTCCTACCCTCAATCTTTTTAAATCTTATCTTAAAACACATCTCTACTCACTGGCTTTTAATACTGCATGAGAGTTATTTACTTATTTATTTGTTATTTGCTATTTGGCATTGATGTTAATTGATATTGTTATTTTATTGTGTGTTATTTCATTGTGTAATTTGTATGTTTGTACAGCACTTTAGTTAACACCACTGTTGTAATTAAAAGTTGCTATATAAATAAATAAATTAAAATAAAATAAATGTATTCTGACTTAAAAAACAAAACAAAACTCTCCTGTGGATTGAAGTCAGGTTTTGTAAGGTCTCAGATGAAAAGACTTTGACTATGTCTAAGATTAACAATGTTTAAAAAAAAAAACCTATATAAATGCTACAACCAAGCTCATAGAGGACTCATTTTTATGTTATTCTTTGATTCTTTTCTTTTGTTTATTTCATGATGATGATGATGAATATATGTGAAAAGTAGATAAAACAATGAGGATCTTTTGTAAGTAATTTAAATGCCATGGTGCAGCCAGGGGAGTTGCTGGCTGTTACTTTTCTCTGAAAAATATGCTACTTGAAGCTCGAAAGCGTTATATGGCTTTAATGATGCTTTTATGAAGTTACTCATGTCATGTGCACTAGTGCACCACCACACCATCACAGATGCTCTCTTTTTAACCTTCTTGGATTATTGAATTGAGTAGTCTTTTAGAGTGATGAACGCTGGATGTTCAGTGTTGTGTTCAGCCACATTACCCTCGTTATTTCTTGTTTTGCTCTTTTATTATATAGCAATGTTAACTACATTTTAAAGGGTATTGCGGTGTATTTAGAAATGGGTTAAAAAATCTTACCTATGTGAAACAGTCTTAATGCTCTTAGCAGCTCATACTTGTAAATAGGTGTAACTGGTTAAATGAAAAAAAAAAAAACCACACCTAAGCAACTATTTTTGGTCTAATTTTGCCCTTTTTGGAACTGTATCTGAAGGAATTGTTTTTTATATTTAATAGTTTTTAAAACTTGGTGCCTTATACAAACTCCTCGTCGTGTTTATTTTCTTTACTGCTCATGGTGAGCTTGCATACACATATTTGCTTTAATAAAGGACTTGCTTGCCACTGAATGGCCTGTTTATCAGCATGTGGCTGTCAGGGAAATTTATGAGATAATGAGATTTTAGATTTTTTCTTAATGAAATTCTTTGGCTGCAGAGGATATTAGCTGTGGTGGATCAACCTTTAAAGACTTTTTTTTCTTTCTTTTTTTTTACCTCTTTCAACAAGAGGCAAAGGCAGGCCAGTTTTCATTTTGAGGGTAAACTAAATCCACTGCATGTCTACTGCACTGTAGTGAATGCACACAGATTAGTTTCCAGCTTGATTCAGAATTGCCATTTTGATTGTGAGGAATGCTGGAATTACATATTGATGGAGTTTATCTCTTCTGTGCATATAAGGGCCAGCCTCCGAGGCCCCCGTCCAGCCATCAGCTCATTAAGCCCGGGGAGTTCACACCTCTTGCCATGTTGGGCCCAGCTGTGTCCCTTCAGTGTCCAAGCTGGCTCAGTGTTCAGGAAAGGCTGCCAGCTTCACAGGCACAAAACAGGCCAGGCCCTCTGATCTCTGCTAGAAATGCTATAAATCACAGCGTGGAGGTGATGGTCCAAAGTGCTCATTAAAATGGGCCATAATAAATATGGAGGGAATGAAAGGCTCTCTCTACCTGTCAGCCTGGGACAGTTAATGAGGGGAGGCTGTTAGACGTTACTAATGACTGATGATTAGGAAAACGGTGGAAGGTGTGTTAACAAACATTTAACTACAGATTGGCAGTCGTAAATGTTTCACGGCTAAAATGGGCACCACAGAAGGACCTTGTCTGAAGTGTTTAATCCAATTCAGCTTGACTCAAACAGATTTTAGCATCACATAGTGTCGCTATGCTTTTAAATGTCAGTGAAAGTTAATGTTTTAACACTATTTTAGCTCGTCTTTTTATCAGCAAGAGTCCCACTAACACATGAAAGTTGGTGTAAAGGTGGAAGGGGTTGTTGGAAGTCATTGCCTTCTTTTAGAAAAGTGAAATAGCATACCTGAGGGGGCACTTACTTTACGGGTGCTTTTGTAGTTTTGATAGGACTTTTTTTTAAGATGACAATTCATTCTCTCTAGTCATTGATCAGGTAATCACTGCATTTAAAATAAAAGTTCTCGTTGAAAATCATGGAAGAAGCTCACTTAATATATTTTGGAGAGTTTTGCAACTTTGCAACTTGAATCAGTGATAACTTCACTAAGAAAGTGTCATCATTCATCATTTTAATAAAGTAAGAGTAAAGTAAAAGTGCCAAAATTGTGGATTTTCCAGCTTCTCTCAATGGTGTGGTTTTCTGAATCACGTCAGTATGAAATTTATACCTTTAAGGTTTGGGATTAATCGTCAAAAGAATAAGTGTAAAGTCTTGGGCTCTCAAAACTATAGTGACTCATATTTATTACTTTTTCCTATTTTAAATAATAAAAAAAGTTTAACTAATCAACTTTCATGAGTCATGGTACAAAGCAGATAACACAACTTTGTATATATAAATATATCCAATATATTTATATGTATAAAGTATAATTTTTTAAAATCTCAGAACTGCATCGGAATGTGATCCATAGCCACATTCCTTCCAGAGCTCAGGAACAAGACACACACAATCAGACAAACATGCTCATATTCATTACTAGCACTGGCCAGCTGCAGAAAAGCTAATATTGGGCTTGGTGGTTGGGTTTGTGCAGGGTGGATTAGAAAGCACCATCCTGTGAAAGAGCTCTCTTATCGCCTTGCAGACTGAACCCCCTGCTGCAGGTCACCATTCAGCATCAATCCAAAGACAGCTTTCACTATGCAGCCAGGTGGATGCAACATAACTCAGGAGTCAGCCAGGGTAGTCTGATGTGTTTACCTTCCAGATAGCCAAGATTTAATATTTCAAAGCACAGCTGACATCTTTCTGGATGATGTGTGCTCATGTTGATAAAAAAATAAAGGGGAAGATTGTCATAGTGTTGCTCTTTATGTTTGGAAAAACAATGAATCAAGTTTAGTTGATGCTGACATAAAAATGTATAACCTCAGCGAGTTACAAATGAGCTCATTTCAGCTGAAGCTGTCGTCGTCTTCTTCTTCTTCTTCTAGGACTTTCTCTTGCTTTGCAAAAATAAAGACATGAGCACTGTTTTCTATGTTGAAAATAAAATAGAAGGAAAATAAGGAATCTAATGAAGAAAAAGAGACGTGCAGGCCTGACTGGATTAGAGAGGGCCTGTTTTTCCTCTCCATGTCAATGCACTCCTTGACCAGGACAGACAGATAGTGACGGCCTGCCAGTTGGTTTTCATTACATCTTCTGCATTTCAGACCTACTCAAAAAAAGAGAAAAAGAAAAACGGTATCCATCCCCTCTTCCCGCCCCCTCTCATGTGAACACACTTTTCCCTCTGAGGGAAAGGTACAAATTGTTCCTGAAAGTGAAAAAAAATTGCCAGAGGGGACTTTTTTCAATGTATTTTTCTAATATCCTCTTCAGACTTGAAGTCTCCCCCTGCCTGTCTTTTTTCTTTTAAGTAAAACCCCGTCATGTACCCCATGGGGGCTCCAGTGGAATGCTGCTTCAATATAAGATCTGTAACTTTGCATTCACCCCAATGCATGGCTACGTGTGTCCAAATGGGTTTCCATATGGGGGGAGGAGGAAGGCGACTGGAGGGAGGGGGAAAATTTCAGTCAGTGATATGGGAACAAGGTGAAACTGTGCTTTGTTTGTTGCCCTCTGCGCATACCATGACAAAATTGGAACAGCAATAAAATAAGGCACAGATGTGCATTACTGGCTCAGACTTCAATTGTCCGCAAGCTGGATGGAGGCCTGGTCAAATAGTATTAAAAGTTGGATGGTCTGACTCCCTTTCTCCCCCCACTCTCCCCCCTAAAGGCTTGTTATCTCTCCAACATGCTGTGCTGCCTGGATGCCAGCATAGCACACCGATAACCACAACCAGAACATCTCCCCTCATAGGTCTCCTCACCCTCTTCTTCTTGAGTCACGCCATGCTACACCTACGGGAGCGGTGCACTTCAAAGAGAATAAACTCGCACACACATCAGAGCCACAGCAGGCTGATTTTCAGCGGATAAGACAACTCCTGTCTGTTCTTCGGGAAGCATTGCCCTTTGACCTTCTGGCTTTAACTCTGACAAACTGAACTGTTCATTATTCCAATCAATCAGAAATTCCTTCCTGAGTTCGCCTTCCTGTTTTAGATCACTGAGAATTAGCTGCATCATTTGAAGCTGCAGGAAAATCAAAAACATGCAAAGCAACATGGAGGAAACACACCGACATTTGAGCAGCAAATATGCCATGCAGAGAAAAATAACAATGGATGAATCTTAAATCAGCTTTAAACACATCAGCAAAAAGCACCAGAGGCCTTGAAGATGTTTTTGTATATATATTATAGTTATAAAACTCCTCCTGTAGCTATGAAAGATGTTCTGCCAAACTTCACTTCTGCTCTTCATACTGAATACGATGCCAGCTGTCAAGGCTTGGGCTGAAAGGTTTTCCATTTGCTGGGCCATATTGTCAATAAAAACCATTGTGATAGGCCTTCCATCTGCTTTGTTTCTACGTAAGAAAATGCAACACAGTCCATGGACCTATAAATCTTGGATGATTATCACCACAAACCCTGGCTTTCCAAATGTTCTGATTTGTTGGATGTATAGGCGCACATTTAGATGCAGTCTTTTATGAACCCCAGCTAACGCTCTAACTGCACATTTAAACAGCGTAAGGCCAGAAACTAAATCCATATATCCTTTTATTATAAAATAAAAATTAGAAATAAAAGATATCATGCAAAGACTTAGCCTGACTTAACCTACAGATGTTTATTTTTTTATTCTAAACTTGTTCCTGGTCACTTATCCCTTTTTTGATTTGCCAGTATTTTCATCTTTGTTTTTACCTCATGATGATTCTTTGTTTGTGTGTTTTTGTGTGAAAAAAAATTGTCAGGAAGAGAAAGGGAAAAGCAAAAGACAAAGTAAGTGGGCAATTATTCTGCATCTTTAGCCAAGCAGAGGAGGGACAAGTATTGGAACTGTTTTAAAGCGAGCAGCCTGCTGATTTTTCCAGATAGCATATCTGCTTCTTTAACTCTGCCATGAAGGGTTTGTAGGGGACCCAGAGCCTTCAGCAAGCATCAGTCTGTTGATGCAAAGCAGACCAATTACTATCCCCGCCCCCCCTCCAAATTGCAGAAGATATTGCCTGCTCAGCCTTACGCTGAGTTTGACTCTGCATCACAAGACCACTATGTACATGCTGGACTCTTATCTGCTGTAGCAGAAAAGCCAAAGATAGGGATAAAGAGCTGCAGAACTACTAGGATGGGAAACAGGATCGCTTAAATGACACACAGACAAGTAATCTCTACACTAATCACTCTAATTAGTTCACTCAAAGCCAGGCTCGGTCAGAGTTTTAGCCTTAAGGCATCCTTTTCGTTTAATCTTTAGCAGTTAGCTCTATTAGCGAGGGGGGAAAAGAAGAAGAAAAGAAAATCAAGTAGTATGTGAACACAGCTGATAATGATTATTAAAACATGAATTACCATTAAAAAATAATCCCCCTCCCTTTCTTCCTGTTAAAAGGGTTTTTTTCCTCCTCACTGTTGTCAAAGCGCTTGCTCATAGGAGGTCATATGATTGGTGCTAAAACTAAATTTTGAAATAGACAAAAACTTCAAGAGTTTTAAAGCAGAGTGAACAATTTATATGGCAACCAATTAGCTTCTATAATTGTGGCAGCTCACAAAGCTTCATGCATCTTTAACGTTGAGATTTATAATGAATATTCAAGGCCCAGCCCACTTCATTGGCCAAACAGTGAAGAAGCAGCAAGTAGATCGTGGAAAATATAACAGGACTTCAAAGCTCAATGAGAAAAAAAGAGTCACTGCATGATTCACAAATGGTATGCCTATCCAGTCGTAGTGGTGTTGGTATATTTTAGACTCCACCCTCAGCTTAAAAACAAGTTCTGCCACCCGCCATGATGCAGATGGTGAAACCCTTCTTTCTGTGTAAAGGTAAGTTTAAAATAAGGGGGTGGGAAATCAGGCAGATGACAACCCACTAACCAGTCAACAGTTGAATCAAAGGTGTATCAGAGTAAACTGGCATGTAATCATGCCAGTGGACCGATGCATAACAGCTATGTGGACATTAACATCCAGTGAAAGAAGACTGCTGGTGCTAACATTGCTAATAAGTGCTACTGCTTTCAGCAGCATCTGATGAATCATTATCATAGAGTTAAATTAACTTCTGCTTGGCATCACTGTCCTACAGCATGACCCAGTTTCTGCAAATCTTTAGCTGTTAGGTAACCTAACCAAAAATTTGCTGCTGTGCGTTAACGAAAAAATATCTACGCTTTGGTCTCATCTCTCCAAAGGTCATTGTTCCAGAAGTCTTGTGATTTGCTCATTGCTCGTCTCTGCAAACACGTTGTGCTGCCATGTTCTTTTTAGAGAGAAGAGGCTTTCTCAAGACTTGTCCAGTCTTTTTTATATCTTCACTGTCTGAGATTGTTTGGACATCTGCAGAGGACGGATAGTCGATACATTAGACAAAGGATGTTGACGGTGGAGCTGCCAGGCGGGAGGAAAATAGGAAAACCACAAAGATTATTCATGGATGTAATAAAAAAAAAGAACACATAGAGGGTTGATGGGACAGGAGAGGATGTTATGGATAGGGTATGGACAAGATCTGCTGTGGCAACCCCTAAAAGAGGGAGATGAAAGAAGAAGAAGAGGAAGAATGTTATCATGAACTTTAACACTTAACATGCTAACTGAGCCCTGTAGAGTATGAGAATCAGACCTTGAGTAATTTGTAATTTCTCAGAGCACTGCACAGTCTGATCTTGGGGAGAATTTGATAGGACATCCACTCCTGGGAAGGATGTACTTGAAAATGAAAATTTTGGATTCTACGTGACTATAAATGCAAAACTAAATGTTTGATAATGTAACAAAAACTCAAAGTTTACTTGAGCTGTAGCAGCAGAAGCTGATTTGTGTGATGTGCCTTTCAGCTGTTATTATGACCACATGGAGGAGCTTGTAGCATGAAACAGATAGTGCAGTAACTGCTGCTTCGTGTTGTAGCCTGCAATTCTGTAGGAACAGTAAGATGCATCCAGTTCAATCTAGCTGTATAGCTTTAGTGCGGATTGTTAAATTTCATAGCGTGATGGTTCCTTAACAGATCTGAAAATTAACTAAGAGACTTCAGAAGCTCCACATGCAGTTGTAATCTACTCTCAAAGAGCAGTTAAGCTATGACCCCATGACAACATATTTAGTTTGTCATAGCACCTTGAAGTGGATTCATACATGGTCAGTTAACGCCCATAATAAATTTCAGAAGCAAACATAGTTCAGGGTGAAGCATTAATGTTCATCTTTGATGCATGGAAGAAGAAGTGAACAGTGGTAGGTATGTGTCTGTCTTTGAGAGTCACCCAAGCGAGTGGTGTGTAGCGAGCCTGTGGGCCCCTGCTTCAGCAGGTTGCGTTTGAGAGCTGCTGGTGCTGTGTGACTGTCCTGCGGTGTGAGAGTGAGGAGCTGGAATCATCCGAACCCCCTGCTGCAGCTCCAACATCTGCTTGCCCACCATAACCAATCAGAGGGGAGAGCTCAGAGCCGAGACAAATCGGCCTGTTCGGTGATCTTTTCAAGGGATCCTGGTGGAGGGGTCAGAACAAAAGACAACCCCCGCCACCTCAAAACCCTCCTGCTGTATCCACCCTCTTCATCCTCCCCACGGCCTTCTGGCTTTGATATTTTAGACTCCTGCATGGAGGAAAAGCCTTCCCTGTTCATACTCTCTCACACACCCCATGTCCACACAAATACTTCACTGGGTCATGACAGAAAAATGACGTTAGTTGAAGTATCCTAAGCATGAGTGACATACAGTGCATTTGTGCGAGTCCTTTCTTTTCTTCGCTTTCATAGGACAAATTGAGGTATTGAGATGCGGGAGTTTGTTGCCCTCATCTTTTCAAACTATCTATCTCATTGCTCATCTCTTATCTAGACATTCTGGCTCTAAGCTGAGATAAACTCTGACAGCCTGAGGATACGCAGGCGTCAAGCAAGCCGATAGGCAAAGCAACTGCAGTTTTCCAATATGAGATAAACAGATATGCAAGTCACATAATAAATCACAGTCCTTAAGATCCTGAGCTGGTTTTAAGGCCAGTGTTACATTTTATTTGTGAAAACAGACGCAAAGACTGAACCAGACGGCCTGGATCCAGACAGTCTATCCTCTGGCCAGCCCATCTAAGCAGACTAAAGACGCGACTCCCTTTGAACATCTGAGGAATTGGCAGAAGTGCACGAGGTAATTATGTGATACTGTAACAGGGAGAGAGAGAATGAAGAGACAGAGGGCATGTGTGTATGTAACAAAGAGCCTGTTGGTACAGTGGATGCCCGCACAGGGATGACATTCACTCCATCTCGGTGATAGTCCGTGACCAGCTAGAATTACCTTGTGCTGAAATCTGGCCATATATTCCATTTGATGCTGCTGCTTCTCAGAATGACTTCAAACAGTAAGAAGTTGAGCTGTTTCTGCCAAAGGTTGCTGAATTGAAACATATAAATCATGCTGAACAGATATACAATACCTCCATTTCTCTGTTCCTGAATGGCTCTTCCTGATGCTCACAGAATACGTGTGAAGCAGCGATTTTAGAGAGTGAGGCGGGGATTGTTGCTCTTTTGTGATGACTCTTCAGTGAACCAAAAACCAGATAGATAACAGGATCTTTTATCAATCAAGTACATAAAGCAAACAGTAACCAGCAGTGCACAATGGCTGTGGTTTACTTTACTCAGTTTGATCTCTAAAAGCATCTCAACAGTGATCGGGCTCATTAAGAGGAAGGCCTGCTGGGTTCTGGTTTCAGAGCAGATGTGCCTGGGTATAGGGGTCCACCTGATGAAGCCTCAGCCAGCTGCCCTCCTGAAACAGGTGTCTAATGGCTATAAAAATCAGGTTCGCTCAGTTCACTTGTGCTTTTTGAATTTGCACATTAGTCAGTCCTCTCCCCTTTATCCTCTGCTGTCAGTTCTTATTTATCTAATTGGTGTTACTGGTGAAGAAGCACTGACCCGCCGCCCTTCACCTCTTCCAGCAACCTTTCTCCCTCCTCCACACGGCCCTGCCTTGGCCCTCTCCCCAGCCCTTAGACCTCATGTCTCCGACTCCATACGTGCAGGCCCGCTGCTAATTTTATGCGCTTCTGCACATTGAACTCTGGTTAACCCCTGGTAGTGATGCGCTTCGCTCCTAACAGATCAGAACTGGCTGTCTCATTGCTGAGAGACTGAAGGGTGCTGTAGATTCATAATACTGACCAACAGAAACAAAGAAGTCGAGTTTGAAAACTTGTTCAAACCAAGCATCAGAATGGGGAAGAAAGGTGATTTAAGTGGATTTGAAAGGCAGCAATTCACTGGATGATCCCATAGGTCTGAAGAGAATTCTCAGACTGTTTCAAGCTGTTAGAAGGTCAACTATACCTACAATAAGAGCATCTCCGAACGCACAAAACACTGAACTTTAAAACAGATGGGTGACAGCAGAAGAAGACTATATCGGCTGCTTCTCCTGTCAGCTAACAACAGGAAATTGAGGGTGCAATTTCCAAAAGCTCACCAAAAGTGGACGCAAGAAGATTTTTACAAATCTTGTCTGATAAGTCTCATGCTCTGTTGCAACATTCAGATTGTAATGTTTTGGTGTAGACAACATGAAAGCATGGATTCATCCCATTTTTGTATCATGTTGGTGGTGATATTATGTTGGCACACTTTGAGCCCATTAGTACCCTTAGCATTGTTTAAATGCCACGGTCTGGCAGAGGATCAAAGCTGACCATGTCCCCCTTTATGAGCACAGAGTACCCATCTTCTAATGGCTGCTTCAGGTAGGACAATACAGTGTCACAAAGCTCAGATCATCTCAGACTTGTTGCTAAAAACATGACATCGAAATCTCAAATCTTGTACTCAAATGGCTTGCACAGTGACCAGATCTAAACCAATAGAGCACCTTGGGATGTGGTGTAATGGGAGATTTACATTATGGATTTGCAGCCTACAAATCAACCAAGTGTTGGCATCATATTAATACTTGTTAGAGCTAAAATCTCTGACGAATGTCTCCAGCACTTTGTTGAATCCATGCCATGAACAATTAAAAATTAAGTACATAATAAAGTGATTAGTGACTCTCAGTACTTGCAAAGGAGAATTCAGAGAACATTTCACGGTATCAGCTATAAGCTATTCTGGCTGTTATGTGCCTTTGATTTGTCAGTCGTGCTGAAAAAGCTGAGATAGGATTATCTCGGTCAGTGAACTCAAGACTGTGCATTATGACATTTAGTTGACAATGCAAACCATGGCAAAGAAAAAGAAATCACGAATTCCTATAATTCAGGGACATTACATCCACAAATTTAGTTCTTAAATCACAGTGACGTCCCCAAGATTGATAAAATGCTACCAAAGGCAAATCCCACATTAAAATTCAATATTTACGCTCTCTTTTTTGTGCCAGGTTTTCTGGATGCAGAAATACAAACATGGGTTCGCTTCCATATATGTGACACTGTCTTAAAAATGGGCATAAGCACATTTGTTTTCAGGTCTGGTCTTTCCAGGAAGATATTATTGGTGTTTACTGGATTTCAAACATTTAAAGTGACAGAAATAGTTAAGAAAAAAAAAAGGGGGGGGGGGGGGGGGGGGCTTGGAGTGGTTTTGAATGTCGCACTGTCAGTTTTGAAAAGTTAATATGCAGGTGTGGTCAGATGTTTGGGGAGGTTGGTTTCCATTGCCTTAAGAGCATCTCAAACCATAAATAACACTTAAAAATATCACCATAAGCCAAGTGGTTATACACAGTACTCTGTTTCCTCAAATAAAGCTTACTTACAGACCTCATAAGCTACAGAAAGAATCAGAATACGGTGCTGATTCCTAGATTTATGTTGGAAGACCGAACCATCAACATGCTGAACAAACATGCATTTGAGAAAAAAATGTAATCACCTAGCTTAGACAAAACGTGAAATGTCTCTGGCTAGGAATCTTTAAACTAAAATGGTTCACAATTTACACCTTTGGACGCTGTAATCTATATGCAGTGCTCCAACCTGTCATACGCAAGAAGAGGAGAAAGAACCATGTGGTTTTTCAGCACAATTAAAGGACTGGGTTGGGATAGCTCACAAGGTCACAGAGAGAGCAAAACACTGCCCTGCTGGATAGAAATATCGAAATACCTGACATCAACAATGATATAAAGACCAGGAGAGACAGACAGTGTGGAAGTGTGGAAGGCTGACAGGAAGAAAGGCCTGATTTTACTGCGGGAGTGTTAAGAGGGAGTTTTGAAATGGAGAAAGCAGAGAAGACTAGAGCAAGAAGGAGGAGGGGGAGGAGTCGAGCGGACTGCCTGAGAAACGCAAACTGGCCCACTGAAGGAGTTTCAGTCAGGAAGGCACAGTGGCTGGTGGGTAATTTATAGCACAGAAAGGCTTGTAGGGTGAAAAACATTATTTTAGCGGCCCCCACATCCTAATAGAAGCCAGATGTGGAAGGATTAACAAAGACCATTCCCCCCTTCTCTTTCTCCCTCACTCTGCCTCTCCCTCTCTCACCCACCTCTCTTTCGTCTTCTCCCTTTCTAGCTCAAGTCCCTACTGTCTCATTTTCTTCCACTCTTCCTTTCATACTCAGTGTCAGGCTCGCCTCCACTACGCATGCATATTTTTCCTTCTGAGTGCGAGATGCACTGGGAATATGAGAGCAGTCAACACTCTGGTTTTTGAGGTGAGACTTAGGAAAGCATCAGTGAACCTCTTCAAACAGATCCTCTGTTTATTCCCGCTCCCTGCTCATGTGCAAATGGGTGCTTTGTGGTTGCTGATGTCACTTTACTCTAGGGGTTGGTCGGGGTTGCCAGGCCACATGTCAGGCAGCAACAAAACAGGCTGGCATCACTTTACCCACTGCTATCAGGATGTAATTTGTTTCTCTTCTCAGTGAGCTCCCCGGGCCACTTTAAAGGTCTGATTATACAGTGGAGATACTGTTGTAATGCGGCGCCACAACCTTCAAAAGCTCTTTATAGTTGTGAGATGGTGGCAGCATCACAAAAGCCATTACCTGGCCGGCTTTGAAGAAAAACCAACCAAGCCACGACACAGCAGACGTGCTGAAACCCATATCGAGCGGGCAGGCCAAATGCAGGAGCTAAAGACAGTTAGATGAGAAAGTGGGACAGATGTTTCAAGTCTGTTTGAGTGCATTAATCACTAAAATGTGCTGAGTGAGAGTGCTGCCAATGAAAAGGTTCTGTGTTCCTTCCAGCAGAAAGGTATCGGTTCCAAAGTCAACACATTATGCAAATTGGATACGATTATTTTCGCTCTTCCCTCAGCGCTTACATCATCACCTGGGAATAAAAGCTTGATGTTGCAACTTGTGCCGCAGCCTGAGAAGACCTCTGGCTGCGGGATGAAGGGTGTCGAGTCAGGGCAGGTGCTCCTGGGAAAGTTTGCTATGTGTGAGCTTTCAACAAGCAACTGTCTTTGCTCACATGTACTTGTTTCAGCTGCATATTTGCTATGGAGTGCATAGGTATGCACCTTGTTTGTTTGTTTTTTTACAATTCTCAACGTACTATTTATGCATTTGCATGTGTTTAAATGCGAGAATTTTACTAACTTTTTCGCCTGTGGTTGCTTGTGCATGTGTCACATGCGTGTGTGAGTCTGAAAGCAGCAGGGGCAGGAGCTCAAAGAATGACAGCGTGTCTGTGGCGGTCAGAAACTCAAACCCTCTGATCTCGTCTCAGAGTCTCCTGCCTCCCAGCTGTCACTGTGCCTCTGGCATCCCGCTCGGCCTCTCACCCCCTCCCGTTCCCTTTGAAGGCAGCTACCCAGGAAATTGAAAGCTGTTTTCAAACAAAGACAAGAGAAGAGAGAAGAGCACAGACACTGCAAAAATGGGTAGTTTGAAAGGGATGTGATGGAGAGGTTTATGGTTCAAAAAGTTCTTCATAGAAGTGAACTGAATTTTACTGTGAGTGCTGTTGTTATAGAGTCGAATCACTCTGAGAGTTAATCTTAAAGTTATTTTGTCCGATTAGTGTTATTAGAAAGGCTTGGTCCTCTTGTAATACTTGATCATCTTCACTAATAAATAGTTCATTAACCTTCACTTATTTACCAGTAATAAACAACAAAGCGGTAATTAAGGATTGCAATAATCATCTGATGTTTGTCTTAAAGCATGTGTAAGTAGGCAGATGGAGTGGTTGTGGTTTTTCACAAGACTGGTAATGTGTACTTTTTTCTCTCACTGGTTAGTTTAATTTTTTACATGTTTTCTTTCACTTTCAGTAGCTGTTTGTTTAGGTTGAAGTACCAAAAATCATTTTTTAAGATTTAGAAAAATAACAGTGATTAAGGTTAAAATGTGACTCAGTTCAGGTCAATTCAGTTTTATTTATATAGTGCTGAATCTCAACAACGGTTGCCTCAAGGCGCTTAATACAACAGCTCACTGCTGACCCTGAAAACACACTGGATGCACCTTGTCGTCATCAATTCTGGATTAAGACAGACTCAGCACACTAACAGCAATTTTACAGTGTTTATTGAACAGAGAGCTTTGGAGCTTCGGGGAAAGATTTAGCAGCGAGAACGCAACCAGTATCGCTGTTAAAGAGAAGAGACAAAGACAGAAGTAGTCGAGGTAAATTCAGACTGATTTTGTGATTAGAGTTATATGAGTGAACAGTCTTACTTGTCAGTTCCCACAACTGAACCACAGGAAGTGTTACAAATGGGAAGGCTGTTATCCAAGGTGACTGGTGGTGGGCAGGCAGGTGAGTAGCTGAACTCCTCTTTAGGAGTGCAAATAAACAAGAGCAGGCTTAGAATGGGCAACTAGGAGGCAAGCAGAGAAACGGGGTTAGTGAATGCAAAATACTAGAACTAAAGGTTATCAAGGAGGGGCCTGATTATCACCATACACGCGTTAACAGTCTGGCGGATTTCTACAACACCATCCAGCCTTTGAATACCAGAAGCTTGACAAGATGATTCAGAACACATGTGGAAGGACACCCAGTGTGGGGAAGCTCTGCCCGAAGGTGAACTAGCAGGAACCAGCCCACAGCTACACCTGAGAGAGAGAAAGATTTTACTGATTATATTTACTGATTACTTTTATTTTTTAGACAACTTGCCACAAATAATTAATATTTTTCAAATATTTTCTTCAGCATAAGAATGGTTAGTTGTATTTCAATATTTAGTGGCTAATAAAATGGCCAAAGAAATACATGCGCTGAGTCGTGGATATTCCATTTGCTCCTATATGATTAAAAATTGCATAAAAATTGATCTTTTGGGGATTATATAGATTTATTCCCTTTTCGGTTAAGATTTAAGGGTTGAATTGAGTTTACAGGTATAAACTGAGTTAAGTTAGCATTTCTGTCAAACAAGAAATCAGTTCAAGGAAGGATCGATGTCTGACGCTTGATAATTTCAGAAGAGTACTTCAGTCAGTTTTAGAGATAAGTCAGAATAATGTAATCAAATTTTCTTTCGCTATATACCCAGTTTCCTGGAAAAATCTTTGATGACATTCTGCCAGATCTGAAATCTTTGGAATATACCTGTCTTGCAATCTACAAAATATTTCATGATATTCATATTCAGATAAGACCCATATAAATATCTGCGACAGATCAGATCTCCCCATATTTTCTCCATAAATGTTATGGATACATGACAGGTTTATAAATTTGTAGGAATACTGCTGGATCATCATTTTTCATCCAGTGATACATGTACACTGTACAGCCAGAAAATTCCAATCACATGTGCAGAATCTATAGATGAGCTAAAACAACTTAAACAGCAGAGACTTTCCAACTGAACGCATGGATGTGTATCAGCTGAGCCATCAGCTGATGTGGGTATTGAGATCAACTGATCTGATTGATCTGATTGTGGCTGTGCTTGATTCCATGGCCTGCTTGAATTAAGAGCATGCTGGTTATCATAAATATGAAAAAGCACAGGAACTTCTACATTGACAATGTGGTAATAAGCACAAAAAAATTGCATTTGCATTTATAAAGGCAAACAAGACTGATATTAGCTGAGGATTTTATGCAGTCTATAAATACTTAAATACAAAAGAGGAATAGAAATCAAACATGCAGGTGAAGAAATAGAAAGACTGTGCTACTGTAGTAAGGAGTAAAACAAGTACACATGGACAAAGAAACAGGAGGTGTTGGTGTCTGACCATGTGTTCTCAGCGTTTCTGTAACAGATGAATTGGTGGCCTTTGACCTGACGTCCTGCTCGCCCTGAAGGCTTCAGGATCCTGGGGAGGCAAGCTCTGTTACAGTAAAGTTCCCTTCATACTTTCTCTCCACACTTCTCTGAGACAATACAGGAGTGTGCCAGAGCATCGGGGTTCCAGTAGCTCTACTGAGGTTTACACTGGAATAACATTTTCATGATCCGTGTCTCAGAGGACGGGAGCCAGGGAGAGGGCAGATGGTTGTGTGGTTTAGCCTAAGAGTGGACAGCCCAGAAGACAGGAAAACAAATAGTGATGGACAGGTGGGCGTCACAGGGGTGTTCAGCAGCCAGACTGGCAGTCGAATGGAAAGCAGCAACAGAGGATTCAGAATGGCATCTTGGCACAAAGGTTTAGACTGACGCTCGAGTCTCCCAGCCAACAATAATGTCTGCCTCATTAGATCTAGACCACGAGACCACGAGACTGACCGGTTGTTCCAGAGGGAAAAGAGCTTGTAAAGCACTCCTGGTCAGGACTGTAAAGTTTATAAACGTAACAGATGGGTTAACACGCAGTTAAATGACCAGGAAGAGAGCTTTGGTTCCTCTTTATGGCAACGTGAAACTCATTGTTATATTATGTCCAGTTTTTTGTGTCTACTCGTTTTTACTAGATTATCAGTCAGCATGCTTTGCCTTTACTTTGCATTAGTGCAGATTTTCAGTATTAAATTCATGTATGGTGATGTCATCTTGTCTTGTTTTGTATATTTTATTTACATCATCATACGTAGCCTAATAGAGACAATATCACCATAAACAAATCTGACGACATCAAAAGTAATCAGAGTTTAACAGCCGATAAACTCTGTTGTGGGATAAACTCTGTTTTCACTGACAAAAGCGCCAAAAAAGCAGAATTCAGTGGTGCTTTTAAGGGTGTGACTCTCTAAGAGATAGATAACTGTGGAAAGCTTTTTAAAGGTGGGTGAAGTGAAATGTGAAAAAAAAAACACTTAAAAGTAACTCTGACAGTGGATTTTATAACACGTTGTTCAAAAAGTCAGCACCCAAGTAAGTTTAATATCACCCTTCCTTTCCTGTCTGTGACATATTATTCTCTCAGATCATTTCTCTAAATGACTTATGCATGTCTGCCAGGATTTTTCTCAGATTACATCCCATTCACGAGTAGCCCCTTCACTGCATATAGCGGACTAAAATATTTGCAGAAGTAAACCATTACATGGGTAAGTATGAGTTGGGGAAAACGTGAAACCACGTAATTATGTACTAATGCAGCCTGAAAGGCTGGAGGGTTAATTCAACCGGCTTTAAATGTTAACACACGAGCGCAGGTCTCTTCTCTTTTTCACGGTGCCTGAGAGTGGACTCGGCTTGTTTTACAAGTAGTCAGACGTATTAAATATTTTTAGAAACTACAGAAATCGGACCATGAGAAGAGAATGAATCCCTGCTGCTGTGTGATTTTCCACTAGTAACTGGAAGTTGTTAAATTGTGTCCTCACATTTTATTATTTTGCTAAGAGATTAAATTCAGTTTCAGTCTGTAAATCTGTAACTTTGCCCTTGAAAGGAGGTCAAGAGTTCGCAAGAGTCTCTTATCACCTTCTTATGTGTCTACTTCTGCAGGTTGTCTCTATAACCTAAAGCCCGAAAGTTTGTAAAAACACCTACAGGTTGAAAAAAAGAGATTGTTACCAGTTTGTTATACCACACAGTCAACAACATTTAAGAACTCTTCTTTATATTCAAAGGAGTCACTTGACTTCAGGAAGGATTCTTAATTTACTTTTACTGAGAGTTTGAAAAATTGTCAGACAAAGGATTTATATCTGTCTGTTTTTCTGTCTCCTCCTGCATCTCCTCCTCCTCCCTCTAATCAACAGCAATAAGTTTTGTGACCTGCATCCCCAGGTGTGGAGGTGAGGGGTCAGAGCTTTATGGTGGAGTGGGTGGAGGTCAAGACATGCACTTCATGGAATTTGGGTGTCACCATGGCTATCACAATGAGGCAGTGAGAATGACAGGTATCCCCTGCGGGCTGTAAATAGCAGATATGCTCTCATGCTTACGGGAGGGGGAGCAGAGGGGGCTAAAAGTCTGGTGGAGCTCAAAACAGGAAATGAGTATAAGAGGGAAGCACAAGGAAAACAAAAACAGACAAATGGGAAAAGATAATTGCATTTGAGGAGGAAAGGAATGCCACCAGCTGAGGAGCAGAATCTCATATCCCACTTATAAAACTTTGCAAACCCAAGTTCAACAGTTTATGACGACTCAAAAGCTCCTCCGGTCATGTCTGTTTCTGTAGAAATATCTGGATTAGTCTTCAGCTTTATTTATCTGTGCATAAAGTGGAGAAAAATGATAAGTGGATCTGACAAAAATATGTTTTCGAGGGCAGTGATGAAAATTACAGAAGACACAAAAATGATAAATCGGTGCAGTTTGAGCAAACACGGTGGAAAAATGCAAAGAAAAAACAATAAATGGAGAAAAAATGTAAAACTGGGACATTTAAGATCACATTCGCATTTTAACCAGAAAAACATGCTTCCAGCACGTACGCAGAAACACACTAGTACTTGAACACTGATCATCCAGACGGTGCAAGGACGCAAGCTTGGGTCGGGGCCAGCTTTATTCCAGAAATTATGCTCGTCTGGTTTGTCAAAAAAGAGGAGCTAGGAGTGTAGCCGGGGCATGGTTTTTAAAAGTGTTTGAAAAGCAGAAAGAGCTCCAGCAACACTTCACTTTGGACCAAGTGCATAGGGGACAGATGGAGTGTAGTGGAACATATTTCTCCTGCAGGTCTAAGCTAACACAAATGTAGACGCAGTGTCAAAGAGATGTAGGGGGTACCAGAGGAGGGAGAGTGGTCAATATTGAAACAGTCATACCATGTTACTGTTGAGATCTCAACTACACTGTCATAAGAGGTTATTGTGGCATCATCTTTCTTAAGAACAATCTTGTGTATGTGTATTCTTTTCATTTTAGTGTTTTAAAAAAAGTACACACACCTTTGACTTATGAACTGACTGGTTCTGAATCATCTTCTGTCTTTTTCTGTATACACAATAAATCAACACAACTTGCCAAAAAGAAAAAAAGAAAGAAAAAGAAATCTAAAGTCTGGCTGGAAACTGGATACAGCAGCTTTTTCTGCACTGTCAGTTGATCCAAGAGCGCATAAGGGACTCAGGTGTATACAAAATAAAGAGATGGGGAGACACAGCGTATCTCTAAAGGAAAAGGGAGGGGGAGGTCCCTCGCCCACCCCCAGGGTAGGTCACAGTCCTTGGCCTGTGACCTTTCTCTGAAAGGAGGGAATTTAGGGGAGGGAGAAAGAAACATGTCTGAGCAAAGCGAGAAGCAGAGAAGCAGAAGGAACAAAGGCTCAACAGAAGCCAAAAGTCTATTTGCCTTTACTTAGAACTAAATCTGCACTGATTTTACCACACATCATGAATATCTTCATATATTGTTATTTCATATGACCGATTTTTCTCTTTCTTTCTTTCAGTCGGCTGTAGCATTATCAGAGCCACACCTGAGTGATGCTGTTCAGAGTCTGTCCACCCCTGGAGCCACTACAGACGTTTGTTCATCTCTGCTGTTCATCACTTTTCTTCTTTAATCTGCATTAAAGGGCCCGGGTGACCCCCTCACCCCTCATACATCTGCTTTAGAAGCCATGTGCCTTCCAGATGTGGAAATACCTGACCCCGAAACTGCAAAACTCCAAGCACTTCATGAATCCGTCAGTAGATGGCAGCGCGCAAGGTTGACTTTTAAAAAGCCAACCAGTGGATTTTGGTTTGGCTTATTTCGTGACATATTTGGGCTTTCATTTCATTTTCATTGGTATAAAACCAACTTGGCTTAATAAATAAAGATAGTAAGTGGTTTCTAAACATGACAGACCGGAAAATGTTAATATAAGGACAAAGTCATTCAACTTTTCTTTTGCTGAGAGTGAAAAGACTAACTGACTGAAAATATTAAAAACTCATAAATGACGATCATGATATAGGCCAAAGTAATTACCTCATTCCTTAAAAATAATGCCAGTGACAGTGTTTGTCTTGTTGCTTGTTAAGCTTCGTCTTGTCTACACCATCTCCTTTTCTACTCCAGATGTTCAGTGTCAACAAAAAGCTAATTGAGAGAAAGTTGTAAGCTATCTTTGTGTGTGTGTGTGTGTCTCCTCTTGGAACATCTGGCAGAGCTGCAGCAAGCAGCTGCTCAAGAAGATATTGCAATTATTTTTTCCTTCTTTAATATGAAAAAATAGATCCGTTCCCTCAAGGGAGATGAGGAGGAAGACTATTTAACGACAATAATTATGTCACTAAACGGTAATAAAAGTGGTGTCAGTAGGCTCAGTTCAGTTTGAAAGCATTGAGTTGGTGGTTGTGAGCTGAAGACACGATCCAAGAGTCAAACTTGGATCGTGAAAGTTAAGCTTTGAGGCCAAGCTGCCCTGAAGGTGCCTTAAGGCAATGAATTTGAAAAGCTCTTTGATTGCTTACAAAGTAGCTAGGAAACAGATACAAAGATGAACAACAAGTAAAACCTCAAGCGATCATCTAATATATATATGTATATATATATATATATGTATTTTGCAGCTACTGTCTGTATACTTAATACATTACGATGTTTTAGAGCATAAAACTACACGGCCCCACTGGCATGAAGTGAACTGTCTGAAGACAGTTTGGGATTTTACTCACAGTTTCCTAAACACTCAAAGAGACATGGAAGTAAACTGTGGCATGGCAGATCCCGACAGCTTTAATATTTAAATATTAGACTCATATCATAACTTGAAAAAAATTTGACAGGACTGGATTTGCCTTTAAGGACTCTCAGCTGTCTCCAGACACACCATGGACCTTTCCCAAAAAACTTCCCTCGTCTCCACTGACCAATCATCTGGGCTCAATTTTGCCTCCTAAAAAATAAGGGGCCCAAATAAGGGCTCTGAACTTTTTTCCTCGCCTGCTCCTCAGTTCTCTGTCAGTCCTTACGTACCGCTCTATCTTTCACAGATGCGGAATTTCAACCCATGCTGATCCGCAAATTCAACATATATGTATGGCTTTCTCTGTCAACGACCTCCACACCCCATCTCTTGTCATCACTCTTTATTAAGGAAGCGGACGCACATTTTCTCAGTCGCCAAAGCTTTCAGCACTACAACAAACTCCTTCCCTGTCCGATTAAGCACACTAACAAGCTTAGCCAGTCTGTGAAAGACAGATTTACCGCAGTTCCTCTGTGCTGGTAATTACTGGCAGAGTGCACTGTAACAATTCTGGTTATAAAACAGCTTACTGCCCTGTCACGGTCCACATCCCCACTGACCCTCCAACCTCCATCCTTTCTTCACACCCTCTCTCTCTCTCTTTCTGGCCTTCTCACTTGATCTCCTGCTCCCTCTCCTCCAGTTTAGCTCTGGCACCAGGATCTTCAGCAGAGCCAAAGAGCTAAGAAAGCCAAAGAGCTAAGAAAGCCAGAGAGCGAGTTCTCTCTTCATGGAGGGGGAAAATGCTGAGAACAAGTCAGAGTGAGAAAGGAGGCCATTGTAGGGGGCTGGCCTGGGGACAAGTCACCCTTTCAGATGCGGCCAGCCGTGTACAATGGCTAAACTAACATCACTGACATTTGGAGTTGCCCAAGCTTTAGAGTGAGAGGAATGAGGAGGGGTGGGGTTTACTATTAAGGGTGAGGAGGCTGGAAAGAGGAGCAGTGTTGGAAAAGGCCCTTCAGAGGCACCAGCCATTGATCAAAAAATCATGTCAGTGGCTGGGATCAGAGCAGCATGCCCTCTGTTAGCTTTCATGTGCTGGAGAAGCTGCAGGGTGGGTTGGGGGGACACAGAAGAATGGCATGGAGGAGGGGAGGACATACGAGATAGCCACCTTTTTCAAACTCAGTCCCAACTGACCTAGCTGGGCCCATAACATTAGCCCACCCGAGGCCACTTGGGGGGCCAAAAGGGTGATAGAGAACATGCAGATGCTTCATCAAAGCAATCAGATAGCACTGCTTGTTACACTCTATTGGTTGCCAGTAAGGGACATGGTGAATTTGATTAATGATAAAGTGGGCAGCCAAGTGGCCTTCATGGCAACTACTAATGAGTCCCCCTACTGCTCTTGACTGATATGGATGTGGCCTGTATCGATGACAGCAGTGGGCCATTAGGAGATGGTCTGTAGGTAAAATTCCACAGTAAATGGCTTCAGCTTGACTTGAGAGTACAGTCCTCTGTCCAGGAAGGCCATGCCAGTCTCTAGAAACTCCACACATCAGCCCAGTGAATTATCTTTTATTCAATAGTCTTTTTTTATTCAGATTGACACCATCTGTTCATAATCCAGAGTCCATATAAAATTATATGTGTGGCATTATGATATGTTATGCGGCACTGCTGATCAGACGATTTCCCTGGTGATACAACAGTATGGGAAAGATGGACAACGTACAGTTAGGTCTAAAGGTTTTTGCACATTTCTCAAACTTTTGCCTCTGTACACTTCCCTAATGGATTTTAAATCAAGACTGAGTGAAGTGCAGACTTTTAGTTTTAATTCAAATGGCTTACCAAAAGTATTGTTTTGATTCTTTGGGAATTACAGCCGACCGTTTTCAGGCAATTGATCAGGTGAGGTATGTTGCCCTGATATTCCATTACAAAATTAAGTAGATCTGAAATTGATTCCAGGTTTTGAACTGGAACTATTTGATAACTGAAGCTATCAATATGAGATCCAAAGAGATGCTGATACAAATGAAGGAAGACATAATTTGAACGAAAAAGCAAAATAAATCGGAGATAGCAAAAACTTTAGGAGTGGCTGTATAAACAGTCTGGTACATTCTTAAAAAGGAGGAATGATCTAGACAAAGAAAGTAGACGATTGTGGAATTCTTTCCTTGGTTAGGAAAAACCCCTTTAAAAATCCAGCCAAGTCAAGAACGCTCTCAAGGAGATATACGTGTATGATTGTCAAGGTCTGCAGTCGAGAGAGGCCTTCATGAATGGAAATACAGAGGCTTTACAACTGGTTACACTTAAGAACAAATAGACCAGATTAGACTTTGCCAGAAAACATCTAAAAGAGCCTGCAAAGTTCTGAAAAAAAGAAGCAAAATCTGCAGACAGGTTCTACTAGAATGGTTAAAAGAGACAAGCAGGGAGAAGGTGAGAAGCTTGTGGTGTGGAATATACCACACTATCTGTTAAACATGGTGAAGGCACTTTTATGGCATGGACCCAGACCACTAGTGCTTATAGATGCAATAAAGAATATATAAAAAATCAAAAATGTTTGTTAAACACCCTGAATTAAAGTTGAAAACGTTGCCATGCGGTGAAGCAGGACTCCTTGAATACAGGGAATTTATTTACAGTGAAAATGTCTAACAGCAGCAATCCCAAAACGACTCGATTCTACATTCGTCTTTAGATCCTCACTCCGTATTTACAATTTACTCGCCACTCTCTCCACACCTCTGCACCACAGGTTTTGTAGTCATTCAACAATCCAGCACAGACCACTCCTTAGTATTGGCTCGTCACAAGATCATCACAGACAGGTGTGTGATTACCTGCAGGTGTGCGGCACCAGAAGGCGGGAAATCTCCACTGAGACCTGCTACTGCACAAAAACCATCACTACCAGACACACACACACACACACACACACACACACATAAACACACATACTGGCACAACAGACGAATGAGGCAGAGAGCTTCAGCAAGGACAGACAAACCATGACAGAAATTGTGCCACTGTCCGAAACATTATGGATCTGATTTTAAAATGTTGATTTCAAAAGTGACAAGAAGCAAACAAGTGCTGCCACAAACAGACAAAAAGGGCTTTATGAACTTAAAAACGTAAAAAAAATCACTGAAAATGTAAAAAAACGTTTGGGCAATTTTACCTTTTTGCAAAACCACAAACGTTTTTTTAATTGAATTAAAACTCAGGTATTCTCATTTCCTAATGAGACTAACTTTTTTTTTTATTAGAAATTGTCAGCTGAAAACAATTCCGAACTCTCTGAATGCATTAAACTTCACAGTAACAATACACAACCACTAGCTTCTCTAACCAAATGAAAGTGAAGCTACTAGATGCCCATTAATCAAGAGATGGTAACTAAAAAATATCAGAGAAGCTCCATCCAAAATTTCACTGTCTGGAAAGTTGCTGTGAAATGAAAAATCACAGTTTCTGTGGAGGTCAGGACAAGAGCTGGAATATTTGGAGCAAGATATTTTCCCAATAAAACTGCACATCTGCTGGGCAGGCAGGAAAAGAGGAACTCACTTATTGCACTGGTCCATAGTCCACAATTCATGAACAAACAACAGTCAATGTATGGAGTCTGTAGAGTAATATTTGGATAATACAGAGTTGTGTTGAAGCACTGCAGAAAGACGAGGTTCAAGCTGTGCTCCTTGGCTACAATTACAGAATGTATGTGTTTAGAATGAAGAAGACGTGCCTAATGAAAAGAACACGTTGCTTTCTATTATCCATGGAGAGGACTTTGAGGTTGTACAGAATCTAGACAAAGAGTCAAGATACAGGAGACACACAAGGATAGGAAACAACCAAATTAAAACAGCAGGTGAAAGAAGACGAGGAAGACACTAAAAGCATCGACACAATAGGGGATGAGGACAAGATGAGGAAATGCAGGAAACAATAAGGAACAAAAGAAACAAACTGCAATTAAGTAAAGAGAGGGAGCAAAACTTAGGTACGTGAAAAAGAAACAGTTTATTACTGAATGTATGGGGTGAAATGCCTTAATTCCTGTATTATGTCTGTTTTTAAAGTTAATAAAAATCTTTTGTGTCTGTGGGGTGCTCTATTTACTAGAACATTTACAAAGAACATTCCTTTTAATCAACATAATTAAGGATTTATTTTATTTTAGTTAAACATTTTGTCCAGACAGTCAAAAATATATAGGCAAGAAATTTAGTTTTCAAACCTACTGAAACATAGAAAACATAATCATAACTTGTTTTTTAAACATGTATCACTTTCAGCATTTTCACAACTTTTATGTCCATTGTCAAATCACAAATGTACAAATGCAAACAGTCAGAGGATGTGAAAACGGCGCCACTGCTGAACGAGTACAAAGCTATACAAATAGGGAAGAACTGTATGACTGTACCTGTTATAAACATACTTTAGTTTAGTTTAGTTTTTTTAATTTCCCACAGCCTGTGTGAATATAATCAAAAGTCTTCATGATCTCCCTTTTTGTAAGCTATTTCCCACATTAACTGTTCTTTCTAGTACTGTGTTCACCTGCATGGAGTAGGCAGCAGGTGATGGAGTGAGTCTAAAGTGATCACAGAAGGAGCTGGCAGTACTGTGGAGTGGAAGAATGTTGAATTGTTGGCAAGAGAGTTTGACTTCAGGATCCAAATGCTAATCAGAGCTGCCAGAGAGCCAAGATTTTGATGCAGTTTCACCATCTTTTTTGGCATCCAGTTATCTGGTCAAACAACTGGGACAAGGGCTGCTGTGGTCTAACTTTTGCAGCTGGCAACATCTCCTCTCTCTCTCCGGAGTACACAGTCCAGGGTGCTCCAAGGAAAGGCCACATCAACACTCCCTGGTCTGATGACGTCCACAAGCCGAGCAAAGGCACCCACTTTGTTTAAACAAGCTTGTGCGTGCAGCTAAAAGGGGTAAATAAGGGTGGACCACCTAGCCTGTGGTGCACTGACTGCCAGCCTAGAAACAGCTTGGCATGGGCTCGTGTTAACGTATCTCTGCCTGGGCCGGGCTGTAGTATGTTAGCGTCACTGTGACAATCCAGTCTCCTGTTCGTCTCCACGCTGGGGCCCATGAGGGCAAAGTCCCCCTCCTCTGTTTATTCCTGTGATTCAGTGGAGGGAGCTCAGTCTTCTAAATGCAATAACAGCTGCTAAAAGCAACAAACCGAGAACCTGATATATACTCTGAAGGACTGACCCCTGCCCATGAATCAGACCCTAGACAGAAGGTATTGAGCATGGGTTATGAGCAGAGTTCCCTGCAGTGCCCTATAGATCTCCTTGTCTCACTACCTGGCTATTTTTGGGCCACCCTTTACCCATCAAACAGCCTTCAAATGTCTCTTCAGGCAAGAGGGAATGTTTCTGGGCTGATTTAAAGCTGACAATGTTTTGTGGTATGCCCTTTTTTTTTTTTTTTTGGTTGTTAAATTATATCGTTGTTTGACATTGTTGTTTATTTTTGAATCCAGTCATTTTCTGTGGTTCAGAATTCGTTCAAAGGAGGAATGCCTTGACAGAGTGTCCCAGATAGATCTCAAAAGGCATTTAAATTACACAGGGTGAAGCTGTTGATGTGCTGCCATAGCTGTTGGTGTGTTTGGACAAGAAATGAGGCGTCCGCCCATTTTACCCTTGTTGAAATGAATTGACATATGCATGCTGTGTGTGTACAGAGATTAACACACACTGAAACCCACGCATCGAGGGCCAGCGGTTCCTTCGTCAAGCATTCCCAGGGTGCATTGCTTTCTGACAGCTGTGGAGGCCTGTTAACACCCTGATCGCCAATGTGATTACGACTCTCTTAAGATACTGAACCACACGCAGCTCCTGTTGGACAAAGACAGGCCTGTCCCCACCGCCCAGGCGATCCTGACACAACCCCAGCTGGATCAGCCGTTGCGTTTATCTAGGCTCATGTCCAGCTCACCTTCTGTGTCCCAGGAGGTGAGGTGCACGGGGAGCTATGTTCCCCTTTGGCGAACAGGGCAGGGGGTGTTACAATTGCTACTCACACTGTATACAATCAACACTCATAGCATGCCAGGATGGGCCACCCCCTGAGCAAAGGCCACCCAGCGGACTTAACTTGTAGTTACACAGCTTAGTGCTGTTCAACGTTTTTTCCATTTGTTTATGTTTTTAGAGTTTTGCAGTCTGAGTGTTTCCCAGGATTTCAATGTGTATTTTCAATTTAATATCAGTGAGTCCAAACAGGTGATGGGAAATGGGTAAAACATCCCTTCAAAAACCGGGATGTCCTGCCAACACCTCAGTTCATCTGGCATAGACATTTCTGCAGGAGTGATTAAAAGTGATCTAATAGAAAGCACAAACCTGCAATTTTCTTTTTTTTTTATTGAGTGTCTCTTTTATTTTATTTCACTTGCAGGTGATCATCTCATTGAACAACTGTCTAAACTCTCACTAAGGGTAAAGAATGTCTACTGCTGTACAGTTGGAAGTTCAGCAGTGACAGCATGATGTCACTGAGGGGAAGGAAGCTGAACATCCAAGAAACAATTTTACTGCTGGGTGTGTGACCAGTGTTTTGACTTTTCAGACCTGACCGCATCCTTGCTTCATTACAGCAGCAACAACTGTATATGTTGGACATTTGTCAAATATGACATGATCTCCTTTAAACAAGAAGCTCGTGTGCACACAGTCTTTGGAAATGGAGACGCTGCCAGGTCTCTAATAGCTACAGTGCCACATGTAGCGGAAAAAATAAATAAAAGCTTGAGAAAAAACAAAGTATGCAATGTTATTTCTGAAATTAAACAAAAGCATATTTATTTGGTAATTCGGAGCCCACTTACCCAATCCCAAATCTCCAGCTTTTAGTCTACAGTAAAGGTCAGAGTCTGTCTGGAAACAATATAATTAAATACTCAAAAGTGATCAGTTGGTGCTCAGTTGGTCTAACAGGTCGTGTAATAACAGAATACTGTTTGTTTATATTCATTAACAATAATACTCTCCTGGTAGTTCCTTTAGGCTTTACACCCCAATTCCACAGTTTTTAGCAAAAGTCAGCAATTTTCAGTATTCTAAACCTTTAGTCAGTGAGTGGGCAGATTAATGCATGTTACTGAGTGAATTAGCTAATTTCTCACATTCTGCAGATGACAGCATAGAGATACTTGTAATAAGAAAATAATTACATTCACAGCTCACACTTTTTCCCCATCCCTGTGAGGCATTCCTGGTGCAGATGTACAAATTTCAGTCACGGTAGTTAGCATTTAGCTAGTGATACAGACGAGGAGTGAACATAAATGGAGTTAAAAAAAATGGTGACAGGTCATTTCAAATTTTCAAACTGCTCAACAAATATGACAAATATGTACATATGTAGAATTTTTTTACATTAAGCTAGCAGACAAATTGTTTCTGTGCAGTTTGTCTGCTAGTTAAATGTAAAACAGTGAGATGGAGAAAGATGTTTAAAAAAAAGACAGGAAAGGAGAGGAAGATGGGAAATTGTTTTCAAAGGTAAGTACTGTTCAGCAGATGACATTTGCTAAACATAAATCTTATAATAATATATAATCATATAATGTCTCAATTCATTTTACAATTTTTAAATAAATGATGTTTTGCTGAATTATGGTTTTGTAAAACATGGAAGATTACTGGATTTGTGTTATTCAGATGTTGCACGAAAATAGCAGACAGTGCAGTGGTGGCTAAACAAGCTACTTTACAGTACTGTGACAAAGTTTACAGTGATGCTCTTTGCTGAAATGATGATGCTCAGCATGCTGTGGTGTTCATGGTCAATGTTAAAACATACATCAATGGAAGCAAGCATCAGTTGTTGTTAGTGATGGTGCTAATTGGATTAGATTAGATGCAGATGCTAAATTCCATCTTTCATACCAGCTCTAGTGTCAAGTCTCCTCTGTACTGAAAGGAGCCAGTTATGGTGGTTCTGGTACCTGAGTAGGATGCCTCCTAGATGCCTTCTAGCTTCTAGGCCTCGCTATTCTGCCAGAAAAGCTGCAAAATAATGTAAAGCCTTTCAGGTTTTGAGCTTTTGTGTACCAAATATGAACAACAAATATTCAATAAATTTATTTTATCGTTAATTTTATAGACAGCAAATGTCTGTTTTTTTGGGGGTTTTGGGTTTTTTGCTTGAACTTGAAACACCTGAGCACGATTATGTTGTCTAAGTTCAGATCTGATCACTGACCTTGAGCTTTCTGTTGACATCTCAGGGAGTATTAGCAGCCTTGACTGAAAACAGCACTTCCTGATCAGAGAAACAGGAAGTCGCCTGGAGCAATCAGACAAATCAGACGTCTCTTTCTATCTGCCTGCTCTCTTGTCATTTGATCTCAGTTCACAGAGATCGTATGCTGTGAACTGTTCTGGCCTAGTCTTTCTGTTCCAACAGCATAATTCAATTGTCTTTTTATCCACAGGCGATGAATAACCTCTGAATAGTAAATCAGCACCACAGCGTCTCATCTCTGGACTGGAGCGCAGCTCTAATGGGTCCGCAGGGGCTTGGATGGAGCGAGACCAAGCAGGCTCCATTCCATCCCCTGCTGGTGCAAATCAAAATAAAAGCCCCTCTGAAAGCCCCAGCATGTGCGCAAGTCATCTGAGGCCCCGTCGCGAATAACCCGAGAGAAAACACATCCCCAAATTTCATTCACGTATTGGCAGGCAGACAAATCAAAAGTGTCTTCCTGTCTCAAGCACATCCACTCAATCTTTACATTGTGACTGGCTGCACAGGGTGTGATAAAAGACTACATATTTACCAGAAATGGTAAATGAAATGTATGAAGATGATGATCCTGTGACCGCTGAGCAAAGGACAATTCCCCGCACTTCATTTCAAAGTATTAAATACTGATCTTTGAATATATTTGCAACGCCTAACATAAGATGACTTTAACAGGTGAGTGGCCATGCAATAGTTTTTGAAAGAGGTGTGATCCAAGAACTCACTGGCTTCACGGCTGATCACATCACCAAGTGGTGTCTGGTTTTGTGCATCTCTCTATCCATGCATAAGATTTGTTTATTCAGTCCCCCTACAAAAATGGAAGCAAACAAAAAAAACAAGAAAATTTAAGAAAACATTAACGAGGTTCAGTGACTGAACATCGCAAAATTATGATTTCTAGTATTGCCAGGGTTTTTCTCAAAGATGCTATTATTATCATCATCATTATTATCATTATCATTATCATTATTATTATTATTTTACAAAAATGTTTTGTAAAAATGTTTTGTGTTGTTCAGTCAATGATTCACAATAAATCTGAGTAAATTATCAATGATTTTGCCGTGCAGGTGCAATTGGTTAAAGGTTTCTTCAGTTAAATTCTTCAATTCTTTGCTGTCTTTGATGTCATTTATTCATTCTGCAGTTAATAATTAGTAGGGATGGACCAATCCGATATACATTATCAGTATCAGTCTGATCCTCACCTAAATTACTGGATAGGATATCGAGGTGGAAAAAAAAAAGTAATCCGATCCATTAAATATCCAAAAATACCTCACAAAACCTGCGACATGGCGTAACCCAGGTAGTGGCCTTAGCATGTTGGAGCAGTGTGCCTCACCTGATAGAGCGGCTGTTGTGTGTGGTCTGGAGTTCACACTGAAAGTGTCTGGAGCCTCGCTACGTGCTGCCAAACCAGGTTTTGTGCCAAGGTAGGTATCCCCGACAAAATTTGTTCCCCCTGCGTCATGAGCATTTCCTGGGCACGGAGTGCAGATCCAGTTACTCTGCCTCCATTACAGACAATTAGACGTGGAAGTAGTGATGTTTTAGTTTTGTAAAAAAGTGAAAAATGAGTATGAACTTGTACAAAATGAAGCAAGACATTAAAAAAACAGTTTCATTGATTATAAAGTAGACTATATCGGATTCATATTGGTATCGGCAGATATCCAAATTTATGATGTCAGTATCGGCATCGGATATAAAAAAGTGGTATTGTGCCATCTAAAATAATTAGTATGGCCGAAAGTTGCAAATTACTTTGTGCACCATATCATAAAGTGTGCAGACCAAATGCAGACACAGCTTCCAGGGTACATTACAAACAGCTGAATGGGATTCAGTGAAGTCAACCCCTCCCAGAATTTGTGAGGTGGGCAAACAATATTTGTTTGCTTCAGTTGATAGATATTACTGGAGAAATGTTATACCTGAAATTAGACTTGTCTGGTACACGCATAGAATCTATTGTTAAATATGTCTGTGTTTGCTTTTGTTAACTCTCACAAAGTTCATTTATATTTTATACAGTATATGCTGTCAAAGCAGATTTGTGTCCCTGCAGTGTACTGATGGTGCTTGTGGCTACCATACACCAAGACTTGACTTTCTGTATGTAAATGACTGTGTTTGCATGTGTGTTTAATGAAGGGGTGTCTCTCAGCAGCAGATGTTGGTGTTTTGTTAGAATAATTTGGTGGGAATTTTCATGAGCTCCACAGAGCCACAGCTGGGCTACAGGTGGGAACAAGGGGAGATGGATGGATGGAGGTGGGGAGGGCTAAGTAAGAGCGGAACCCGGACCCCTTGGGGACAAAACTATGTTTGAGGCCAAAAACAGTCAGCGAGGCAGAAACAGACATATAGGGAGGTGGGATTTGGCAGTTTTTGCCCGACTTATTATACCCACATACACCATGTTCTGTATAAAAAACGTCAAACCAGGTTTGCATGTACTCTACATTTGCTGACTTTTTGTTCCTCCTAAATTTTCAATATCAAGCATGGATGCACCTTCTGACTGCATTTAAAACATGCTTAGATAAATGCTGTTGTATTTTTATGGATCGCACTGAGCTCTGTTTTAAAGTATATGAACCAACAAAAAAAAGAAAAGAAATTTTAAAAAGGAGGCAAGATATACAGAGTGGCAATTGCCTCAGCTCTTGGCAGGGATTCTAATTAAAACCAAACTTGTTTCCTTCAGTGAACAAACATGACAGGCGCTGAGCAGAAGAGCTTTTTTTTCCACTCCTGCCAAAATATTAAGTGAGTGCAGGTGCTCCAGGAATGTCTACAAGGGTGGGGGCAAGGCTGAGCTGACCTTTTTCTCTCTCCATTGTGTATGTGAGTCTCCATATGTGTGTTTATTTATGTATTTGAGCATGTGTTTCCTCCCAACCCTGACTGTTTTCACGCATGCTTTGGTAGCACGGCACAGAAGTACACCCAGCAGTTTGCCTTTGCTCCCTTCTGTAGCTTTGACGTGTTAGAAAGCTGAGCAAAAGCAAGCGACTGTTACGTTATTCGGGAGAGACTGGGGACTGCCCTAAGCAGGACCATATGCAAGGGTCCTGGCAATTCCTAGGCCTGATTGAAGCAGGCTCAGTAGCCCCACTGGAGCCACAGACCTGACAATTTCCTCTCTGCACCCCATCAACACAATGAATATCGTACACTACATCACTATTCGATACAAACTAATCTCTGCCATAATTCCCAGGTCATATACAAACAATGAATAACAACCATTTTAATTCAGATTTTTTTGTGCCTCTCACTCATTAAGGAGCCATCATAGCACCAAATCAGTAACAGAACAGCACCCCAAGGGGTCTAGCTGTCAGCCATGATTGAATTCAAGCTTTCTGCTTGAGAGACAGGCTTTCTAATCACTACTCTACCCTGCTGACTCGATAATTGTTCATTATTCATTATTAATGTCCATCCATGGCAATAACTCACGCTCATTAGTGAAAATGAACATTTATTCAGTTCCGTTCCTGGAAGTTCACGATTACCAGATTGTACCTTCTACCAATCAGCAGTGGAGGGGTTTAGAGGCTGGAGGAGTTGAAGGCCTCCAGTGCAGGTGGGGCAGGATATTTTGACAACTTCCTTGAGGTCAGAAATGCCTCACCAAAGAGGTGATGGGTACAAGCGGACACCTGGCCCAGACTGACACCTTGAGCCAGACAGCCAGGTGAAGTGCCTGAGGACAGCTCCCTAAAATTAGGCTGCACTGAAAAAGAAGTAGAAGCGATTGGTGGATTTGAGTTGTTTTAATGAGTAGGCAAAAAGGAGTTTCCATAGAAGAGATGACCAGAAACAAATGGACAACATAAAGCCTGATATTTACACTTGCTTATCCCTAGCTTTACTGCTTCATTTACAGTCACTGGATTCCAAATAATTGTCTTTAAATTATTGTTACCTGGCTCACTAGAAATGGTGCCCAAAGCACATCGAGCAGAAGAAAAATAATCTAAATATAAGAAGTAAGAAGATTTCTTTTGCAACTTTGGACTGCTTTCTCAATGCAGATGCTATTTTTACATCTCTTAGTTAAATCTTGTTGTGTCTTTTTGCACTTCTGCCTCTGTGATAGGCGATGGATGTCTGTCCAAACAGTCCTTCAACTTGATTTTCATTTTCAAGAAGTCGGCAAGGTTGCAGGAAACCAAAACTGGTGAGTGGTGTGGGTGGGGAGTGAAGATTGCAGGCTCCTGCACATGCACTTGCAGGCTAGGAAATGACTCTTCACCTGAAAACTTGATCATACCTGGAGACCCAGCACTCATCACCACGATGTGGAATTCGGGTCAGTTTGAAAGGAAATGTTGTCTCTTAGCATAGCTGTGGTCTGTGGTCAGATTGGGGAGTTTACAGTGTGAGTGATCAGAATAGGACTTACTCAGAGGAATATAAAAATAGCAGCTGCTGGAAACTGGTCATGATGCCCTTAAATGTGACTTTGGTCAAATTTAAATCAATTTTGGTTTTAAGGACCTGTGCCTAGATCCTTTTGATCACATCTAGTAGGCTTTCACTTACGCATCACCTTTCAAAAGTACTTTACCATGTTTCTCATTCACACCATTCACACACCAATAGTAACTGAGCCGGCAAGGATGGCGCTGGCTTACCTTCAAGCAGAGGGCCAGAGATCAAAGCACCAACCCTGTGAAAAGTGAACACGTGCAACTACTATTTAGATATGCACACGAGAGCTGACTCACTGTGCTGTTTTTTTAAATGGTGGTCATCCAAATTATACTTGTTTGTGAGTCATTTGGGAATCATGAGTGTTTTTAAAGATGTGAAAATGAAATGCACATGGGGCAGCCCAGCCCAGGTTTAGAGTATCATTCTTGCACATGTATTCTGTCTTGCTTCTACTAACTTTCAGACATCTTCTCAATAGAGGATACCTCCACCTCTCCAGACTGTGTTCCACCTGCACTTTGCTCTAACTGCAGATTACAGTGTTGTCGGTAAACATCATAGTCCATGGAGACTCCTGTCTGAGCTCATCTCTCAGCCCTCACGCCTACCACACACCTGACCACTGTCTCTGTGTCCGCATACATAAAAAAATCTTTAATTCCTCTCTTGAATAGTAAATTATTCTCAGGCCTTTATGACTAGATATAGTTTTGTATAGATGATGAGTTATTTGCAAACAAAAAAATTGTTATGTTTTGTTCTTTCTATTCCTTTTTATTTTATAGAGCTTAAATTGTATTATATTTTCATCCCCACAGGGTCATACCTGTGCATTGTGTGCCACATCATACTGTACTGTATATTCCAGTACTTTTTCAGAAACATGCAAGAACACCAAACATGTTACTGCTGAGCTGCACTGCATTTGGTTACTAAGCCAAAATGACATGTGTTCATGGAGTTTACGTTTTGTATATTTAGATGTAAATCAGCAGCTCTCTGTTTGAGTAACATTTACATTTTTTCTTATCAGAGATGGACAAATGTCACAAAATAAAGTCTGTAACTTTCTTTTAAATTATAAAGAGAAATTAGTTTACTTAATTTAAACCACCACTTTAGGGTAACCCTGTTCTACCCTCCCTGGCTGTGGTTAAGTGCTGGCTCTCCTGGTCATGTCTGCCTCTCACATTCCTCTGGAGTCCCGCCTCGCAGAGCCAGGCGTCTTGGCACAGCACTGACAGGGAATTTTCCACAGGTCCTCGGTGGACAGGCTACACAGGCCTACCTTTGTCTGTGCCTGTGCTCTGCCTCCTTCTCTTCAGGCCTTGCTCTTTCAGAAGCAAATACACACTCACTGTATGCTATATCACACCCACAGAGACTCACAAATATACACACGCACACACACACACAGCAAAGACTGACATTAAGCCAGGTCCAGATGTTGGCATTTAAAGTCTATATTTTCTCATTCCATTCTCAGCCATTTGGCCCAAAGTTGCATTTTGAGTCTCTTAGCAGTATCACATAAAATAATACATAGAGTGAAATGTGTAAAATCAGTTTACAGCTGTAGTCTCATGGTACTGACGTCATTGTTGGCTTTATTGATTGTTCATAGGAAGTCTGTGGGCCATTGGCAGGTGCAGCAGGTCTGATATGGACGCCACAGACACATGAAAAAAATCTCAACATTCACAAAGAAAGGCTCCTTTTTCAAACAGGGAGCAGTGCCTTCATCTTGTTACTGAGAAAACAATAAACCACTGCTGTGTATATACATACAAGTCTACACATGTCTTCGATCTATACACTGATTGATATATTTTCATTGATTCTCAAATACAAAAACACTTGAATGCTATCTGGCCCACATAAATTGATTGCAGTGTTAGTGAGATAGCTTTTTAGATCAAATTGAATGGCCTGTGCACAGTGTCTCACTCTGTTACAGATATGATAGGCTCTAACAATCAACAATCAAGCAAAGTTGGATGGATGGATGGATGGATGGATGGATGGATGGATTATTATTATTAAATCGGCTTTGCTGTGGTTCAGTGATGCAAAGCAAACTTAAGTTTATGACATTTAGAGTGATTTTAAGTAGTTTTGAAATTTTAAAGGTGGACAATACTAGACAAACACAAATGCTTTTAGGTGTTTTTAAAGTGTAGTGCATTCACAAGCCTAGAAGTCAAGGTTAAAAATGTCTGTTAGTGTTTAGTAAAAAGTGACCTGATCAGAGGCTCTTGGGGATTATTCCCATGTAAAGACAGAAGCTTTTCCTGTAGGCCCTGCTTGATACCCGCTGGGCTGCTCTGAGGCCCCCTGGTGGCAGGGTAATTAAAGTACCATAGCCCAGCCAAGCTGCAGTAACACTCCCAAATCCACAGAGAATGACCAGAGCCATGGGTGCTCCTAATCCAGTTTGCGGCCATCGGGAACTACTCCAGTCCCAGCCGGAAGACAAGGAGGTTGGGGACCATGAACAATAGCCCAGTCGAGGCAAAGGGAACAAGGGAGGGTGGGAATGAGTGAGAGTGAGGGCGAACCTGTATTCACCCTCGCTCCATGTCTCCCTCTGTTTTACTGCTTTAGTTGGAGAAAAACAATCTGCAGATCCTCCCTCTTCTTTTTTACCATTGTCATGGCATGTCTCACAGGCTCAGCCTCCATTTTTTAATTCAGTCAGTTCACTGAACAGGAAGAGTACAAGGCAGTAAAGCTTTCAGCAAATGAACAGCCAGCTATGGTTGATTTTCATCTGTAATGGACTCAAGTCACACAAGTGTTTCATAAGTTTGTTATCATAAAAGTGTGATTTGGCATGCACAGAACTTGCAGAATAACTTGGTGCAAGTTCATGAACTCTGTGGATATAATTTGAATAGCACTAGCTGACCTATGCAAGATTATACCTTTAGCATTCACATTCAGAGCACAATTTGTGTAGCCTCACATGATCTGCCCTTTTTCTTAACAAGCTAAACTCGTGAAATGCTCCCTCGCCAGCCTTTCTGCTCATACAGACCATAATCCCCTACCTTGGGAAGACAGAGCAAGGGAGAAAAGGGCACAGTGGTAATCCAACCTACAGGTTTGTCTCCCTCATCTATCCACTCTTCAGGGGGTTCAGACCGGCACCGCCCTCTACTGAACGCCATGGCACCGACCCAAAAAATCCAATTACATTCCTTCATTAACAAACCCAGCAGGACACGTACAAACAGAGCCCTATGCACAGCTGCACACTCAAACAAACACACATGTACACACGTGAAATCTGCACCTGTGTATTCTCCCACACTGTGGGACTGTAGACAGGACCGATGGCGCTGCAAATGCTTTTGGGAGTTTCCTGAGTCATTTCCGTCAAGGCTGCTGAAAACCTGCCTGTCCAGCTCTGCACAGGCTGAGCTCTGTGCTCAGTTTTCCATGATGCGATGGCCCCAGCGGACAGACACAACACTTTTTCTCGCTGTGACACCCTGTTACAGTAAGTGTACTACCTCATTCCTCAGGAACCCACTGCTCAGGCTCACTACCCCCAGGCTGACTCTACCACCAATAACCAGAAGTCAACATTTTAACATTTCAAAATTCTTCTTCTCTTCTTCTCACATTTATAAACAGCTGCAGCAAATTCAGATGAAACCCCAAATGTTAATATAGTATATTAACATTTCAAAAAGCAAACTTTATACTATGAACTGAAACTGAAAGCCCACCTTAAGGCTTATAGTTCAGCTTTTATTTCATCATGATAGCTTCTAATTATCAGGGCTGTAAAACCCTTTCTGTTAGGGAGCACATTGCTCAGTGAAAAATAGGCTGAGACAAGGAAAATCATGTCAGTAACAAAGTACTCTCACCCTTCACTCTTAATTCCCACCTCTACGCTCTGGTTCCTCTGGTCAAGACAAATAATTACAAGCGTCATTTATTCCAACACTAGTGAGCTGTAGCGGGAAATCCAGTATAATTAGGAATAACTGTAAATGTCTTAATTGCTCTCACTGAACCATGATGAACCCCATCTCCCATTTTACTGTTTATGATGTTTTGTGCTCTTCTAAGCTGAATAACGACCATTGCTCACTTCTAGGGCAAACAAATCTCAACCATGATGCTTTTATTATAATAAATTTCACTGGCCAACATCTCTGTGAGTTGTCTAGCCCCAGAAATCCTGAAATGTAAAAGACGTCAAACCCTGGCCTGGGAGAGGTAGCAAGGTCGGGGAATTACGCGGGTTGGGAAGCTTATTGAGAAATGGCAGGTTGGCAGCTGGCTAAAGGCTGGTATCCAGACTGGTGCTGGCCAGAGTAAATTATGCCTGGCAGCCTATTCCCATACATCCACCCTGCTATCCCTTCGTTTCACACATACTGACCCTCCAAATAGAAATGGAAACAGTGTGCTCACATTAGAAGTCAAAACAGAAAGAAGTTTGCACTGTGTTCCCTCAGCAAGGAATGTAAAATGCTTGCCACATTTTCTTCAGCTTCTCACCTTTGATCCAACACATCCCTGCAAAAACACAAGGGAGTAATTATCTGTGGCATCCTGATTAACTGTCACTTAACTGGTCAGGTTTGTAGTGTAACCTCTCCTCCCGTGATTGCCTTTTCCTTGACTGATGGATCAAACTGTGTCAGCTTCTTCAGGTAATCATCGCTCTGCACTAAGCATAAAAGCTGTATACAGAAGTGCATTTGGACGCACAACACTACTAATAATTGGATTTCATAATAACTGAGAATGCTGATAATTCAAAGGTGCTTTAAGACAATTAGTATATACGTAAAGATTTCTGACGCCCATTTTGGCATCATAATAAAAAAATTCATTTTACACCACTTCTAACAGATGATATTTAAAAGGGAGATCAAAGCACAACCTCAACATCATTAGTTGCTGTGCACATCCGTTTCCTCTCTCATTTTTCATGCCTCTGTCTTGTTGTGTCAGAGCATGAAGAGTGTTAGTCCTCTGTCTGAGAAGCGCTCTCTCTCTCAGCAGCAAACCCCCACATTCCAGGAGAAATCGCAGAATCAACAGCCATGAAATTCATTTCTCACATGGCCGCATCTGTGCCTCCTAATCATAACCTGGACTGACAATTCAATCCTGTACTCCAACGCCCGCTTCCTTCTCCCCACCCCGGCTTCCCCAATCACTCCCCATCTCTCACAAAACTCCCTCACCTCCTCCCCCCTCCTTCAGTTTCCCTAATTGCATTGCAACAACCGCACCCCCCTTGCCCCCCCCCCCCCCCCCCCCCCCCAAACTCATTAGGCCCAGCAAAAAACAATTAACAATGCCAACTTTAATTACAGTAATGGTCGTAAGGGAGTTAGTGACCTGGTTCCTCAGCACAGCTCCATCCAGCCAGCCTCCTAGCAGCACATCCACCTTCTGCATGTGGGATTAAAAAAACAAGATGGGGTGGAGTTTGGATAGCAGACATGGTGTCAGGGTCAGTCTGAACTGGCTGACTAATGGCTGGTCATATATGGTGATTAGGCTGTAAGAGGCTAAAGGGGGTGTCCAGTTTGGTCCCCTAGTGAGACTAAGATGTTTTCTGGGCCCTGTACTGGGGGCTGGGCCTCATCATCCATGTGCCTAGTATTTTATGAAAATGATGAATGTGTAAAGTCAGGTAAATTACTAAATTAGAGTACTGGATGATTACAGCAATTTGCTCTTAGCACTGCCAGCAGTGTACATTCCAGGCTGCAGCACACAAGGTTGGCAGATCCCACATCTCTGGGCCTGCAGGTGAGTGAGGAGGAGGGTTGAGAGTGGTGCAAGTTTTGGTCAACATGAAGCTTTCATGGAGGTTAGACATGTGCAGCCAATATTAAATTCTTGGCCTGATGCAAAATAGACCTGTGGAAACATAAAAAAGATGACCCTTAAGAAGGAAGACATTTAAACATACACACTGCAAAACTATAGCAATTATTGTAGCTTGTATAGAAGAACAAATACATTTTTAAGGGGCTTTCTGAACGCCATGTGCCTGAGTGAGCGCACCGTTGTCGGCTCAGCTCGGAACTAAATAGTTTAATAAGCAGCTAATAATGCGTTAATTCTGAGCAGAGCACAGGAACAGCCAAGCAACCATATAGGTTAGAAATAAATGAACATACTACTCTGTGTTTATGAAATTTCTTCCCTACAGTTTGAGCCCTAAAAGGAATTAAATTTTACTATAAAAGTAGCTCATGTTGAACTCACCACCTAGATCCAAGGTAGGGAAATCTGTATAACCAATATATATAACCACACATATAACCAAAACCACAGTAAGAGAAAACGAAAATAAATTATTCTTCAAAAAAACAGCTCTGCCAAAGTGCTAATGAATTGTAACTTTTTATTAAATAAATCTCGCATGTTTTGCAGTTTGTGATGTTGCTCTGGGATGGTATTTATGCTAAGAAAGCCCACTCTACCATTTTAATGCAACTTACTACTGTAGCATGTCTAATCAAAGGCTGCATGAGTCTATTAGTGTGTGTGTGTCTTGGTGTTCGAAGAGGTGTAGTGTAGCATGTGTCAGTACAGGCCAGGGTGAGTGCGCTCCGGCAGTCTGGCAGCACTGTGCTCCCGGCTCCTCATACTCTGGATTAATGCCGATTGTTTGGGAATGACTTGGAACTGTGGACCACACAAGGAGAGCGAGGGGGAATGCCGACTTGCACCGTTCTGCAGGAGAGAGAAGCAGACGGGAGTCCACAGAGAGTTTTTAGCAGGCATTATCTTTCTACTTCTCAGTGTTTCCTTTCGTTCTCCGTCTTCCTCCACTATACACACACACACACACACACTTTCTCCATTTGTCTTTCACTCTCAGTCTTCCTGCTCCCTTTTTCATTTTTCATTCACCCTTTGAAAACCACTCAGCTGTACCCATGCCTTTGCTTTCCTGAGGTCAAGATGAAACAACATTTCTGTAACTACAGCTCTTACCTGCCCTGCTGAGTATGTGCGTACGCGCGTGTGTGCGTCCACAAATACATGTGAATGTATGTTTGTAGTGTTCTGTGGGAGGTCTAAAGCACAGTGTGGGTGGACGCTTAGGGAGGGATATGAAGAGGACAACAATTCATCAAAAAAACACAGGCACTGGCTTCAATTAGCTGAACTCACTCTACGTGCGAGGCTGCTTTTTGGCGTGAGCCATTAAAGATGGCCAGTGTTTTGCTGTAGTGTACATTCCTGGTGAATCGTGCTCTGTAAACACAGGGGTGCATCCCTAATATATTTCTTTGCCGCTTAATCGGTTCAGTCAGCAAGTAAGCAAAACTCTCCCACATCCAGCAACAACAGTGAAGGATGCTGACTGGGAGCTCTCTGCCTGCTCAGCTGTGCAGCTCAAATTATGTGAAAGAGGAGAGAATAAAACACAGGAGCTGGCAATGACAGGAGACACAAGACTGACAGCTGTGTTTATAGAGCAGGGTGTGGGAGGCTGTAGCCCTGCGGATTCACTCCATCCAGAAAATGACTCCCATGACCTGCCCAGATGCTTGCTGTGACTTGATAGCATTCATGTGGAGGCTCTTTATAAATCAAATAGGAGCTTGATATCAAATGCATTTTATTCGGTGTCTAGAATGGGTGAAGTCACAGTCTGGGATGGTCGGTTTTTTGTTTCCCAAAGGACAAAGTACAGTAACGTGTGCTAAAAGAGCAGGGTGTGAGTAATGGCAGTGGTGAAAAGTAATCCGACTGCCAATTTATTACAATTCAAGATGAGAAGTGTCAAATACATTTTAAAAAACTGCACACTATTTCTATGCTATACACCCACAGTGGGAAAATACAGGTGTTTTGGCGTCACTGTAAGCTGCCTGCAAGACAAAGCAAGCAAGTCTGAAACTGAAGTACCATAGTGAAATTTAGGGACCATTAATGGTTTTATTCAGATGTGATTTTTCTAATGTGAGGTGTTAAAGGCTCCTCAGTGGGAACAGACTAGCTATCAGCCTTTTAAACCTCATGGCAACAAAATCAGGTGTGCTTAATAATAACAGTGATTGGGGATTTCACCAAGAAAAGGGTCAAGTGCCAAAAAATAAGCAAAGCAGGATGAGAAGCACTAACAGTAGCTGTGGTGGACAGTTTCTTTTAACACGTTGTTTGCTTCACTTCATTAAAAAGAAGTTATTTTCTTCTCTGTTATGACTTCAGTCTTCCCTGTGGCAGGGGCTAAACTAAAGGATTAAGAAGAGCACAAACACAAGCAAGTCCAGCCCACAGTCCAGCTGTTACACATATTTTTTACCCTGCTATAACATGGAGACGACGCTCTCTTAAGATCTGCGTACAAACTTTGCACAGGGCCAAAGCACAGCCACACCCACCTCTTTTTTAGCTTCCTGTAGTTTCTGTGCATTGTCATCATCATTTATGCCTGCGCTTTACTGTGTTGGGCTCTTAAAGAACAGCAGATTTTTCTTTTAAAATGTATTTTGAAAAATAATGGGAATGGGAGGAAAGGCCTCTGGATGGTATTGTTGTCTATTTATGTTCTGACACATGCCATCAACTCAGATACATCACACATGAGCACCGGATTAAATATAGGCCTGCAGTGTTTCTGGCATGTTTGATCATGTTTGACCTGCTGACACTGAAACACCACCTTACATTCACACTCTAAATTTGAGCTGCCAGTGACGGCGCAACTCACAGTTCTCGTCTTGCCGCTGTTGTAATTTTCATCCCCACAGCTGCACAGAAACAAACACCAGCTTCCAGTTTTCTTTTACCCACATCCCTCTTTCTTCACTCCCTCCAACTTTTTCTTCCATTCACCTCCCCCTTGTACACTAAGCCAAATACTCCGCATCCACCCACCCCATAGGCTGCCTCTCTCCACTGCAGCTGCCAAGAATAAGACAGGCTGATGTGGGGGCCCCATGGGGGAGGCCCAGCGCTGGTGAAATAGTGCTTCTCCAGCCTGAGCACTCACTCCGCTGAATTCAGCCACTTGGCTCTGTTTATTTAATATTCAGTCAGCTGTGGGGAGTGGGGTTAGCCACAGCTTATAAAACTCAGTCAGCATGACCAAGATATAACCCCCTCCCCATCATTATTCAACAACTACACATGCACGCATGCACATACTTACACATAACACACGCATGAGCACACACCCTGTACTGTTACACTTTCTCCTACAGGTTATATCATCCAAGGTATGACTACACCAATGAAGTCTCTCTTAGTTTTATGCATAAAGCAGCTTTAATGCAATAATAATACAAATGATACCTTTTAATTTTATAGTGCTCTTTAAAATAAAGTTGAGAGGCAAATTTAATCAGAGAAACAGCTCAAGATTTTGTGAGTCATCACAGCAATCACCTTTAGTTTAAATTTCATCTAAAAGTTCTCTGTGTCCAATGTGATGAGTAGAAACAAGGAGGGCAAAAGTTACATGCAAGCTTTTCATTTTGTCCTTATGCAAACTATAATAACTTTCCTTCCTACACATCAAAGGTGAACTCAAGCATGTAATGAGCTTAACTTTTTGAGTGGTATTAAGACGATTTAAACAAAGCAGGAAACAAGAGAGAACGGCTCATGCACTCCAAAAAGTGAGTTCAGACGATCGTGAAGCGGTCGAATGTGGATTTGAGCATGAGAGAGGCGGGGGTGGGACCTTCATAATTCTCACAGCAGTCAATATTCACCCTACCCTGCTGGGGGCAATACCAGCATGCTTCATCTATGCATCGACTGGAAGGCTCCATGGCAACTCCCGGGGTCAGGGGTCACACAGAAAGGTTGCTTTTATCCGCTAATGAGGTCGGTACCTGGGGCTCCACGTCTCCCCGCTTCTGTCTCTCTGCCTCTCCTCTGTGTAGTGAAAGGCAGGGGGTTCGGCAGTTATGAATGCCTACCAAGTGACACCAATGCCATCTTCACTCGTCTTCGTCCTGGCCTCTGAGGCGTGCACTTTGAGCCTGGTATGGGGCAGGAGGGGCTACTTGTATTAGGTACTGCCCCATAGGGAAGATAACAAACGGCTCCAAAATTGCTGTCCCCCAGTCTGGCTCCTCATTGTGAAATAAGTGTTCACATGCAAATTGACAATCGCCCCACAAGCCCTGTGGATGGTCCTGCCCCGTACCTTCACTTTAGTTTGATTGATTGCCTTTACACCAACATGGTTTGTGTAGGTAGGTGCTTAGTGTTAAAGTGCCCCGTGATTGATGTTATGTTGTTTTGTGTCTTACACACTAATCGGCTGTGGCGAAAGAGTAGTACCGAAAAGTCAAACAAACCATATGATTAACATTTGTCTTTTTAATGATTTACTGAAAGCACCGAGTCGACATGTTGTCTGACTTACAGACTGCTTAAAACAAAGAAGTGTTGAATGAGACACGAAGCTTCCTATTGGACAAGCTGCTAATGCCCCAGGAAAACACACTTCCAATACCTTCACTATATCACACAAGGCTCATTGGCCCATGTGCCCCTTCAATGGGGCAAACAGGCACCCTCACAGCCTCTGTCCCTCTTCCACACCCCCTTACTCTCACACACACGCCCCCTGTCATGTTCACAGGACTGAGAAAGGAGTCCATTAACTCTGATTTAGTGGCAGTGTCATGCGGTCCCCTTTGTAAGGTGGTGACATTCGGTGAATAGGAATCAGAATTCCCCACCACCACCACCACCCCTCCTCCCTTCCTCCAACTTTTCTCCTCCTGGCTCCATGCGCAGGGTATGCGGAGGAGTTTGTGTGGCTCTGGTGGGAGTGTGAGGGGTTCAGCGTTGCAACTTTCGGGGGGTGGGGACATGGATTGAGAGGGTTTTGCTGCCACATGTCTCTGAGTGGCGGCCTCTTTGTGCCTGGGCCAGCCTGTTTGTTTAGCCTTTCCTCGGAGAGCTGCCTCACACATTGGTGCCTCGTACGGATGAAAAAAGAGACAGGTTCAAACTTTGAGAGGAAAGGAGTTGTTGTGTTGCGTTTGTGTTAAATGAACCCAGCTTCTAGTATTCCTGTCAGTTATGGCACACCATGGACGTCTTTTAGCTGTACCACCTAAAAGACGTCCATCAAATAAGACACAGAGAAAGGCAGTCTTATTTTTAAAAAAAATCCAGAACATAGGATAACTTATCTTGTAAAAATCAAAGTTAAAGAACAAAATACTGTCTACATTATAATATAGAGTTATTCGTTAAACATAGGAGCTCGTGATAACTGACAAAAAAGTAAAAGAAAAGAAAATCTGGACATCAGAACTGCATCATCTGGCCTCATAACCTTTCCAAAGAAATGTTATTTCTTGGGGAGGATTGTTGAGAAATCAAACCATCAGTTTCTTTGGCAACCGAGATAAAACAAAATGATTAAAGACAGGTGATGTAGTGCATACTGGAAGTTTTTTCAGTGTCATTAAAAAAACGAAAAAGATTTATTATGTAATATTTAATGCTGCAGACAGCAACATCTGGAATAATCCTATAACTTTGTGAGATTTTTACCTCACAAATAACCTTTGGTCAGATCTTTTCTTTCAAATGCAGAAAACCTTTTTTGTTTTAAATTTATTACGCAACTAAAACCTTACAGTCATACTTACTCAGATGATGCTCAAGTGGTATAAGTACATGCAATTTAATGTGAAATAATGAAAACGTTATTGAAAGGCCTCACATCTGTTACTAACTGGTATCAAAAGCTGGTGGTGTGCACTGCCCCCGTAAAGTCCCTTCCCTTTCTAACTCTCCGCTCCCTGCAGCCAGTGGTGTCATCCGTGTCAGCACTGCAGGTGAGCTACATTTAAAAAAAACAAGAGGCCAGAGAGGTCAGCCTTCATTATTCTACCCTGCTCGCTTGGAAAAACAAAATAAGAAAATATTTACACAAACAGGAAGCTGTGCATTTCCTAATGATTGGAAACATGTTGAGCGTGACGTTTGTTCCCTCCCTCCCGGCTATTGGTGCCGCCCTCTCACTCAGCACGCACATATACACCCCTTCATGCACATATATAGGCTACAAGTGCACTGAACTGGATGGTATGTAGTATGAGAACAGGCTGGCATTATACTGGCACGAAAGATTTGAGAAAGATTTTAGGAGTTAAGCTTTCTTTGACATTAAACTCCGGATGGTGGAATGTTTCAACCCAAACTAAGAGCCCATTAATGCTGTTGAGTTTAGGCTTCCCTCCAGCCATGTTAGATCAGCCATAATAAGTTGTGAGTTTATAGACCTTTGCTCCCCAAATGCCTACCATGTTGCTAATTGCGTACATCTGTGGCTCTCGTTTTGATGTTTTGTCACAATGTGCAGCTGTCCATTCTATTTCCAACAAACTCTGATTAAAAGTGGCACGGCCCTCCTGTTATCTGTGTTCAGCCCTAATAAGCCATGCAACAGCTTTTGTGTTTTAGAACAAACTCTGAAATTCAACTTAGAAGCTCATTTTTAAGTCAAAATAAGAAAGAAAAATACGCCTCAAACCACCAATGATTCATTTTATTGACTGTAACATACCTAAGAGTTATTTGCCAAGATTACTGTTTGTTCATAGTTGCCATAACTAAACAGTACTTGAAAAGGAAACACATCTTTTTGAAATTACCTAGTATCTTGTATATATAAAATATTTATTTTGGCAGTTTTTGCTGATGTCACAGATGTGTCAAATTACAGAAATCAAAATACACAGAATACATGGACTATAATTCTGATTTCCAGCTTCATATTTTTATTCTTGGACATTATTAAAGTAGCTTTGATAGAGTCACAGTTAAAATAATCCTTATTTCTTATTTATACTCTGCCACGGTGCAGCTCCACAGGCTGTACACTCTCTAAAACAAGGCCACGATCACTTCAAGCCTACTTCTTATGGCCGTATCAGGGATATCTGACAACATACTGAATATATACTTTTATTCATTATTGAGTCCTAAAACCTGAAAGCAACTGTTTCTGTCCAGTTTCTAACATAGAACCTATTTAAAAAGAATGAAATGATATACCGGATTTAAAAATGTTTATGATGTCAAGTCAGATTAAAAATTAAAATTTAATCTAATCACATACTAAGATGAATGATGCATTCATGTGTTCAAAAAAATGACTTAAGAACTGCTTGTTTGCACACACGGTATGTATGATATGTTACAGAGAGATGTCACGGCTGCACTCTTCAGATGTAGGACTACATAAATTACCAAGGATGTCACTGCCGTTATTATAAAAGCTTAACAAGACCCCAACCAGACACACGCGCACACACAACCATTTTAAATCTTAATGGAAACTTAATGTGGATTTTAAACAGTTTAATTAACTGTGATCTTAAGAAAGTTTCTTGACAAGGTCTTGAGTTTGTTGATATCAGATAGCAGTTGCTTATACTACGGCATGGTGTCATCAGCGGGGGGATCAGCACAAATGCGTGCTATGTGTACGCCAGTGAAACCTGATCTTGAGTAATTGTCAGGATAAGGCGAGGGATTGACCTCTGCCATGAACCATATTTTCTGAAACAACACATACTTGAGCTGGCTTTGAAATAGCCTCTGCTACAGGACCAGAGTAGCCTCTGAGGAAGCCAGCCATCAACTTTTTAGTGTAACTAAACAAAGCCTGTGGTAATTTCATTCGCTCACTATTGCATTTTCAGCAAGCAGATATCTGATGCCATCTGCTCTCCCAGATGCCATCCCTCTGATGGCCTTGGCATCACACGCCAGCAATGTGAGGTATGAGTTTATCTGGACACAGCCAGGATGTGCCCCACTATTTTGTATTGAAGCTCTGTTTCTCACCCCTTTAATTTATTTATTAAATCACTTAATAAAACATCTTTTGACTGTTGGACCTCAAAGCAGATGTGGTCATTGTTATTGTAACCAAGCATCCAAGACAGTTATGTTCTGTGTTTCCATTACTGATTAGTGGAAAATGTTACATACAAACTCATGAGGCATGTCATTACGATTTATTTTTTAAATTCAAACTCTTGTGTCTTTGAAGTCCAAACAACCAGACACGCATCTCTCCTTCCACAGGCTTTACATCTCTCTACAACGAAGTTCACACACACACTGAGTTTGTATCTTGGTGTTGTGACAGCTCAAATCCTGCAGTGTTCAGTTCACATTCCTTTCATCCCAAATCCCTCAGGGGTCGGCCCCACCACTCCCAATCACAGTGTGAGAAAATCAGACAGATGCATGATCTGGCAGATGGTAGGAAAGTCCATGGTCAAAATGACATCTATGTCACACATGCTGTACAGAGTCCATGCAACAGGCGCTTAACTGCGGCCATGAATGAACAGGTTTCTATCAGAAGTCCTGCACCTTTCAGCCTGAAACGTTAGGAATCTGGCTGAGAAAACCATCGCCTTTGGTGTAGCATTGCAGGGTGACTGAATTTGGATCAAAGACATTTGTTTCTTTTAAAAATGGTCTAGAGGGCCGCTCAGTTTTTAGTAACGAAAATACTTGCCATATTGGCCTCCTCTCCCCTAGGTTATTTTTTTTTTAACCGGAAACCTTCAATAAAAATATACTTCTTAAATTCAAAGAGATGTACAGGATAAGACTTCAATACAACTTTCAAAATCACATTTCAAGCACAAAGAGAACAGCTGGTGACATTATCCAGTGAATTAAAATAACAGAAAACACCTGAAATATTGGCCCAAATTAAAATTTTCAAAACTATTTTTGACTGACTTAAGTTTATGTTTGAACAAATGCACCCAATACTTTTATCTTGTTGACAGCAGGAAAATGGTTCACACTGGGCTCAGTCAACCTGAGATCAGTGTACATGTCCACATCGTACCTGTTTATTCTCGAAGTAACTGATGAAAGTGTGCCCCCTAGTGTTTGAAATGTGCTTTACAGTGAAAATCTGTTCTTGCCTGCTCTTAAATCCAAGAGGTAGAAAAGATAAAGCAAGCTAAGTTAAAGTACACATACAAGTCAAAGCAATGCAATGACAAAGAGCAATAAATAATAACATTTTAGGCAACCAGCAAATGATCAACATTTGAATATTCCTTCCCTAGCTCACTACCACACCTTCTGTGTTTAAATACGTTTTTAACAAATCACTTCTTCCTTCCAGATATGCGCAGACGTCGTCCGATTGTGGAAGGGAAATGTAGCGCCGACCTCTTGCACAGTGAGAAAGTATTGTCTGTTTTTGTGGCTGTACCTGTATCCACCGAGGAAGCAGACGTGGAGGAAGAGGTGGAGTTACGGTGCTCCACAGACACTTTACTGTGGGCATGATAAGAAGTCTGTGGCGGTACCGAGTGTAAATGTGGCCCGTCAGCATGAGTGAGGGGCCCGGCATGCTTTTCCTGATTTTGTTTTCCGAGTCCCTCCAGGTGGGCCTGGAAGGTAGAGATCTGTTGTTCCAGAGAGGTGAAATTCTCCTGCACCTTGTCAAACTGAACGAAGAGACATGTTTTTATTCCTGGTGCGTTTTTAAACCTTGTTAAAGCTGTTTGTCTCAAGTTTAGTGTACCTGCTCAATATTAGACTGAAGCAAGAGCTCTGGCCAAACTGACTCACTGTTGCAGTTCACGCTGTTGCTCATGTGGGTGTGACTCCAGGTTAACTCCTGTGGAACAGGGCATTAGATTTCTGAGTGAATACAACAATAACAGAAATAACATATTCTTTTTGTCTTTCTTGAGGAGTTTACCTGCAGTAGTTGTGTGCTGCCCTTCAAATGAACCTGACAAGACTGAAGTTTGTTCCTGTAGTCACCCAAGACCGACAACAAATTCTATGGCAAACACACAATATCATGAACAACACTCAAAGGCAAGGGAAACAGCAATGTTAACAACAGCTGTTAAAATAAAAACTTCAAAGTGAAAATAAAAAAGTAAACTATACTACAGTTTGCTAACTGGTTTCCACATGTCTTTACCTGTGTGTCTCTCTGAGCAGAGGCCAGATCTCTGTGGCCTTGGGTCTCCTGTTTGAAGAGTGTGACCCCAGTGTGCAGCTCCTCCAGCTGAGCCCAGAGGTCATCTAAGCCCTGCAGCATGTTCTTCACACTGGCCTCAAAGTCCCCCTGCATCTGGACAAGAGTGCGCAGGGACACTCTCCTGTCAGACAGAAAAAGAGTGTCTCATAAATACAACTAAACTATGGCTCCATGGAAGCAGATGGTTGGTACACTAGCAGCTCACCTCTGCTGCAGGTAGGTGTGGAGGAGTTTCAGTTTCTCTGTCACTACAGAGCTTTGGTCCACCTCATCCAGTCCCACCTCTGATCCCACATCAGTCACCTCCAGTGTGTGAGACACTGACTAACATGAAACAGAGAGGATTCACAGGCTGATTCTTAGTATTATGAGTTTGTTTTGTCAAGAACGATAGACAGGGGAGGCAGAAAGAGACAGAACATTAAATTCTTTTCTCATTCCAGTCTACTTAATTCAGAGCAGGACTGACAGGAGCTCAGTGATGGCATGTGTTGCCTGCGGTTAGAATATCTATGTATTCCTGAGTAGAGGGTCTGATCTATATTACGAACAAAGACTTTACACTGCTCTAAATGCAAAACGCAACTGAAAACACAGGAGATGAAAAGTATGGCTCGAGGCAAGTGTGTGTGTGTGTGTGTGTGTGTGTGTGTGTGTGCGTGTGCGTGTGCGTGTGTGTGTGTGAGAGAGAGAGAGAGAGAGAGAGAGAGAGCCATCAGGGTGGGGTGGGGTGCATTTTTTTCCTTAAGTTGGTTTTGTTTTACCTCCAGTCTGGAGAGAAGAGCCTGCATGTGGGGCACATTGGGGTCTGGCAGAGGTTCCTGCAGCACACACAGCAGCAGGCTGTCAGCCAGGGCAAGAATCAGATTAATATTCACACCTGGGTTTCTTGCCTGGTACATCCTGAAGAAAAGAGCAAAAAATGTTACACTATATGCAACACAATTTTTGGGTAATTTATTAGAAAACTGTTGCCAAAAAAAAAAAAAAAACATTCATACCAACTGAAGACGATATAAGTGTGACAATAATAAAGCCTCACTGTAAACACTGGTCATTCCTGATTTCAGTCACAATCTCCTGTTCAGTCCCTGGAGGCTCTCCCTGGAATTGAGAAAAAGTCAGTGAATAAATATCACAAAAATAAAAACACAAACAAACTCAAGGCAGATCCAGTCCATGAGGCTGTGCTCACCTGGCTCTGTCCTGGCTGCAGGCAGCACTTCAGGGCATAGATGCAACCTCCCAGAGAAGTCAACAGAAGGCACACAAAGAGTAGCCTCCAGCACACATCCACTATCAGTACAGAAGGGTGCGGCAGTGCCTCCACTTGGCAGACTGACCAAACTACAAAAACTGGAGTAAAGCCATACCAGGCTCCCAATGTGCCCACAATCTGGGACCACGGTGTGTGCTGGGACTGAGCAACAACTTGTGTTTGAGCTGAACTGTAGGTAAAGCAAACAAAACCAAGACAGTGTGAGATCAAGGTTACCTAATAATTAAAACACTATTAAATGGTTGCTAAATGGGAAGGACAAGGGAAAGTTCTTTCAGGCCAGCACAAATTTTACGCAGACAAAAATTCCCTTTAATAAACATTAAAGTTTCATCATCGCTTGCCGCATAATGACTGGAATTTACAAAGTCCTGTTTTTAAAACAGCACAAATAGTGATGGAACATTACAAATAATGGTATCCTTGAAATCCTCCAAATTCACAATAACAGACCAGCTGTATTTCCAGTTGTGTCAAAGAGGCTAACGCTTGAAATAGCAGTATACTAATTTATAATTACTTCAGATCTTTTGCCTTGTGTGTAATGGTAAGTTCTAAGACATGACCACCACAGAAGACTTTGGCTTTAAAACTTGCTGTAAAGCAATTACTACACTGACATATCCTTCCTTTAGCACCACACAATCAGTGTACTGAAGAACTCAAATCAAAGGCTAGTAGCTGAAAGATAGTGATCTTCTCACCTCTGCAGGTTTCGGCTCCTTTCTTCACGTTCTCCCTTCCCGACTTCCTTTACCCGCTCCATCCATTTACAGGCCCACACCCAGCTTACCCCGTCTGCCTTTCCTGAAACCCCTTGCTTTTTGAGATAGCTGACTGTTAAACAAGGCATAGGAGCAACAAGGACACAGTCATTCTGGCTAAAAATAACAGCAGGTTGTGTAGATGTACTTGTGTTGAGAAAGTGATTAACACGTGAACAAGCATGATAAACTGGTTTAACTGGAAGAATTGTTTTAGTTAGGTAGTGGCATTTTCCTTTCCCTACATTCCATCCATCTGGAATGTGCTTAACATACCGATCACCATTGTACAAAGGACAAGCCCAGTTCCACCTATTTACTCCAGGAGCAGGCAACAAGGCCTCCAAATGTCACGACTTTCTGTATGAATCACAAACTCTGAGCTCTGAAGCAATGACCAGTTCCAATCTGTGCAACAAACAATCCAAGTTATTTTTGCAAGATTGAGCTTTACAAATGAAATAGAGCACATTTTCAATAAGTAATCCCCATTTATAAATCAGATTAGTAAGCACTGTCTAAGTTGTAATAATCAATGAATATGAGTTTAAGTGTGTTTCTGCTCTCTTAGGTCATGCTGCCATCTAGCAGCTGTGACAGGAATAAACTTCAAACAAGATCAATTTAACCTGAAGAGGCACCAAAATAAGGCACCAATGGTTTTACGATTAGAGATTTTTAAGAAAAAATTAAAAAGATCAAACAAAATCAACTAACAAGTAATGATAGTATCGCAAGGACCTGAGCCTTAAAAATAGAGAGAACACTGACAGTTTTTGCTTTTTTCTGTCACAGATTATCTCAAATAATAATTAAAATTAGCAACCAATCACCAGTCTCCTGAAATTAGCTGTCAACTGATGTCGATCATTTTAAGTTGATTTTAAGTACCTGTACATGCATGTATACAAAACCTTTCAAAGTAATAGAATGAGAACATTTGTTATGATTAAGATGAAGGGTTAGGATATTATTATTATTTTAGTATATTATGGTGTTATTTTCTTAATGAATCTCTTATTTTAACACCTAAAAACCTAATAGTCAATTTGCAGAATTTAAAACAAAAGCAAAACCATCCCATCTCATCAATAGCATTAAATAATTCATTTGACAAGGCTGCTTTTATGGATCATTCTGTATCTGTCTAAAAATGAGTGTAAATGAATTGTTTTAATTAACAGGAGTATTCTATAATACATGTCAGTTTAAAAATATAAAGTGAACAGATTTTTATTCTTAAAAAAAGAAACAAAATAAAACTTTTTAAAATAATCTTTCTATTCATCTTTATTAGTAACCAGGAAAGCAGAGAGGGAGGAAAAAGTCTTCCAAAAAAGGATGTTTTCAGCTTATTTCCTTGTACATATCTAACCATTGCTATCAAAAATAATTCTGATATTAATACAAAAGAAACATTTTTGATGTCTTAAAGTAAGTATGTAGCTGCCGTCATGGGCAACTCTCGCATTTCAGTTCATTTTATTAGATATTTAAGGTTGAAACAATTAGTAGTTGAAATATTAAGAAATAATAAATATTAAATAAATAGTAATTCATGTTTTGTTGATTAGATTTATATGTTTAGATGTGTTATTTGTGCTAATTGTGCAATTAGATAGGAACCTTTTCTATAGTTCCGTCTGTTGTTGCTAAGAGGGCATTTTTTTTGGCTATCACACTCAGCAAGCTAATTAAGAGACGAGCCATGAGGTTTGCACGTCTACAGAAAGATAAATAAAAGAGTGCCTTCTTTGGACCTCCCCATGACGTAAAGATGAAAGTTTTATTCCCTTTGAGTGAAGCCAATGAGGTAAATGTTTTATTTTGTTTTTTATCGTTGTATGTAAAAACGCGACTGTTGCGTGATATTCCAGTGCAATTACCGCAGTGTGAAGTGTAATGTGTATTTTATTGATCCTTTTGTTGGAATGTGTCGTTATATATAATGCTTAAGTACTTTATTAAGAATATTCATTTTAGTTTGTATTTCTTTTTAGTTCTGACGGCATTGTATCGGCTGTGGTTGGACATCATTACATGTTAAGACATGTCGAAGAATCCTCCTGTCCGAAATAAATGTCAGTTTAACCGCAAAGAACAAGTTGAGCTTGAGGGGAGTAACAAAGTACTTTTATCTACTGGAACAAGGAGGCACCAGTGGGCAAGAGAGGACAACAAGGCGCTGTTGGAATGCTACTATGCAAGTAACCTCGGCGGAACAGGTTACATGAAAAGGATATGGGACCTATGGAGTCTTCGATTCCCAGCACCCAGACTAATGGCGAAACAACTAGTAGCTCAGTGTTCCAGCATTTGGAAAAAGGAACTGCTTTCATAGCTAGAGATACACAAGGTACAACACAAATGCTACAGCGAGGGGGAGCCAGGACGACAAGTCATTAGGGAGATATCATTACCCCCACCCGAGATTTGGTTTCTAGTCACAAGTGCGATGGAAAAAGGAGCAAACAGGAACTGGCCTCATGCCAAAACTGGAAACCTGGAAACTCCGTACCAAGATCTCTGAAGGTCTACCAGAAGATGTGAATGCAGCACTATGGACAATCCCTACAGGGACCATCACTGAGACTAATCAGCTGATCTACATCAGGAAAGCAGTGATCAATGAGAGGCTTTGCTATAAGATGAACAGCCACCAGTGTTGGGCAAGTTACTTTGAAAAAGTAATTAATTATAGTTACTAGTTACTTCTTCAAAAAAGTAACCGAGTTAGTAACTTAGTTACAATATTCTAAAAGTAATTAATTACTTGAAAAGTAACTGTTGCGTTGCTTTAAAAAACGTTTAACCCTCTGGGGTCCAGGGTATAATTGGCCATTTTTAACCACATTTTATCTTTAAAAACTGTTTACTTTGCCTTGTTTGGTATCATCCTTTTCAGCACAACCTCACGTGTCTGAATTTACAGTTATGTTTTCATTTTGACATACTGTATTAACACAACTGATCTAAAATCAGACAAGAAAAGGTTATATTTTTTACTCTAACAACCACAAACATGTTTAATGAATCATATTTCATAACTTTAAATGCAAATATAAATGGTCAGTTTTAAAATCCTATGCACAAGTTTGCAAACAAATAACAAAGTTATTTGCATCCATTTACCTTTTACCTTGATTTTTTAAATAACCATTTCAAACTATTTACAGAACAATCAGCTGTTCTGCATTCAATAAGATGCCACACAAATTATTTGTGCCACTCCAAAAAAATTATTTCTGTCCACTATAAAGGAGAACATCACAGCCTGATACCTGCAGGTCTGACAGCAGCAGGTGTATCACTCCTTTTTCTACCTGGAGACAGCAGTCGCCTCATTGTTCTGACACACAACACAAAACTATCCACAACACTACACAAGACAACACATTAACTACACCCTCCAAACACACTAAAAGTCACAAATCTCTCACATCTCAAAACTTTTTTTTGTTTGTTTGTTTGTTTGTTTGTTTTTGGTCATAAGCAGAGTGCTTGCTAGCGCTGTCCTCAGACAGTAAACGTGACGAAACTATTGAGGAAAAAACGCAGCATATATATTGTTTATCATGACTGGTTTTACGTGGCCTATCAACACAATTTAAAAACTGGTATATATCACCTTGTTGCTTTGTCTTTAAGTGGTCATGTGATTGGCAAAACAGCAGCACTCATGCGATTGTTTTGCCCCCTTAGCTCCAGGTGTTGTGCTAGACCAGTGGTTCCCAAACTTTTTTCGCTGGGCCCCCCTTTGTTTTACAGAAAAATGTTCGGGCCCCCCACCCCTCGCGCGCGCGCGCGCACACACGCACGCACTAACACATCCTCCAACCACACACACCCATATTTTGCTCAATTGCGGTTTATTTCATACCTCAAACATTTAGTAAACAATTAAGCATATACAAGTAATCTGCAGGTAGTAAGAAAATAAACTACTAACTCTTTTACGCTAAGTCCACACCTACACGGGTATATTTGAAAACACAGCTGTTTTGTCCACACGTAAACTGCGTTTCGAATCACTGAAAACTGAGATTTTTTAAAACTCCTTTTTTGCGTTTACGTGTGGACGAAGAATACGGAGTTCGTCACGCAACGTTAAAGCTATGTGCCTTTTTTCACGTCAGCTGTGCGCCACGTTATTGCTTACATGAGAGGAATTGCAGAATGGCAGATAGTCAGGTTAACAGTATTTTGTCTCTATCTTCAGGTTTTACACGCTTACATATAAACACGCAGTTACTGTCCCTCTATTTAGAAAGGCAGATGCGTCAAGGTGTGATTATTTTACGTGTAGTTGTTTTTTTTCCTGTGTAATAATATTCAACATTGCTATCAATAAATTTTTCAAAGAAATGCCTCTCTGTGCAAAATGGGTTTAAAAACATAAACAGCTGTGGGATACTGTTTGTCCATGACTTGAACCGGGGGAACAAATCGTGGCAGGATCAGCCTGATGTTATTTGTATCCCGCTGTAACTTTACTGTATAAAGAGCTAACACCTCCAAAATGTCAGGAGTAGTTAGTCATTACAACAAGTGTTTGTGAACTAAAAATCAAGAATGTGGGATACTGTTTGTCCGTGATTTGGAGAGCCCAGCGGTGCTCCCGAGAAGGGAAAACCAATTCTGCAGGGGAGACCTACCTCGGCACTTGTGCAGGTGAAACCAAAGAGAAGATATGCTTCACCATATTTTCTAGTCTTTGGCTTAGAATGAAGTTGGTTTGGAAACATATTCAGCGATGCTTCATCTCCTGCTTTGCGTTTGTGTAGGCGCCCCGTGCTAGCAGTCTCCAAGCGTTGTTGTGTTTTTTTTCCCTTTTCATCCCGCGCCCCCCCCCCCTGCAATGGCTCTGCGCCCCCCCTAGGGGGCGGGCCCCACACTTTGGGAAGGTCTGTGCTAGACAGTGATCGTGAGGAGGGCGCGCAGCTGCTTAAAGCTGTAGCGTCCAGATTACTTACGTAGTCAGCTACTTCCGTGCAACTGATATAAGACGCAGTAAGCTGAACACAGCTTCAACCGTCTGTTTGTTGTAAAATAGAAACGGATCACATTTTCTTGTTAGTAACTGTAACGGCGTTGTAATGATAGGAATAGTAATTAGTTAGATTACTCGTTACTGAAAAAAGTAACGCCGTTAGTAACGTCGTTACTTGTAATGCCGTTATTCCCATCACTGATAGCCACAAGGAGCAGTACCCTCCATGGAGAAGGAGACTAGAGGCCAAGATCAAGGTAGCACGGAGGGAAGTTAGACAACTTTTAGAGTTGCAGAAAGGTGCAATGAAAAAGGTGCCTAAGAAGTACGGCAAGTTGGCCACACCTGAGGCCTTGGATACTACCAGGAAATAATTTAAGCCTTGGCCCAGCCCATAACCGTAATACTCAGTGGCAAGTGGATCTAAGTGTAGTGTATAAGATGTCTACTGAAGACATTACTTTTAGACCATGCATTTGATCAATGCCTTTTTACAACATCAAAAAATCTGTTTTGATTATATCACCTTTTTCAGCAGAGAGTCTTGTTCATACATCAGTTTGATCTCCTTCTCCAGCTGCAGCTCTTCCTCCAGCTCACTCAGCCCTGCTCCTTCACTCACTGCTCTCCACTTGTTTTATGGTTTCAGTTAAAGAACAGATTGGGAGATGTCTCCTATTCTCTGTCCTAGCTGTTTAACTTTAAGTAGAGGAAAAGGTTTGACATATTTCATGAGCACTAAATGTTAGAGAAGCCTCTGAAAACAAACACGGTTACTTCCCAAGCAAAAACCTCTGCTTATGCGCACAGTCCCTAAATCGCAACAAATGAGACATAATAAGACAAGTGGCTGCAAAGTGACACCAGAGGCTAGGAGAAGAGCAAGTATAAAGTGACATGTTGTGTGTGCACACTTTCTCTTGGTACCACTCTTCATATGCCAGTGTGATAAAGTCCTGAATGCAGCCTGCATCTTAGTCCATCAAGTTCCATCTGAGCTTTAAATAAAATACACACAGCTTTTCCTTTGATTTTCAGAGTTGTTCAGTTCATAAAGGAACTTCAGCAGTCGGGGTTAACATGTTGCCGTTTTGCTCCTCCATCTCAACCATTGAGACTAGTCAGAATTTATTCTGAGGGAAAAAAAGAGAAACAAAAGGACATTTTAAAGTTGTTGTTTTTTTTTTTTGTTGCTGTTGTTTACATTCAAGCTAAAAAAAATTAAAAAAAATACAAATACAAAGGATTATAATACATATAGAGTTGCATACACATAACAGCATTCTGTTGCAACATAAGCAGTTTATAATTAAAGTAGCACACACACCTTGAAAAACTAAACAATCACAACATAAACTCACTTTGTTTTTGTAGAGAAGGTGATCAGGCTTTTTCTTCCTTGTTTTTACAGATTTTTTTATTTTATTTTTATTTTTTTGACAGTGTGCAGGAAGGAAAATTGGATTTGGTAAGGGGGGGGGGGGGGGATTTTGGCTCGTTGGAGGGCCAGGATGTGTGGTAGCCGTTTTAATGTTGCCTTCTGTTATTGCTTTTCTTTCAGATTTTTTCCCCCATTTTAAGGTGGACCCTTGATTTTTACGGAGGGTTACAATCCTTGATTGGCTGGCATGGGATGATCGTCAGTTAATTCAGGTCACCTTTGACTTACTGGAAATAAAAGCTGGCCAAGATAAATCTTCCATGTATCTTCCATGCCACGTGACATCTATTTATTAGTGATCATTGTGTCTTGGTTATGTTATGTTAAATAAATAATTTTATATTCAAGTGTCTTTTAAGTGTAAAACAAACACATAAAGCCTTTCCTACTCTCTGTTTTGCTGCTGTCTTTTGCAGACTGATCTCTGCATTTGCAAAAACAAATGCTTGCAAGTACTAATTGCTATGTTGTAATGTATTGTTTTACTGAATGTAATATTAAACAATATTACATTGAACAATATTACAGTGTAACCATCTTCTGGTGGCTGCTTTCACCAGTATAAGTCACAAAACTCTAATTGTCTCAATCTAGTTTCTTGAAATGAAAATGGGTTCACTGTACTGTGTGATGCTATCGTGTCAATGTGGCTCAAAATCTCTGAGGAATGTTTCTACCACCTTGTTAAATTTATCCCACAAAGAATTAAGGCAGATCTGAGTCAAAAGGGGTCCAACCAATTGTGCCAAGTAAAGTGTCTGCTGAGTGTATATTTAACTGTGTTCTAATATGTGGTGTAAAATGTCTTCATTGGATCATTTTTCAATAAGAAAGATACTAAAAATAAAGGAGGTTCTCTGGGATTTCAGAGTCAGGAGTGATGGAGTAAAGCTCCTCATAGTTATAATACATGTCTGCAGTCTTGTTCAAGGTTTCCAGGTTATTTCCAGATTATTTAAAGTCTAACAGCAACTGTATCTCCAAGAACGTTGCATTATAAAACCAAACATCATTTAGGTATGAACTGCGTGTCAGTTACGACAATTACAACTGGCATCTAAAGTCAATAGAGTATCTTCAAAGAATGGAACAGTTTGTATTTACTTTACTAAACAGACGTATGGTAACAAAGACAAATAATGAGTAAAATGACTCACTGGAAATTTCTGATTATCAAGTCAGTCCAGACTGTAAAAATAAAAACAACCACATAGCAAAAAGTAACAGAGTTCAACAGAGTAAAATCATACCAGACATGAGCAACAATATTCTAGGATAACAGATAACATGTAACAAATGTGTTAGGACCATGACCCATTTCTGACATTTTGGAATATTTATTCCATAATTTTTAAAATGTTTTTTTTTTTTTTACAAATACTTTAAGGAATGTGTGCAAAATTACAGATATGCAAAATGGGATATCAAATCTGTAGAAGCTTCCCATCACTTCAATAACTCAAGTATTAGCAGTTTCAATCCCAGTATCTTTTTTTAAAACATGTATTTAGGTTAGGGTTTTTTTTTTTTAATTTATAATCTGTCCAAAATAAAAGCATCACATTTTTTACTGTCGACTGACTTTATTTTTCTCATAAAGTTCTGGCAGCTTGCAACACAACATTTAACACTTTACAGACACATAAAACTGTGTTGATGCATTTAATCTCTGTATATACACACGTGACAGTGGCATGATCACATGACAAGGTATTTGTTTATTCATGTGCGTACAAGCTGCTGTGGACAACATGCAGGATTAGTCCGTGAGTCTGCACTGGCTTTGCAAAGTAACATCACTGCACAGTTCAGGGCTTAGTGATGTGAACTTCACTAGTGCCACTACCATTTGTGGTTGTGGTGATGATGTACTGTGTGGTAGCTTGCTGATTCGTCGGCTGCTGCTCCAGTGGTTCGGTGTGTGTCTGGGTTGTGCTCTGAGGAAGAGTCTGTTTCGTCTCAAGCTCAGTCTGACCCTCAGAGATCACGTAGTGTGTCTATTGGGATGATAACATTTCACGTTATACAATAAATCTTTTTTTCCATTTTCCTTTGACTAGGAAAAAGCAGGTTTCACGTTTCCGCCTCCTATTTTTACAGCACATTTACGTAATCCAGCTTTTAACTGTAAATTTTGAAGCATCATCTACTGTTAAGCAATACTTTCAAGTATGGAGCACTGAATATAAAAACATGTGCTCATTGTGTAGTACAAAGCCAAATTCAACTGTCATTTTCATCTAACAAATATCAAATTCACTCACCGTTTTCACCTGGTTGCTGCTGACTCCAGATACAGGAGTGCTAGCCTCAGCTATCACATACTGTGCATGAGGTAGTGCCATCATCTGGATTTCAGACGCTGGAAGAACAGGAATTTATGATTTTGACTGGTAATCACAGAGCACAGAAGCATCAAAACATACGGCACATGACTGGTTATGGTACTTACAGTAGCCTCGGTAGTTCCAGTTTCCCGGTATGTAAGCGTGCTGCACCGTCCCCTGCTGCTGGGTGCTGCTTGTCTGGAGTGTGTGGCTCTGGGCTAAAGTGACAGGAGTCAGTTGGGCAGGGCTCAGCTCCTGACTAGTCTGCTGGGAGGTGGGGCTGAGGGGCTGACCAGTAACCTGAAAATCAGAAAAAGAGATTCGCGATTAACATTATGGTGCTTACAGGGTTTCGCTAACATGCAGAAAGAAACCTTATTACCCAAATACACTGACGTTTCAAAACGACTGTTTTAAATGAGTCCTCAAATACAATAACTAATTACTCTAGCTTAAAATTATCCCCAGAGTCAGTGTGGGTTCACCTGGGTGGCACCTTGTCCAGAGCTTGAGGGCTCAGTAACCTGAATGTGTTGCACCTGGATTGGGTGCTGACTGTAACCATGAGGGTCGTGTAGCTGGTTCACATCTACTGTTGGGTGCTGGGAATGTGGGGAAGAAGCCTGGAAAACAGATAATATTACTTATACATAACTGATACATAGCAAACACTGTAACTATTTTTTCTTGCATAGTTTCACACACAAAGACTGAAAGGTTCTTTAGAAGCAAAAACTACAACTAAAAGCAGTAATTTTCCAGAATTTTCACAGTAGCTGGTAGTTATTTTCAGCTCTAATTACAAACTCAAAAACCACAAAGAAAGTAACAAAAGCTTCAAAATTGCTAGTTTGAACCCTTAAATCAACACGGTCAACTTAATTAGATAATGAGAGAAAATTCTTCTTTTGACCAGGTAACCATATATAAGCCTCATTTCTGGAACTAGACCTGAGTTTACACCAGCATGTTGGCAGTTTATGGAACACCTGCATTCTTTTAGGCAGCATACTATCGAGATTATCAGCTTCCTAAGCATCTATGAACTTTTTAAATAATGTAGATTAGACTTTCATGCTTACCGGCGCTACCTGGACCACCTGAAGTTGAATGTGCTGTGGCTGGGACAAAGTACCTCCTGCCTGGGAGACAGGAATGTACTGGATCCTCTGGTAATCCCCCTGTGCTGTTCTATAGTCTGTGGTTAGTGTTTGAGAAAGTTCTGTCATAGCCTGGGTCAACAGATCTGTGGTCTGTGAAGAAAAGAAAATCCATACATTGAATATTATGAAATTTCCTATAGGCAAACTTTTCATTTATCCATGTAAGGCAATATCCTCCTTATGTTTTTGTTTTTTCTTTTCTTACCACTACAGCCTCAGCTGTGGTACCATCTGTACTGATGACTGCAGGAGTGCTACTGATCACTGCTGTAGTCGGGATGGTGTTGGCTAGCTGAGCAAACTCTGGATGCTTTTTCCTGATATGTTGAACCATCTTAGTCTAAGAAAGAAAAAAAAAAAGCACACCTTATTGTGATTACTACAAACAATCTCTATGGTAACAAATTTCTTCTTTGATAAAACTTCACTTACCTTGCTGCTGTACTGTTTGGAGCAGTGTGGACAGCAGACTGGTGCAGTAGCAATGGTACCTGTCAGCTGTGTGTGTGTGCTCAACATAGGGTCTGGCTCACCAGGAGCAGCTGGGCGTAACTTACGGATGCTGGGAGGTAATTCTGCCCCTGGATGGTTTTTCAGTATGTGAGCTTTTCTCTTACTGGCACTCTTGTACACCTGCAGAGATCAGTTCATTTGATAGATTTAGGTCCCTTTGACACTGAATACAAACAAAGTGGCACCAATTAATATCTGGCGCTTGACTCCAGTGGGAATTGGTACACCTGGCATTTACTCATAGATAAAACAATGGCAATAATGAGGTGTAGTTATTGGCTTTAGCTCCAGTTAAGAGTGATTAAAAATGACACCGAGGTGGACACATGAAGTTATTTTAGTTGTTGTTTCCCATGGCAACTTTTGAAAATCTTTGGTAACTCAGTCTATTAAGCGCCAAACAAACATATTTAGACATGTAACCGATGATATATTGGAAAACTAAGAACATAAAACACCTCTGCTGGTAGTGAAAGAAGAATTATCCAATAATTTGTTGTTTTTGGTTTAAAAACTCAATTTATATGAGACTGAAAGCTGATTACTTGCCATCAGAAACAAACTGATGTGACCTGCCCTATGACAACCCAGACAGGATCCAGCCCCTCCACAACCACAATTTGATAAATGCATAGATGGACAACAGGCTATACTTTAAAATAAACAAATCAGTCCATCCCCAACCTCCCTGTGGACAGAAAGGGGGGGATTAACAAACCTTGTCACAGTACTGGCAGAAGTAGTCCCTGTTGGGCTTGATAATTGGCAGCGTTAGCTCAGGCACGTCATCAATACGCATCTCTGGATGACGCTTGGACAAATGATTAACCTGTAACCAGAAGAATAAGAGTCACGACCACTGGAATTTAATATCAGGTTAAAATCTCTCCATGAGTTGTAGCTCACCAGCATTCCTCTGCGTCTGAATCCCATCATGCACACTCTGCATTTGAACATGAAGCTCTCAAAGTCAGTGGTGGGGACCTTTAGTTTGAGGGTTTTGGAGCGGTGGATCCGGTCAGCCTTCTTGGCCTCTCTGTCAGGATTGTGCATCCGCTGCATGTGCTCCCGCAGCTTATCTTTTCTCTTATTATGACAAAAAAATGTCAGATTAGAACACATAACTATAAACGAACCTTATCAAGTGTTATCTCTCAATGCTGTTCCTTTTAATCTTACCTTGAACTGTTTGCCACATGTTGAGCACAGGAAGTCCTTGCGGTCAGAGTGGCGCAACATGTGCAAACGCAGCTTGTCAGGTCGACAGAAGGCCTTGTCACAGTCTGGGCACTGGAAGTTCTTCTCTGAATGGAAGCAGCGGATGTGCTTCTTTACCTAAAGAAAGGCATAGTTTGTGGTCTGGAACTGAGTGTCTATATGTCTGTAAAGACATCTGAAACCTCATAACAGCATTAAACGTTTTAGTCACAAAAACATCAATGTGCTTGGAAATGGGCCATCTTTAACCTTGACCTACTAATTGAAGAAAACATTCAGCTTTAAATCCACCTGTTTAGAGCTGCTTGTAAGGAGAATTAAAAAACAAAAAAACATGAGGCTATTTCAAATAGCTTTATAGGCTAATATGGCTTAATTCACAAACCTTTTTTTTTTGTTTATTCTTTGCAAACCATAGACATGAAAGTTTCTTTCTGCAGCAACAACCTGCTCTGGATGCTCTACACCTGTATCAATACCTGAAGGTCTCATTCTGACACCTTGTAATTTCACTCAGGACCTCAAACTCAAGTAAAGGAACAACTATGAAATTCTCTGTCAAACCGACCTGACCTTCCTGTCGAAGAAAATCACCAGTGATGAGGTGTGAGTCTCCAGTGTGAAAGCACAGACAAAACCACAGATTTCACGCCTAAAATGGGCTCAGGTAAAAACACTTTCTACTATTCAGTCAAACATCCATACAGCACTTTTATCTTTTTAAATCTAGCATTCACACACATGCACACACCGTGGGAGCGAATATTTAGTGAAAACAACCTTCTTTCTCTTCCTTGTCTTCAAAATAAAATTCTAGCAGGAGCAAGTCGTAGGAACTGTAGCCAAAGTTAAAAGCAGGTGGAGTCTTTTTTAAAGAAGAACAGAAAAATATTTCAGGTACAAGGTCAGAGCTGTACAACTGTTGGTCAGCTAAAATGTCACACATTAGCTAAGGTCATGTCCAACAAATTCTGTTAGCCCTGAAGGCTAGCTGTTAGCTCATTTAAAAATCACTGTTTCACTAACCTGGATGAAATCACTAAATGTCTTCTTGCACGTAGGACAAGCAAAGAAGCCATCCACAGCATGGACGCCTACATGGTCTTTGAGCAGGTCCAGCCTTTCAAAGGTTTCTGGGCACAGGAGACAAGAATAGGAGCGATTCTCTGTGTGCACAAGGAGATGATCATCTAGGGCCGAATCAGTCGTGAAGCTCTTGCTGCAAATGTGGCAGGAAAAGGTGTAGGCTTCCCGACCATGGACTCGCAGGTGCTGTTCCAGCTTGTCTTTGTCCCGGAAGGCCTTCCCACAGTGGGTGCATTTAAAAGGACGGAAACTCTTCCTGATAAAAAGGTGCTGCAGCGCTGCATTCTGCAAAAGAGAGAGACAGAGATCTACTAGCAGATACCTCAGCAATGTTTTCTGAAATCAGCTAAGACACACAAAGAGGCTGACAGATGCAGTGGAGTGTGCCAGAGGAGGGCATCTCCTGAGAAAAACATTAAACTATGGAAAATGACAAAAGGAATCCCTGAACCTTGAGTTTTTCAGTCATCCTCCAGGTTCCACCTACCTGCACATCCATCTGTGAGGGAAGCAGGCATTGAGGAAGAGAGACACACTGTTGTAAAGCAAGCATGGGCACTATGGCACCACATAAGCTAAATGAAAAGGTAAATGTTGCCTTTAAGCAAACAGAATCTCGAGTTTTACCCGTATTCTCTTGGCACGACGCATGTCTTGCGATGTGAGATGAGCATCTGATTGGACACTCTGTGCCGGATCCTCCTTTAATGGAATAGGCAGGTCTGTACTGGGGGGCGGCGCTATAGACTCTGGAACGGGTTCCCCAGCAGGAGGTATAAGCTGACTCTCTGTCTCTGTCCCGACCTCCCCTTCTGACTCTATCTCCACCACCTTGAGCCCATTCTGAGCTCCCTCTGCGTGGTCTTCCACTGGTTTTTCTGTCAATTCGAGCATTTCCTAATAAAAAGATAAAGGGGATATTGTCATTTAGTCTTCCTACTCATCATTTCCCTATTTAGCATTTTTTGACTAATGTTATGATTTGATGAGTTAACATTTTAGTTCTTTTACTTTGCTCTAAGACAAAAGTACAAACGACTTTTGTCTCATCAAACAAGTATTTTATGCATTAGGATTTCAAATGATTGCTTCATAATATCTTAATCTGTAACTTTCCAAAGAATCACTTTGTCTATAAAATATCTCAAATCAGTGTTAAATCTTGACCTACTCCATTAATCAACACAGCATGTATTAATGCACCACTTACTGTTGTCTTCTCTCCACTAGTATCTACTGGTGGATCCAAACGTATAAATTTAGGTGGGCGTCCAGGTCTTCTTCCTGTCCCGAACCTCTTCCTGCCTCTTCCTCGGCCCCGGCCTCTAGACCTGTGCAATTTGAACAACAGTGAAAATGTGATTGGGGCTGAATCCATTAAAAATAAAAAGAACAATTTGAGATAAGGTGATAAAAAAAAGTTTTACCTGGTAACAGAGTTTAATTTGTCATCGTGCATATTGAGATGTTGCTGCAGTTGTTCAGAGCTCACAAAGCGACGGTTACACTCATAACAAGGCCAGTTCTTCTCTTGCTCCCGAAGCACTGTAGAAAAAGGAGAAAGTGAGAAACAGAAGGAACCACGACAAAAACAACAACACATCACCTTTCTGATAGTTTAATACTTCCGATTAAAATAAGCAGGACAGAGGCACGGTGTTAATATTAAGAACAGTAAGGACGGAGAGCTGAGACTCACCTTTTCTCTCTTCTTCTGTAACATCATGAATTTTTTGATTTACAAACTCTGCATATGATGCTGCATACCAGACCTGCAATGGAAATCTCATTAAAAAGACAGATTCCAGTGGTTTCCTTAGATATCCTTCATGTTTTGCACACTCTCCTATTAGTTCTGGTTTGCAGCCTCTTAAAGCAGTTAAATCAAACTCAAATGAATGCATTCTGCTCTGAACAACACTGACCTTTAGCTCTTGCTTGGGTTGGATATTCTTGATAGTTGTGTAAAATATCTCTGAGCCGTACTGGTAGGCCACCAAGTTCTGCTCTAGGTGATTCTGAGCAGGTCTCACAAACATCATCCAGTTGCAACTGTCCTCATCAGAAAGGTCCAACCACATGTCATTAGACTTCTCTCCATCCTTCTCTGCATCCAGCAGACACACCTTAGTAAAAGAAAAGAAAGACAGATCACCAATCCAGTTTAAATCCCTGCTTAGGAGCTGTTTATAGAGACATAAAAACTTTGTGGTATCCTGTATTTTCCCAGAATTCTCACTTACATTTTTTTCTTCCATAGAACAGTGCAAGAAAATACTAAATGTCGTAATAAATGTCGTAAATATCAGTGCTGTGCAGCGATTACTTACTTTCAAGTGAATGTAGTGGTCCTGCAACTCGTTCTGTGGAACCAGTGGCCCCTCCACGGGACCAAATTGTGTGCGCTTTGGGATGCGTCTCTTAGAAAACACTCCGCCCAGGAAGCGGTCAATGTACAGGACCAGAGGAAGACTGGCTCTTGCTTTGGACATCACCGGCCGGTTGGGGATGGGGTGGAGAGGACCGTGCTTCAGACAAACTGAGGGGTTTGCAATATTACACTCCTCGCACCCTGGCAGACCACAAAAAAAGAGCAAAGTCACCACCAATAGGTATAAAAAAAATCTAACTGAAAACCTTTTAAGGAAACTCACTTTCATTAAAATCTAAAAAGGCATTTTGGCAACCCGTATGAGGAAGCATAACCATAACATTGGACTTTTATTGAAAACACTTAACTTACAGAGGTTGTGAGGGTTAAATGATTGAGGCTGATGCAGTTCCCAGTCGTCCATCTCAGAGTCTTCATCCTCATCTTCATCAGAATCGTCTGTTGAGTCTGTGGCCCCAAGAGGACTAGAAGGAGGGTCTGCGATGTCACCCATGGAGGTGAGAGAATTGGACACAGACAACTGCTCCTGTGGGAGGGGGGGGGGGGATTCCAAACAATGTAACAACATTCTTTGATATTTTTACACAAGTTAAAATTGTTTATAGGTCTTCCAAACATGTAAAAACTAATCACGTAGACATTTTTCTATATTCTTTTTGAGGGACTTATGCTGAAATGAAAATGTTAGCTAGTGAGATTTCTCAGGATGATTTTTGTTGCTAATCCATCATATGTCATTATTTATGCAGTGCAGTATGTCAGTAGAAAAAGAAAGACTGCATGCATCTGGTTACAGCAATAACTGGTAATGGAATTACAAAATAATGTTTCTGCTTGAATTTGTCAATTAGAAAGATGAAGCTCATCATTCATGAAACAGTTTGTGCTTGTGTTTCCCCTACTTTGTACCTGAATGGATGTTAAAAACAAAAGCAGACAAAGGCTATTTACTTGTTTGAAAAGCTAAACAGCTCCACACAAACAATGCATCCTCACCTGGGAAACCGGCTCCAGGATAGCTTGTGGCGCATCTGCTACATTACTGAGAACATGCAGATTGGCTGCATTCATGTTCTGCCCGCCAGGCAGTAGGACTGTGACCTATAAACGACATTTAATTGGTTAAGGGTTCTCTAAAAACGATGTGGTGCAAAGAGAGCAGGTAATTTGAAAATAGCTGATAAACTCACCTGTTGAGTTGTACCGTCCTGCTGAATGTAAGCCACTTGTGGCTGATCAGCAAATACGGTCTGAAAGAACAATGAGGTGAGTATGTGTACTTTGCAGTGAATAATGTTGTCAGTACATGGCCTAAGTGAACAGGCCGCCATCCATCCACTGCCTGAAACCATCTGTTTTAGTTCCAGTTCCCCTCCTTTTATTTCAACCTTCTTTAACTTTAAACAGTTGGCTTGTTTGTCTGTTTTATCCATATTAGGAATATCTGTCCAAATTGACACCACAGATCAGACAGCTATTAGAGCGGTCTGATACCTGAACTTTTGGCTCACAGAGAATACTTGGACATCAACAGCATTACTTGAAACTTTGGCTATATCGAATAAGGCCAAAGTATAATTATAATTATTATTTTTTGCAAACTGTCTTATATAAGTCATGAAGAATGGCTCTCATAAAACAGGAGCCTAGTTAACACATAACACATTGTGTCCTGTTTGTATTAAACACCAAACACTGCCTGCCTAACAGGGCATATCGTCCTACTTACACATGGCATGTACATGCCTAAAATGTCAGATAAAAATATCTCTCCTCTAAATAAGATCCCATCTTACCTGAGTGCCATCTGCAGGGTGTATGTAGACCAGTGTGTGCTCTGCAGACTCTACCGAGGTATAGGAGTTTCCATCTGCTGTATAAACCACCTGCTGCTGTCCTCTGTCTGCCTGATCCCCACTGTACACTATTTGGGCCACAGTGCCACCTTCAAAATGCACCTGCAACATGTGTATACATAACACAAAAGCTTTGAACCATCTGCAGCAATATTAGATCCGATTTGATGAGCAGGAAACATTTATTTAGATGGGTCACTCTTTTCCATAAAAGTAAATGGTGAATTGACGATTTAGCAGCCACCTGTGCCAGCTGACAGAAAATGGGTGTGTGCAAAAGATCTATTGTTAACATGCTTAAATTATTATTATTACACATCTTGCATCTTTTCAGTTTGTATGACTCTGCTGTAGCTGTTCAGACAAATCAAATAAGACGGTGGACCTGTGTGCCGTTGCTTGAGTCACTGTTAACAGTCTGACTCCACACTGCTGAGGGTTCCTGCTTGGTCTCCATGGCAGCAAGGTGCCAGGCCTTTCACCACAACGATAACTTCCCTCCTTAGACAGCCGCGGTGTCTGCAATCCACAGAGATAAGAGGATTTGTGTTATTTTAATTAAAATAACAAAACATAACGATAAATAGAATAGCTAATGCAGAAGGGGAGACGCTCATGTCATTGGTAGTTTGACGTCTAAAATCATAGACAAGCATTCAGAATGAAATTTTTTGCAGTTTTTTTTTTTTTCTACAGAAATGTCAATATTGTTAAGTATATTTATGAATGGGTGTCTGTCACACCTTCATCCATGTCATATTATACTTGTCGTTGTATTAGTAGCTGTGAAGCTGCAACAATGGAGTACTGCAGTAGCCACTTTTGGGCTACATGGAAAGAAATTCGAGCCCATAGGCCGTTTGAAGCTGAAATTTTGGCTCGCCATACAGCGTTTCGCTCGGGTGACAGAGCATGCAAGCCAAAATAAAGGCAGCATGTTTCTTCGTGCACAGAAAGGACACACAAGACTCTCAGCGGGGGTACGAGGGAAAAGGCGGTTTGCCGGCAAGGCCGCCCGGAAAACTGTGTCTAAATACAACCGCACATCGGCACAAAAACCACGGTGAAAAATCATGTCTCGGTAAAGTCATTCAGAAATCTACTTGGTATAATCAATATTAGATTCAATTCCCCCCTATTTTAACCCCGCAGGTTCTCAGTCCCAACCGGACCATACCACAAAAACCAGTGCTGTAGAAACCCGGGCATATACTGCACTGCTACATTAGCATTACGCTCATATAGTCCCAATGTAAGGCCGCACTTTGAGACAAACATAACTTGTCAAGCTGAATGACATGGACCACATTTTACATTTTTTAGGAACATTGGTTTTGAAGCGCTAAGGGCCTGAATTATTTGGGTAGACCCACCCGTCCCCCATTTCTAGTTGAGTCCAGCCCTTCAAGTCTACTGTGAACAAGGAAGAACAGGCTCCATTTTGGGTGGGACTAACAACAACGGCTACATCTGAAGAGACCTACAGAAAAAAATACATTTTGTACCGATTTAGCTACGCTTGAACAATCCGCACATTTAATGTACAGTAACGGAGAGACTACGAAGCGATCGAGCTACAGAACGGGTCGTTAATCAGTCCCGGGTTTTCTTTAATTTTCTGGAAAACGTACAAGTTGTTCTTACCTCAGAATGGTAGCTGCAGAGATGGCCGCATTGCATATATTAACATAATCTGCCTGGTAACTCGCAAGCTCGTGGTTTCTGATTGGCAGTTAGTTACTTAAGAACAGGCGGGTTTGTTAGTTTAAGACGTTATTTTAACAAAATGTTTTTTGTATTCAGATGATATATAAATTATTTTAAAATAAACACTGATGTTATAGTTGTAACTTTCTTTCGTTCTAGTTATAACATTTCAGTTTTAGCAGTTAATTTACAGTCAATCAAAAAATTATACCCTGTGGTCATCCAATTATATTTAATCTTATCTACAGAGGCGATTCGCAACCTTTCAAAGTTGTGGTAACATTTTTACCACATCCATATGTGGAATATACTATTAAATCTCTTTATTTCTACATATAAATATTTTTTTTTATGTCTGTTAAAGAGTGGAGTTGTGACTTAAATATCACTGGAAGCACGACTGGTCGATTCCCAGTCGTGGACGCGTAGAAAGTAACGATCATCAAGTCAATTTAGCTGTAATACAGATTTATTTCCGGTACTTCCGGTTGTTACTGTTTTGGCCTGAAAAGGTCCGAAGTCCACCGGCAACAACGTATCTTTTCTATGTGCTAATTGTTATTAGTTGTAATACTTAGTTTCAGACAATTCTATTACTAATGTCTGAGTGTCTTTTGAAGCTGATTACCGGAACAATGAAATGCCTGTTTTTCTTGCAGTGATGTTGCAGAATCAGAATACTTTATTCATTCCTACGTAAGTTATGTGATTACAGTTGCTGCAAAACAATAAGAACAGTAACAGATTAAATGAAGTTTAATAATACAATATAGTACAAAGTTAAATAATAATAAAAGAAATAGCTCTAATATATATAAATAGCTCAATTATAAATATCCAGAATATTACAGGGATTGAATATGTATATTGCTCTTATAGTTGTAATGCTAGTGCCCTTAGATCTCCACTAGAGAGAGCCAAATACTCCTGGTAGAGGTTTTTCATGTTTATCTCGCTTTTAATGCAGTATTAAAATAATTTATTCCAGTATGATACTACTGGGTTTGCGATCCAGTAACGTTTGTAACCTTCAAGAAATTAGGCCACAGTGGTTGCTTTGTTTGATTGCTATAAAAGTAGATTTGCCATCACTTCAATCAAGTGCAATATAAACAATCATTGATTCTTGCACTTCAGTCTATGCTCAATCACCCACCATTTGTCATTTCCTGTTATTTTTTTGTTTGTTTGTTTTACAAAACCATTAAGAGAACTTTGAGTGTTTGAACAGAAGGCCATCCATAATTGTGAAATGCAGCAATTTAGGAAAGACTTGAGCTCCTTTCAAATTCAAATTCAAATTTTATTTGTCACGTACACAGTCATACACAGTACGATATGCAGTGAAATGCTTAGACAACTGCTCGTGACCTAAAGAAAAAAAGAAAAGGCTATGAATAAGATAGGAAATAAATATGAAAATTAAAAAGGGTAAATTTAACTAGGAAGGAATAAAATAAAATATAAAAATTAAAGTTAAAAATGAAATAACTGTACAACACAAATTAGAATGAAGGGTAAATTTAACTGGGAAAGAATTTAACTGTTATCCTCATTCAGATAACAGCCTGGACTAAGTATATGAGCAAGATTGTCAGTGGAATAACCTCACTGCAGAAAAATATTACAACTTTGCCGTTTATGGTGGAGCCGCTGCACAGAATAGACTGTAAAAGATATGTGAAACCCTGCTTTGAGTGTTTTGAAGAGCATTCAAATGACTTTTATTGAGGAAAACCATCTCTTACCTATTCGAAAAAGTACAGCAACAGGGAGACTGGCTAGAACTGATCTGAAGCAAGAAACTTCAAGATGAGTTTCTCACTGTCCTCAAGTGGTTTGGCTGAAACCCAGACTGAAACACTGAGTATCTGTGAATAAACCTGATGATGCTTCCTAGTATGCTTAAGAGAATCTGCCAACAAGAATGAGAAATCATCTAAATCAAGGGTGTCAAACATAAAGCCCGGTGGCCAGAACGGAATCCAATTTAGGCCAATAGGTTGGCTTTAGGAAATGTGAAGCAAGGCATAAATGTTTAACTTTTAACTGTATTTTCACAAGTTTTACAGCTTTGGCTTCTGATAAACACTTCCCTCATTGCCATTCATACTATCCCAAAGTAAATAAGTAATGTATAAACAGGGAAATCACAGAAAAGTTCCTGTTTTTTCACATCTGTTATTTTCTGCTGGTCTACTTTTTAAATATATATATATATCTATATATATACACACACATATATATAGATATATATATTCACTGGTCCAGGCCACTTAAAATCAAAGTGTATGTGACCCACAGTATGAAATGAGTTTGACATCCATGATCTAAATCTTACTTGTAATGTCTACCCAGGAAGTTATAATGACTGCTAGATTGACTTCATGGGTCTGATTATATTTTACATCAAGTCCACAACACAAACCCACTAGATCCTGCTGATTTCATGTAATGAATGAGTACTAAATACTTAACTGGGGGGAAACTGACACTTCGTTGTGAGTTTGGTTACTGAGACAATTCCTTAAACCTCTGAAATGTAACTCCACAATTCACGTTGGATTTTGAATGCCTTCAGATAACTAAGTAATTAACAGGTAGCATTACATTCAAGTGAATTTATTTTATACAGCCAAAGCAATTTTTTATTAAATAAATAATTTTAAAACAACAACAACAAAGTAAACATGTCATTTGCTGCATTCTCATTGGACTATATTAGCTGGCAAGCCGAAACAGGAAATTAATTATCTCTCTTTTTTTCTGGATGTATTTTTACTCAGGTATCTGGGGATCAAACTGACACATACCAAAATTAATCTAAACATATGCAAATTAGAATTGCTCTGACACATCTAACAACTGATGTTATAAAAATTAATAACCGATCCGTGCATGCTGCCTGGAGCAAAAATCAAATTTACATGAGGCTTTTTTCAATAAACCATCAGAGAGAAATAGAACTGACACTCTAGTAAAACAAACTCAAGTCACAAAACATCCAAGCTGCATGTGTGTGTGACTGTGTGTTTATAATTACCTTATTTAAACAAAGAAAATCTTATTGTCTTCTGTGATGTTATGTTCAAAACTGAGGCATGCTGCTCACATGATTTGCAGTCTTGTAAAATAGTCAAAAGTCTATTCACTATGTTTGTATACAAATACTATGAACAAGACAAGTATCAACGGGTATCGTTTTAGTGAAAAGTGCTTTTCCCTGAACATGTTCTGTTTAGCTAACAGCCAAAATGAGTAAGTTTTGCCAAATGGACCGTTTTAGAAAGACAGAGATGCCCAAAAGAATCCTGAAAGCTTCTTCAGAGCTTTCAGGTGGAACGTCTCCATAGACCTGGCATCCAGACCTCCACATGTACAAGACTGTTTATTTGTTTGCCATATGATGATGTACTCCTAGCTATGCTCTCTTTCAGCTTCAGTCCCATTCACAACATTACAGCATAACCTTTCTGATTTAAAAAGCTAAAAAAGAAAGCTAAACAAAGTAAAGTGATGTTCTTAAATTAGAAATCTAACTAGAAAACTGAACCTTTCACGTATTACTACAGTTCAAGGTTCTGAGATTGAGTTAGTATCTCAGTACAAGTACTTTGAAATTACAATTGATGACTCACTATTGTTTACACCTCACATTAAGCAGCTGGTCAAGAAATATAAACTGAAACTTGGTTTTTACTTTAGAAGAAAGTCCTGTTTCTCATTTGAGGCAAGACAGAGCGTTGTAGTTTCCACTTTTATTATTGGACTTGATTACAGTGATGTTACTTATATGCATGTGTCCAGGGAAGACCTACATATGCTAGTTTCCGTCTATCAAGCGCACTGAGGTTCGTTACAAGTTTTAAAACTCTTATTCACCGCTGAACATTGTATGCATGGGTGGGGTGGATTCAACCACTGGGATATTCTTATCTATAAGGTTATTGTTGGTTTGCTCCCATCTTATTTATAGACTTATATTCATCAAAATGTGTGGGAGGTCTTACGTCCTAAGAGTTATTCATTTTATCTGTTTCAAAGGTTTGCAAATTATATATGCATTATATACACCGTATATATGTGTTGTTGCATTGTTTTCTTTTAGTTAAGTATGTAAAAGCTTATTCCACTAATCTGTTAAAAATATTAAATCATTGGCATCAGTATGTCAGTAAATGCGTGTAAAAGAATGTCAAATTATTATTATTATTATGTAAACATTTTTAAAGCCAACTGTACTCCACATTTGTGGTGCAGTAATAGTAATGCAAACCTGAAGATTCAGATGGGTTAAAATTATGCTTCGGGATTCTGCTCAAGCTTTTAAGATGAATAAAGTACAAGCCAAATGGTTGTGACCAGTAATGCTGCTACCTTTCATGTTGTGTTCATAAATTTTATGTATACATTTATTATTATAAAAATGCAGCGGTACTGACTTTAAGTGACACATGAAAAAGAAACTCGCCCATATTCCTCGTTTCCGGAAACGTTGGCACAAAAGCTCACTGTCTGAAAATAAGTTCGTCTTTAAGTGAAGAAGTCTTATAGCCCACAGCTTACTGCAGATAAATATAGTTAGGTATATTTCATTTAGTAAATGGCATTATTCCTCCAATAAGTGTCCCAATATTTTGCGTCAGCTGTTAATTCTAATGTGCTTTATATTTTGGGTGGATGGTGATTGCGCGCTAGCCGCCTGATGGCGCAGTGCGCACTGCTCTGGATCAGAGGAACCAGGGGAGGGAGGAGGCAGCAGAGGCAGAGCAGCCGCGCCACAGACACACAATCCACATTTCCAGAGGAGAGCGACAGTCAGCCCCCCCTCCAACGTTTTCTGTCGAGCTCGGGTAACAAAACAAGCGAAGCAGGACTCGTCTCGCTCGTCGGGGTCTGATCATCAGATTGTTCCCTGGACTTGATTTGGTCTTTATTCTCTCGGAGGTCACCTTACAGAAATAGCTCACAGGATATAAGTTATTTACAGTAGCATTATCCGAGATCCTGGAAGATGGGTTCGGTCCCAGCGATATCTGTCCTTATTTTGGGCATTGTGGTTCCAACGTTGGCCGGCTACATTGAGGTATGTGAGAAGAAATGTTTCCTGATTTACTGTGTAGGCCTACCAGGTTAGTCTAAGATCCAAAGACCAATGTGGAAGCCTCAAGCAAAAGCTGATTATTTTGCCCTGTCCTCACATGAGGTACTTACGGCTAAGCTTTGCCGATCTTCTAATGAATACACTATGTTACCTTGGTTGATGTGAAATATACTGATAAGACTTTTTCTCTTCCACACTCGGATTCCCACAGGTAGCGGAATGAATTCAGCAGGGAGGAAAGGGTTTATGAAATTTTTGTTACCTGCTTTTTTTATAGTTGCAAATGCTTCGCCTTGTGTTCATACATATTAAAACTACTTAAATATTACTCAGTTTACTTCCTTTACTTCATTCTGATGCACTGATTGCAGTTTATTGGCGAGTTGACCAGCGTGGGGCTCAAATGTCCTATAACGAGAACTATAGCAGGATTTGGTGCAGAGATCAAACGAAAGACAATTGGTGCTTAGTCAGGCATTTAGGGAAACATAGAACCTCTGCACTGGATCACACACAGTAATGCAGCCTGCTGTACGTCATGAATGTATAGACGATATTACAGAAAAGGGTATCCTTTTGCCTTTGCAGTCTATTTTAATTGTAGCTTTTCCTGTGTCAACAGGATGTCCACCTTTTATAGCAGACTTGAGTTCCTGCTCTATAGAGTGGATAATATATTTAGAAGCACTGAATTACCTCTCAGTAGTTGATATGTTTGACACAAATGGTCCAATTGTTGGTCTCCTTGTTCAAGCACTCACGCTCTCACACTTGCACACTTATCTACGTGATGTCCTATTTTCCTGCTGGCTCACCAAAACTGTGATGCCTGCAGTGTCAGACATGTGTGTGTCAGTGGATAACAATGCACCCATTTTCACAGCAAACAGCCCCACCACCCTCCTCCCCCTCAGAGGTTAAGCACAAGTATTGCTGCTTACTGTTGAAGCAACCGTGACAAAACATTTTAACGAGTTATCTTTTCCTGGCACTTGTATTTAGCAGGGAATGTTTCTCTCTCCTGTATTTGCGACCCAAAAAAAAAAACCTCGGCCATTTTGAGGCAGTATTGGCTGGCATTGTGTGTGTGGGGAAATAATGGTTATTATGTCCCCAACAAAATCTATGCTGCTGCACACTCTACAAAGACCTCTCCCCTCTGCAATGATTGCCTCCTCAGTCAGCCTTACTAACCACACGGACGTGCTGATCGATACAGGACAGACTCTCCTGAGATGATTAATGGATGAAATCAATGAATTTCCTGATCAGTCACCCAGATTAAATTCAGAAATTTATGGAAGCTGCTCTGCATCTTGACTGTAATGCACATGCTGAGGATTCCTGTGGTTTAATCGATGGGTGTCCTAGAGGACGGGCATTTTTTCTTTGTTGGATTATTGCAGTAAAACACTGCATGGACAGAATATGGATATTCATATTTGTTTTTGCACCTGCCTTCTTTGCAAATACACTTTCTTCACAAAGAAAAAGATTTGATATTGAACCAAACTATACTGCTGTACGGTAAAACAGAAATAAAAATGCCTTAGAGCTGAAGAAATAAGATGACAAACCCCAAGAGATAAATATTTTACAATGTATTTATTCAATTTATGATCTGACTATTCAGGATCAACATCAGCTCACAGCTTAATTTATTAAGGTAAAATACATATTCACAAAGGTTAGCTTTTTTCTAAGAATTGAGTTGAACACTGAGGTGTATCTAAACAGACACAATAATGAAGTCAAGCTGTTTTGCCCTTTCAATATAAATATCAGTAGTTTGAAACCAAGCAGTCATCTTCCTCCTTTTCACTGCTGCTTTTGTTTGCTAGTGGAGTCGCTGGTGTGTGGAGATTGGGCAATGCTAATGAGGTTGTGGACACACAGCTAAGGTAGCTGAAGCCACTGAGAGCTTCTAAGAATCACTCACTGTTGCTCAGACATGGTTGTTGCCCCTCTCATCCAATACTCACCTTCCATTGTTCCTCATTTCTTTTCAGTTGTGATTGTCAAGCTTCTAAGAATCACACTGACCATTTGTCAGACATGGTTTTCCCCTCTTATCCAGTATTCACCTTCCGTTGTTCCTCATTTTGTTTCTGCTGTGATTGCCAAACTGCTCTCTCATTTTGTAATTCCGCCTTTTTCGTGTTTCGGGAGTAGCCTGCTGACTTCAGCTGTGCAAACAGTTTAGTTTTGTCGAATACCTGTGAGAGTGGCAGATTGTGAGCTTTTGTTTCTTCAGCTGTAGGTTAGCTTTCTCATCTGGCCATCTCTGTATTGCAGGGTTTACTGCAGTGAGGTTTGTTTTTTTGTGTGTGTGTTTTGTTTTGTTTTTTGACCGTTTCATTTCAGATCCAAAAAACAAGAATCAGGATTTTTATTTTAATTTCACTCACTTGTGGAGAATCATGAGTGAACAGCTGCATCTTTTCTGGGGATAATTTGGAAATGAGAAGCAGGTTTACCCAGAGAATTACATCACACACAGGCATTCGCCAATATGGCTCCCACTGGATTAATAGAATACAGAATATCAGGAACAGCTATTACATTCAGTACATTTTATTCTCTACTTACTTAGCAAACAGTGATTATCACAACGCACACAGTGTAAAATGTAGTGTTATGCAACACCACATCACATTTTTGTGCCTGTCATTAAAAAAATGTTAGTGTTTTCCTTCCAGCTGGCCTGTAGCATCAGATACATCATCATGTTTCTGAGGTCAAGGCAAGACAGAACTTGCATGGAAGAGACAGCAGTGCTAACTCATGCTAGTAGAGTGACTTTGGCAAAACTCTGTTTACAAACATGCATTAGTCAGAATAGCCTTAGAGGAATGGACAAGCCGAGGTAATCGAGAGAAGATTTTATTTCCAATATACCCCCTCTGCAAAAAAAAAAAGAAAAATGTTTGGGGGGCTGAGGTTATTCCTCTTTCAGCAATGTTTTCTCATCAGCCAAAGCCTGTGTGCGAGCTTATAGGCAAGCTGATATTAAAGTGTGCTTTCAAGTGTATTTGCTCTGGATATGGGCTGATAGTGAACAATTGCATGTGAATGACTGCCCCCACTTGGTTGTGATTGTTGGGGCGGGAGCTATGGAGCTGTCGGTTAGCAGGCTTGAATGATTTCCTATGAAGGCCTTTTGTGTGTCCTTGAATAGCCTGAGACAACCCAGGGTGTCCTTACCATACAGAGGGGATCTCGATGCCCAGCAGAAATAAGGACAAAGACTGCTGGCAATGTTTTATCCGGGAGCATTTGCATTTGATAATTATCTGTCAATATAACATAGTGGGTGGTGGAGCACATGTTACAGCCTTCCATAGGCTGGTGCTTTTCTTTGCTCTGTAAGCTGTAAAGATTGCCTTTTTGACCTCCACGTTCAGCCATGTCAGTCAAGGTGAAGGCGGTGACATGTGCTCCATCAGCAGAGCATCAGCCTCACCCGCCCTTGAATTTGTAGATTAGCACCTAAAACCTTGCTTTCAATTGTTGGGACAGCCCCGTATCCCAAGAATCCTCTTAGTGACAAGAAACACTGGGTGCTTATAGATCTGCAAAGGGAACGGTACTAATCCCAGAAACCCTGCCCCAACACACACTCATACGCTCACTGATTTCACTCGCCCACACAGTGAGACCCTCATTTCCACACCCTGCAGAGGCAAACTGACTTCAAAGTGGCACAGAAAACAGTGAGTCATATCAGTGGCGTTCACTCAACACTGAAGTCTGCTCTATGGCTAACAGTAGGAAGGTATGTCTGATTGAATCTAAGCCCTTAATCTCTAACCTTTCATTTCCTCAAAGATACCTTCCTGCCACTCTGTTCATCTAGACTTTTCTGTCTCCATCTGTCTCTCCGTCTTTCTTTTCACTGCCTGATTCTTGGCTGATTCTTCCTCCAAGCTTGTGCATGTCTCCTGGAGTGATTCCATCGACAGACACACTCGCGGCTCATCCCGAGGATTTAAATAGAGAGGCCTCATCAGGCGAGCCTTGTTCTCACGATGCCAGGCTTTGTCTCCGAGGCTCTGCGTGCGCCCTAATTATCCAAAGTGAGCAGAGTTGTCTTTTTTTCTTTTTTGCAACTGGAAATGTGTCTGCGTGTGGGTGTGTGTTTGTGCACCCGAGTCCTCTTGCAGCTCTGCTCATCACATATTTAGTCAGTTTTTCTCGATGAGAGATCCTGGGCGATGGGGACTTGGTTCGGAGTCAGTGTGTTCAAATCAAGACACCCATGGCTGCACATCACTTAAGTTGCATCAGGCCCTCTGCCATATGTAGGACAATCTGCACAGCCATAACAATCTACCCCATGTATATGTAGCCAAGGTGAACGGCACTACACCTGTGTCTGTGTATTCTCAACAATAGCCTGGCTCAGCACAGATGCCAAGATGTCAGTTTGTATGCCACAGTGCTCAGGAATGCATAGCCTGAAGTCCAAAGGCCTCACTTTATTGTGCTGTGAGCAGCTCTGTTCCTGTGATAGCACTGAAAGTAACTATACACTGTGGCGAGTTCAGCAGACAAACACATCCCTTTTAATCCGTTTTAAAGGAGCCCTGCCATTTCGGACTTTATTTTTTAATGTAGTTTCTGTTTGACAAAGAGAAGTCAGTCATTGTAGGCTGGATAAACCCTGTCAACCCCCTACTCGGTTTGAACGTGGGTTTGTGTGTGTTTGTGTGTCCCCACAGCTCAGTGAGTCACTCTTGCTGCTTGAAATTTTCTTCCCATGAATAAAATATCTGGTGTGCTATCTATGAGTTACAGTGCACTCGTGTCTGTGCTTATGGCCCCACCTGTCTCACCCTTAGTCCCTGCTTGTCCATATGAGAGGAGGACTTTGTCTACTGTCCCCTCCCCTCGCTCCTGGTCTTATTCAGGTGTGCAGATCAGTGAGTCATGTGCAGGCACGAGCGAGGCCTCTGCACTGATTTGTCTGTGTTTTTTTTTTTTTTTTTTTCCTCTTTTCTTTTCTTTTTTTACTTGCACACAGTGGGATAAAACAGAGGCAGGCAGCAAAGAATCAAAGAGCCAGTTTAACTGTGTGCCAGGCATTGTTTCCTGCTGTTTGCATGTTCATTTGCATCACAACATGTAAAAGCAAAAATTACTCAAGGGGTGTTTTTTTTTTTTTGTTTTTTTTGTTCCCCCCCCCTCCCCCCCTCAATCTGTTTGAACCCATCTTCAACTGAATTTTGTCTCTCTTGGCAAACAAGAGGAGTGAAATCAGACCTAGTTTTCCAAACTTCAATCATAATTGATGTCTTTTCTTGGATGCCATTTTTTGTTTCTTTATTTGTGTGTGAGAGAGCTTGTGGGCTGGTCTGTTTTTCTTTTTTTGTGTGTGGCTATATTTGTGTCTCTGTCATTATTTTCCACGGTGTGTGCTTGCAGCATGCTGGGAGGTCATATCTTTTGGTGTGTTGTGTCTTGGTGTCGCATTGAGCGTGCTTTGGGGCGTGATGGGGATGATCACAGACACAGTGACTGCTCTGTTGTTGTTTTGGGATGGCTTGGGTCCCATTTGATTAGGTTTTTCTCTTAACTTAAACTGCATGCACAGGTATAAGCACAGAGTGACTTTTTTTGATTGGTTAATGGGGGAAAGGTGGTGGTCTCGTCTTGATAAGCAGGCTGAATGACTGGCAAGCTATTTTGCTGCCATAGTGCTCTGTTTTGCTGAGAGCACTGCACAAATGCTCCACCCGCTGCCAGGGAAAACAGAGCATGCTAGTTCCAGCTCCCTCCCTGTCCGTCTTCCTGCTTACTGGGCTTCCTACATATCTCTTCCCACTTAGCATTTCTACTACAGGCACAGAAGCAATCATCCACATTGAAACCAAGGACAGCACAGACTTCATCCTTTTCTTTTATCCTCTTTTTGTCCCCTCCTCCTCCTCCTGTGTGTGTGTGTGTGTCTCTGTGTGTGTAAAGAGATGAAAATGTCAGAACAGTAAGAGATAGAAGCATTGCAGTGTAACTATATACCCCCAGAGAGAGGCCTGCTTCGGGTGCTACTGCTTCTGCTGCCGCCGTCGCCATCGCTGGTACTCGAGCTTTGTGACGGCCCTGTTAGCAACCAGTCTGATACAGCACTTTCTCAAGGAGAACGTGGCCAAGGACAAACAGCAGCCCTGTAGGATGCTCCCCTGGGGACTAAGACATAACAAGGGAAGATTGTACCCATAAAAGAGAGAAGGTGAAAAGGGAAAACCTGGCATTGAAGCATGAGATGTATTTTTTCCTTTGATCGAATACAGCAAAACATTTTTCCTTTGAGTTTTGCGCCCCCATAATTATCTGTTCTGCTCCTATATTCATGCACTGCAATTAATTCAGTAATAGTTCTTCATGCATGGTGGAGAGCTACAGGCTGCCGATCCCCTCCCTGCCCTGACAATGGGAATAAATGATAGATTTTTGTGTGTTGTATAGATTAAGGACAGGCTAAAACATGGGAATGTAGTGTAGTTTGGAAATAAGGGGTAATTCAGGATATTTAAATATTTTTAGGAATATATGTTTATTTTACAGGGTCAGGTAGGCAAAAGGACAGACTTGTGAATGGGGATTATTTTTCAGTGTTTTTCAATTTTCATTTTGAAGGAATTGAACTTGTCTTTACAAATCATATTTCTTTCACAATGCCCTAATACAGAGGTCGGCAACCTGCGGCTCTTTAGTCCTTATAGTGCGGCTCCGCGTGGTTTGGGAAAATCTGAAGTGTATTTTATTTATGTTAGTTATTTTTTAACTTGTAGTTCTAAATTGGAAGATTATTGTGATATTGAAATATAAAAATAAAATTATGTTCTATTATTTTTTGTCATCGCTCAAAATAAGCGTCACACTCGCGGAAGCCGGTGTACCCGGCGAAACGCCGTGCCTTTATCGAGACTTTCAACCCCAGGTAGGCCAGTTATGGATCTTCGGATCCACATTATGTCAGCAGCTATTCTCCACCGTGAACTATGTTAAAAACAGACACCGCTCATGCCTCACAGATGACAGCTTACATCCTGCGTAAAGATGAAAGTGACTTTGTACAGCCCCGATTTGCAGACGTGCGCAGAGGTTCAGGAGCAGAAGTCCCATTGTAAACATATCACGGCAGACTCGACGATGTTTCCATGAACACGCTTTTCGGCATCTCTTTATTGACCGCTTTTCACACACGGTTGCTGTACGTATACAGCCGGCTGTAGCTTTGCAGCTCACAGCCCGACACACACCAAAACAACAGCATAGATAGCACAGACGTTAAGGCGGCGAGGCGTGATTGCGGGTGCCGCTCAGGTGCGTCCGTCTCCCCTGCAGCGGCGCTGCAGACCACGCCCCGCCACAACAGTTTTTGTTTGCTACATGGATCATTTTAGTTCAGCTGGGTGTCTTTCCTTTTGTTCTTTAAGAGTTCAAAATGTGTTAATTACATAAATAAAATGTAATTTTCTCTGTAGCACTTCGTGGATTTCATAAGCAACACACCTTAGTTGTTCACACAAAGCATAAAGGTAAAAAACAATATATACAGTGTTCTCTTCATTTTAGATGTCAAAAAGTATTTGCGGCTCCCAGTGTTTTCTTTTGCGTGTAAACCTGGTCCAAATGGTTCTTTGGGTGTTAAAGGTTGCAGACCCCTGCGCTAATAAGATGCCTGTTCTGTCAAGCAGTATTCTAGTTTATTTATAATTAAACACAGAAAAGCAGCAGATCTTCATGTTGGTGAAACTGGCCTTTTTAAAATAAAATTTTCAGTTTATATTCTGTTGGTAAGCTACTCAATTAATCAGCAAATTGTTCCTGCACTGAAAAGTCCCCTGAGCCTATTCATTGCTGCTCACAGTGTGTGTTACTGGGTATTGCTGCCTGATTTTTAGGAAGTATACTTAGCATTCGGTACCCGACTTGCATCCAGCCAGATCTGATATTAGCCAAGCTTTGACCCTCTTATTATCCTGGTAGTATTTGTCTTTTTAATTCTCCAACCAATGACCAGTATAGGTTTCCATTATCTGTTACAAGAGTTACTATCAGCCCACTGCGAAATGACTCTTGAAGCAACAATGACTGCGCATCAAGCCGTGAATTTAGAAGTGCTGTCAGATCACAAGTTGGAGGACTTTTGTTTGACATTATGTGTAAATTAAATTTTTTGTTAGAGCCATTTCAATTTTATGCATTTCTGGCCTGAAATGGGACTTTTTTTCTTTTTCATCACAAAACTGCAGTTAATGAATGCTTCTGCTGCACACCTCAATCAGCCATTTTGATCTGAGATAAATCCCAATCAAGCACTCTAGAGAATTCCATTAGTTTGATGAGATATGAATATGTCTCCGAGCAGAAATCGGAAATAGTCTGCTGTTTTCAGACAAACCCATTAAAAGTCATTTGATCTTCTGCAGCTAATTATAGAGCCTTGTGAACTGCTAGCTGCCTTCAGCAAACTCCACCTCCTCCATTCCCCACCTTCCCTCCAACCACTCCCCTCAGTGTTCATCACATCCCATCCTTATGTTTCATATTTAGAATCCGTGCGCTATTATTGAGGTGCTTGGAGCTGACAGGCAGGCTCTGCAGCCCAGTCATGTGAGGGCAAAGGGATTTGTCAGCCTCATACTATTTGTTATTGTGCTGATTTAGATTTGGGATCTCACCCAGACAAGTAGCAGGATACCGCAGCAGGGTTTGACGGGCCGTACACTGCAGGGAATGGAACAGGAGGTGGCAAAGCAAGGTCAGACAGTTGACAAAAAGCAAGTAGTAGACAGGCTTGGAGATGGATGCTCCTGCTGTGAAGTATGTGCCTTCTCTATAGGGACATGACTGATTAGCTTTTGGCCTCAGCACGTCTCACTAGAATTATAATCTTCACTAGTCTGATTGAAATCCCTTTGCCCTCCCCCTGCTGAGAGGCTGAGGGAGGGCAGAGCAGAGCTTAATGACAGATAAGCATATCTATATTACATCCATCATGTTCCCCTGGTAAAGATGGCCTCCCTTGCATTGCCTGGAGCTGCGCAGGCTAATACAGACGTGTGGGCTGTGTCTCTGCTCCACTGCTCAGGATCTGCAGGGGAGTAGGAGAGGCAGGGAGCTCTGCAATCAGAGCACAGATTCATTTAAAGTCAGCTTGGGTGGTCATGGGAGAGCGACACTGCATGCCGCGGCCAAAGTCAAACTCAGTCGCCATCCATAGCATGCCTCCAAATAGCAATCAGAGTTAGAGAGAAAAATAACACAACTTCAGTAAGTGATGAAAAATGAATTGAATATAAAACGTAGGACTTTTAATATTTTCTTTCTCTTGAAAATCCATTTTAACATGAAATCCTCAGGGCTTATGGTACATGTAAATTTGTAATATGAGAATGATGAAGTCTGTCTCGCAGTTCATTGATGATAATGTTCCTGAGTGTAAGATTCAGACTGCTGGTCTGTCAGTGCTCCACATTTGGGAAAATGAACACTTGATATTTTGTATGATAAAATGACTTCATTTGAAAAGTTGTATTTTGATCTCTAACTTTTGTGACAACGTGATAGAGAGGAGTCCAGTTAACTCAGATCTGAGATTTGCATTTGAACAGCAGTGCTAAAAGTCACAAACATTAAGCTGGTCAGTCTTCAAATACCTTCTGGGTGTCTTCAGGGAAAGTGCTGGAATTTTGTTGGTTGTAAAACCTCTTGGGCTGTTTCATTGTTTTTGACCAGCAACACAACCGCTTTCAGCACCACTGCGCTTGACTAATCAGTGACATTTAGCATAGCCGACCTCTCCCTGAACTTTTCTGATCCTTTAGAAAGCATGGATGTTTTGGGGTGGTTAATCATTTAGACTTTATTTATAACCAGGTTTGTCAGCTGGAAAGGTCTCTTCTCCTGTGGGGGAGCTCCTGTAGTCAAAATGCTACCATTTGCTATTTACTGGATGTCAGAGTAAAACAGGCTACTTGACGTTTGCATTTTTCATTTCGTTTCTTAATACTGAACCCCACAATGTTAAAACTGGCTGTGGCATCTGAGTCAAATCCCTGGTATCACTGGACAGGTCAACAACCTTCTCCTCATACACCGTGAATCTGTAAGCTGCTATCATTTCCTGTTGTCACACATTTTGGAAACATTGCTACATGCCCTTGATCTCCTCCTTTCTCCAGCAGTTTTCTGGCTGCACTCCCGCCCCAGGATGGCCTCACCGCAACTCATGGCTGCATTATAGCGACCGAATGTGATATTTCCATGTTGCCCTTGAAGCTGCTTGCTGTCAAGGTCGGCTCATGCTGAGCACCATTCCCCCCGCCAGCCCTCTGATTTAGACACTACACTATGTTCTTCCTCTGCTCTCTTCTCTGCTGCACCGCACATTTTGGACAAATTGGCTATTTTATGTCTTACTTTGTTCACTAGAACAGTCCGTCCTTGTGCTTCCTTCACCCGGCTCTCCTCTCAATATACTACTCATCAATTGCACCTCTCACCTCATAGCTGCTTTTTCCTCCTCACTTCCCCAGTTTCTCTTCTGCTTGCTCAACAATTACATGCTCATTAATTGAGGGAGTTCAGGCAGCTGAGAAAGACATCAGTGACAGGGCTGGAGGCCTTGCTGAGGTACCCTGTTACTGGTTCCTTTATTGACAAGTCTGCCTGCCTGTCTGCCAGCCTCCCTGGTTCTGAGGAGCAGCAGTGTGGTGCTGCATGCTGATGAGCATGAAGTCATCCAGCAGAAAAATGAAAAGGCAAGAGTGGGAGTGACGAAAGGAAGGAAGGATGCAAGGTAGGAAAGAAAGATCCAGTTGTGTTTTCACTCAACTTGGAGGACATGAAAAGAAGAGAAGCTAAAGAAAGTGAAGGAGCACAGGTCATTTTTCCAAAATCCCCTCTCCTCAGCATGAGAGATTAGGTGACTATGCTCTGGCAGACGAGAAAGAGGCACACTCCTGTGTCTAATCCTCCCCTTTTAAACTGCTGAGAGTGCAGTACAAAGTAGGGGAAGAGTCTGCATCCACATAAAGTGGCCTGTGGAAAACACAGGCACATAGTTCAAAACAAGCTGAGCCACATCTAACAGTTGCCTAAGCTCCAAATCTCCCGTGAAGCCACTTCTGGAGTCCTCCCCACCACCTGCTTTTCCATGCCTGGTTATCACTTTTAACTGAGCTATCGCTTCATAACATGACTTCAAATCCCTCACAAAAAGCCTGCATTAACTTATTAACTTGTCCGCCTTGGTGCCACTAGGCTGACCGCACACATGACACTCGCAAAACACACAGCCCATCCATGTTTACTCAACTCACTGACTAAAAAGCACTTCCCACACAGGGGCTTTTAATAAATGCGCAGCCGATGGCCAGTTTAATCATGCTAATGTGTATGTTACACCGGACAGCGTGTCGGCTATTTGTTCTCAACTGGTTCGCGAGAAAGAGCTGGGAGAAGAATATACAGGGGAGGAAGAATCTGAAGGGAAGGGAAAACATGAGAAAATGGTAAATTTAGCAGTAAGTAACAAGAAGGAAGCGGTTGTGAGGAAAGAGTAGGGCAACATTTCTTTTTTTTTTTTTTTTTTTTTTTTTAGTATAAATCGTATTATTAATGTTGTTATTATTACAACAGAGGAGCCTCCTGTCAAGCCAAGTATATATGCATTCTTTTGACTTAGTGGTGAGGATGTTATGTCTATTTTAGTCATAAACATCTGGCATAGTGATGTCAAGAATGTAATCCGCTCCAGGACACGTGGATCGTAAGCTGGGATAGAGAGGGCTGAGAGGGTCGCCAGCTCACATGGCTCAAAGAGGGAGTGAGACATACGGACAGAGCGGGAAAAACAGGCCGAGAGGTAAATGTATAGAGATGGCTGAGGGAAGAGGAGATAGGCTAGCAGAGAGTTGTCCAGAGCACTCAAAGTGAAAAGAGATGAAAGGAGGGGGATGAAGGATTGAAGGGATTGCTCATGCTGAGAGCTTTTAGTGGGCAGAAGAGAAGAATGGGTGATTGTGGTGACAGGAGCTCTGCAGAAGAGACACGCATGCTCAGCATACCGCGCAGCTGTGAAGATGCTGCAATAAATTCACCTGAAAATGGACCTCAAACATCACAGTCCTTGAGTCATTAGCGCAAAAATGAAAAGCAATTATCTTCTTCCTGGTACATTACTTATGCAATCATGCACCTGTTTAGCTTGCAGCTAAGCAACAAGCTGTGGGTAAAGCCCTCGGTGTAATTATCACTTGATCGTTGCAGCACCAGACTTATTTCCAGTAATTTCTCTAACTTATTTTAATCCATATGCCAACCTTCTGTGCACAGAACATCAAGGATCTTAGACTGAATTTTCAGCATGTTTTGTTGTTTTTCACAAAATGATAAATTCTTAAATTCAATTACCTATTAAAAAAACCTCAAAGTAAGAATTGTGACTCTTAAGTAGCAATCACCAATTTATAGTCTTGCGCTCTCTTTATTTCCCATTTTAAAGCTATTGTGACAGCTCATTGCTGTGCTTTACGAGCCAGCCCAGGAGAGACACAGATCAATTTTTCATGATGGATAATTATTGAAATGGTTTTGCGATAGATGGCAGACTCTGTTTTATTCTCTAATAGTAGCATTCTTCAGCCCTGCCTCTGGCCTTCAGCACCTCTTTGTTGCTGTATTCCCTCCCCGACTTCTCTTGACAGTGATTGGACTAACAAGGAAGCTGTAGTCTGCCCCTTGCAATCACTTGACGTGTTTCTTCCCAAATTTGGCAGCATGCACTGCAAATTCTACTCCCCAAGCAGAATCAAAAGAAATTCGCTTCCTTCCTCCATCTACTGCTCCATTCACTGTGCTCTCTGCCTCCCGCTCATCAACCAGAGAAAAAGCAATCTGCTCTGTATGTAGCTAATCTAACCAGGTAGGAGGGAAGACCAAATGCAATATTATGATGGCTGTGGATGGTCCTCAGGCAATGTTTGATAGGGCTGGAGAGGTGAACGGGTTGGAGAAATATTCCAGGGAGATGAATGCCGTCTGAAATCTATGTCAAGAGGGGCTGTGGTGGAAATGGCTCTTCATTTCCCTCCTGCTCTGCTCTGCTCTGCTCGCTTCAGCAGCACCTCCTGCCCTCACAATGAAAGAATAATAAAACACAGGATGCAGCAGGCATCCTCATGTCAGCCATCAGTAACTGAACAAACAGGCATCTGAACAGCAGCTCAGTGTGTCTGACGTGCCACAGATAACAGCTGAGAGAAAGATGGTGTGACCACACAGCACTGACAGCACTCATGTGAGAAAATGTATTACAGGGGAAGCCTGCGTGAAGATTTAAATGGAGAGGAGTGAAAACCTTTTTCCTGTGATGTCAGAGAGTAGACACGTTAATTGTATCCGTGGACTTTTTTTTTTTTTTTTGTCCCTTTGGTTAACCTGTTGGACTCAGGTTATGGATACATGATGCACACTTTGCACGGACTCATGTTTTTGTCTCTGATACACTTGGACCATCTAACCATACTGTCTAAATGCAAATTCTACCTTTGTATTAGTTATTAGTTATCAACTCATGTATGGTGTAGAGAGTCAGACTCAGCATTTCCATGAATGTATCGATCATGTTCATGTGTACAGTAAAGAAACAGGTTGATTTGCAGCAATGCACAATGCAGCCCTGTTATCGATTTCAGTTTGCCAGCACAGCTGGGGGTACTAACACTGTGGGCGTTGGCGATAAAAATTAAAAAACCCACAAAAACTCATTCTGCATTCAGAAGGCCTTTCACCACGGATTCCCAAATGAATGCAGTGATAGGATAAAATCCTCACAGCTGTGAGAACTTCTACAAACCCTTGGTAGTATTTTCTAATCTCAGAGGCACTCAAAGTCTTAGATCTGTTTCTTTAGCCATTTTCCCACATGAACACAGACAATATCAGGGGAATGAAGTCAGCACTTTGTCTGAAGTTGTCCTTTCTCACCTGTAGCACAGAGCAGAAGATAGATCGCTTCAAATAGATTTTCACTACTGGAATTACTTTGATTTAGTTGAGAGGGCTCCCTGGAAAGAGCGTGCAGGAGGCAACACATATGTCTTCTTGAACCACATGATTAGCTTTAGATAGCTGGCAGGATAACACCACAGAGTTTGACACTGCTTATATTTCCATCCATCCACTTCCCCTTATCCAGGTAAGGGTTACAGGAGGGTGGAGCTTACCCCAGCTACCATAGACCTGAGGAAAATGGACACAGACACGGGGAAAACCCAGACTGTTTTGCAACCTTATTTCCCATAATCCTTCACCCAACCAGTTGGTGCATTCAAACCCAGGACCTTCTTGCTGTGAGGCTAACCACTATGCCACCATGCTGCCTACTCCCTATATTTATTGATGAAATGATGATGTAAATATCACACGGCTCTTACACTACCTACAATAAAATCAGGTAACTCACTATATAAGCCCACGTTACCTGCTTGTCCTGTAAACATGCCATTGCAGACTGGAATTACTTTGAATACCTTATTTGCAATGTAAATGTCACAGAAGCAGGTTTTTACCTGTTTTAATCAGCTTTCTGGTAGAATTCTTTATCAAGCAAATGAACCTTTAAATCTATTTCACCGTTGTAATCCCACTCTGAGCTCACAGTTGTAACACTTCATCGAATGAAATGCAGTCCTAATGAGGATCGTTTCTCTTGACAAAACAACCGACTCTCATCAAGTTTGTGAGTGTTTATTTTTTTTCTCTGAATGAGCTCCATTGGTCAGGGCGAGCCTGCAAGACAAGACCCCACTGGCCCACCAACTGGAGCTGCATATAAATAGCCCAGACGCACCTTCTCCCCAGTGAAAAGACTGGAAGGAAAAAAGTACTTTGCTCTAATTAACAGTGTTTTTTTTCTTTCCTCTTGGCCTAGTATCTCTCCACTTCCCTACATTTACATTTACATGGCAGCCTTTTAGTTGGCTCTTGTGTCCACAACCTCTTAAAATGAGACGAAGCGTAATTACAAGGTAATGATAACAAGGAGCATACAGTTAGGAGTGCAGAGATGAGAGTGACAGCAAGCAGGCAATATTCTTGTGACAATACAGTGATCCTTTAAGAGAGCAGAGGAGAGGAAAACAATCATGAGTGAAGTAGATGTCAGCCTTCTTTTTTTGTTAGAGCAGTTTATAGCAAGCAAAGGAGGGAAAAAATAGAGATGGCATTTGTATGATTGAGCAGTGAGAGGCTGCCATGAAGTTCATCTTGAAGAGATGCATTTTCAGGCTTTGACTGAAAATGTGAAGTGACTATGAAGGCCCCCTAATAGGGTCCCAGCTGCTTGACAGTGCTACATTTGGAAATGATATTGAGTGACTGTATATATTAGGAAGCTGCAAAAATGGTCAGAGTACCAGCTAAAGCTTAAAATTGGCTGCTAAGCATACAGAGTCTGGGTGAAGCAATGTGGTGATGCTTTTATGAAAGTCAGCCCGCCTGGGATCTTTTTAACTCTGTGAAAAGTTTAAAGCAGACTGCATTCAGACACAATGTGAATTTGAATTTGCTCTCACTTTGATGGCTGAAGCGATTTTGCAGCCATCGGCTTTTCACCACAAAAAGCTAACAGACAAATACTCTGACTTGCAGGTCCTCCATTTTCACACATTTTCATCCAGACTAATTTAGTTTCATTCCTGTCAGGGAATCGTACATCAGCATGGAAAGATTTAAAAACATTCTCAACTGGAATGAACATCTGGTAAAAGTCAGATCTTTATTTGCATCCAAATATGTTTTTCCAGTTAAATCACCACATTTGTGGGCAGCTTGGAGGTTTGACAGGTGGTGGTAATGATGTTTTTGGTAAAGTCGATGAGCTAGTTATTCTTCCTTATTTGTATTTGCAACAGCCATTTAATTTAAAATACACCCCAGTCCCCCCACGATCCTGAATTGGATAAGCAAAAGGTGGGTGGATGTTTGCTAATATATGTGAATGTAGTCAAACTCAGCCCTGTTTTGCAACCTTATTCCCCATAATCCTTCACCTCTAAATCTTTTCACATATTGCAGAAATAGTATAACCACACTGTAAACTTGGATAAACACTGACTTTCCCACTGATGCTGCTGTTTTACCTAGACATTTCTTTTTATATGGTAAATAGCAGTGCAGTATATTCAGCACCTGACAAAATCCTATACAGCTGTTGTATCGCTTCATTTTGAAGTGCTTGAATTATCAAATCCATTTGTATTTACACCTACTTGTGCTCTAAATGGGCTCTCCTCACAGTTTGACTTGCAGTATCTCAACATCATGACCTCTCATGCTAGAACTATAATAAAAACATTGAAAACACTAAAAAACCTAAATTCCTACCTTTTGCCTGTTTTGGGTGATTTATTCTTCTTCAGTTACCCAAATGGTGTTGATATGAGTGTTTAGTAATTTATCTGTTGTTGCGGCATCACTGTATCTTGTAACAGTGCTATCATGGGCAACATATTGTGACAACTCTAATTTATAAACTGCTTTTATTCGAGTCAGGATAGTTTGGAATTCATTTGTCTTGACAAATTGATCTTTGTCCCTCTAGCGCTACCATATACTAAATGTAGAAGATCGATGTGGTTACTATGACGTCACCATTTGTTTTTAAGGCTTGGAGTTTTTTGCACTTCCACCCTGGCTTTTTTTAAGCCCCCGATGTTGCCACTTGAACATTACTAATAATAACTAATAACTCAGCTAAGATCAATCACTTCATGTGTTTTTTTTTTACCTGTTGAAGTCACAGTGTATGTGGCATGCAGTTGTCCTGAAACTCTAGCACTGTTTAGTATTTATCTCCCCTGATCAGGATTCCTCCCATAAGTCAAGCCGTGACTTACTGTCTGTAAGTATTTTAGAAGAAACCAGCAGCAGTTGGTGCAGTATCTGCTTGTGGCATTGCTGAACAGACTGACGCACACTGCCATGGCAATGAGTGCACTTTTTTTTTTTTTTTTTTTTTTTTGTTCAGGAGAGTCCCAAGCACAGACATAGCTTTGTTTACTGTACGTCTGCTCTGTATATGTGTGAACGCCAGGGAAAATGCGCAAAATCCTATAGAGCTGAGGGTCATTTTCATGTTTGCACACAAGGACAGAGTGTTGCTGAATGCACCAAACGGGGCAGAGCAGCTGTTATTGTTGTGTTATCCCCAGTGCCACTCACTCAGCCTTCGCAGCTCTTCTCCCTCTCTGCCACACTGGCTCATATGCCAGTCTCTTGCAACTGTGGCCTCATTCCCTCTTTATCCATTATTTTTTTTTCCTGAACCACCCTATTTTGTCTCTGTCCTGTCGTTCTGTCGCTTCTAATGATCTGTCTCCCTGCTTTCTTCTCCTCGCTCTCCCCTGCTCCACTTCTTCAATCTTTCACCCCATCATTTTCTCCCCTCTTTCTCTTTCTCCTTTTTTTTCTCTCTTTCCTCTTGCAGACCCAATGTTCGTCTGTGTGAATAGCTGGGATGCTTTTGTAGATCGTTTCCATAGTGACGAGCCATTTGAACAAGTCGTTATTCACGTCCGTTTGCTGTAAGCTGGAGAGAGGCCATGTTATCTCCCCCTGACATACAGGCAGACCCACGCAGCTCAATCACCACAACTGTTAGCCTGTAACCAGCGAAGTGCGCGTGCTTTAGCTGGAGTTTAATTACAAAAGCATCTCATTGATGTTTATCTCCGTTAATCAAGCATATCAGCCTTACAGAGCAAGAGACCAGAGTTTCAGCTCAAATCTGGCTCGTTTCAGGAACTGTTAACTTTGTTTTAACATAGAACATGTAGAAGATTGACACCAGTGAACACTTTACTTTGCAGTTAAAAAATAACTTTAAAGTGTTTTACTATAGTCCACGCAAAATTGGAAGTTGAGTACATCTTAGACCCCTCAAAGTTCTTATCAGTATAAAATATGATGATGTCATCATGTTTCCAAGCAAACACTCACCAATGAGCCATTAAAATGACACATTTGTAGCAAAATATAATTTTAATTTCCCAATAAAAAATTTATATCCAGAAAACTTATTTTATATTATTTTATATTATGACAGGATATATTATGATCATGATGCCTGGTAGCCACCTACCGATAGACTAAAAATAACATTTATATAGTAGAGCAGTGTTGCAGAAGGACCCAGAAAAATGAGCTGGTTTTCACACCCATATTTATTTTCTGTTTATTAATGTAACAAATGTGTAGTAACCCCCTAATTTTGGACAGTATCGCCTTCTGGACAAAATCGCTCATGCTGGTCAAAAGGAAGGGTACACTTTGGTCCTCAGTCCATTGCAGAGCTAAAAGCCAATTTAAAACCTCCAGTAAACCTAGCATGGATGTCTTTGGTCCGTGGGACTAAACCAGAGTTCTCAGAAGACCCACACATGCACACTCAAACATGAAAACATACACATCCCAGGTGCAAAGCTAGCAGCCAGTCAGAATGCTCAAAATCAGAACCTAACAACTATCAGGTGACCAGAAGGTTGTGAATTTGAACCTGCTGATCACCTGGCATTTTTTTGTGTAGAGTTTGCATGTTGTCCCGTTCCCTGTGTGGGTTTTTTCCTGTGTTCCACTTTCCTCCCACAATCCAAAGACATGAATGTTATGGTATTCGGTGGCTTTTTGTGGGAATAACAAGGTTTGTTTGTTTTTTTTATAAAGGATCCAATTCGAATTTCAGCAAGATAAAGGTCAGCAAGCACAAAAGCGTCATCTAGGCCTTTTTCCCCCCTCTTCTTTTTATCTCAATGCACATGAACCACATTTCTTCAACCTACTTTTACTCCTGCCTCACAGTTTAAAAAAAACACTGGGTTAAGTAGTGATTTTAAACTGACTGTAGATGTGAGTCTGTCTCCATCTTAACCTTGTGCTGAACATATCCGGGCGGAAAGGCTCAGTCATAGTTGGACAAGCTGTTAGGAAATTGGATTGATGATACATCTTGAGTCAGAAAGGTAAAAATGTCCTTATTGCATCTCACTGAGATCAATCATCCTTTGAACTCTCCTTAATTGATCAACTCATTGTCAAATTTGAATCATTTTCCTGGCTCGAGACATGAAATGCATATGGTTACACGACTGTTTACTCTTTCAGACTTTGAAGCAGTCCCACACAGTCTCATTATCAATGGCATGTTCAATCAAGCACAGGTGGAGCATAGAGAATTACTAATAAGCTGACTGTCTTATCTGAGGCTGGGGCTGGGGTTGGTGTGTCATGGATAATTCAGGGGTGTGGTAAGAGTATTTTTCCGCTCCTATGTGACAGTTTGAAGGAGAAGGAAGAGACTTTTCTCTCATGTCCGGTTCAGTCTGGCTGTGAATGATGGGAGGTTAATGAACCATACAGAGGTGACCGCTAGTGATTAGAAGCATTATGTTCGGTCCTCTGTGAAGCATCTCCCTGTCACCTTAAACTCTAACAAACACCGAAAGACACGCTCAAGGGCAAAAAACTTTCCTTGAAAACAGTTGTACTTTAGTTTTTTTGTTTTCAAAGTATTTTTGACTTTTTCAATGTTGAAGAAGAACAAATTGAAATATTTTTCACAAAAATTGTTCTTTTTTTTCACTCGCTCAAACACATGCAGACTTTGTAGTTGGACGAAAGGACACTCATAGAGGAAGATCACAGTGAGTAATGTTTCTGTGTAAGGAGAAGGAAGCAGAAGTGCAACTTTCACATGTTTAGGTTTTGACTTTAGAGGGGAGAATGTCATTAACTGGAATCAACTGTTCCCTGAAATGTAAATGCATTTCTTGCACTGTTGGTTTGGGGCAGTGACTCATAGGGCATTTCCTTCTAGGGTAGTCTCAGGACACTTTAGATGGTGAAGACAAAAGGCCATTTTGCTCAGACAGAGGAGCTCATTTGCATTGCAGTGAGGGGTTGCCCTTTGGATTCCAATTCTACAAACATGACACCTTTTTCCTTTTGTTATTCAGCTTTTACTGTCTACCCTTTTGAGGGTGGGAGGTGGCAGAGGTGTTTGGTCAGTAGGAAAATGTCACTGTCGCAGTGCTGCTGAATGTCTCTCCCCCCCCCCCCTCTCATCTGTTATCTGTTGCTGGTGAGTTGTTTGTGTAGTGATGGTGCCAGTGGCTCACGCCCAGCCTTCCCATGGGCTTCACGACTGGCAGGAATCACAGCTACATTTGTATCCGTGTGTGTGTAGGAAATATAAATGTTACAAAGTTAGCTTATATATATTGATTTTGATTCCGTGGTTTACACTTCTCATAAAAAACTATTTCCTGTGTTTCTTATTGAATTAAACTTATGGCAAAACATGACCATAAGACTGAGGGGAAATAGTTGCCAGCTTTTCAGTATAAATAATCAGTAAATTCCAGATAATAAATCAAAGTTTTGTCATTTGTTTTTAATCCCTGAACTGTCACCCACTTCCTGTTAAGTTGTCATATCCATTTTAATAATGTTTTCCTAATCTCAGACTTACTCCTCATGTATTCAGTTTCCTCTAAGCTGCCAACAGTAATTCCTATAACACATCATTATTGCTTTTTTATTGTGATAGTCACCTTACTCCAACACAGTGGGCTCAGGTAAACAGCTTAACCCCCCTTTTCTTTGCACACATTAAGCTCATAATCTAAATAGGCAAAACGTAAGCAGAGGCTGAATGCTCCTCCATACTTCAAATCACTGTCGGCATGAACACGTCTGTGTCCGTTACATTGATTCTTGTCTCGGTCCACAGCGGCACCCAAAGTGAATCGAATGAAGCGCTTTGTTTGGAAAAATATCTGTGTTTATGTCACCGCTGAAATTTCGATCTGTGCAGCATAAGTTGCTCCGTCGATACTTAAATGAGATAAAAATGCCAAAGTCTGTCTCCTTCCTCTTTATCCACAAATCCATCTGTACGAGTGAAATTCTCTGAAAATGTTTTCTTTTCATTAGTCGTGTTTATGGGGGTGTTTTCATGTCTAAATCTGGACACCGAGCAAAGTATTTATTGGTCAGTGACTCAAACCACTGCATATTGTTTAAAGGAAAATGAATTATGTTTGCCTTTCAAGGAAAATGCAGTTACAGAAGCAACAAACTAAAGAAACAATAAACAAGCCATACTAACGGCTGTTATAGAAACTAATACAGAAACGTGCTTTAATTGCCCCCCCCACACATATTAGCACAATGAAACAATGGCTGCTCAGTCACACATTTTACTGCAAGCAATAAGACATCTCAAATCAATATTACATTTATTATGTTCCTGTATATTGTCCATGTAGGTTTTACTCCTGTACATGTGAGTGCAGCTTTCTCACTACTGCATATCTTGTTTAAGTATTAAGTCACCAGAGGGAAGGATTATGTGGATTAACGATGCCAGGCATTTCTCTGCAGAGTCACATGGACGCTAAGCATTCTGTGAACATGAGAAATCCTGACTGGTGCCTCGTACTGGAGCTGCTTTTAAAAGGGGGCCAGACTGTGAGAATGGCTTCACCATACCTCTGCCAAAATTAGACCGGTTGCCACCGCTCAGTGAGGCCTGAAAAGTTTATAGAACAGTTGACACTGGAGCTGACTGCAGTGTAGCTGTTTTTATGCACAACATGGGCAGATTACCAGAAACTGTTTATGAGAGAAGCCAGGCTCCACCGTTTATTCGACTGTCTGGTCACGGAGGAAATTTGTGTACAGTTTGTTTTGGCACGTTCAGAGTTTGCACCTCTGTGACTGCTTTGGTGGATCACCTCTGAGGTGCGAACCCTGCTGTTTTGAAGATTATGACTCTTATGTATTCATCTCCCCTTTCCCACTGTTCTCTCAGTGTGTGTCCCGAGCTCACACGCTTTTCATGCATACTGGCCTGACAGGTCAACCTGAGACCACACAACCACCTGTGTGTGTGTATATATATACACACACACACAGATTGGATTAGCTTCTTCTGGATTTTGCCCAGATGCTGTGTGGTAGGTCATGTAATAATTGACCCGCACTGGTCCTGCAGGGGCTTACTGAAGCCTCATTAAGGAATGTTTATTTCTCTTTTCTTTTTTGGGGGGATGTTTTTGTGCCAGCTGTCTTAGCTACACCTTCCTTATTCTCTTATTTCTGCACACAATCTGCATTGTTACTGATATCGGGCTTTATTTAGTCCTTTTCAGAGCTTGCATGGAAAATCATTTTCTCCCTTTCATATCAAACAGTGGGAAAATGTCTTCCACAGACTTGATAATGGCCTGAACTTAAATAATCCATCTCAGTAACTGTAAAGCGTTAATCCATTTAGACCGTTTCTGTGACTTGTTGTTATTTCATTTCATGTCATGTCGATTATTTTCAGCATTTCTTGTCATTACATGATAGAAATAGTGGGGCGAAACAGGAAATGTTGGTAAAACGAGAAGGGAAATGACACAGAGCAAAGAAAATCACCATCAATTATCTTCTAATGACTTATCCTCTGGAGGACAGTTTTTCAGGGCTTTCAGCGAAGACAGTGGATGTCTTTATGTCTTTTCCCATATGCCACAAGTAAGTGCTTATGAATTCAGATACATTTTAAAATGCTACATCATCCATCATTATCAGAAAACACCCGATCATCCTTATTTTGTTCTCCACAGTCCCTGTAGAGAGCATGCTTAAACACAACTGGTGAATACTACAAATGAAACGTTTCCGGTCCCAAAATCTTGTCCCTTGCATATTTATGTTGATTCATCTTTTACAGAGATTTCACTGCACTTAGGTTCAGCATTTACCTTGTAAATATATTATTTTGAAGCAAAAAGAGAATTAGAAGTGTTTCTCTGTTTCTTTATATTTATGTAACAATACAGCAATAAATAAGTCAAATGTGTACACCATGTATAGCAAACAGTGGTTTAATGTAGACTAGATATAGATGCTTTAACTCGCTCATGTTTTACCCTTCAAACGACAAACACTCTGTTTGTGTAGCTTGGTTCTTAGAGGGCCAGGCTCTAATATCTGTGGTATATTTATCTGTTACGGGAATAAAAAGGAGCATTGTTTGTGTGTTCATTCAGTGTTTCATGCGTTACAGCACAACATGCCCTGCCATGTCTTAGCTTGTTTTATGTGGAACTTGGCTCGGCTCTCAGAGCAGACCAATAAAACATGTTTGTGTGTAGGAGGCGGACTGGGAAAGCGGTGGCACACACACTGGTGTGTGTTTGGAGTAAAGAGTGAAAACGAGCTGAATGATCCTCAACCCACACAGCTTTTGACAAGCGCCTGTCTCTCCTGTGTTCACGCCACCTTCTTTATTGCATTACAGTCTGCGTTGACTTGAGAATAATATTTGAAACTGGGATATAAGCCAATCGGCGCATGTTTCCTGCTGCTGTTTACCCAATTTGCCTGAGCTTTCCTCTGTCTCACCGCCTCTCCCTTTTTCCAGCTTCCACTCCCTCTCTCCGTCTTTTGTCTTCCCTCTCGCTGAGCTTACACACAGGAGCAGGTGTTCACGCTTACACGATATAACATCTCACGGTGAGTCAGTCATGAGAGATGAGAGGGCTCGATGACTTTTTAGGCGCGGTGGCTTATTTGTCCGTGAGGTGTGTGCCTCAGCAGTTAAAATTACATTCAGATTGTTTTTGTATTTTAGTAGCATAGAGACACACACACACACACACACACACAGGTGGTAACGCATGACAAAGAAAATATTTTGTATCGAAGCATATTTCTGTATGCCAACAAAATCTCAAAAGACAGCATGATTTTCAATGCAATCCGACGCTCCCGTTTGCTCTTCAAAATATGCTGAAGGCTCAGCTTTTTTAATCCCACTTATTAATCTATTATTTCATGTCTCCAGGCAATCTAATCTGTTTTTTCTGTTTGCATAAAGCCTTCAGGTCTAGCGAGCTGAATTAGCAATAACATTACATGAGGATTTTTTACACCATGATCATAAGTATCAGCAAAAATAATTGATAGTCAAAGGGCTGCTGTACTGTAAAAATTAAAAAAAAAAATGAAATAGTGGCCTGAACTTCTATTTCATGTTGAATCACATCAAGATTGAAGAACGTAATTAAATATTATTGCATATAACCTCCATTTCGCTGGCCCTCGTGGGTTGACAGAGCACATCGTTCTTGAATGACATAAAGAACTGGAACAATGACACTCCAGTTGTGTGCTTGACTGCTCTGGAAATGACATTCAGATGAGCGACTGTCCAAGGCTGAGTCGCAACCAAACAAAAATTGTCTGTTTCAAAGTTGCACCAAAATGTGCGACACGTTGAATCAAGAACAAAGGAATCTACGTCTCCTGTAGCAGTGTGCATTTCGCCGTGTGTTTTCTAAAGGTGACACGGATAAGACAGGAACCACAAAGGAGCTAGTTTTCTGTGTGTCACTTCTCGCGCTCTCAGACGCCCTCCATTGCACTGCCCTTTGTGCAGGTCTGGCTCCTAAACAGGCATGTGACTGCAGATTTACCACAGTGGTATTAACTGCCTCCACTCTTCCTACAGTGCTATTGTTGTCCTTGAAGAATTAAATATAAAGCGGGAGACACAGGGGTGTCGAGACACACCCAACACTTGTTTTTCAACGGCAACCTTGTAGTTGTAGTCAGGCTGTCACTATCCCCTCTACACCTCTCTGCTCCTGAGGCACTCTGAGAATATCTGAGAAAGCAGGTGGAGAGCAAACAGGCTTTAATTTTTTGTTCAGGTCAATCCTCGCTAGTTGCTGTCTTTTCAACAATTAACAGTTAGTGTCGGATTTAACAGCGTAAAAATATACATAGTTCACCATGCAAAGTACAAAATTTTTCAAATAGAAGAATTTGTTACGCCAGCAGGTAAAACATTATTATATGTGTGTATCAGTACACAAAGTGGAAGTAAATTCAAAGAAAATCAAATGTATACAGTATACAGTACTGTATTTGTTTCTGTAAGCCTCTATCTAGCTGCAGTTCAATAACTGTAATAGGGATGGGTATTGATAAGATTTTCACGATTCCGATTCCAGTTTCGATTCTGTTTAACGATTCGATTCTTTATCGATTCTCTTATCGATTCTTTTTTTAAAAAAGGAGAACACTAAGGTCGATTAGCTTAGAACTTTGTTTTATATCTTCTCTTTGAACAAGATAGAAATTTAGGAGTAACATGGCCTTACAAACCCAACAGTGAGATCTTAAGAGATCCACAGCCTACGGCTCTTCCATGGGGTGTCACAGGGTCCCCAGGAAAAAAAATAGTAAATGTAAAATAATAAAATAAATATTCTTCTGTAGCAATAACAAAGTATAACATAAATTATTCTATAGCAATTACACAAGAATATCCAGTACTGTCCCTGCCTACAATTAAACACATTCACTTACCGAAAATCGGGGCATCTGCTGTGGTAAATAGGTGCAAGCCTTTGACCACAAACTTAGTCACTGCTCGGTGACATTCGTCTATCCTGGCCTGAAAGGAGACGCTACCGGTAGAATGCAGCGAGAACTGCCAGCGTCTGAGCCAGCCAGACTCTGTCTGTCTCTCTCATCATGGTCACCTAAATGCACAGTAATGGCAGGTTTTGTAATAAGGCAGATCGCGCTAACATAATATGCACTGTTGTTGATTATTTACCTGCCGCATTAACGGGAGAGGACGTGCAAACGTTACCGCTGCTGCTGGGTTGAGATTCACGAGTCCGGAGCGGAATTAAAAACACGACATTCATTTCAGGTCATCGCGTGTTTTGTGAGCAAATGCTTTTGCATATTCGTAGTGTTTCCTCCCTTAAATGAAATATCTGCTTTGCAAGTATTGCAAGTTGCCCTGTTGTCATCCGTTCTCGTAAAGTATAATCAAACTTTTGAGCGTTTGAGCCGCCATGTTTCCTGCCAGGTAAATGACGCTCCGCAACGTGGTGACGTCATTCGGGGCGACTGGAATCGATAAGGGAATCGTTTGCAAAAATGGCAAACAATTCAAAGGAATTGAAACAGTGGGAACCGGTTCTCAACAAGAACCGGTTTTCGATACCCATCCCTAAACTGTAATAATAACCTAAATCTTAGTATTCAGTTTTTAACCGTTTGAGATTTGCTGCCATTTTATTCCTTGTTTGATTGCCTATTTTAGTTCAGAGAGGGAGTATTGGAGCAGGGTAAAGGCATAAACAGGTAGTCTGTGTGGACGGACATGTTTTGAGGATGTGCTTGTTGCTAAATGTGCACGTGTATACATATGTAGGTATGTGTTGGGCGGGAGCTTATTCAGTTGATGTGTGTATGTCTGTGTGCAAGCAGACTCAGCTCTGGTTAAGTCTGCAGCTCATCACACAGCACAGCCAACTGCTGATTACACAGCACTTGTTTTGTCCTCACTCTACTCTGTTCTGCATCCATTGTCAGCCTGGGAGCCTGCACAGAATTAAACAGAGAGCTTTGTCTAACACGCTGTTACTCAAGCGTTGCTCTTCAGCTGTTTTGTCCTTGGCTCAGTACTACAGCGGCGACACCTCTGCCCACATCTTCTCTGTGTTGAGAACCCAGCAAATGGTCAGAAATGTGTCGCCGCTCATTGCCTTGATCTCTCTCTGGGGCTGAAGCGTGTTTACTCAGTCTGATGATATTATGACAATCAAGAGGGCATCAGTTCTGTTCCACTCCCTGTCTGGAGACTCCCTAGTGTCTGCTTTGGGACAGTTTGGCATGCAGACCTACATCGCTTCACTGATTAATATGAGATGCCTGTGCAGTAGCACCAGTAGCATCACGTGAACATTAGCAGGATGTGACTTATTGTTTCAATGAGGGGCCGATGACACGACTGATGCTAAACACACACCGAGCCACATGAAAGCCAATTGTGCAACAGATGACTGCACAGTAGCTTTGAATGTGTCCATTTGATATCATAAGAGCTGTTTAGTTATCAAATGAAGGACATGCATCTGGGTGTTTGTGCTTCCTGCTTGCTTAAAGAGGAACTACAGTATATTGTTTAGGAAATCATAACAGAGAAGAGTATAAAAAGATAGTAGAAGCAAGATCAAAGGGTGTGAAAGTAAACAAAGATGGGAAATGGCGTTGGAAGAAAGAAATATTATGGATATATTTCCAGAATATCTTGAAAAACCTGCTTATCTTGTTCTAATATGTCTGCACAGCTGACCTGATGATGCAGAGTGTGTGGATTGTTTACTCTGAAGAATAAATGATCTCTACTTTGTAGAAAGACTTTGGTCCCGGGAGGTCTAGACAATCAAAGCTCCGCCTTCAACTAGGAATGTCCTGGTTTGTGAGGCGTGACGGACTGCAGTTTTTTTCCCCGTCTGATCTCCTGCTCTCTGTGTGAAGCCTCTTAGTTACTCAGTGCACATCAGAGCTAAAAATGTTGTGCACAAATCCAATCAAACCTCCACTTGTTTAACCATCCACCCTGCCAAATATTCCCCAGGTGCAATTAATTTGTCTCCTGTCTGAATCCCTCTGCTCTCTCAGCACTGCAGCAGAGAGTTGGCAGCAGCCAAGACATGCAATACTTCATGTCTTATAAGTTCTGTATTACAGCACATAATCCGAATCTGGTTTATCCGATCAGACTCCACAATGCAGAATAGTGTTTATGAGAGATGGGAGTGGGGCAGACAGCTTCTCAAGTCTGTCAACCAGCTTATTCCCCAGCATTTATGGGCTTTATGATGACTGAGTGTTTTAACCCTTATTTCTCTCTTTGCCCTTGTCCTTCTGCAGGCACTGGCAGCAAACGCAGGCACAGGGTTTGCCGTGGCCGAGCCACAGGTGGCGATGTTCTGTGGAAAGCTCAACATGCACATCAACATTCAAACCGGCCGCTGGGAACCAGACCCATCTGGGACTAAGAGCTGTGTAAGAACCAAAGAAGGTATACTGCAGTACTGCCAGGAGGTAAGACATTGTGACACAGACACGTCTTTATCCTGTCAGTCTCACAGACTTGATGAAACTCATTTACTACTTAGAATGCTCAGTAGCTTCATGGGTTGTCAGTTCATTAAATTAGATGACTAGGAATGCAACTGTGTGAAAGTGAAAGAAACGTGTTTGAAGTAACAATTGCAAGGATTTTTATTTTATTATTATTTTTTTGGATAGTTGTTTTTATATGACTGTGCAATTAATCAAATTTAATTTCAGAACCACTTTCGGCTTTGAATGATTATTAAAGCTAGATAATCGAGATAAAGCAATTATTTTGCTGCGTTCTGTTTTGCAGTAATTGTTTTGCTTTCCTTTCCATTTACCTCTCAATTAATGTGCCAGACCGTGGCATATTTGGTTTCTTTATTTATTTCTAGCAGTTATTTAGTTGTTTAATTTGAATTATAATTAAAGTTCAGAGAAGTTTTAACAAATTAAGCTTTGCCCGTTAAGTAAAGTCTTTGAGTAGTTGTGTTAAACAATCCTGGTCTCAACACTGACCAAAACAACTGTGATGATGACTTTTGTGATAACTGAGCATGACATTACGTTGCCATTTATCCCCCATTTGTGCCATAGAAACAAGGAAATTTTCTTAAATTCGTGTATTTTTGAACATATATTTTGTCACATTTTCTTTATACTTTTACACCTAAATAATAAAATAATAATTTCATCATGTCTGGTTGATTTTAAGAGCTTTCGGGTGGCACATGTGTGATGGCTAAACCTGCAGTCTACTGTGTTCTGTTATTCATTTTTCTTGCTCCATTTAGCAGCTTATTGGTGCTGCTGTCAGGAAATATATTAAATGTCATTTACAGAGAGTTAACTGAGAAGAATACTTTGACATTTTTGGATACACGCCTGTTTTCTGTCTGGTGGGGAGTTAGATGAGAGGATCAAACCGATCTCATGTCTGTACAAAAATAAAAAAGCAGTGAATTGGAAAAAAAACCCCAAGATATCCGGTTTAATAAGTGAACTTTAGAGCTGCTTTCAGGCAGATTTGTGGACAGAGCCAGGCTATTTTCTTTTTTCAGCCTGCTTGCTAAACTAAGATAACCTGCTCGTGGCAAATGAAAATGGTGTCTGTTCAAAACAGCTGGGTTTGCTTCACAGTAGGTTCACAATGAAATAACAAACTTTTGCACAACTTTAGATTATTAAGTATAAATTATTTGTTGAGGACATTTTAGGTTAGGTGGGTGGCATTGAAGACTAAATTGATGTGTACTGAGGGAAATTAGCTACTGTGGTGAGGGGAAAAGCCAATTTTCATTTCTCTGTGATTTGTCACTAGAGAGGCTATAAGGTGTTATTTACACTATGGTGGGTGGCTTTTAAATTACCAGATCTTGTGACTGTCATTTTCTCAAGCTGCCTCTAAAACGAAGTTTTACACAACATGGATATCCTCACTCTTATTTACTCAGTACTCCTACTATACCTGCTAACCCAGGAGGCTGCTGGAAATGGTGTCATGGTTTATAATGCAGCCATCCAAGGGAAAAAAAAAAAGCAAGGCTGTACATTTTCAAGCAGCCTATCTCAAAAGCTTCAGTTGCATTTACCAATGACATTTTGTTGGCATTTGGGGAAAGTGTAAATCATATGCTCTTTCACGGATGAACAGATGGCATCTAGAGAGTATAAAGTGTGGATTAAAGGATCCTACTGAAGCTCCACTTATCTCACCTTCTCTCTCTCTTTTACACACATCTACACACGGACACACACGTACACAAATGTACGTTCTCTCAGTGCTTAATATTAATTTGGGTCTTCTTCTTCCTGCAGATGTATCCAGAACTCCAGATTACAAATGTGGTGGAAGCCAACCAGCCCATTCGCATTGAGAACTGGTGCAAGAAAGAGAAGAAAGTGTGCAAAGGGCACGCCCATGTTGTAGTGCCTTACAAATGCTTAGGTAAGCTTGTGCACTTATGAGTGGTTCAAGGGTCGGGAGAAATCACTTAGGTGGTAAATGACCCTTCAAATCTAGATGTTCTTCATTTTCCCCCTTTGTCTGTATTATCCATCAGGGTGGAGAAAGATTAGACTATGATACATCTTAGCCACAGGCAGAGGTGACATAGAGCAATATTGGAGTCTGATTCAGTTGACTAATTCTGGCCTTGAGCTGCAGATTGAGCAGATCCAGGCTGGATGGGAGCTAATGTGTTTCAGAATGGATGGCTTAGGGCCATGAGCCTTTTATTGCTGGGGAGGCTTGTTGAGCAATAAACCGCAATCTTATCCTCCCCCTTCCTCAGACAGTGGCCATAAACTCACACAGGCACACAGGGTCAGCAAGAGAGGGGTCTGTGAGGAGGCCTACTTTATTACTCCCCATTTCGCCATTCGCCTGCACTGTCATAGACGATGCTCTCTCTCCTCTGTCTCCTGCAGAATCTCTGTAATCAGCAGTGGCAACATGGCTATATTCTGGTTTATTAAATGTCAAATATAGCCCCAGACTATGCAGGCCACATGCCTCTGTGGCCCCTGACTTACAAAAACACAGTACACTCCTGCTACCGCTGAGGATTGCAATAAGACAGAAATGGAGTCTTGAAACTCCTCCCTATATTTGTCCAGCCATGTCAGGAAGAAAAAACATCTTCCTTCATGCTGCTAACACTTTCTGGCATTCTTTCTCTGTCCAAAAGCCTCTTGCTGATTGAGTTGTGCCGCTTTCTGGGATGAAAAAGCCATTAGCACTTGCACTGGACTGTGAAATAGGCTACCATTCAAGAGCATTTTTGGCAAATGCAGAGAGGTGGTTTTGGGGTACTCCATGGGACAGCAAACACACATCCAGAGTGGCTACTTGGTGGCTGAGACGTGAATACAGATGAGAGATTTAGAGGCGGAATCATTTTCCAAAATTTCACTATGGCTTCCTCTCATCTGACATCCAGAGGCTACAATACTTAATAGGACTGTACTTTCACTACAGCTGACTGTTGCACCTGAACTCTTTAAGTATAGTTCAACAGCAGTGAAACGACTGCCATTTGATTAGGCCAATTTCATTACCTCTTCTAGAATAATTAAGGATTCACTCTTGCAGATTTTTTGTCATCATTGTTAAAGGTGTGACACTCACGCCCTATCAATTTACAGAGCCCTCTCTGCTGCTCTGCTGAGCTCCAAATGAGGAGCCTCAACTGAGAAAGCAGAGGACAGATGGAGAAGGAGAGATAAACATAAGGTGTTGGTGAGAAGAAGGCTGTTCAGAGGGTTACTGCTTAATTATGTAATGGAGCATGTTAGGGGGATTAGTTGGAGGGCTCTGATCATACGCTTCATGACATGCCATGCTTCTGCCACTTCACCGTGGCTCCTCTCTGCAGTCCATTACTTGTCAGGCCTCTCTATCGTATCAAATGCAGTAACAAGTGCTTTTAAATTATTCATTGTTTGCAATGTCTGCATAATGTTTCAGAGAAATGGACATCAGAGGTTCCGCCTTTTGTTTGTCAGTGTACTTTAATTATACTAGATTCAAAAAGAAATGAAATGCTCCAAAGGGAGATGGGCTTTAGCTGGAAGGATTTGATTAAAGGGGCTAGACCTGCACCCATGTCAAATTAATAGGTTTATATGAATAATGCAAGTGCTAAGGAAGAAGCTCAGTGTAAAAGGAGAGAGATGGGTTGTGCTGTAGTCCATCTCTCTCCATGCAAAGGCTCAGAGCCACAATCCCTCCATGTTTCCTGTCCTCAAACAATGGCTCTGCAAATGAATGCGATTTTTGTTCCATGGCGCTTTAATCCCTGCAGCATGATGTCTTTGTCAGACGGGTCAGGATTATTTTAGAGACTTTTTTATTATTATGTCTAGAATGGTAAAAACGGTTATTGCACATGTGGGACTCTGGTGTTTGTTGGCGTGTCTCTTACATAGTGATTAAATTGACTGCAGACTGCATGTTGTTGGAGAAAAATATAGGTGCACTCTTTGTATTTGCAAACACTGATTTATTGAGACAACTTTACATTTGCATTTTGGTTTTATAGAACTAGTCTCCAATATGGCATCATTTATTTGAGGCATATTAAAGCCTTTTTTAAGCTACTTTGTAGACTTTTCAGGAGGCATTTTAAAGCCATGTTTAGGTGGGTGGGAAATGTACATAATTGCATAACATATATGCACATGGCACATTCTTTGCTTTTCCTGTTGACTAAGTCTGTTGGTGGAACAAAGGGCAGGATACACAGTGACAAGTTCAGTTGTCGTAACAGATGCTGAGTCGTGCTATTGTGAATACACTGAAAATGTGTACAAAAAAAGCTTGGTGCGCTATCTGTTAGTATTCCATTATGGCTTGAAAAATGTTTTGCAGAGTCAGAAATAAGTCTTCAGGCCATCACAAAACATTTTCTAGCGTCTAAAACCAGTAGTTAAATGAAGTGTTCTTTCCATTATGTGTCATCAAACTCCAGCTACTTCCTGATTTTAGAAATGTCTGGTTCCCTCTGCTTTAAAAAAGCACAATCCAAATGTAAATGACAGGTTAGCCAAGAAATCAAAAAGAACTTCACATTAAACGAGCTATATGGCTTAAAATCAGACAAAGCAACAGGTGCATGCATGTATTAATAATATTCCTCTAATTTATTTTAACATCTCTTGATGAAGAAAAACTGTATTTCAAACTATTTTTGTCCAGGAAACACTCATTTTTTCCATCCATATTTATATTTGAATTTAGGGTGTAGAAATTATCACTGAAATTAATGACAGCAGGTTTCACCTTGAGAGTCCTTGAAACACAAAAGCTATGCGCTATGATTTAGCACCTTGCAGCACTGAGAGGATCTTCAGTACATGCCTTATATTCATTCGGTGCAGCCAGACCAGGAATTTGACAGTGTTAGCAAGGGCATCTGATAGATGGCAGGTTAAAGGAAAAGTGGATGAATAGAGTATGTGGAGAGGAGGTCACAGAAATAGCAGAGTATATGCTCTTATGCTCACACTTGCAACTACACAAACTGATAATGCACAGAAAACACACGGTGCTGGGTTTCTTGCAGTGAGCAAGGCACAGCTGCTCACTGAACACCGTCATCCATCACCCACTGCAGTGTGACTGCATACGGCATCTGCTTGAAACCCACTCCACCTCACAACCAGAGAAGCCTCTGAGAGTGAGTGGACGAAATGAAAGCATAAGTAAATGAATCGCTTAGCATCCGGTGGAGAATATATGGAGCTGAGGGTTACAGGGAGTCATATTCGTCCTTGAGCTTCTCCGTTTCTCTGGAAAGGAGGCCAGAGTTAGTAAAGCGGAAGGCAATTTAAATCATTAGCAGCAATGAAATAAAATAAAAGTTGTTCTCCTACAAAGTGAGCAAATGTCATGGTTAGAGCTCTACTTGCTTAAAAGTGGGGGACAGAAATATCAGCAGCAAATCCATAAAAATGAAGGGAGTAATCATGCAGAATGGGCACTTCAAGTGTTTATTTTATAATAATTTTGTTATATTATTGGGCTTAGCTGTTCTATTATTCTACTGTAATGCCCTGTGGAGTCATGACAGAGCTGATTTTTACCCCTTAACAATATATAGAATTGCAGATATATGGGACAGAAATTGAGCTATAAAATGTGGTGAAAGTAGTGCAAGAACAAGTAATGAGAATAAAGGGTATAAAATGTTCAGTGACAGAAGTGTCAAACAAAGCCATGAATCATATCTTCATTGAAAGCCAGAAGACAGATAAAATGTTAAATCAGATGCATTCAGTATTCTGTTGAATAATTTTGTGCCAACCAGCAATTGCACAATTACTTAGATGCAATTGATGTGTCTAAGTAGAGAACCTGGATAAATCTGCTTAATGTGGCTAACCTTAACCATTGGTGGGTATAAAGCAGACGGGGGTCTGAAGGGGGGGTGGTGAGAAGCAGCTGCTGAGTCCTCTACTATTTCAGGCTCTCTTCTCTTCCTATCCTACCCTCTCATTTTCCAAAACACTGCTTTTTCACCCTCTACCCGCCTGCCTCGCCTCGCCTGTGCTCCAGCAACCCTGCCTGAGGCCGAGTTTAGGGCGAACCACTAAATGAGCAGTTATAGGACAGCTCCCAGCCCTCATCGTGAAACCTCTAGACCCTGATTTGTGTGTTTTCCCTCTAAACCTTCTATTCATTGGGCCCTCTTTTTCTTTCCCTGCCTGGCTTTCCATCTGTTTCTGGTGGCCATGGCTCTACCTGAGCAACTTGTCACACTGCCAGCATATCAGCAGTCACTGTCCTTTTTAATCTTTCTTATGACCCCTGCACCATTTTCTCAGACGTGCATGTTTTTCTTTTTTCATCTTAAATCTATTCATAGGAACTCACAAGAAACCTTTCAAGCCATTTATTTCTTCCAGATCCTCTTTCTGTCAGCTCGCTCTATGAATAAAACATCACTGAATTGAATTCATCAAGCAAATGATGTCATTTTCTTGCAGGAAGAGCCTGGACTACCTTAAAAGAGTCACAGTGTGAAACCTGATTTTCTCCACTGCCATTTTGATTGCAGATGGGTAACAGATGCAGCTATAGAAGGGAGATGAATCCCTCTCAGGTTCTGAGGCAGCTACAAGTGTTAAAGTGCCAAATGCCCTCTCTGTTATACCGCTGGAATGAAGTATCTAGGACCAGGCAGCTATGAATTATTGAATCTTGGCCCCCTTTTTTGCTCTTCATCTATTCCTTTTTAGTCCAACTATGAGATATTTTTATAAACCCTGGCAGTGCTGTTAGGCAGTGATTAGGCTTTTTTTGGACAGATTGGTGGTGTGAATAACAGGCATATTGGTCCATTTTCTGTTTTGCTGTTACAGTGGGCGAGTTTGTGAGTGACGTCCTTCTGGTTCCCGAAAAGTGCAAGTTCTTTCACAAGGAGCGTATGGACATGTGCGTCAGCCACCAGCAATGGCACAGTGTGGCCAAAGAGGTAAGGAAGGAATTACCTCACAGGAAATGGTGGGAAGACGTTGTTAGCTTTAACTCGCAGATTAAACAAGTCTCTTCTTCCTGTCATATGGATCGTTCTTATATTACTTGCCCGTATTTCCACTCTAATGTCTTTCCACCTGTCTCTGAGAGTCTCTGAGGTCCTCTGATCATAGGCGGATGGGGAGTCCTCACATTTCAGCTGTTAATCAGATTAGTGTTGTGGCTGTAATGCAGCTAATCCCACAGGGCGGCTCCAGAGCCACCCCTTTGGGGCCAGTATGACCACGGCTCACAGAGCCAATCATGTCACTCTCTGCCTCATGCTCCCTCAGTCCTACAGTCCAAAAAAAAAATAGGCCAAAGACTGAGTATCATCTTCAGCCTTAGTTTGTGGGGCATCCAAAACAACCTGTACTCGATAACAAATATGTTACACCTATGCACGGATAAATCTTGGCAGAGGGAATAAGTGAGTAAGAAAAATGCTTCAAAAACAATCTCTCTCCCTCACCACCTGCCACTGGGATGTTCTTAAGCAGGGCGGCAAATTCAGTGGAGTTTCTCAGCCGCCATCAATTAGAGTGAGCTTGCACTCCGTGCTTGCATCACCATTGCTGAAAAATAGCTTGGCAGTTGAAGGACTACATGACTTTTTATCATACCAGTCAGTATGTGGCTGAAGAACGAGCTCTATCCTGCTGGTGGAGAAACCTCCTCTGCGCAGCACTATTCTTGAAGTTAGAATAAACAATGAAATTCAGCTTACATATAAATGTTCTTACAGTTCTTACAGTGCTGGGGAAAAGTATTTCCCCCTTTTCTGAATTGCTTTCTCTTTTTTTGCATATTTGCCACACTTGTATATTTCAGATTCATCAGACATATTTAGAAAATGTGAGACGAGCCTTTTTGTTCTTCTTAGTCAGCAGTGATGTTTACATTGGAGCTCTCCCATGAATGCCATTGTTGCCTAGTCTCTTACTTATTGTTGAGATTCACCAATATTGACTAATCTTGATTGAATGGGCTTGGTTGCACCTTTGTAAACAGTCACTTGGAATAGCAAATAACCTTGTTATCAAAGATCAGTGAAAGAAACAGGAAGTCTTGTCCTTGGCATTCTACACTGGAAGTCCTGGTGGTTGTGTCCTGAGGCTCTTAAGATGATTGCTCCTTCCATAGCTTACATACTTCTTTATCAGGCCAGGCTTTCATTGATGCTGAGGTCTTTTAAAATTGTCTCGATTAATAAAAGTTCAACAAATATCACTTTGTCAAAGTTAAAGTGAAAATTGGAGAGTGACCGACCCCGTGCCACGTGCCCTTTTCTTTTACCCCCCAGGCCTGCGGCAAGAGCTCCATGGTGCTCCACAGCTATGGCATGCTGCTGCCCTGTGGCATTGATAAGTTCCAAGGCACAGAATACGTGTGCTGCCCCGCCTCTCGCACAGAGTCCACCCAACCTTCCCTCCCCTCCCAGGAGGATGACGAAGATGAAGAGGTAGAGGATGAGGAGATTGACGAGATGGACCTGGATGAAGAGGAGGCTGTCGAGGACAGGTGAGCAATTGCGAAGGCGGAGGGCAGAGTCTGCATCTGGTTGTGTTCATGAAATATTGCAAGCAAAATATGCGCTGCGTTGGGAAGGGCGGATGTAACTGGCCATCTGGATGAATTAAAGTTTTGTGACATTGATCCATGGCAGCTGCTCTGTCTCTCTTGATAAATCACTCCTTTCAATGGCTTACACCTCTTCACTTAACCGACTCTTTCCCTCATCAGCGAGACACCAGCTGACGAGCAGCCCACACAGAAGGAGGAATTGGTAGATGAGGATGAAGATGAGGATGTGGAGGACGAGGAGGAGTACCACTATGTCTATGAGGACGAGGAGGCTGACAAGGAGGATGAGGATGAGAAGAAAGAAAGCAAAATGTCTGAAAACCAGGATGAGGACAAGATTCTACAAGAAGTGAAAGGTTTGTAATGTGCTGTTAGATGCTTTCATATCATCCACTCAACCCCCCTCCCTCTAACTCTCCCTTTATAGGCACTTGCCACTACCTACATCTTAAATATAATCAAACCTTTTCAACCTTTCAGCTAGATCCAGTTATACCTAAATCCCCACCGGTCTGTAATTAGATAAGCTGAGCTCACACCAGATACTGTGATGAACTGTTCTTCTTGTATCAGACTGAAGGAACATATCACCCTTTCTCATTCTTAGATAAGTCCAGCTCAGGCTGAACAGAAAGGAGGTTATGAATCATGTTATTATCTAGTTTCTGTAGTTTTCTGAGTGTTTGTAATTGAGACTGCTGCCCAAAATGGCTGGTTGATCTAACAAGCTGTCCTCTGGCAGCGGTGTGCACCCTGGAGGCTGAGACCGGCCCCTGTCGTGCCTCCATGCCCCGCTGGCACTTCGACATGAGCCAGAGGAAGTGTGTGCGCTTCATTTACGGTGGCTGTGCCGGCAACCGCAACAATTTCGACTCAGAGGAGTACTGCATGGCCGTGTGCAAACGTCTGAGTAAGTCTCACGTGACAGAGGCCGCTTTAACAAACCCTCCGCTTTCTTTATCTGTTTGTGTCTTTGCTGCAGACTTCCCACTGAAAGCCTTCAAGGAAATTATAGATGTAGTAAACAGAACACCTGTTCTGCAGTCTCTCACTGCTCCAATCACTATAGCCGTTCTTTCCACGTTACTTCACAGCCACGTCTCCTGAATATACTCTAAGCTGTTCTCTTTTGCTTTATTTTTCCAAACAATTATTTTTATTAATTATTTCAGTTAAAAAAAATCATATCAAAAGTGACAGAATCTTCTTGGTGCAAAGAAGGTATTTTTTATAATCAGTTAAATTAGTTGAAATCTGTTTAAATGCGAGTCAGATTTTGTTTGATATTTAAATGATGATGTAAACCAATTCTTCAAATTACCATTTATTTGCTACTTCTTAATCCATCAGATTTCATCCTTGCATCACTACACGTAATGACATTTTTCATTTACTTTTTTTATGAAATAGTCTATTTGTAAAGACAAGATATAGCAGGTTCATTACTTTAGTGAAACGCTCTACTAATTTTGAACTGCAGACATTTTCCATATTAGTATTATCTAGTAGAAAGAAATCACATTTTCATTAGGTTTCATTTGAATATAAAATTACTTGAATAAAAGATTAAATACTGGAAATGTTATTTTCTTCCAGTCTTCTGCCTGACTGTCAAATCGGAGTTCTCTGTAGCAGTAAAAGACAAAACTGTAAAACGCATTTAAAATTTAAACTAAATTTCAATTTAAAAAAAAAAAAACCACTCATACTTTCCCCTCAGTAGTGTTCTTCTTTCTTCTTCTTTGACGGTCAATGTTTGCTCCCGGCATGAGTTTGTTTCTGTCTGTCTATCAGCAACCTGTCTCTTCTGATCACAGAGCACTGCAACTATTTTTGTTAGAAACCACCAGCATATGTCAGTCAGTGGCCCCTTTTTTTGCACCTGCAGTGATTTACTTCCCATCAGGTTAGACATAGTTCACAGTTGTAACCAACTGGATTTTTTTCTCCATTTTTAAGGACTGAAGCTGCTAAATTTAGGAATTAGAAAACAAAGGTCCTTATTTTTAACCCATTCCTCTTTTTAAAGATGACGGGGCCAAAGAGCTTGAGGTGTCTTTCTATTTGCCAGCCTGAAGCAGGACTGTTTTTGCAAGTTGCAGGGATATGAGGAGGGAGCGGTGCGTGACTGTATAGAACAGAGCCCTCTGGCTTCACCCCCTGTGACCCAGTTGTCAAATACGGAGATATTTCTATTAGTGTCGGAGATGCGACCTGTCAGCAGAAAGCCGATTGGAAGATGAAAAGAACTGAAATGGAAAGACTGTCAGATTCTCTTAAATTTATCAGACTTACTGAGGGTGGAAGAACGCCAATGAGAGGAGTGCATCTGTGAGGATTTAGGTCCGGTGTCAATCTCCTTTCGCCTTTCAGCTCTCTTTCTCTCTGTGCCCAGTTGTCTGCCTGTGTGTCTGTCTTGCTGCCTACCTGTTTCTGCCAGGATCAGCTGGTCTGCTAGTCCGTCTCTCTATGTGTGTCAGTCTGTCCGATTGTCAGTTTGCTGCCCTGACCTCTCGCCATCTGTGTCTGACTTTGCAGCCATGCCCCCGACTCCTCAGCCCACCGATGATGTCGACATCTACTTTGAAACCCCCGCCGACGACAAGGAGCACAGTCGTTTCCAGAGAGCCAAGGAGCAGCTGGAGATCAGACACCGTAACCGCATGGAGAGGGTGAGTTTACCAGCAAGAATCAGGACGCTGATATGTAAGGATCTTTCCACTCAGCTGCACTGTGTGACCGCATTGTACATGATCGCAGATGTTTTGAAGAGATTTATTTCAATAAAGCTGGTAGCTTTTTTGTTGCATCATTGGCAGTCAAATAGATATTTGTAGGAGGAAAAGGAGCAAGTGTAACATTTATTATCTATGTTGTTTTTTTTAGATGTCACATAAATCAGAACATTTGAATTTGAGATAACAACAAGAAACAAAGTCATACTTTATCAGTTTCTTACCTACCTGGTATTGTTTTCCCAACAAAATAGCAGTTTTCTGAGTCATAGTAGGACTGCCTTTTATCTCCATTTCACTTCCTTCCCTCTCTATGCACTTCTCTCTCCAGGTAAGAAAAGAGTGGGAAGAAGCTGATCGCCAGGCTAAGAACCTGCCCAAGGCTGAACGGCAGACATTGATCCAGGTAAGACACTGATCCTTTCCCACGGGAGTCGCCCCTCCCCTCGGTTTGTCCCTTTGTTTGAATGAGGGATGATGGCTTGGGTCCCTCACTCCCTGTACCATTAAAGATCCCGTTTCCCTGGCTGTTCCATCTTTATCACTCTAAGGCTAAATGAGGACATTGTTTGAACGGGAAACCTTCTAAATGAGTCCCCAAGTCCCTTAACAAGCCTGGAAGGCAACATGAATGAAATTGAGACTTGTGTTTTTCTGTTAGTAGAAACTGAAAGAGTGCCATGCAGTTTAGTGTGCATATGTAAGATTTTGAACTGGTTTACAGCACTTCCAAGCTATGGTGGAGTCCCTGGAGGAGGAAGCAGCCAGCGAGAAGCAACAGCTGGTGGAGACTCACCTCGCCCGGGTAGAGGCTATGCTGAATGACCGACGCCGTCTGGCCTTGGAGAACTACCTGGCTGCCCTGCAGGCTGACCCCCCCAGGGTAAATGGCACACACCTGCTTCTCAGAGCAACTTTGTCATCCTTACCTTTCTCCATCTGGATGTTTCTTTTTCCTTTCCGTAGTCAATTTGATTTGAATTTCTGTCAGGCCACATTTACCACCAATTGCAGCTAATCTCATATCCTGCAAAAAAGAGCCTCTGACAACTTGCAGTCTATCATGAAGAGAATGGATTACTGCACCCATAAAAACACATATCCCCAAATCCCCCAAAGCACAAAGTCAATCACATTTCACCCTACAGCTATAATCCTTGTGTCAAGTTATTTTTAATTCCTTTTATCTAATAGACTTTTGATGCTTTTTCCCAGCACACAGTTTGGCACTCGGTTAGAAGGTGCTGGTCACCTTTCCAATACCACTAATGTTAGGTTTATCAGCAAAAAGGGAATTGATTTAATGCCTTCATTTGTTCTCATTTCAAGTTTAATGACGTTGCCAGATTTAAGAGCACAGCTTTCGTTACACCTCCAAAACTGTTAATTGCGTCATCTGTAGTCTGATGCTATTTCTGTAAGTGCTGCAGAAGATTTTATGTTATGTTTTATGTGAAGTTAATCATTTTGCATTTCAAGCCAGCATTTTCATTGTTCTTCTCCTCGGATATATGACGAGCAAGAGAAAAACAATTTTCACTTATTTTATGTCTAACATAAAGCTAAATGGGTCATTTTTAATGAGAGTCTAAGGAGGTTGGAAAGAAAAGCGTCTGGACTAGCTCCTTAGACTACGATGACCTGGATGACTGAGAACCTTCACAGACTTTTTAATGAGAGGCACATAACAACAAAAGGGCTTGTCATTTTGAGGATTGGTTTCTTAAATAAACTTAAATCTGATTAAATTTGAATCCTATGAATGAAAGATTTGGCTGAATGAAAACAATGAATATCACTTTTTGGTTGATAATTAAAAATTAAAAGGGGAAATGCATTACAATGCATGTCAATTATACTCTCACGAAACAGGAATATTCAATCATGCAACAGCCAGTGTTATACAGAAATGTTTCCAAGGCCATATTGTACCATTCGACCCAACTGATCACCCTGCCCCTTTTTTCCGCAGCCCCACCGCATCCTGCAAGCCCTGAGAAGGTACGTCCGTGCTGAAAACAAGGACCGCCAGCACACCATCCGCCATTACCAGCATGTTCTGGCTGTTGATCCTGAGAAGGCTGCTCAGATGAAGTCACAGGTCAGTGGGTTTGTTCCTGATAATTATCACTAATACCTCATTTGATTTAGGTTAAGAATTGTCAGGGCCCAGAGGTAATGACATAAAATCCCCACATTATGAACGTGTGATTCAGGAAATGTTTATCTTTTTTTGTTAGAATTAATTAGATTAAAACAGCTAATCATTTATCAATGCGTAATATTTTGCATTTGTACAGTTCAATTTTCTTAATTGGTCCCTGCAGCTGGTTTTGACAATGAAGATGTAATGTATTAGACACCGTCTCAATAAATCTGAAACCTCATGCCGAGCCAATCTAAGATCATATACTCCTATTCCTGCTCAGACAAGGCAGGGATAATGATGTCTCCTGCTCATTTCTGCCCTGTTTGTAAGTGTGTAGGAGGTAGAAAGAGTGTCTGTTGCTCTTAGCTGAAGCCCAGGAGGAGTGAGTAGGCTTGCCTGATGGAGGGAGGGCGAGTGCTTCATTCACTTAAGCCTCAGCCGAAGATTAACATTGCGCAGGTCTTGTGTAATGCTGGACTCTGAGCGGCTGCACAGGGCTTTGGCTAGAAGCTCCTCTATTAGATGTACTCGTCTCTGTGTGTTCGTGTGTGTGTGTCAGTGCCCTTCGACACCATTTATCCTCCACCATTACTGATCATGCAGCAGATGGATGAAAAACACAGACAACAGAGGAACTGAAGAGACTTTCTTTTAAGATAAATAGTTGGATCTGGGAGATGGTAAAGAAAAAACGATCTATGCCGTTGTGCACTGACAATTTATGTATTTATTTATTTATTTTGCCAAGCCTAGAGCCTCTGTCTTCCTAGACTTATTTTCAGTTTTACCCTCACCTGTCTGACTTTAGTAAGGTTGCTTGATGCATCAAAATTGCTTTTTCCAACATGGGGACAATGTAGTTTCCTTAATCAGAAATGCTTCTTAGACACAGACAGGAAGGTGCCAGTGGGCTGCAGAGCACCTTTAATAGGGAAAGGTGCATCATTGCCATCTGTTGCTGGCGCTGGTGCACTGCAGCCATGTGCTGGGAGATTAAAGCAGTCAATCATCATAGTTGGAAATAAACACCGGTTACCTGCCAAAAGCTGGTCAGCTTTGTCTGTAGGGGCTTTTTATTTCCTGCCAACCATTTTGGCAGCAAGAATACTGAAATATTTCTCCTCTTCAAACATCATGTTGTTTATAGAAATAGTGGTAGTGACTGGAAATGTTTTTGGACACGCCACATTTTTTAAAAAATCTTTTCCATCAAACGAGTTGCTTTTATTTTTGCAACACTGCGATGTGGTGGCGATCATTGGGGCCGACAGGCTGCAGATCCTGTCAGAGCGGCTCGGAGCTTCAAGACTAATTTGAATATTACACGCAGCAACTTGTTTTATCTTTGGAAGTCAGCTGGCTGTGAGCGAGTCTGGATTCATCTCAGGGAATATGCACACTTCCTGAAAGCGCAATTCTTCTCTGAGGCGGCTCTGTTTAAATGTGTGATCATGAAAAGCTCTCTTTAGTTTAGTACATAAATATGTTAGTTGGAGAACAGAGAGCTGTCTGCCCTCAAGTTTGTACTGTATAGTGATTCATTACATTTGGGGAAAATTTTAAGTCAGTTTCCAACTTTTTCCTTTTCTTTTTTGTCAATATTTTCCTTCAGATTTCAGTTAGAGTCTACCTCCTTTTCCTGCTGACACCAATATCTGAAGATTAATTTTAATCTTTTCACACACAGTGACCTCGTGTCACTGTGAACAGCTTCTCTGTGCAAATTTCCAAACATGAAAAGTCAATGCTGTGATCTGAAATATTATTAGGTGACAAAAGGTAACCAGTGGCAATAAAGAGGGATTTTCTGGGATAATCATGTTTTTTTTGTTTGTTTTTTTGTTTGTTTTATTTTCACTGGTATATATTCACAGATATATTCACTGGTTTAATGTTACAGTAATTGAAATGTGTTAAATACCATAAAATTGGCCATTTAAACTAATGTTTCATGATCCAGAAACATAATCCTTCTTGATCATTATTAAGGATTTTTAGGTTTCCTATAAAATTATAAATTGAATTAAATTATGTGTCTTAAATGGGAAACTCTTTTGGGAGTCTTTGGGAACTGATGCTGAATTTGAATTATCAAAGCCCTTGTCTCCAATTAGTGGATTGGTTTTAATTAAACTAAATAGAATCATGTGCTAATTTCTTTTGTCACGTGATACCCTGTTTGTTTGGTTTTTTTTTAATTCAGGTGATGACTCACCTGCGAGTGATCGAGGAGAGGATGAACCAGAGTTTGTCACTGCTCTACAAAGTGCCATATGTGGCCGAAGAGATTCAGGATGAAATTGGTGAGTCCTGTTCAGTGAAAGATCCCTGGGCAACTTGATGAAGTCAAAATGAAGTCAGATTAAAAACAGCAATGGAAATGTGCCAGAAAGAAGTCAGTACGTCACATTTTCTCTGGCTCATTTGGGACCTTTTACTTGTATCCTTTGCCATTAGTCTCTTTGTGCAGAACGAAATACAAACACTAAAAGAAACCAGATGGAAGGTTTTAGCACCCCAATTATTAAAAACAGAGAAAAGGCTGAGTTGTGGAAAATTGAATACAGCTATGCAGCTGTATATACAGCTATTACTCTGTTTTTAAGGCGCCTCTGCTCACATCCCCTCATTTTTCCAATTAGACCTGTTGGGACGTAGTGGTGCAATTTAAAGCAGACAGTGTCCACTCATTAAAATATTTTTTCTTTTGTTTCCTTTGCTCCGTTAAAGGAACCATAATATAGTGATGCAGCACACGTTAAAGTGGAGTGGGTGCAGTGACAGAACTGGGTCACAGCTTTCGCCGTGCAGTGTTCTTTTGGGAGTTGTGCAGATTTACACGGAAAATAGCTCTCAGAAAAATAATAATTGGTAGTTAGCAGAAATGGGAACAGATGTTTCTTGCAGCAGTTCTGACTGCTGGGGGAAAATATGCTAACAGTAATCAATGAAGCTTATTTTAGAAACCGCTTCTGCTGCCATGTCCCCAGTTTACAGGTGTCGGCATGCCCCAGGTTTATACTCTGTCATTTGCCCTTTTCTGCAGATGAGTTACTCCAAGAGCAGAAAGCTGACATGGACCAGTTCCTGTCATCCATCTCAGAATCACAGCCAGATGTCACCGTCTCATCAGAGGAGAGCGTGGAAGTCCCTTTGTCTGAGGGCAAACCCTACCGGCCCATCCAGGTCACATCCTTGGGGTCCCGTCCAGATCCAGAGGGTGAGCAGCTCCAGCCTCAGACACAGTCACGAGCAACATCGTGAACAACGCTGTGGCTGTGAGGAGAACAATAGGCCTTACGCATAAGTCTTTCTGAAGGGCAGTGGTGACGAAGCATGTTGCACAGTGAAAGAGAATAAGTTTACATTGTGTTTTGAGCCAAGCAAATGTGCACTGTAGTCCACGGTTGAGACTTATCTGCGCCTGCATATTTCCCACTGGCTTAGCCTTCAACACAGAACTGCTAAGATTTTTTTTTAAAGTCACAAAGCCTCAGGGTCTGCTACTAAGCTTGAGCCAAAAGCAAGAGGGAAAGAAACAAGCAGTTATGGTTCTATTCTTTTTTACATCTGCGCCAATCAAAAGATTCAATCCTCAAGGAGAGAAAAAATGATGGATGGAACGCTTCCAACGAGAAGGAAGGCAAATTACTAGTAAAGCCCCAAGCAACATTTAATAGCCAAACCAACAGCCCAGAGGGCTTAGACAGAGCTAGCCAATTCTAAAATGGCTCCCTTTCTGGAGTTTAGTTATCTTTATCATTTATTTTTGGATTCTTCCCTGCTGAACTCTTCCTAATCAATTAACACAGCTTGATAATCCTGCCTTTTCTCTTCTTACCTGAGTTCTTTTCTCTTCTCTCCTTTCCCTTTTCTGACCTTCTTTTTTTCTGTTGCTCATTTCAAATGCCAAGGCGATCTATCAGACTCCCCACGTGCCTTCAAGAAAGGTTGGTGCCTCTGTTGCATCTTGTTTTTCTGCCCCCACTCATCTCCCCAAGCCATTCCCATCTACTATTTTGTTTCACTCTGCTCCTTCTCCTCTTCCTTTCGGTATTCTTACTGTTTCTGTTTTATCAGAAGCCGTCTGGTTGTTTTCTACTTTTTTTTCCGTTGGCCCCCAGCTACGTTTTGTGCTTTTTGTCATACTAGGATTATCACTTCATGGTAAATAACACATTCAGTGGCTTTGAAATCAGGTAGAGCTAGGTCACAATGAGCCCCGCGTCAGAGACACTGTTGTGTGTTCGTTGTCATCCTGTTCTCAGTGCATTTGTCAAAATACCGTAATTATTTCACCTCCCACAAACTCATTTCCCTCCTCAGTTTCCTACTTCCTGATAGAAGTTGGTAGATTTAGTGTCCCTGTTTGAGGCTCAGTGTTTCCTCTGCTGACCCATAGCCTGAAATACACTGTTTAATCTGTTGATAAATGACTTAAATTCTTTTTTTTTTTTTTTAGCAAAATAGGAAAACTGCTTCAGGACTTATCAAATCTATATACATGAGTGGTCCCATTGTTCCCATGCTGCTGTGACTGTTATAGCTGGATATAAGATTATGCGCAGCATGCAGTACAATCTGATAACCTGCCCTGCCAGAGTGATTGGCACCACTGCTCAACGAGGCTTGCAAACGTGCATACTTGTCCCACACTGAATCAGAAGACAGTTTTATTATTCTTAATTGTTTGGTACTGACTAGATTAGAGCACCCGCCGAAGGCAATAAGCTGATACTGAATGTTACTCTCGTTACCTTTTCTGATGTGTTTGTCCCTGGTATGAAACTGTAAGTGTGGCATATATTTTTGAAGATTTGTATGAGTTGAACTACAGTGATACGGTTATGTGAGGGATACAAAATACCAGGATATTCACAGTCGTTAGTGGGGTCTCGTTCAGTGACTCACTGCATGTTTACAGAGAAATTGCAGATAAATGCAAAGCACCACTTCGAGGGGGCCTTTGTAGAAGGTCAGTGTCATGCTCACAGTGCTCACTCTGTGCTGAGGGGAAGAAAGGTCTTTGTTGTTACCAGTGAACTAAGGAGACTGATGCAACGGGTGCAAGGACAGTAGCTGGATATCTATGTGCAGCTATCCACCACCGATACCGCCATCCCAGTTTGGTTGTTTGCTTGTGCTAACTTACTGTTATTGACTGTGCTCCTTTACCTCCTCCAGGGTCTGCCATGTCTGGCTTAGATGGTTTAATTGGTGCTGAGGAGAGAATCATCAACAGCAAACCAAAGGTCAGCGAGAATGTGGTAAGAGCTCTATTGTCAGTTTGTGATTGTGTTCGTGCCTCAAAACATATTTTTCTTTCTGACTTGAGAGAAGCATTGTTAAAGCAAAACACAGGACACGAACAGTTAGATATCATTCCAACAACCCTAATTTGATACAGTTGTGCTGATGAGACAGATTAATGAGTACATTGTGCTTTCACATAGCTCTTAAGTTCAGCATTTAATGAGACAGATTATTCCAGTAACTATGTTGTCATAGTTACAGCTAACTAACACTGAGCTATTTGCGTGTCGGCGTTTGGCTTCTGCCAACCGACCCTCATTCAGATCAACTCTACACTTTGTTCAGCAGTCATTGCATGTTACTTTCCTTTGCCAAGCGCAGCAGTCTTCTTCATGGATTTCAAATTATGCTTGGCAGCTGTGTGCGCGAGTGTTATGTTTGCTGTTTCGCATGCTAATCCAACATCAACTGTAAAGCTGCGTGTACTTTTACGTGTCTGTGTTAATGTGAGTTGTGCAAGTTTTTTGAGTGCATGCATGTATTTTTTTGGAAATGCTAGTGGGTTGTTTTTTTGAAAGCGAAGCAATCTGGAAAAAAATGTAAAAATGGTGGTGACAGCTAAAATGTTCGTCGTGGTTATGTTCTGTGACAAACAGACTCTGGAGTGCTCTGTCTCTACAAACAGCAGATTTAGTTTCTGCCTCCTGAACACACCCACTCCACTCATAGTGCTTATTCTTCAGACCGGGGCTCTCAGTAATGAGAGGCTGACAGTCTGCTTAGAAAGACTTGTTAACTGTGTTCCTAGAAGAAAGTCTGTTGTTGATGCTTGCAACCCCCCTCCCTCTCTCCTTCCAGTTTGAACAAGACAGCTCCAAATGTATCATCACCCAAACACAGATAATCCTTAACAGTTTACTGCGTTGCACATTCACACCCTCTCACTCTCCCCCGCCTCTCTCTTCCTATTTCTCTCTGTCGTACATGCACGATCTCACACACACGTTGTGGTGAGTGTAACCTGGGCTCCCCTGTCTGTGTTGACAGGTGATTGATGAGTCACTGGATGTTAAAGAAGTGGTTTACAGTGCAGAGAGAGTCAGCGTTATGCATGATGATGAGCTGGTGAGTACAGCAGCACCCTCCAAAGGGCTCTCTGGGGAACTGTAGTTATCAGTAGTGGGAGAAGATGAAAGAAGGAGGGAGTGTGGGAGTGTGCAAAGACACCAGTTCTGCAGCTGATGGTTGTGTAAATAAAAAGAACAGAATTTATTTTTTTAAAAACAACAACAACAACTGCACTGAAACAGACCCCTGAACCCCTCACTTTTATCACCATATTTTGTTGAGGCTAACTTGTTTTGGTTATTTCTGCATGGGTGCATGCTTGTTATGTGACTGTATTTGAATGTACACATTGAAAATCTCGGTTCATATGATGGATGTGAATCCACACAAACTGGGCGTGCTCAGCTTATGTGTGAGACCGAGCGGTGAAATCCCCTCCCCCCCTTACCCCAGTGGCTGTCCACATATGATTAGTTTGTGTCATATGTGTCAGGTTAGATTGTGAAGATGAGCGGAGGTGACTGCGATTGTGTGCATATATCGAACTAGCCAAGATACTACACAATCCTCCACAAAGATACCTGGCATGCATGTGCACACACTATTCACGAGTCAATCGTGTCCCAAAGAACAAAAAAACTGATTTTGTCTCTGTGGTTTCGTAACGTAGCTTAAAGAGTCGGCTCTTTTCCACTTAATTTATTTTCTAATTTTAAAGCAACTTTGAAGGATGGCTGAAATCTCATTTCAGTTCACTCTTGTTAATAATTTACTGTCTCGGGTTTTAAAGGGAAATTCTTACATGAATTACATTATGACTATTGATCGTGATAACAAATCATACCTCATGTCACAGTTGCAATTGATCTGATTTTATTGATTTAGCAGTGAACCACCTACAAAACTTGCCCAAAAAACGATCACTGCCAACAGTTCTCTTTAAAGGGACAGAGAGTAAGCAAAGGCAGTAGTGCCTTGGGAATCTGTGCAGCTTTGGAGGCAAACTGCACAGCATAGCAGATCTATTTTCAAATGACACGTTCATATTCATGTTTCCACTCATTATATGTATATCACAGAAGTAGCAGCTACTACAAGATTCCTCTGTACCCTAAACATAAAAAGGTCCAGGGGAATCTTGTGTTCAGAATGGCTAAATAGAACGAGGTAGGATGAGGTAGCAGTGTCTTCATTATTGCAGAAAAACAACTTCACTGTTTCTTTTCATTGCTTCAGTGGTCTGCTGTGTTTGCATTTGTTGTCTCCTGACTGCTCTCCCTGTCTTTCCCTGACTCATTCTCCCTGTTAGGAGTCCTACCGCCCTCTGGGAGAAGACTTCAGCTTCGGTAGCAGTGCACTGATTGGCTTGCTGGTGATCGCGGTGGCCATAGCAACTGTGATTGTGACCAGCCTGGTGCTTTTGAGGAAAAGGCAATATGGCACAATCAGTCACGGCATTGTGGAGGTAAGCCACCTGTTATTTGGAGGGCGCATAACCACACAGCAGAGCTCTCTAATGAACTGTGGCTCTTCTTATTCCAAGTATCAGCTAGCTATTAAATTATCAGGACGTATATGAATAGAGCTGGATATGGAAATGCAAATTAGATTATTGTCCCCCTGCAGCATTTATGTATGCCACAGCATGAAGAGTTGTCATATGTAGGCCTTTGTAGTGGTCTTATTTTTAAAAAAGTGCATCTGTCTATCTATCTCTCTATCTTGCAGGTTGACCCCATGCTGACACCAGAGGAACGACATCTGAACAAGATGCAGAACCACGGCTATGAAAATCCCACCTACAAATACCTAGAGCAGATGCAAATCTAACCAGAGCCTACATGGGGTGCTGTAGAGTCTGATAAGAGGATGGCAACCGAGGGGGAGCATACTACTGACCAACACGATGCTATTGTTAAAATCATTTGCATACATCCAAACTCCATTTACTGGTTTGTTCAAAACAATCCTTAAGTAATGCTACTACTTCTACTACTGCTACTATTGTACTATAGTGCTCTTTTTGATCATGTTTCTTTTTAAAAGGTGATGTATTTGCCAGTTTGCATAATGGAAAATGTGATTCTGCAGATTTATCTGTAATTATCATACAGCTATCTCAGATCAAGATGTATAACATTTTTTTTCCGGACATTTCTTTTTATTTTTTTTTTTTTTTTTGAAAGGCGAATCATATTAAATTTCATTATTTTTGAGCAGCCATCAATAAACCCGCTTACTAGACACTATGCTTTTGTTTCCCCATCATGCAAAGTGTCATTCATGCAGTTTCTGATGGTATTCTCAAAACTAATTGACGTTTTGTTCTTTTTCCTCTCGATAGATTGCTTGTATATGAAGGTTCTTTGTACCAATTAAAACGTTTAGTGAAACAACAACTGAGAAAAAAGTGAAATCATGAATTATTTACTTTCTGTTCTTTGTTATGATAACAAAATGCTGTATACATATACAACTGAAATATATATATAAGAATAGATGTTTTTATTCCACCTTTTTTTCCCCCAGGGGAGACGTTATGAGTTGGTTTAGGGTTCTTAGCTTTGTGGTCGTGAATGTTTGCAGGCACACAATAAGAAAGCTTCGGGGAAGGTGTGCACAGGCCCCCAGCTCAAATACATCTCACAAACCCTGCTCCAAACCCCTTACTAAGTGAATGTGATGATGTATTCCCTTCTACCCACACAAATATTTTATCATTAGGGAAGTTCAGTAAATAAAAAGACTTACTGACATGTGTTACATAGTTGAATGTATTATGGAAGCCATTTCCATGCTATGTATTTCACAGACGCCCTTTAGGTTTTAATTTCAGTGTAGTGTCACATAGACTGAGGTGTGCAAAGACATGCCACAAACAGACAATGCACAATGCTTTGTTTTTAAAGGGGGTTCTTCAGTGTTGCACACATCATCTGAAGTAAAAACACAGTATAAGTGAGGCTACTCTGAATACAAATTTAGGAATGATGTGCATTCATATTCTAGCTAGTTTGCTGGTCATAAAGTAAAGAATAGTATGGAAACTTATAGCAGTGCTAGTCCAGAGGCACAAATAAAACAATATGCGTAGTGTGGAACAAGAAATCTAGGAAATGACTCAGTCTACCTTTTTGTGAAAAAAAAAAAAAGTATGAATTTTGGCTGGTAATAAAATTTTAGCTTTTTTTATTGGGATGTGTAACAAATTTTGCAGTGTTGATTTTAGGATTTGGGCACTGGGACATGCTTGGGCCGGCCATACATCAAAGCTACCTGAAAACAGTTTGGAGCTGGAGGGCTGTGCAGGCAGACAGAGACACACAGAAAGTTGAAGCTTGGAGAACTGGTTTCTGGAAGAAAGATTTTAAAAAAGCAACTTGTGTAATTTTACAGCTTAGAGATCGACACAAACAAGTAAACTGAATCCTAGGATCCTCTTTTCTCTCTCTTTATCTTAGTATTGTCTTTGTATGCCTGTATAGTTGATGTTGCAATCATGGCTTTTTTCCAGAGGATTCCATGTGGTGTGCATTGTTCTTATATGAAAAAAAAAAAATATATATATATATATATTTGAGTTTTTTTTCTTGTTTTCTATTTTTCTTTCTCTTCCTGTGACAGTATCTCTGTATGTGACTGTCTCACTATGCACCCAAACGGCTTCAATCTTGTAATAGCCTGCTTGATTGTGGAGGGGACTGGGAACTAATATATTATGCATATTAGTGATTTAAAACATTTTGATTGACACCAGTGGAAACAGATTTATGGTTACAAGGGGGATACACATCAATAAACTCACAACTTACATATGGGTGTGTTGTTTTTTTGTTTCATAAATAGCTTTTTTGTTTTTTTGTAGTGGGAGCAAAAGTTAATACTTAAGAAGTGCTTTAATTGGACTTTCAAAGTAATCTACACATAAAAACTCAAGGTAGAAATAATAATACCACTAATTTCTGTTTGATCGGCTGTCCAAAATGTAATCATGTTTAGTTTAATGAAAACCAGAAAATATAAGCGTTTAAGAAAACGGAACAGCCTACTTAGTTTTCATTGCACTAAAATAATCACTTCAATACGGAAGAGGATTAGGGCCACTGGAAAAAAAATCTGAGAAAAAAGTCAATTCTGAGATTAAAGTCAGAATTCTGACTTTTTTCTCAGAATTCAAGAAAAGAAGAAAAAAAAGACGTGCCCACTTTTTTTTCTCCCCCAGTGGCCCTAATCCTCTTCCGTACTTCAACTAGTTCAAAGAGTTCTCATTCATTTTCTGTATCAGACGGATTCATCAGCTTATATCAGTCCGCCATGTTCTGCGGTTTGATACTCTGGTTGAATGAGTCTCGCGGACTTGTTTCTGTTTGGCGGCATAACAAAACCGTTTCACTATAAGAAAAAAAAAACGCAGGTGATTCAGAAGTGATTCATCACTGTTTCACGAATGAGCCCACGCAATCACATGACTGATACTAACTATAAGTGAAGCTTTAACATAATTATAAAAATCACACAATTAAATCATTGTCCTACTTTAATTATGCTGATATTTGTAGAAATCCCAAATATAAGATCACAATAAAGCGTTTTTCCAAGAACTGGAAGCGCAGTTCACCTGAATGAATACCTGAACTCTAGCCCCACCTCGTAAACAGGTGTATCCTCTCCTTTACAGTGAAACCTAAAACAGCCACCATTAAAGAAAAGACAGTTCTCGCGCTATCTATATCTAATCTAATAGATTTCCCATTATTTTATTTCATATGTTTCGCCCGTGTCAAGTAAACAGGAAGTCGTTACAGGTGTGTGGGGTGGAGACAGAAACCTGAAGCTGCCGGAAAAACTTTTTTTTTTCTAGGTTGTTTGGTCTGGTAGTCACCTGTTGTCACGCAGGTAGGCGACGCGTTCTCGTCAGGGAGACATTTGCGAACCCCTCGACTGAGAGGAGCCTTTTTTAAGGACAAAAACACATTTTTCTTTTGTTTTTTGTTTTTATTTGTCGAATTAACACATTTAAAAACAAAGAAGAACAAAAAAAAAAAAAAAAGGCCTGCAGGTTCACCTCGGAAATCGGCTTTTAGAAGGAGTGGTAGGGCGAAGAGGAGGAGGAGAAATTCAGACGTTTCAAGTCGTTTTCCATTTGATTAGTGACCCCAAGATGGATCACTTAAGCAGTGGGCCGCGATACACCCCAGCGTCGGTAAGTCACTTGTTTCTTTTTGTAAGGTTAGTGATGGGGCTTCACATTGCTTTCACTTATTTCCTGATACTCATGCATAGACGAAGTCAACCAAATTGCCGTAGAAACACAGTGAAAGACGTGTGGGTAGAAACATCTCCACTCAGCAAATTTTTCAGACTTAAAGTGTAAGGCTACTTGTGTTTGTGTTACACACACACACACACACACACACACACACACACTTACTTGATGTCAGTGTATTAAGCTGTGCTATCTTGACTGACTCACTCAGCAAAAACTGGTTTGCCTACAGACAAACAAGTTAGTGAGTGGAAAAGAACTTCAATACTCAGAAACAGTTTTCAGTTTCATGTACAGACGAGAGCAGTTGATTGAGCAACCCACACTCCCTTTTCAGCTTTTCACCTTTTTAAATCACCAAAATTAGTAATTAATAGCTAAAGAGTATTTAATGAGTATCTAGACATCGATTAATGCACACACTGAGACAATCAGTGCCACATAGCCACACAGTTATTTGTGCATCTGTTTATTGAGCCTCAATAACAAGTTACTCAGTGTTTGTGTAAATTGTATTCTAATATAGTAACATGCATGTACTATACTTCTAAAATCTTACAAATGTAATCAGTATATCATAATATCGTATCATAATGACCAAAAACAAACCTTTACAAGGAAACTAATAAAAGCTGGTGGTGGTTTGCACTGCTCCCTAACACCAAGAAGATTCTGAGTTCGTCTGGTCAGGGACTTTCTGTGTGAAGTTTGCATGTTCTCACTGGGTCTGTGTGGGTTTGTTCCAGGTACTCCGGCTTCCTCCCGCAATCCAAAGAATGGCACTTTGCGGGGTTAGGTTAATTAGTGATTCTAAATAGCCCGTGGGGGTGAATGTGACAGTGTCTGTCTCTCAGGGCGTACCCCACCTCTCACCTTATGGCAGCAGCTGGGATAGGGTCCAGCCCCCCTGCAACCCATGAATTAAATAAGTAGAAGAGGATGGGTGGATGTATGGAAAACTCTAATAATTCTGCTTATGTGGCTGCATTCCCAAAGCTCATTAATTACACTCAACAAAATGAGCTATGGGATCTTCCAATCTGCAGAATGCCAGAAATTAATGTTTCAGAACCTGTCGACAAAAAGTACTCAAAACTCTAGATAACCTTCTTTTCATCAAGTAACTTCGGCATATATTTTTGAGGGGTTTGGACATAAAAACATGCAGGAACCTTCACAGTTCCCAGAGCAGCTGGCCCTCCCAAGGTTGCTGTCTGAATTCCTCCACCTTGTTTCAACTTGTTCACTGTAGTCATTCTCCTTTGTAGATTATTATCTATCCAAGAATACTCTACATTGTAACATTGTGTCGATAAATAAAACGTGTTATTGTGTGATTAGTCCCTTATAGTGTCAAGATTTTGCACAGTGGAGCAGGTGTGAATGGTATTTGACTTCTACGTTGCTCTGCTGCACCGTGCATGTCGTGGTTGTTGATAGAGGGGCTGGGACTGTTCTGATTGTATGTGTTCTTCAAGTATAATTAGCAATTTTCTGTTAAAACCTGACATTTTAGATGTTGGGCCATTTAAAGAAATTTTCTTTAACAGTTTAACCTAACACTAAGACTTACATTTTGAGCTTCACGGAGAGTTAAAATACACTGTTTTTACATATATGAATGGATCTTAGTACTATATCTTTTGTTGCAAAGGCAACCACAGTAGTAGTAGTAGGGAGATGGGGCTCTATGAGATATATTCTTCCTTTTATTAACCTAGACCCTTTATGTTGCAACTTGATCAGTGAATCCACACATGAGAACAATGAAGTGGCTATAGATTGCATAAACTCTTCAGTTAGCATTTAACATTTTGATTAATTGTGACAAATATAAAGCTTGCTCTTTACAAATAACTATTCTGCCAAAGCAGCACATTTATATGCTTGAGTCATGACCTCATCAGTGGAAAATAATATATTATTTAATTATATAATGAGCTTCAAGTTTAAACAGGCAGAAAGAAAGCCTTTCCAGTGGTTTATAAAGCAAAAAAAAGGCAAAAGCATGTCGTAGTCTTTTATTTCTTTTATCAATGTTACGCTACACAAAGCACTTACAGAAACATGTTGTTTGTGAGTAGTTGCCGCCAAGCAGGTTTGACAGGATTTTACATGCTGAAACCTTTGTACTCCCTCCCCCCCAGTCTCACCTCTGAAAGGTAACAGCAGAGCATGAGTCATGGCATGAAGTTCTCGTTTCATTCATTAACAGCACAAGACAGTGAATCTCTCTTTTCTGTTGCTCACGAGCCAATTTTTTGCTCACAGATTTTTTTAATATGTCTCTTTCAGTTGGAAAAATATATTTCAAAAGAAAACTATTATAACATTTCAAGCTTCAATGTGTCACACTTCTTGTATCTGAGAACAGAGTTATGTAGGTCACCAATAGCAGGGACATTCCTTAAATACACAAGTGTTGGCTTGCTGTCTGCTGCTGTTGCTTATCTTTATGATCATCTTTTCATGAGGGCGTGAGATGCTTTGCTTTGCTCTCCTTTGCACCTTTATCTACACAAGTCTAAACCTCTGTAATTTTGATTAATATTTAGAGCTGGCTGATATTAATGCACCTGAGTTTTACATGTTGATCTTTCTCTCATCTGTTTAACTGACTGTCTTTCATCAAGGACAAAAACTGGGATAATGATTTCCACTTACAAACATCGGACACCAAAAGGCTTGAGAAGAAAAAGCACCCAGGGAAAACTGGGGCTGTGATTGGCGTGGTGATCTTGGCCGCTCTTGTAGCTCTTATGGCTGGAATACTAGTCTGGCATTTCCACTGTAAGTACATCTCTGTTTAATAGGCAAATGTACTGCACGTACATTTTGTTCAAAACCTGCAGCGTTGAACGAATGGTACACACTCTGCTACAGATAAACAATGAATAAATGTCATAAAAACAAAATTAAATTTACAGTAAAAAACACAAGGTTGAAAGCTTATTGCTAAAGATTAAGTAACTAAATCATTCCTATATTTGTGGCATGCATGAGTCATCTCTACTCATCTGTAATTCTCTAACAGTTGCAATCTGTTGCATCAAATTTCACCGAAATCTGACAAGCTTCAAGAAACAAATGCAGTCCCAAGTTTATTTCTATAAATGTGTAAAAATATATAAGCATACGTGGTTTTCAAAAGTTCAAAAATAACTTTTTATTCTGCTTGTGTGTTTGCACATGGAAACCTACACAACTTTAGACAATTTTAAAGCTCGTGATTTAAAAGAGCTAGAATCGAGGGTTTACTGAGGGGATAGTTAAATCTCAATGAGAGAAAGAAACATTTGAAAGCCACAAGAAGTAACAGCAGTAACACTTGGCATAGGAGAAGAAGCAGTAGTGAATACTAAGCACGTTTCTTGTGCTGTGGTTCACATTGAGTCTTTTGTTATCCTATAGTCCGTAAACACCAGCGGGTCAAGAGGATGTACAGCGGGTCCATGCGGATCACCAACCAGGCATTTATCAACGACTATGAGAACGCCAGCACTCCAGAGTTTAAGGCTTTAGCAAAGCAGGTGATTTCACAGGTAAGAATGCCACCAACTTCTGTGTGTCAACACTATTTTCATTTTTCATTTCATTTCATTTTTATGATTTTGCTTCAATCTCTTTTCAGCTTAAAGTCGTCTATTCCAAAAGTCCTCAATTGTCAAAATACTACCGCGAGTCTACAGTTCAGGCTTTCAGGTAAGCTCATGAAGTGTGAAGGAATAAATCCTTCAAACTTGCCATGTATGTATGTATATGTGTGTGTAATGGTCATGTGTTTGTTGTTTCTAACCCTGCTGTCATTGCTCTTAGTGAAGGCAGCGTCATTGCCTACTACCTGTCTGAGTTCAACATCCCCGTGGGGCAAGAAAGAGTGGTCGACAACGAAATGACTTCAGTAGATAAGCTAGTGAAAAAAATGCGCATGTCTATCAGTGAATTGACTTTTGAAAATGTGGTCACTTCAGGTACAGTGAAAGCAACTGCTTGTCATTCTATATCAAACATACACTTTTGTTTGTTATATTGTCAGTTGTCACGTTCTATCTGGTTGTGATTGTTTTTCAGTCAGTCCTAACCTTGTGTCTTTTTACTTCTTTTTTTTTTTTTCAACTTTACAGCTCTGGATGATCGCATGTTTTTAAGATCCTTTAAGGGTAAGTGTTCAAGTTTTGTTTTTTGTTTTTAACATTTCAGTAGTAGTGCTACTAACAAATCCTCTACATAGACCGAAAATAGTAAACCACATATACCTTACACTATAGAACATGTTACCAGGGACGACACCTTTCTTCACTATTGTTAGTCTCTTTTTAGAGTAGAACATTTTTCTGCCATGGAGTTGAGTAGAAACCAAAAGGGCGCTTGTTTACTTCTTTTTTCCATACCAAATTTTTTTTTTTTTTTAATAAATAACCATTTTTTAAATTCAGTTTCACTTACATCAAAAAATGGAAAAAGCTTACTGCAGAATGGTCATGACCACTAACGAAACTACATTTCATTTGCATACTTTTAGTAATAGTAATATTATTATATCTGTCTTAAAATGTGTGACAGTGATTCACAAGCTTAAATTCTAAATCTTAATGTTTCTCTTTCAGATAATCTGCAGTTTGCAGAGCATGCCAAGGTTGATTATATAGGACAGATCGAGTCGCCGGGTTTTCCCAACAGTCCGTATCCTCCTAACACCTTCATCCAGTGGCAGCTGAGAGCTGACCACGGCTATGTAGTCAAGCTGGTATTTGAAACATTTGAACTGGAAGAGAGCTGCGAGAATGATTTTATCAAAATCTACGATTCCCTGGTGCCCATCGAGAGTCTGGTTATGGTAGAGTGAGTTAGCCCTTTAAAACATCAGTTTCAAGATTCCTTCAGATAAAAAAACATTGCTACATCTGGTATTATTATTATCATTTTTATTATTATTATTATTATGTTAATATTTATCATCGTGATCATCACACCAATTTTTTACATGTTTTTTTTTTTTTATTGTGCTTCATTGAGCTCATTTTTTCTGTAAAACAATGAAATACTACTGATCTCACTGAAGGATTACAGTAAAATATGAAAGCATGTTCCTACTGATGCTTTTGCATTGACATTTCTTTTACTAAAGTGTAAATTTGGTACTTTTTGACTGCTAACAATCTGCTAGTAAACTCTGGAGTGCAGCTTAAAGATTTTAGGAAATGATTTAATTGTGATTTTTCTGGCAGATATTGCGTTTTCAATTCGATTCATGAGTTTCTTCAAATTAAGCTTCAGCACAAAATTCAAAATTTACAGTAATATTTATAAAGATGATAGAAAATGACATAATCATCTTTTTAAGGAAAATTGAAAAGTAACGGTAACAAAATTAAACTTAATGAAATAAAGATGAAGCCAACAGAAACCTCTCATCTGCGAAAAGCAGAGATTCTGAGACCACCCGAGTAAAAGCCACTTGGCTACACCTAGAAATTCTGTCCATAAAATTCTGAACAGAATCGGTGACAAAGGTCGGCTCTGGCGGAGTCCATCACTCATCAGAAACCAGTTCGAAAGTAGTGTTTTATGGCATTAGTCATCTCCCAATGTCTTTTGCTGCTCATGTCTAACGGAGTTAAACTGGCAAAAGATGCAGTAATTGCAGGCTGTTTGCGACAATGAGCCTAAGCACCACTTTCACTTGACTCTTCGCCAGACTTTTTTGTCATGCACTCTTCATGCAAAAGCCTGTGGTGATTTTTCAAGTGCCGGTATAAGTTGGTTGCGTTTCTGCTAGATGTTACAACTTTAGTGCAACAGGTTTTGCAGTACCTGTTTCTGGTGCACGTTTCCAGTCTCAAACCCAAAATACTCACAAATTACTGATGTGCTGTTTTTCTTAGGTATTAAATCTCCTAACTGCCCTTCCTGTTCTCCATATGTGCAGTGAACACAGTATATGGTTACTGTTCACTGTTGTGAGATCAAGCAACCCCTTTATCACAATCTGTAGCAGCAGACACTTTTCACTCAGTTCCCTGTTTGCTGAAAACATATTTAGTTTTTATGGTACAATATTAAGTGGTGCATATTTTGCTTTTAAGTTTGGAGGAGTTACTTATTAAGAAACTTTCGTCGAACTGTACATAATGGTGCAGTTATGTTGGTTAAACCTCATTTTAGATTAATAGCACTTGCAAATAATTTGTTCAGAATTTGTTGAGCACTTTGACTGAAGCTGTAAATGTAACTGTTAGTTATAACCAAGACTACATGTAATCAGAAAACAGAAAGCTTTCCACAGGAAAGACTTACGAGTGTGTGGGTAGTGGTTTCTCTGCCCTGATGAGATAAGTGCAATAGCGAAACACTTTTCTGTAAACATTTTTCTGTAGAGAAGCTAAATATAACCTCTTCTGTAAAATGAGTCACTTTCAGAGGTAATGCACTGTTACATTTTCTTATTATGTGAAAAGAAATTCTGCCAAGAAGCTGATTTTTAAGCGTTTTATACGTAACTTTGAACGATAGTAAAAAGTAATTTAACCACACGTGAAGGAAGGCAGGGGATGAATCCATGTCACGAAAGAGTGAAATATGATGTGCTTTTTAAAGGACCAAAACTTCCTTGTGTATCAGTCTGTTAGCAGTGTGTTCAGAGCGTTATTGTTTTCTCTTTGCTTTCTACAGGTTGTGTGGCAAATATTTGCCTAGTAAACGTTTGAGCTTTCTGTCCTCTGGCAATGTAATGTTGGTGACAATGGCCACTCATGACCAGTCCTTCCCAGGTTTTAGAGCACAAGTCTCACAAGTTCGAACAGGAAATAGAGGTAGGAGTTAAAGTTTACCTGCAGTTTTTTAAGGAACAACTTAAGTGTTTGACATTTGTGCTGATGCATCTTTTTCTCTCTTTTTTTTTTTTTTTTTTTTTGAACAGCTATAGCATGTGGTGAGAAGCTGATAGGTTCAAAAGGCAACTTTTCTTCTCCCAACTACCCAAATTACTACCCTCCTAAAACTACATGTGAGTGGTTAATTGAGGTGAGTGGTCAGTCCCTTAAATGGCGTACTACTCAACAATATGACGTGTTTTGTGCATATTTCTGCTCTGTACCACCCCTGAAGATCGCATCCCATTGTGGGATGTAGTTTTAATCTTTTTTTATTGTCATTAAGGTCCCTGCTGGGAAGGTAGTGAAGCTCGTATTCAAAAGGTTACTCTTGTCCCAGCTGGGAAAGAAAGACACAAACTGTGACAAAGACTATGTGCAGGTCAACGGAAAGAAGTGAGTGCTTGTTGTGCTTTAAAAAAACGCGAATGCCAGAACAAAGCAGGTGTGTCATTGCTTGTACATTTCATTTTTTCAGATGGTGTGGAGAAAAACCTGATGGGTCAGTGACAGAAACCAGCAGCACCAACAAAATGACTGTGGTGTTTTATTCTGATGAGTCTCGTGTGGACCACGGCTTTTTCGCACAATATGAGGCCATTGACATCCAAAATCGTAAGCAATTTAGTTTCTTTCAAATAATGAGTATTCCTTGACATTAGGACAGTGTTTCTCATGTTAACCATGCCATTCACAGCTTGTCCAGACAGGTTCCAGTGCAGAAATAACAACTGCATTAAGCCGGCACTAAGATGTGATGGTTGGAATGATTGTGGAGACATGAGTGATGAGGTGGAATGCAGTAAGTACCATTTACTCGTGATGCTAAGACTACACATTTTTTTTTAATTGCTCTCTTTATTCTTATGAGAGGATTTGTCACATCCTGAGAATCATTTTAATGTTTAATGTTCATTATCCCCCCTTCCCAGGCTGCAATTCAACTGATATTAGTTGTAGAAATGGATTCTGTAAGCCCAAGTTCTGGAAATGTGATGGCGTCAATGACTGTGGAGACAACACAGATGAGATGGATTGTAAGGCCTTGTAACATTGATGGAGTATGTTTCATATCAGCACTGGAAATGCTTAAACGTGCCTGTTACTTTTTGTATTAGGTGGGTGTGAATCTGGGCAAATAACGTGTAAGAATGGCAAATGTGTTTCCGAGAAGCTGAAATGTGATGGAAAGGACGACTGTGGGGATGGAACAGATGAACAAGACTGTACAAAAGCCACAGGAGGTACAACAGATAAGCCCAACTTTACTATACATATAGATAGATGGTGGGAGAGAGCGAGAGAGAAATGGCTAGAGATGGATTGACTGACAATTAGCTTTGGATTGATTTTTCTCCTTTTCTTCTCTCCTTAGGTTTAACTGTAGGCTGCACAGATTTTACATACAAATGTAAAGACAATAAATGCATCAGTAAAGTGAATCCAGAATGCGACGGGACGCCGGACTGTGGTGATAGATCTGATGAGGAGAACTGCGGTATGTCAGAAAAAAATCACATTTAAATTAATCATTCATCCTTCACCTGTGCAGTTTAGGTTATCTTATCCAAACAGGTGTGGAGCTCCACCCAGTTCACAATAAGCTGCAGCACACCAGCCCTTTGACTGATTTGTTGTTTACTTTGCAGACTGTGGGACACGTGGGAGGACCCAACGTATTGTAGGTGGGCAGAATGCAGAACAAGGGGAGTTTCCTTGGCAGGTCAGCCTCCATGCCAAAAAAGTCGGTCACGTCTGTGGCGCATCCCTCATCAGTCCAAAATGGCTGGTCACTGCTGCCCATTGTGTGCAAGATGAAGACTCTTTAAAGTAACTTCTTACCCTATTCTTTGTCCCTCTTTGACACAGTACATTGATTTTTGTGAAAAATACGATCTTATATTCTCTCCGTGTAAAATGAGAGCTATTTGTCTCTGTTTGTTTATTTTTCATATTTTACATATTTAGAAGATCTTATAATCCAAATGAATGAAAATGAGTACCATTGGAGTATAACAGAGTTAATATTTGTCCTCAGTACATTATTTTTAAGTCTACTTTAGAAAAATCAAAGTTGTTTACAAATTCTGTGTGACTTCAGTTAATTTATCCTTTTTTCAAGACTTTAAATATCTTTACATAGAGTAGAGTATGGTACGCAGTCAGTATAACAACAACTCTGTTATACACTTTAATAAAACTAAGAAAAGCTTAAATTATTTAAATAATAAAGCTAAAATAAGCAAATCATGAATTTAATAGTTTCACTTGAAAGATGTAAATTGAACGTTTTTTAAATTGCAACAAAATCCTTGAATGTGGTGAAAAATAATTTGGCCCTTGCCATTTTGCAAGCAGTTATCACAGCCAGACTCACATCTTATTATATTCAACAAGCGCTGAGAAATCAGACTTAAAGTATATTTTAAAAATGCCATATAATGGGAATTATATATAGTGCCACATAATATGCTAATTATTATAAGTTCATTAATAATTGAGACCGTGAATAAAATCCTTCATCCGTTTTGTTGCTTACTTCCTCAGACTCTCCCAGCCTGGCTCTTGGGAAATTTACCTTGGCGTTCATACACAGAAAATGTTAGAAAGTCCAGTTCAAAAGAGGAATCTGAAGCAGGTCATACCTCACCCTAACTACAGCCAATTCACCTTTGACAATGACATCGCCCTGATGGAGCTGGACAGTCCTGTCACCTACAGTGACTACATAAAACCCATCTGCTTGCCAGCTCCGCAACATGAGTTTCCACCTGGCCAGGATGTGTGGATCACTGGGTGGGGTGCCACACGAGAAGGAGGTGAGTAAATGATTTGTCACTTTAACTTTAACTATTAAATATTTGTAGCCACCAAAACTAAAAATATAAAAGCCTGAACTTGAGCTCAACATTAAATCAGCATAAAATGAAATAATTTCTCTTGTTTTTCTGTGTTTAAGATTTAGTTTTAGTAATTATTCTTTGGGTTTGTACACACCTTGTAAATCAGCCAATGTAAACTACTATATATCTTTATATAAACACCACTTGTAATACAAGCATTTTCAACTTTTTAAAGATGCCCAGTGATGTGACTTCCTCTTTGTGTGTGTTTGTTTCAGGATCTGTTGCAGTAGTGCTCCAAAAGGCTTCAGTCAGAATCATAAACCAAGCTGTGTGCGAAGATTTGATGGAGGGCCAGATCACATCTCGGATGTTTTGTGCTGGTATTCTAAGTGGAGGAGTTGATGCTTGTCAGGTACTTTTATATTCTTCTTTTTTTCTTCTTTCTTGTTTTTTGGGGAAAAACACAAAAAACCCTGCTTGTGCTGCAGACAGTGGCATGATGTAGATGGAGGAATTAATTGATTGAACTAAATCTGTAAATGTCATGAGAGAACATGTACAGTTTTAGGTCGTCTTGGATATATTGATGAATAGTATATGAATAGAATGTGACATGCACTCATACAATGGGGTAAGCAGAGGAATTTCACCTTAGAAAGTAGAATTAATGTGTTTGTTTTGATTTTCATTTTTGGCCCGCTGCAGAAGTCAAGAGGATAATTGGATATTTATAATATCCCCACACCATCCCCATGTATTAGAATAGAATAGAATAGAATAATCCTTTAATTGTCCCACAAGGGGAAATTTGGTTGTAACAGCAGCCAGAAAGACACATATACAAACAAACAAACAGTACACAGGACACAGAACAGAAAGATACACAATTTTTCTTACATATTTACATATGGACAATGGTTACTATAAACAGAGTACTGTACAGTTATTAAATTAAATAAAAATAACTACAGATAAGAGGCAAACCAGGTTGTAGTGCAAATCGTTTGATTAAATTATTGCAGTTACAGCGCAGATGTAAACATCTGTTTGTCGGGAGCAGTTCTGATTGTACAGTCTGACAGCTGCAGGGAGGAAGGACCTGCGGAAACGCTCCTTCGTGCATCTAGGATGCAGCAGTCTCTCACTGAAGGAGCTCTGCAGTTCAGCAACATTTACATGCATGGGGTGGGAGACTCTGTCCATCAGAGATGTTATTTTAGCCAGAGTCCTTCTGTCTCCCATCCCACCATTGCCTCTATGCTAACATGTCTACCTGTGTTCCTGTGCATTTTTCTGCTTTAGGGAGACTCTGGGGGTCCTTTGTCCAGTCCTTCCGGCAATCGTATGTTCCTGGCTGGAGTTGTCAGTTGGGGTGATGGCTGTGCTCGCAGAAACAAACCAGGCATCTATACAACAGTTACCAAATTCCGTGGCTGGATCAAAGAAAAGACAGGAGTTTAGTTTGTATTGTCAAATAAGGCCAAATGCATGGACATAAATGAGGACTGAGGAGGAGTGCCACAGTTAAAAAAACAAACAAAAACAAAACACTCTTATCCATGAAGTGGCTTTTACTCTCAATTGTAGCTGCAGTGAGGAACGTGCTTTAAGAGCAGTTACAACACAATTTAGATGTACTGTGATTTGGGGCTTGATGAAATATTTTTGAATGTAAATAAATGTTTTATTTTTGTGTATTTTTATCATGTTTTAATGGAGAATAATGTTATTTCCTGCACAGTAGATTCCAGTGTGATTGTTACCTATTTCATACATGTAACTCTATATCTTAAATTCTCAACACTTTTTTTTTTTTTTTTTTTGTTTTGTTTTTTTATATTTTTCCTCCCTGACTTCTGAATTAAAAGCTCTGAGGCAGCAAGCTCATTGCAGCTTACCTCCTATGGATCAGTTCACAAGTTCAGCTGAAATCTCTGAAAAAAAAAACTTATTTCCCTTCTCTAAACACAAAATGGTCAAACAGGTTTAGTTTAAAATTTCTCTTCTGCTGTAACATGTGACCATGCTTCAATTCTCCACAATATTAGTACTAGCTGCAAAGTTAAATTGTTTCCAAATATTTGTAAATGTGTATTTTATTGCAGATATTTTTAAATAAAAAAAAAAAATTTCTTATCTCCTGCACAGTCATTCACCTACTCTTTGTTTCAGGACGCTTATGTATTGCATCGAACTTGACCCTCAACATACATGCCCGATTTTTTTCTTCTTTTTTTTTCTTTTCTTTTCTTTTTTTTTTCCTCTGGCACAGTTGGTGTGGAGCACCCATACTTTTATTGTACATGTACAATGACAATAAAGCTCTATTCCATTCTAATCTTCAAATGAGAGTTGATGAAAGTTTTCAGTATCATTGGTTAAAACAACTGTATGCAAGTACATGTTGTTTGGTTACATCACCAGTTTACCAAGGTCTGAAGGAGGATCTCAACTGTTGCCCTCAGGAAAGAGAAAAATGTTTAAGAGGTTCAGGAACCACCAAGACTAAAGCCTGCCATGAACTGGAAATTTAAAGAACATCAGTGTCACTATTCACAGTGGAGTGAGTTTTACTTTGCCATGGACTGAGAGGGTTCCAACCAAGGAAGAAGCTCCTGCTCCAAAATTGACACAAGCCAAATGCTTTCAGGAGAAAAATTTTACAAAGACTGAATTATTAAGCCGCATTGACAAGAGGTGGAGTAAAGATGAAGCTTTCAAACATAAGAACACCAAATTTTGTAGCATAAGGGTGCCAGAATGATACTAGAAGTTTGTTGATGGGTACCAAAATGATCTGGTTGAGGTGCAACTTGCAAAGGAACATGTTTACAACTAATAGTGGGGGTGTAAGTATATATTTGACCCTTTGTGGATTTGCCGAAATCTCAAATAATTGTCCACCCAATTCTTGTCCCCCTTTTTTTTTTTTTTTTTTAGTAATTAAAGATATACTATACGATCATTCTACCTTGGACAAAGGCAAGTTCAAATAAATCATTAACAACATTTTACGCTGTCAAAATGAGGAGCAGGTTTAGGGCGTGACATCTCTACAAGTCACCACTTTCTTTTTAAACGCTGGCTTTCACCGGAAGATCGGAAGATTTTAAAGGATGGAACGGAAGTTGTCCACCCGTATTATTGTCCCCTATTTAGAGTTTCCAGTTTTCCCACCGGCTTTTATTTTTTTTAATATACAGTTGTCTGTATTTAGCATTTTAAAGCAGTATTAAAGATTTGTGTCATTCAGGCAAATGTAAACCTTTAGCGTTTGAAATGCGCTCTCTAGTTTATCTAGTATAGATGTAACATTAGGCTGCTACGAGCCTGGAAAGGCGAATACATGTGGAAGTTATGTATTATATGGGGGGTTAACACGACTCCCGCTTAATTCTGGTGGAGGTAAGTAACGCTGTTTTTTGCTAGTAACGCTATGGCTTCAGAGAAGAGGAGTTGGGACTGGGGCAGCTCGCAATGCCGAGCCCAGCTGGACGAAATCTTTTTCCGGGAGCATGACTACATCCAGGCTGGCAGCTCTGAACATAAAGAGTTCTGGGCTTTCTTTGAGCGCTTCCAGAGGTTTAAAACGAAGAGAGACATGTCAGGCGCTGAAATCAGAAAGGATGACAAAGACAAAGGGAGGGACAGGGGCAAGGTGGATCTTGGCCTTCCCAAAGATTACGATGCTCGCTACCGGATTAACGTATCTGTGTGCACCAGGGACATCGAGGAGCGCATGGGAAAATCAGAGCATAGAAGCAGACAGAGGTCCTCCGGACCAGGGGCTCAAGAGGTTTCCGACTGCCGCCTGGCGCTCCTGCATTTCCTGGATTTCAGCCAGAAACAGAGTTTTGGCAAACTTGCCAAACTTCGCCGGGAGCAGAAGAACCTGCCCATCTTCCAGTACCGGGATCGGATAGTGGAGCTGGTGCGACTTCACCCAGTGGTTGTAGTGGCAGGGGACACGGGCTGTGGAAAATCAACCCAAGTCCCTCAGTACCTTCTCTCTGCTGGCTTCAATAACATCGCCTGCACCCAGCCTCGGCGCATTGCCTGTATATCCCTTGCAAAGAGAGTCAGCTTTGAGAGCCTCAATCAGTATGGATCAAAGGTTTGTCAGGACAGATTGTTACATTTGTTGAATTCAATCCCAACCCTTCATCCAAAACACTTAAAAGTACAAAGTAAAATGAATTTACGGAAACTTTAGGGAATTCTAAAAACTTTATAATTCGGGTCCATCTGTTGACTGAAAAAATATCAGCTAGAATTTTGCTCATCGGTTAACTAAAAGGAGGGAAAAAAGGAAATAGAAAAATAATATAATCAATATTTGAGCAGAATAAATACAATTTTAACATATGGTGGAGTAAATAGTTATTTGATCCCTTGCTGAGTTTGTAAGTTTGCCTACGTCCAAAGAAATGAATGGTCTCTCATTTTTATACTACCGCTAGTTTTATTTTAATGGAGATACACATAATATTAACCAAAAATCTTAAAAACAGACTAAAAAACCCCTCCACCATTTTAGATAAAAGTTATAAATTGATTTGCATGCCACTGAGTGAAATAAGTATTTGATCCCCAAGTAAAACATGACTTAGTACCCTGACCCTTGTGGGCACACATGATGGTAAGACATTGTAGTTGGTCGCCAGGTTTTCACACATCTCAGGGGGGATTTTGGCCCTCTTGTCTTTACATAAATCTCTAAATTCTTTAAGTTTCTTGGCTGCCGCTTGGCATCTCAAACTGATTCCCTGATATCCTTTGATAGAGGTTGAAATGAAAGAAACAGATTCTGTGGACAGGTATGCTTTATATACATAACTCAAAATCAGAAGTATCTGTAATTGATTTATTGATTGTAAATTGTTTGTTACGTGGATACACAGCCAATCTGTGGAAGCCAGAATTCTGCCGGCTTTGTAGGGAATCAAATTGTTATTTCACTCGGTAACATGCAAATGAGTTCTAGATTATTGGTTGATATTCTGTCTTGCTCTATTAAAATGAAACTACCATAAAAGTTAGGGACTGTTGGCTTCTTTATAAGTGAGCAAACTGACTAATTCAGATGAGGATCAAATACTTATTCACCCAACTGTATTATTTTCCGTCTAGATGAGGATAACTACAGCAAGTAGAATAAAATCCATATTTAATTTAGTGAAATATATTATAGAAATTTGCTTAAAACACTGACTTTATTATAACTGCATTAAATATATGATATTTTTCAGTTTCTTGGAGCTCACAAATGTTATTGGTCTTTTTCAGGTGGGGTACCAGATCCGCTTTGAGACAAGTCGAACCGCAGCAACCAAGCTGCTGTTCCTTACAGAGGGGCTGCTGCTTCGACAGATCCAGCAGGACAGTACGCTGGCTCGGTACCAGGTTGTGATTGTTGACGAGGTCCATGAGAGACACCTCCATTGTGACTTTCTTCTTGGGGTCCTGCGTTCTCTACTGACTGACCGCCCAGACCTACGTCTCATCCTCATGTCAGCCACCATCAACATCAAACTGTTCTCTAACTATTTCAGTGGTGCTCCTGTACTGCAGGTCCCAGGCAGGCTGTTTCCTATTCAGGTAACCAGAGGCAAACCCTAAACACAGGTGTAAATATGCATTTTACTCAAGATGATGTGATTTTTAAAACTTTGCCTCTTGCATCTAGTAGGCAAAAAACATGCACTGAAAAGATACTGGGCCAAAACATTTTCATTCTTGATTTGTTTTTTTAAATTTAGGATAAAACGCAAACAACAAGTCAAATGATTGAAATTAGTTTGTTAGTTTGTTTTAAGTGCGCAAATTTTGGTAGTCTAGGTGTTGGTTTCCATTTACAAATTTAAATGGTAAAATTTTGTGTCAAAGTAGCAGACATGTCTGAGAGTTGTTTTTGTTTAATGTCCTGTTTTTCCCCTCTGGCATGGTACTTAGGTTATTTACCAGCCCATTCCTCCTGAGGAGCAGTCCTCAAAGTCTGAGAAACTGGATCCTAGACCGTATCTGCGCATCCTGCAGGGCATCGATCAGCGTTACCCCCCAGAGGAGCGTGGTGACCTGCTGCTCTTTCTTAGCGGTGTGGCAGAGATCTCCACCATCCAGGAGGCCTGTCAGATTTATGCCACACACACACGTCGCTGGATAATCTTAACGCTGCACAGCACCCTCTCAATTGCTCAGCAGGATAAGGTACAGTCAGCTTTGAAGCTGTTATTTAGAGTTACAATTTTCTAATTCTAATTGTGCCTCTGTCACTGTGTTACTCTTCAGGTGTTTGATATTGCTCCTCCTGGGGTGAGAAAGTGCATCATCTCTACCAATATTGCGGAGACATCAGTCACAATAGATGGAGTGCGCTTTGTTGTTGATTCAGGTATGGAACGAGTGGTACATTTATTCTCACCCCCTAGAGTTTGATGGTCCATCCTTGAAATTGAAATTTTGCAGCAAAGCTTTGTTTTAAATGACAAAACGTAATTAAATGAGGACGTAAAAGGCTTCAGAGAAGTTGAATGTGCAAAGCTACATTTTCTTGTTTAGCTTTTAAAATAGAGAATGCTATAGTGTTAACGACAGCAAAATAATGCACTACTTAAAAGTAGAACGGCAACTATAAAATTGTTGTTGTTTTTTTTAACTTGCTTTATAGGAAAGGTGAAAGAAATGAGTTTTGACCCTAAAGCCAAGATGCAACGCCTACAAGAGTTCTGGATCAGCCGAGCCAGCTCTGAGCAGAGAAAAGGTCGAGCTGGTCGTACGGGTCCGGGTGTTTGCTACCGGCTCTACTCAGAGTCTGACTACAATGCTTTCGCACCTTATCCTGTGCCTGAAATCCACAGAGTTGCTCTGGACTCCCTCATTCTTCAGGTAATAAGATTCTGTGAATAGCAGGTTAGTAGAATAGTAATTGATTTTTTTTTTTTTTATTCTTCTGCGTAAATTTTAACTTCATCTATTCATTTCTGTTCTTGCAGATGAAGAGCATGTCTCTTGGAGATCCACTCTCCTTTGTTTTTATTGATCCACCCCCGGCTGCAAGTATCCAGAATGCTGTTTTTTATCTAAAGGAACAGGGGGCGCTAGACAGTCGTGGTGAACTGACGTCTATTGGTAGTTTGCTGGCACAGCTTCCTGTTGATGTGGTCATAGGTAAGATTTCATACAGCAGAACCATTTTGGAGTTTGTTTGTTTTTTTTGTTTTTTCCTAAGTCACTTTTAGGATGCTTGCAAGAGAGTGAAATAAAGTGGAAGAAATAACAAGAAAGTTTTTAACATGTTAAAATATGTAATATACATAATTTAAGGCTTTTCTTTCATTAAAAAGTAATTATACAAAGTTTCACATTGATTGACAGTGACACAGTGGTGGTCTTGTGATCATCCATCAGCTGGATTCAGGTTAAGCACGTTTGTGTCTGTTTAGGGAAGATGCTGGTGCTGGGCTGTTTGTTTAACTTGGTGGAGCCCGTGCTGACGGTGGCAGCAGCCCTCAGCGTTCAGTCACCTTTCCTGCGTAGTTCACAGCACAATCCAGATTGTGCCACTGCCCGGCAGCCCCTGCATAGCAACCAAGGAGACCCCTTTACCCTCCTCAACACTTTCAATGCCTGGGTGGAGGTCAGTAAGACAAGCATCATGTTGTGTTGGATGTTTAATATTATGAGAATCAACACTGGAGCAGTTAGGTCATAAAATCGTCTTTACTGGACACGAAACTGATTTTGAAAACAGGTAAAAGGGGAGAGAGGTGGTGGATCAAGAAAATGGTGCAGAAGGAGAGGCTTGGAGGAGCAGCGGCTGTATGAGATGGTGAACCTACGCAGACAGTTCAAGGCAGGCTCCTCACAAAGCATTTCATACATTCATAAAACATTTTCAGGCTTTTTAGCGATTGAGAACGAGTATTGAAATCCCTCTCATTATTAGGACTTGCTGAGGAGCCACAGCCTGCTGGAATCAGAAGATAGCACTCCCTCTGGCGGTGACCGTGTGCAACGCAGGGAGAGGCTAACTGAGAGGAGAAAGCTGCATCAGCTGAAGAGAGATCATGAACAGCAGGAGGGAAGCAAACGTAAAGTCCTGAGGCTGGAGGAGGGTCAGGAAGGAGACTCTTCAGGATCAGACACAGAGGAAACAGGAAGGTCTAAGAGGAACAAGGAGGGGTCTGGACAGAACTTGGACATACAGGTATCTTAGAAGGTGTAACAGAAAAAAATATCACTATAAACTTGTTCTTAATTTTATCACATCCCATCCCAAGTTTTGTTTTGCCTAGTTTTTATTAAAAATATGATCTATTCCTGTTTTTCAAACTAGTAAGTTCAACTTTCAAATAAAGCAGCAAGTATAGCAGGCTCTGGTGAAAAGCTGAAGTCACTTTTGTTATTATTAATATCTTTTTCCCATGGTGCTGTTTGGTTTGCAATAGGAGGTGAAGTTCAAGTTACGGCATAATGTGTCAGAGCTGCAGGAGGCTGTCAGTCAGGACTTGTCCTCACACCAGCAGGCTTTGCTCAAGCTTCTGCTTTGCAGAGGCCTGTACCCTCAGCTGGCACTGCCCGATGAACACAACTCCACCCGCAAAGACTCTGACCAGGTCAGGCTTCCTTCTACACTGAATTTCCTTTTATAACGTATGAATATACAGCAATCTGATTATTTCTATGGTGACTGAAAAAAATTAAGTAAGGAGAAAAATTAAACTTCCATTTTGTGATCTTATGTTGTGTAGGTGTTTCACACAAGGAATAAGCAAGGAGTGGTGATTCACCCAACCAGTGTGTTTGCCAGTGACCCAGAAGTGTTACAGGTGCCTGAGGGTGACACTGGAGAAATGGGTACAACCTACCTTCACATTCTTATTTTTTATTTAATTTTTTGTACAGCAGATGTAAAATAAAAGCCGTTACACAGTTGATCTGATGATACCTCTTGTCCAAAGTTCCCAACAGTGTACAAACTTTCACCTTCCTTTCTCTGTTGAGACTGATGCTAACCTTTTTCTTATAAGAGCTTTCTTACCGGCTATCAGAAAATACTGAACAAATATTTATTTTTATTTCATTCTTCTAATATATCTACTCTCAAACCTTAACAGAAAGGGGCACTTTTACATTGGATATTTATTCCATGCTCGTCTTACACCTTACACCAGTATTGCTGTAGTAGTGTACAACACCAAAAAAATGGGGGAATAAAACCCCTCCAGCAACATATTCCTCGAAAAATTTCAAAAACTGCTTTGTGCAGGTGTCCTGAAGAATCTCATCACGTTCTTTCATCGAAACTCTCTCCAAGACCGAGTTAATATACTTTTTCATTGTTATGTATTTAATTTTCCCCATGTTTTCAGCTACAGTATGAAATTCCCTCTTTTTCTAATTTTCCTTTATGCGTATTATGCCTTCTTCTTTCATTCTGTTAATCCACTGTATCATTTAGCAAAACACCTAAACCTTGGCACTGATTTATAAGCTTTTATAAAGATCCTCAGAACAACAGACTATACTAATTTGTAAAAATCTTAATCTGTCCCTCATAAAATGAGTCACTGTATTTGTATTTGTTTGATTCTCTTTGACTATCAGTTCACCCTTAGATGCTTGGTTGATTCTGAATCCCACTATATTTTGAATTTTTCTTTGACGAATTAGATTGGGTTGCAAATAAAAGTATTTTTGATATTTGTACAAATTTGGCTTGTAATTAGATAACGCTTTTACATTGGTGGGTTAATCTGGTCAGAATTATATTTTAAGATATTTAAACACAGCATTTCACAGATTTTCCTAAACAATTTTACATTTCACAGCCTAAATTCTCAATCAGTAACAAGGAGGAGCATTTCTTTTTCAAAGTTACTTTAAAACTAGCAAAAACAACATCTTCACTAATCTGATTTATTATATGAAACCACATTTCCTGTCATATAAAGTCCAACTTTATATGACAAAGAGAAACCGTAACCTGCTCAAGGCAATAAAGGGTCAGCAGTGCTTTCATTTGTTTCCAGTTAAACAAAATCTCTCTTTTTCCGCCCTCTGATCACTGAGTTTACCTTTGATCTGCTATTGAATATCTCACATGTCATCTGTATTTCCTGCCTGCAGGGCCTGATAAGAGAGACAGCACCAAACACCAGCTGTTAGCCTTCGTCACTCTGTTGGAGACCAACAAACCCTATTTGTCAAACTGTGTGCGGGTTCCAGCGCTGCAAGTTAGTACCTGATGTGGGATATCCCTATTTCCTCCACAAACCACTACATTTAAACAAAAAAACACGTTGGATAATAACGCTCTGTATTATCTTAAAGACACCTGATATTGTGAATGTAAACAAAACTAATCCAGTTTGATGCTATTACCGATTCAGAGTAGGACAAATACTTAACATAGTAATATTTTCTTGAAATCCATTAATGCACTCGCTCCAGTGTTGCATGCTTTAAATTAAACTAAACTGGATTACATGGTTTTCTCTTTGTATTACGATGTGCTATTTGGGTACGCACCACACATGGGACAGTAAATTAAACTGGATGGTGTATTCTTTTCTTCCAGTTTATTTTATTTTTTTCACTTAGTAACATATTAAGTAGCAAGAACTGTGGCACAATGTTGTCAGTTTGCAGGTTTAATAAAGAGAGGAACATCAGAATATAGGAATGAATAATGGCTGTGGAAAAGAAAACTTTATGGGGGATTCTGTGTCAGGTTATGGTTTTATTTCATTGTCTCTTCCATTACTTCCAGTTTTTGCCAGTTCATGTATGATGTATTAATCATTTCTAATTTGTTCACCAGGCGCTGCTGCTGGTAGCAAACTCAGTGGACACTAACGCTGACTGTACGCGACTAGTGGTGGACGGCTGGCTGGAGTTGGAGCTGAAGGAGCCAGAGGAGGCTCTGAAGGTGCTGTCCACAGCGCTTACTCTCAGGGCTGAGTGGGAGCGCCTGCTGCAGGCCCAGCTGGGACAGAACTCAACAGGGGGAGCAGCAGTCGGGCAGGGGGTGTCCCGCAGAGTTGTGCAAAAGCTGAGTGAAAGCCTGGTCCGCTTTCTGCTCTACACTGAGGTACTGATGTGCCAGCTTGGTTGTTACTGTATAATGGCCTTCACTTGATGATCCTAGAACACAGAGAAGCAGAACGATAAAGTTAGAAGAATCGCCCATTTGTTCCAGAAACAATTTAACACATCACTAAACAGCTGATAAAATGTAAACAACGTACATAAGACCAATACGTTAATAATCAAAATGTTTTTTTGTGTATTTTTTACTTTCCCTGACAGGTCAGTTATAGCCTTCGGCGACTCTCAGCTTTCCAGACCCAGAACCTGTACATTGGTCCTCAGTCTGAGTCTGTGTTGTCGAACACTAAAGCTGGAGATTTAAACCCGCTGTTTCCAGGAGCCGAGGCCAAGCCAGACCCCATTAAAGGAGGCCTACGTGTCACCAACTTTTTCACCTACAACTGTCTGGCTGTGAGTTTGTCTAAAACAGCAGCAATTCAGAAATGCATTGAGTTAAAGTTTCAAAGAAATTATTGTTTCAGCTCTTAGGGCTGTATTTACATATTACATTCCCTATCTAGCAATGGAAGTTGAAAGAAGGACAATTCTATAGTTTTACATATCAGAACATAATTTAAAAATCATCTGGTCTCTAAAACATCCTAAAAACATCCCAAAATTAAGAAAATGAAACATATATATAAATATAATAAAAGTAATAATTATCCAAATTGCTTCCATGTGAATTAAGATGGAAAGTAGCAGCCAGTTGTTAATCAAATGCACTTGATTAATTGAACATCTGCAAGTGTGACCACCTGTGTTAAAGTAGGTTTGGATGTTTGCTGGTCTGGAGTCTTCCTGTGTATAACAAAGTATACTGGAGTCAGATGTGACGCCATCTATCTGACAGCTAAAGCTTGGCTAACTGATCATCTACAGCAGACTGGCTGAATAAGAAAAGAATCAAGGTGCTGGAATAGCCCTGCCAAAGTTCAGACCTCAGCCCACTTGAAATGCTGGCAGGACCTTAAGAGGGCTATGATTAAACCTCTCATGAGAAAGAATATAGTTAGGACCAGGTGATTTTTTTTTTTAATATGTCCTGATATTTGAAACCACAGAAATGAAAGACATTGGAAATTTCTTTTTCATGACTGTAGGTTTGTCTGGGGTTTTTAAAAAGTTATTTGAGAGTTCTTTATATATTGTTTCACTTATCAACCTCCAAAATCAAAAGCTATGCCAGAAATTTAATCTCTTCCAAAGTAATACAAGTGACAAAATGCATTTTTTTGAAATACTTTTACCCTGTACGTGGAATCCATAACTTTTTAGACAATGACCCTCAAAATTACTGTTACTAGACTGTCCCTTTCAATGTTATTCATATATATGCAGAGTGTACATCAGAACCAGGATTTTAACCTAACTGCATCAACAGAGACCTCAGACAAAAAATAGTTAAAGACCTGCAGTTTGGCTGTATATGGATTATAACGTGCCATTTCCTCAACCAAGTTATAATGAAAAAATACAATTAAAAATTAAAACGATAGATGGTCAGTTCTAGGTTTAATGTCTTGAGTATTTTGTTCATGCATGAAAACAGATCATTTTGGAATGAAACCGCGCAGCTTGTCTTATTAAATCTACGCATTATTTTAGTATTTCTAAATTATGATTCGCAGGATTCAAAAGACCTCTACAGTGAGTGCTTACGTACTTTCTGGAGCTGTCCCAACTGTGACCTGTACATGCCTCTAACTCCACTGGAAAGAATGCATCATGAAGCTTCCTGCAGGCCGGCTGGAGAACAGCAGCCTGAGGAAGGTCAGGAATTTCTTTTGTACTCTGATTGGTTTAACACATTAAGCGTTAGGCCACATACTTTATTTTAGAAGAGCTAAAGAATTTGATACGAAGTGTGAGTGCGTTTGCCAACTGTGTGTGTTTTTATATTGTATTTTATTTCAGAGCCAGAGGGTGGAAAAGCAAGCTCTTCATCAGTGTCAAGCCTTACCAGAGTTTATCACTGTGATGTGTGCAATCAAGACCTGACCCTCACCTCCACTGAGATCCTCAAACATAAAAGGCAGCACATGTATTCTGCAAAGTAATGGACCCCAGCATCCAAAGGATAACAGCTAATCACAGTTTTGGTGGTGGTTGTGGGGGATGTTGTTTTGTTTTTATTTTAATGGAAAATTTGTGTCTTCTTCCTCCATTTTTAATACTTGTGGATCTTTTTTTAAGGCAATGTTCCTGCCCTCTAGTGGTCACTTGTTATATTCTGTTGTAGCTAAATTTTTTTTTTGTATTTTAAAAAATATAATATAAATATTTGAGTAATAATCAAAGGCAAGAAATAAATGTGTGTTTAACAAAAGAATACATTTATAGGCTTTTTTCTTTAAAAAAAAAAAAAAAAAAAAGATTCCTTCCACAGCTCTATGGAACAGTTATAAAGCAATTTGAACCAGTGTTTGGGAAACGGCACAGTGAGTTTTATACATGCACACATGAGAAAGAAGAAAACGCTTTTAAAATATAGAGTGAGGGTTTAATAATGATACAAACCCACGATATGTAACACCTCAAAGCAGCACATTGGCACAAAGTCAGAAGTAAGACAGCACAGAAGATAAAAACCTGTCTCAAAAAAATAAAGAATCAGAATAAATATCTCAATAAATAAATAAACGGGTAATATCTCATTAATTACTTTGAAACTAATAAATACGTACATTTGAAAATATGCACATTGGCAGAAATTAATAATCAAAAAAGGAAATAGTACTTAATACAGAGTTACTTAGAAATCATAAGTTATTGATTACTCAAATCAAAAGGCACATTTATTAAGATGTAAGAATGGGGCCTGCAATTGTGATCGCATGACTGTCAGTACTGTACTCTAACACCATTTCTGAACCAGAAGCAGCAAACTGTGTGCAATGGCTTTACTAGTTCTGCACCATCGAGTGAACACGTGTGTCTGTGTGTGAGGATCTATCAGATTTGTGGAGAGAGTGTGTGTGAGTGTGTGTGTGTGAGAGAGAAAGACAAAGGTTTTGAATCAGGGGATGGCAGTCGTGTGACTGGGTTTGGATTTCCTGCCATTGTGACAGGGCGTCTTTAAAAAAAAATTAAAAAATTAAGAGGACCAACAATGTTGGCAGGCTGGCCTAGTAGTAAAGACAATGTCCCATAACCAAGAGATCGAGGCTTGTGTTCATCAGCAGTTGCATGTCCTGACTCTGAACCCTAATGTCTCTTCACTCACTTTAAGTCACTTTGGATAAAAATTCTTGGCTAAACTTAAAATGTAAATAATATGGTGAAGCTTCTGAAAGGTTCATTCTGCCATAATTTAAAGTCCACCCAGGTGATGCTGCATTTGAGACAACGAAACTCGGTCAGCACTGGTTTCCTTATACAAAAAAAGGTATATCCATCACTTACACTTGTATTACCTTTCTGGGATTCTCAGTACATTCCATGTGTTATTTAAATTTGTTGACTTTTGGGTTTTTTTAAAGCTGCAAAATCAACATCTTTTTTACTTTGTGATGATTTTTTTAATGACTTAAAGCTTATTGCATTTAATACATATTATATAACCATTATGGCCTTATTTAAGTTTTTTCACTTAACAGAAAAAGCCCAAATTTTCTTGTTGTATTTAATTTTGGAAGTGACGCACCTTTCTATAGTGGAACTAATGTGCTTGTCTTTTATGCAATGTGGCAATTTGTAAGGTGAAACAAAAAGACATACTGTAAACAAATATCCCTGTACCTGTATTCTAAGGAATTCCTACAAAAATGAAAGGATTTTTTTTTTGTCCCAGTAATCCATTTCTTGGTCTAAATGAACTATTAATGCACCTTTAACTGGTTATTAACTGGAAGTAGAAATGTATCCTGCCAATCAGCAAAATAAAACATAGAAATGCAAGGTACATCACCAGCAACATTTTTAAAAATGTCTCGGGGCAAATTCATCTTTAATGCCAGCTTTAAATTTACAAAATCTTCCGCACCCTGGGTGGAACAGAAACTTGGAGCTTTGTTTCTAAATCACGCAACCACTCCAGTTGACAACAGGCAGTGGGAACGTTTGAATAGAATAGCGTAAAAATAGCAGCTTTTTTGACCTTCCACTTAAAGCAATATAAAAACCGCATCGCCTGTTTCATTCAGCGTTTTCAAGTTAATGTGTCTTTTTCTAATCACAGCGTCAACAGTCTGCAGCAGACGCGTTCAAATGTCGCACCTGCGAGCTACGTGCTGCTGCTCAAAGACAACTTTGTGTTCCTGTTTTTCTGTTATGCTTGATGTCGAGCACAGCAACACACTACAGTATTCAGTTTCAACACTTTTCCATTACTGCTTAGTGTATACTAACATGACTAACCAGTACAAAAATAAATTTTGTAACATTGTTCATTGCACTTAAATTTTTGGTGGTGTCTCACACAGAGGCCGAGACACATCAACAGATTGGTTACCATGGGGTCCTGTTTTGTTTTTCTTTGGGGACAGTGCAGTCACTGTGTACATTAGGTAGAATAGACTCGCTCAGAGGCCTCAGTTGTAAGCACCTTGACTGATTCAACAAGTACAGTGGTGGGATATGAGGATTTCTATGATATATATTGAAAATACTTGGGAATATGGGAAAAATACATGTATGTGCAAATGTGAGGGTGCTGAATGCTAGACACATATTCTCCTTTTTTCTTTTTGGAAACAAAAAAGTAAACATGTGTTTGGTTACAAAGGATCATTATGAATCATGTTATGACTTTTAAGTCTTGGTGGTCATCATTGCAACTTCCCTTAACAATAATTGTCTCTTTGCATTTGATAACCTTTCTCCCATTGTGGTATAATGCGGTATAATCAAAGGACAACACTAGTGGTCTCAGATGCTTGTACTCTCTTGAAGACTGCATGCACCATGTGCTCATTCACACCAAACATCTCTCCTTTTTTTTTCTTTCCTTGTTTTTAGTAACATCTGAGGTAAAATTAGAGGTAAAGGGTGACATCTGTTCATCTGACTGATAAACAGGCCAACATGGAACAAATAACTTCCCCAAGATCTCATGTTTGTGAGTACGTGAATGTGTGTGCCATTTGGGGATTCTGTCAATATGTTTTACATTTAATAAAATATACCAATTAAAATTATAACAATCATATATATAAACATCTTTTGTTTTTTGAGTTTTTTTTCCTTTCTAAATAAAAAAAAAAACGGACATTTGAAACAGTGTACACTTCACTGTTGCCTCTGCCACCTTCTTTCTGTGATAAAGTCACTGACAGCTAACTCTAGATCAGCCACTCCTCAATAAATCCACTATAACTCCCACAGAGCCTGGTCTGAGTGCAATGCACCTACAGCAGGCATGGACCAGTGAGGAAGGCCCCAGGTTGAAAAGAGAAAGAGCCGAATGCAGCGGAAGGCTGTGGGGCTTTGGCGGGCCAGAGGTCTGGGTCTACTGAGAGCACTGTTCCTATTTAGGGCCAACCTTCTGCTTCCTAACGGATGCTCTCTTCTCTCAATACCCAAACCCCCTCGGTCCAGGAAACCCCTCCCTCCCAAAAGCCTGGCTTCATCGGACTGCCTTGTGCTTTCCCCCACAGCAGCCACACCTCTCCCCACATCGCAGGCAGGCGCGCAAAGGCAGGTAGCAGCACATGCAGGGCACAAAGAGAGACAGGGCCAGGAGGGCCAACCAGCGGGCACAGCAGAGGGGATGCGGGTGGCCCCCCATTGAGTCATCACATGAACAAGGCTCCCAGAACTCTCCCTCAGAGTCCGACATGCAGTGGTAGAGCAGACTCTCTGCGCACCACACACAGGTCCACTGGCGCAGGCAGTGCAGGGCCGGGTCTGGGGCATCTCTGCATCGGCCCCGCCCATTCTCTGAAGCACTGAAAACAGAGCGGCAGTACACACAGCGAGACGAGCATGACGATGAAGCCTGAGGGCACGGGCTGTCATCATCGGGAGAGATTGCTCCTGGGTCACCACTACTACTGGCCCCTCCTCCTCTCTTACGAGTCCGCGACCGGGGAGTGGCCAGCGATGTGTGGATGCAGCAGGGCGACGGCGAGCTTTTACCCGTCTCCTGGGGTGAACCGGAACCTGAGGACACGCCGGATACAGCATTGGGCATGGACATACAGATGGGTGACGATGAGGATAAACGCTGGGAGGCTTTACTGTCCAGGCTCACAGTCACATCACAGCCCGCCGAACCCACTCCCGCCAGCTCCTTCTCAAAGCGAACCACGCACAGCTCTGACTTGTCCTGCAGGCTTCCTCCACCACCAACAACCACACCGCCAGTCAGCCCCCCAACCATAGTCCTTGTGGCCCCTGCCCGTCTGTAATCCTCATAACCTCGAGAACCCCACAGGTCTTTGCAAGGGTCCACACTGTGCAGGTCTCCCTCCTCCAGCAATGAAATAGTGGGTGAGAGGGGGGACAGGGGAGATGAGGCTGGGGGACCTACAGGAGGAGTAGGTGGAGCAGGAGGTGGGGGCGGGGGTGCCGGGGGATTCAACACAGCCGTCATTTGTGAGAGTTGGTGCTGGCCCGACCTGGTGTGGATCTGTGGAGAGGGTGTAAGATTACAGAGTGAGTCAGGAACATTGTGTACTATGGCAGTGGTTATAGAAGGTTTTCATTCTCAGATATCCCACATTCATACACAAGAAATAGAAAAGGCCACACCTGTTAAAATCTCACTTTATGCATTCTCAATGTAACAAATAAACTTGCATGGACTTAACAGTGGGGACAGAGGGGGGAAAAATCAACCAAAACAGCTGATGTTTTTTTTTGTTTGTTCTTTTGGGGGGGGGGGTCTAAAACAGCTCACAAACCTCTTTCTAGGTTGTCTGCAGAAATCATTATTGACGAGAAATAACTGCAAATAAGTGCAAATAACTGAAAAATCAGTTACAAATGCACATATCAAGATGTGCACATTATTCTCAGTGCAGTGGTATGGTCTAGTCAGTAAACTACAGCTAGAGCAGGAGGTGGTGTGCTACCTGAGCAGGTGTTTGCGTGGTTACAGCATGGCTGGATCCAAAACTAAACTCTTCCGACCGCACGAAGCAAGTAGACGATGACTCGCTTGTCACTATGGTGATGGGTTTGGGAAGCATCTCCTTTCTGCTGTTGGATGACGACTCACTTCCTGTATGAGACTGATAGAGGTTGCATGCCACCCCGCAAATCAAAAATCAACAATGACTGCATTTGGGTCAGGTGACAGAATACACAAACCCATTTTAGTCAATATGTGGTCAAACAATGACCTGTTCGGTTACTCACAGCTTGTCCGTCATCCTCAGTGTCGGCCTCTTCTGGCGTGGAGGATGAGGGCGAGTCAGAGCCTTGAAAACGTAAAAAGAGATGACTTCGGTTTTCCTACATATTTTCTATGAATCATATTTTATACGCAGCTCATGTCTACCTCTGTCGAGCTTGTCTATGACAGTCTGAAGCCCTTTCTCAAAGGAGATGGCATCGGCAGGGCTCTGGAATGTAAGGCCAAACTTTCGATCCTCTACTCGCCAGTGATGGAAGATGGGGTTCACCTTGTTGTACACTAACCCTTTTTGCACTGCACACTCCAGCACCGGCTAGACAGAAACATCATTCCAGACAATTTAAGAAGTTAGTTAACCAATTAAGATCTAGTCCTTCCTTAAGTTTTAAGACAGCATATATCTACAGTCTTTGGATGGTGTTGACAAGCAACGTGTCACCAAAGACAGGCATAACACACGCACACACTCACTGCTCGATCTCGCAGCCGTTCTCCACGTATGATGTACTCCCTCCGTCCCCTGCCATCATGACTCCGCCCCTTACATATGACCACATGACTGAGGCCACCACCTCCAAGGGGCACCCAACCGCCACTGGAGTCATCACGTGTCATCACCACCGCACGAACACGCACACTGTCAGGGAAACCAAGAGTGAGCCGAGGCCATGGCTGATTAACCAGTGTACCCTAATGTCTTGATGCATGCTCAATCATCCAGGTTAGGAAATCCCAAAATGTCTATTCTGTTCATCTGGCTGTAGCCTTTTCAGTGGGAGAAAGACTTTGTCACTCATCCAAGTGACTTTTTCTCTTCACCCTGAGACTAAAAAGCTCTACGTCCAGATGAACAGAATAAACTTATTGGTATGTACTATAATAATAAACACACACTGGCACACACATGAGCACAAATACCTGCAGCAACTGATATGCGCAGTCATTCAAGTGAAAACAGGTAAAGCCAGATCAACTTTCAGAACACAAAAATTCAGCACAGTGTGAGGATTTCAGGGTCCGGATTGATGCCAGCACACATGTTTCCATAAAGAAATTCACACAAAAACCACAAAACCGACAGCTTAGTTGGACTATGAGTCGTGGCTTTGCAACATGACCACTCAAAGGTATATCATACAGTAACTCATAGCTAAGGCAATTACTCATGTGACCGGTAAATCTAATTTTAAGTATCAGTCTGGCTTGGTGTTATCTAAGCATTTCTGCTGCTGGGAGTGTTTGAAAATTAAAGCTAGAATGTTAAGCTATAGTGTGAGCTATATGGGCTCAAAATTAAGGGGCTATGGAGCAAATTGATAGAAAGAACGCCAAGGTTGAGGAGGAGAGAAATGGCCAAATGGGAGGAGGGAGGAAGAATGAGTGTTTCCGAGATAGACGTATCAATGAACGCACCCATCGCCATCAGAGGCCCGGCATTCTTACAAAAAGAAGAAGAAGAAGCTGTTCTCGCCAAATCGGCTGAATAATTCAGCACTGCAGTTCGACATGTGTTTGTAATGCATGCACAGCTGCATCTTTTTGTCATTTTTCAAAGCACACTGAATTTTAATTGTTGCAATTATTTTTCTTAAGACGCTCCTTGTCTCCATTCCGCCCCTGCTGCACGCACTCATTAACACACCCCGATATTATGTTATATTTTTTTATGAATGGGATGGAGCGAGACTGGATTTGACACTGCACTGCGCGTTATACATTTCGCCGCAAAAAACGTTTTAGGCCCAAATACAATGCAATCGCGTGTGAAAAGGGAAGAATGGAGGAGAAGAAGAAGAAGAAGAAGAAGAAGAAGGAAAAAAAACGAACGAGTGGGTGAGAGGATGGAGAGGAAACGAGAGATGGGGGGAGGGGGCCCGATTAGAAAAGGGAAGAAGGAGAGGAGGGGTGAGAATGAGGGAGAGCGAGGGAGAGAGAAAAATCACATTTCATTCATAAAGTTTGGCTTTAAAAAATCATAATGAAACCCCGAGACACGTTGATAAAAATCACAACGCCTCCATCCCTCCCTCGTTTTACTGTAGCCATGTCTTGAATGACGCGATGCTGGCCCCAAACTCGCCATATTTCGCCTCCCCCCCTCCATACATTTTACACACTGACTGATTTCGTGCTTGTTTTTACCAATCACTAACCACGCATTTCGTTTTTGAATTGCTGCATAGCACCCGATGTTTGCTCAGTACATTAATTGTTGTTATTTCGTTAATTTTGTGCGTGCATGCCGTGTGCCAGTCATCCAAAAAGCACAGGTCCACATGTAGGTGGCTTGACATTTATCACAATTTGGCGTGGATATATCGGAAATGGGGTGTATGCTGTTGATTCAAAACTACGTAATGGTGTTTTTATTCTCGGCAGCCTGCTAAACTGTAGAGCACCGAATGTGATAACAGTGCATGATACTGGTGTAACACTGAGGGTGGTGGCGTTCTTTCCTATCCGGTTTTTTTTTTTTTTTTTTGGCGGACGATTGAATATATATGTGCAATGTTAAAAATGAAAATGTAAGGACTTACTCGCCCTCCATGGCTCGGTGTTGCCCGCCGCTTGCAGCAGCCCACCCCAGGGTCTCCTCTCTCTCTCTCTCTCTCCCTCTCTCTCTCTTTTTATCCTCCTTTCAGGAAACACTCAGGCTCGCTCACATTCTCTCTCCATCTGCTCTCATTTTCCTAATCTTTCTCTCTCTTGCTCTCGCTCTCTCTCTCCACCTTGATGTCGTTTCGGTGTATCAGGATAGGCTTGAGGTTGCAGCAGCCATTTTCCGCTGGCAGCATCCTCCCTCTCTCTCTTTCTCTCTCTCCCTCCCTCCCTCATTCTCTCTCTCTCTCTCTCTCTCTCTCGCTCCAAATCACTCCCTCTCTTATTCCTTTTCTCACTCTACCTGCCCTGTGCCAGCACATCCACACTAATCATTGACAGCATCGCGGCTTTAGCTAGCCTATAGGGTTTTTCACCATGTGATTTTAAATGGCTGATAATGATACCGAGTTGCTGATACATGCAGTGACGTGGGTGGTGAATGAAAAGCTCGGTAAAACCATCAATGACCTCTGGTTGATCCGTGATAACTGTGGAGAAAACTAAATTCTATGAAATCCTATGAAATGCAGGTAAAATAAAATCCGACTGCACAGTTCCTTTAAAGTATAAGCCCGGCACAGTAATATGCGTCTGTATTAATTACATTTTAACTGTTTATATATACAGTTTATATGCAACCAAAAGCAGGGCAAAAATACTGTTTAGTCCACTACAAGGTCCATAGTTTTGGCGAATCCACAAAGGTTTCAGAACCATGGACAGCAATTCACCTTAGCGTAATGAAACGGTACATCCCCAATGTGAAGGCATTTGGGGTTAAACGCTGTGTTTCAATACACTCTGGTGACTTTTTACTTTATGACCATTTTTGTTACTTTTTAAACAACGAATATACTGTATACTACCTCACTGTGGCTATTCATATAGGCCGTATATTTACCGCTAGTGTTTTCTAAGAGAAATAAATGCAGGTAAAATAAAATTAGAATGCATATTTACTATTTTAGTATAAGCCAGTGTACATATATATACATATATATACATATATATATATATATGTCACTGTTTACCACAGGGCCGAAAAAAGTTTGCTACTGGCACTTAACACTGTGTATCAATGGCACTGTGACAACCTTTTATTTTGTGGTAATTTATTACTTTCTTCTGCCATAAATATACCAGCCTACTGTTTGAACTTGGAAAAAATATATAGCCCTATGGATGTTCCTATAAGTTACATAATATGCATATTTTTTAATGTACAATTTACCCCATGTGAATAGATGACACTCTGGTCACTTATCATTTTAGTTTTCAACTCTAAGGCCATAAATACACCAAATGCATTTGTAAAAAATATGCTGCACTGTAGCTATTCACAAAGACTGCTTTCTCACGACGTTTGAGAAAAGTAGCCCAGCTATGTTTTGTCTCTTTCGGTTAAAATTCCTGCAATTCTTCACAATGTCCTTGGACTGCTTTGAGTTAAAGCAGACATACCACAATGAGCACTGTAATGTAAAGCGGCAATGATAGGCATTGCTGCCACGTGTTTTTAATGTCTCTTTAATGAAAATTATAGCGTGAGCCTATTCCATGTCCATCAAATTCACTTATTATAAATTAACTTTCTACTGTCCGTTCAGTCCCTCTAATCCATTTAGCATTTTGATTTTAAAAAAAGAGTAAGTGTGAATTAACAACAACATACCAGACAAGTGTCAGATCCAGGTCTTGGTGCTGCTCAGTGGCTTCCTGCAATGCAGATTCTTGGAAATCAAGGGTGAAAAGAAAATTTTTCTTAAGTTGAGAAAGAGATTACTTTTTCATTCATCCCTGAAGCTCAGTTATGTTACATCAGCAAAATAACCCGATTTAAACACACAGGTAGTTCTCACAACTTTAACATGTACAATTCTTTTAAATGCAAAAAACACAATCTCACGGCACTTTACAAGATAAAGGACTTACACTATTATAGCCCATAGAGTAACCAAACTAATCCCTTTAAGCCAACTCTCTTGGTGATAGTGGTCTGTCTCGCTCTTGTAGTTCTGTAGAAGATGTTGTGTTTAAATACCCAAGGTTAGTTTTCAGCACCACGGACAGTCCCTTAATAAACGGCTCAGACGCAATCACAAACTAATCTATGTTTTATGTGTCTTCATCACTTTTAAGTTAGTTTAGAAAAAATATTCCATGATAATAGGCTAACCCAAAACATATTTAATGTTAAACCTTGACATAATTTACTCATTTTAGTAACAATAACCTACTACTAACAACAACAACAATATGAGCTCGCTATTCGCCAAAAATGTGAGGTATTAACAGTGCAGAGACAGATATTTAAGATATTATAATTTTGGGGGGTGGATCAATTCAATTCAAATCAATTTAATTTATACAGCGCCAAATCACAACAACAGTCGCCTCAAGGCGCTTTATATTGTAAAGTAGATCCTACAATAATAGATACAGAGAAAAAAACAACAATCATATGACCTCCTATGAGCAAGCACTATGGCGACAGTGGGAAGGAAAAACTAAATTTTAACAGGAAGAAACTTCCGGCAGAACCAGGCTCTGGGAGGGGCGGGGCCATCTGCTGTGACCAGTTGGGCTGAGAGAAGGAAAACAGGATAAAGACATGCTGTGGAAGAGAGACAGAGATTAATAGCAGGTACAATTCAATGCAGAGAGGTCTATTAACACATAGTGAGTGAGAAAGGTGACTGGAAAGGAAAAACTCAATGCATCATGGGAATCCCCCGGCAGCCTACGTCTATTGCAGCATAACTAAGGGAGGATTCAGGGTCACCTGGTCTAGCCCTAACTATATGCTATATCACATACTGCATTTTTCCAAACGACGTCCAGCACCATGTCATGATCTCTATGTGTTTAGAGGCACACCACAATTTCACTTCAATTCATTCATGCAATAGCATTGCAGTTTTATCAGCTGCAATATGCATCACGTAGATCTCCCTTTTCCACCACTTCTCAAAGATTCTCTGTTGGATTGAGGTCAGGTGACTGTGGAGTTCATTTCAACACAGTGAACCTGACATTGATATGGTCAGCAAACCAATGTGATATATTTTAAGCTCGTGAAAGCAGCTAAGATGGGCACACGGAAGATTGTATTTGTTTTAAATGTTATATACCTATGTGGTATGTGACTTTTGTTGCCATGATGCCAGGTCTCTCTTGGAAATGAGATTTTTAATCTCAATGAGATTTTTTTACCTGGATAAATAAAGGATTAAAAAAATAATTTAGTAACAAAGAGGTGGACAGCAACAATATTAAGACCGACTATAGTGTTTGAAAGATGTTCAGTTGGTGCTAAAGGGGCCAAGGTGTGCCAAGAAGATATCACCCACGCTATTAAACCACTAGAAGCAGTCTAAGCTACTGATTCAATGCAGGATGAATCCACACTTCATGTCCTTTATGCTATATTCTGACCCCAAATGTTGCAGCAGAAATTGAGACTCATCAGACCACAAAACATTTTTTGACTCTTGGATTATCCTATTGGTGACTTGTGGAATTAGAACCGTTTCGTTCTTAGCTGACCGAAGTGGTACCCTGTGTGGTCTTCTACTGCTGTAGCCCATTTGCTGTTTCGCATACCTTGGTTGTAACTGGTTATTGGTTATTTTAGTTAGTTTCCTTTCTTAAAAAATGTTTCCTTTCTTCACAGTTTGAAGGAGTCTTGCCATTTTCCTGTGACCAGGAGATGGATGTGAGAATTTCCCAGTAGATCAGCAGTTTCTAAGACACTCACCAACAGCAAGAACCATACCTAACCACTCAAGTTAATTAAAGGTGAGTTAAATCACCTTTCCTCCCCATACTGATGCTCATTTTGAACTTCAGCAAGTCATCTTAACCATGCCTAAAGGATTGAACAGATTGATTGTTAATACAAATGTCGAATCATTCAAACCGGTGTAACTTAAAAAGTGGCCGGTAAGTGTACAGTAAGGCAATGACAAAACATGGCAGCGTTATTCATCCAAGTACTCAAAAAACTAAACTTCCACCGTGAAACCACAGTTTATTTTTGTTTTGTTTTTTGGTTAATCTGTCATTTTAAGGTTATTTGAATACACAAAATATTACTAATGATTACTAATGATTCAAAACTTACATATCTTATTCACAAAGCATTGTGAATAACCCTTCCAAACCTCTACCTGGCCACATAACACCTTAATTTGCTTAAATGGCCTACAAATTAATACAATCAGGAAAAATAAGTATACATCAAATGAAACCCAGCAATGGCAGTGAAACAATACACAGATTGATGGACTCAATTCCTGTAGTTTGCCCCTCTGAAGCAATGAAAAGATTCACAAGGCTGTGACCACAAAATGCTGGCCCAGTAACACAAATCCCACAAGCTGCATCAGCTCCAAGTGCAAATCACATCTCTTAAAAACAAGCAACCAAAAAAAAACCCCAAAAACCCAACAATCGTGGATTAAAGGAGTCGTACAATGAAAGAAAAACAACATACCAAAAATAAAAGAAAAATAGTCTTTTTTTAAATCTTTTTTCATAATTGCTGAAAGGGATAATGAATAACTGAATGGATATTTTTGATCAATTGCATCATCACCAGTTGCTGGGTGCTCTGAAGTCAGATATCCAACACCACCTCTGGCATGTCAGAATAACCAAAACATGCTTAGCACCCAAAGAAAAAGAAGTGCACAGGAGACATGTGGTATGGTATGGTATAGTATACATTCAACATAAGGAATCTGGCTATCATTAATAAAATCTGAATAACTATGTGATAGTAACTAGGACACAATCTTACCCTTAAGATGAAAGTTCAAGCGTTTTACCCTTCCTTATATTTTCCTTTGTACCATTGGTTAATAATCAGTAATTCTATTTTTGATTCCACTACCAAATGCACCAGCTGCATCCAGCTTACTCAACATTGAAAGAGACTAGGAAAGACACTGACCAATGAAAGAAGGCATAACTATTGAGCTGCTATCAGTGGCTTAATTCTGGGGAAAGTTAGACATGTATAAAGAACACAACACTAACATGCAAAAAGTTTGTTTTATGAATCATTTATTGTAGATCAATGTGTTTACAAAATGTCTAGTGAGGAAGAGTCAAACACAAACTTCAGTGGCAATTTTAGATACAAGGCAAGGGCAATACATTTATTTTTGTTCTACCCAGGAGAGAAAACTTTGATACAAAAAGAATTTGAAGTTCAGGAAAAAAATGGTGAGATTGTTGACAGTTGTTTGACACTGAATACCAAAATTAGGGTGATGACTTTAAACTTTCTTACAGTTGAAAAAGAAGAGACCCAGTGTTTAAAAAAAATATCTGGGAATGACTAAAGAAAACTACAGTTTAATGTTGGACAGATGGTATTTTGAATAAAAGAACCGGCTTTAAACACTCAGACCCTCACATGTCTGCAATATAGATATTTATATAGCAACTGCTAATTAGACCAAAGGTGATATTTTCAGTGGGGGGGTTTTGTATTAAAATAAAAACCAATCTGTCAGACTTCCAGGTAGATTTGGGAAAACAGGAATAATGGATGCCAGTTGATTTGTGAGGCATAGGAAACCAATAAACCACTCTGGCAATAAAGGAAGTCATATCCCTTAGTGAAACTGTGTTTGAGCTGACTGGATGTATACTGGACCAGTGGCGTGTTTGTCTGAGTGCATCTGTACATGGTTGAGTGTGTTCCTGGGGGCGGATTACACAATCATTTCCAGCTGTCGTGCGTATTCGATGACCTGTTGTGCCAGCTCAGTAGAAGGGATGTTCACCTCTTCTGTCCGCTGTTGCTGATTGGTGAAAGAGTAATAGCCATCTGCACTCAAATTCCATCCTCTCTGAAATGGGGGAAAATGTATTAATTTAAACAAAGAAAAAATAAAATGAAAATCAACAGTTACAGATTGCTTATGTAGTTATTTGACTTATTATATGCAATAATCTAGGAAGGATTTTTATTTTAACTATAGACAACTTGTTAAGGAACATCTGAAAACAAACAGTAAAATTTATCTTTTCCATCTGATGTTAATCGTTATGGATATTACTTATTTTTCAGGTTCTGCCTATGCACAAATTTTATCTAACATCTGGAGGGACATTTTCTGTATATTAACAAGCCAGTTTCTGACAACTCCCCTTCCTATATCCAATCATAATGACATCTACAACATAACACGTTGATTAAGAACTAACTTAGACTTTACATAAATATTTCAGGCACCACGGCCACCTGACAGCCAGTGTTTACCTAATAAATCTTAATAAGCATTTGCATAAGCAGAAGCAACAGAGTTAAGCAGGAACTTCTTAATTTCTTTAAATCATGTTATCACAGCAGGAATCTAATGTCTCCTCCTCATAATATCTGGATTTGACTACAGGCTTGATTCCCAAATGAAAACAAACTTACCTTCTTGGCATACTCTGTCATCTTTTTGGGGGAACTGAAGAAAAGCACACGGGTAGCTTCACTGAACTGGATCTGCTCATACGCCTTCTCTATGCAACCTGCAATCTCATCACTGCAATTGAAAAGGTCAGCTTTAGTTAAAGTCATCTTCAAAGGACAGAGTTGTATTTTTAATGACATTTTATACATTTCTACATTATTATGGCACAACACAGTGAAATGAAGTTGTTTTTTTTCCAGAGTTCACAGTACAAATCAAGAAACATTAAAAATTAGACAAAGACAGGAAAGATGTTGTTTAAAAAGGTGTTTAAACTGCCATCTATTTCACATTTGCTCAGGTTAAAGTATTGGTACAACTATGAGAGTAAAATAAATCATTGTGTTTGTTGTGTTGAGTTGTCTTTACACTATTCGCTGTAACTATGTAAAATGGATTAAAATAGCTTTTGCACACCTAACTGTTGTTATGTGGTTGTAGGCTACTGATAAATATTTTAAAATTTACAACGAATGCAGAATGTGTAAAAGGCATTGAAATCATTATGGTCCTTACCGAATTGTGTCCAGAAGAATATCTATAAAAAAGGTGTAGCTCTCAGCAGGGATGTTGCCTTTGGCTAGGAATACTTTGTTGTAGCTTCCCTCCATCAAGTACTGAAATTAGCAGAGAGAGAATAAAATATTAAGATTGCATTTACATCAAAGTTACTAGAACAGGACTTAAATTATTGTGTATAAGTAAAACTCCAATAAGCCAAGCATTTGTCCAAATAAATATTTAGTTTGTGTAAATTATTATATATACCTTTAAATACATAATGGGTATAAAATATTGTTGGAGGATCAAAACTATTTTACAAATGTAGCTTCTATAATTTCAAGTCAACACTAATGCTAGCCTGCCACTAATGATATTAGTGCTTCATCCCAGCTGACTGGTTTAAAAAATAAATAAATAGTAATCTATAGATTAGAACCTTACATCACTAATTTTGAGCAATTTAAGGGTACAAATTTCCAATTGGACACACAAATTGTTTTTTTTTCTTTAACACCTGATATTACACAATAAAAATCATCCAAATCAAAATCAGGCATTGTCCATGAGTAAGCTATAGCACCTGCTCTAGAGACACTGGGTGTCTGATGTACACGTTGGTCTGAATATCTCTAGCACTCAATCTTTCGAGTTCTGTGTGAAACTCAGACACGCGATTCTGCGAAAGCAGGAAGAGCAGGTTCAGTCCAAGTAACTGATGCATGTAAGCAGCTTCAGGCAGCTCTTCCCTAAAAAAGAAAAAGATGTAAATAATTACTTCAGTTACAAAAAGACCTCAATCTTGGGCAACAAATTCTCTAAGAGAAAGTGGCATTTACTTGTAATCAAAGTAGTAACATTTTAGCTGGGCCATGTATCGCTCAAAGGATGGGATGTCCTTCTTGAGGATGCTCCATAAGGCTCCTATTTCAAGTACATCACCTAAAATACAAACATAAATTGTACTTAGAAATTATTTTGCAAGTAACTTAAAAAGCTGTTGTGTTAACTTGTGGCAGCTTGATTTGCAGGTACTCACGAGCTAAAATGAGCTGCTGCTTGGTGAGAGAGGATCCACCGGTAGGTAAAAAGTTCAGATCCAATAATGAAATCTGTTTAAAAAGAAAAGATAAATGTAACAATGTAAATCTAAATTACACCACATATCATTTGTAACAGAACAAACCCCAAAGTTGGTTTTCATTGAGTTCTAATAACCTAGACAACCTTATAAAACATTTATTTTGATGTCAGACTCCTGTTGAAACTTTTTTCCTTTGTTTCTCAGTCAAACTCTGTTTTTAAAAAATAACAATTACATATACAGAGCATCTCAATGCCAGGGTTATATCACAAGAAAAAAGGAAGAAACAAGGAAGAACACAAGATACAGAGGAAAAAGCTGTAACAAGCATTAACAATCTAATTTATCAAAGTTATATTTTATTGTAACAGTTTTTTTCCCCTTTTCAAGATCTTAACTATAGTGCCGTGTTGTAATAGTAATAGTTCCTAATTTAAAAAATGAATAAAGCTTGACTTGGAGATGGTCCATCTTGTTTTGTGAATGTGAAATTTCCCCAACATTATCATTTATATCCGAAGGCAGTTGTCCAATAGGATGTCCTTAGTAAACAAGGACAGCAAACTGGTGACATAATGAACCAAACCAAAGATATCAAGAACCCTTTTTGTTTTTAAGCATTGAAGAGAATGCTAGTTGTGTATAGTTAGGGGGAACGTTTCAGATTCCCCTTGGAATGCACTTGGTTATTACATTTGTATTTTTTGTCATTTAACAAGAAGCTGTAACGTTCCCCCTAACTATACACAACTAGCATTCTCTTCATCTTGGTTTGGTTCATTATGTCACCAGTTTGCTGTCCTTGTTTACTAAGGACATCCTATTGGACAACTGCCTTCGGATATAAATGATAATGTTGGGGAAATTTCACATTCACAAAACAAGATGGACCATCTCCAAGTCAAGCTTTATTCATTTTTTAAATTAGGAACTATTACTAGTTGTGTATAGTTAGGGGGAACGTTTCAGATTCCCCTTGGAATGCACTTGGTTATTACATTTGTATTTTTTGTCATTTAACAAGAAGCTGCAACGAGCTCTTTATCTCCAAGTGGCTGTACCAAACGTGGAATTGATTGAATTGAATAGGTGTATTTTATATATATATAGGCTAATATAACTTTCATAACGGTTGCTTCTTAATAGAAATATAATAGATTTGACTGACTTTGCCTTGCAAAACTGGTTGTATATACGAACAATTTTTGAATACGAAAAACATCTTTGCCGATGTCCTTATCACGAGTCACTTTAAAAAAAAAAAAAGGAAAAAAAGGTTCTAATCAATTTATTGGGGCACTTCTTTTTAGTGATACCTCCTTCAACTCGGTTTAAACTTGCCAAACAGAAAACTGAGCTAACGAAAGGTATAGTGACGTTAGCTTTCATTGACTAAGTTAATCATTTGCTTCATCATTATCCTAAAATGATGATATTCTTCGATCCCTCTCCAAACATTGGTTTGTAGTTAGCAAGTGAAAACTCTACACTATTCAACCAAAATTAATTTAATTATCGGTGTTTATCCAGTTACTGACGTTAACGTACAGCGTTAGCTGGGCTAGCGTAAGTTAGCAATGTGTTTGCTAACAGTGCTAACGTTTACAAATAGAAAGACTTCCTTCCTACATTCAACCCTGGACAAGCAAATGTGCGACTTTACCTTAAGCTTGCTCAGAAGGTCTCCACATTTGTTTAGGTTTGGATTTTTCTTGTTCCACTCCGCTTTAAGTGTCTCATACAGCCCAGCGGTCTCTTTCAGCGCCATGGTGATTCTGCAAAATATACGACACCGGCCACCGTAACACGTTAAATGACTGTCGTGAAAAAAACCAAAACACGTTACTGCTTCCTTCAGAAATCAGACAGTTGATCAAGATGGCGGCACTCAATTCAGAACGGTGGCTGAATGACTTACCGAATCACACGATATTCAAAATAATACGCGAGAAGTTGGATTTGGAGTGCACCTCGAGTGAAAGAGGGATCGCTAAGAACCTCATGTTTTGTTTGGGAGCGGATTTTTTCGTGTGGGACGATTCAGACCGCGTGTTTTACACAACCAACCTGCGTCAGTTAAACTCAGAGGAGAGCTCCAGTAGCGGGAAGTATCAGACCTTGCTGTGCATCAACCCGCCGCTCTTTGAAGTGTGCCAGGTGCTGGTGAGCCCGACACAGCACCATGTCGCGCTGGTCGGTCAACGAGGCGTCTCGGTCCTGGAGCTTCCTCTGCGGTGGGGCAAGAGGTCCGAGTTTGAAGGCGGACGCAGCAAAATCAACTGCAAGACCATCCCGGTGGCGGAGCGCTTCTTCACCAGCTCACCGTCGGTCAGTCTGCGACAGGCTGCTTGGTACCCTAGCGAGACTGACGAGCCACATATGGTGCTGCTCACTTCAGACAACACGATCAGATTTTACAGCTTGAAGTCTCCGCAGACACCGGCCAAAATCCTGCCAGTGTCGCAGTCAGAAGATGAGAGCAGCCTCCACCCTCCGGTGCGTTCGTACGCAGCTTCTCTGGGAGAGATAGCAGTGGCGTTTGACTTTGGGCCGATTTCATCCCCTCCTCGGCAGCTGCCAGGACAGGTCTCCAAAGACCAGCTGGTCTACCCTCTCTATATTCTTTACGAAAATGGGGAGACCTATGTGAACTACACGAGCCAGGTAAACGGTATAAATCTGAGTAAACCCGTTGGACCTCTCCCCATGTATCCAGCAGCAGAGGATAACTATGGCTATGATGCTTGTGCCATTCTGTGCCTGCCATGTGTTCCGAGTATCTTGGTCATCGCCACAGAAACGGGCACACTGTATCACTGTGTCGTGCTGGAGTCTGAAGAAGAGGACGACACGGGGGCAGTGGAAAAGTGGATCCGAGGCACAGAGACAGTGCCAGCTCTTTATGTGTTTGAGTGTGTTGAGCTAGAGCTCATACTTAAAGTCGCAACGGGAGAGGACGAGGAGCCGCAAGAGTTTGATTTCACCTGTCCAATCAAACTGCACAGAGACCCTCTCTGTCAGCACCGGTATCATTGCACCCATGAAGCAGGAGTGCACAGCGTGGGGCTAATCTGGGTCAACAAGCTGCAGAGGTTCCTTAAATCAGATGAGGAGGATAAGGACAGTCTCCAGGAGCTGGCTGCTGAGAAGCGCTGCATTGTAGAGCACATTCTTTGCACCAGACCGCTCCTGACCAGTCAGTCGGCTCCAATTCGTGGTTTTTTGATTGTGTCTGACCTTGCCTTGGGCGCCACCATGATCTGCATCACCAGCACTTACGAGTGCATTCTGTTACCCCTTCTGAGCTCCATTCGTCCTCCCTCCCCTCCCCTGCTTTGCTCCCACCCAGGTCTGGGCTCTGCCAGCTCCCCTCTGCGTGGGCTGGCCGAAGACTCCTTTGAGCAGCACATTCGCAACATCCTGGCACGGAGCTCCACCAATCCTCTTGTACTTAAAGCTGGAGACAAGGACACATCACCACCACCTCCAGAGTGTCTGGAGCTCCTCAGCAGAGCCACACAGGTGTTCCGCGAGGAGTACATTCTCAAGCAGGACATGGCTCGTGAAGAGATGCAGAGGAGGGTGAAACTCCTGACAGGCCAGAAGAACAAGCAGCTGGAGGAGTTGTCTCTGTGCAGGGAGGAGAGGAAGAGTTTGAGAGAAGCAGCAGAAAGGTTGGCTGATAAATACGAAGATGCAAAGTATCGCCAAGAAACCATTATGAACAGGGTTAAGAAAGTGTTGTGTAGCCTGCAAAGCCAGCTACCCATACTGTCAAACAGTGAAAAGGAAATGAAGAAGGAGCTGCAGACCATCAATGATCAACTGAAACACCTGGAAAACTGCATCAGACAGGTGAACATGAAGATGGAGTACCAGAAGACACAAGTGGACAAGGATATGCCCGGAACTAGGGCAACAGTTTCCCTCAACGCTCCCCAGAAGAAGGTTGTTCAGGATGTCCTCAAAGAACAAGGACAGCAAATTGGTGACATGATGAAGCAGATCAAAGACATCAAAAATCATTTTAGTTTCTAAGCACTGCAGAAAAATGCTAGTTTTTTTTTCTGTATAGTTGGGAAAATATTTCAAATTTTCCATGGAATACACTGTTATTACATTTGCATTTTTCTGACATTTGATAAGAAGCTGTAATGAGTTCTTCTTATCTTCTTATATGCTTTATCTTATATGTGCTAGTGTAATTTTACCTTTCATACTAAATGTTTTTCCTTAATACAGAATACAGAAATACAAAAGGTTGGATTTTCTCTTACAAAAAGTTGTATATTTCTACATCAATATTTTTGACATGTTAATGATTGAGTCACTAACATACTCAGTTTAATGTCCTGTGTATAGGCAGGAAAAATTAAAAATAATTTGTGCTAAACTAACCTTATACAACTGTTTTCAATTTTGTTTGCTCACCTTTTTGCATAAAAAAATAAACTTGAAATTATTAAACTTGTTTGTGTCTCAATGTAGGATAGCTACAAAAAGCAGAAATATTAAGAGACAAATCCAAGTTAACAGTTTTATATTGACATGCATTAACTGACACATTCACAGCTGCTGGTTCCTGTATTTTCCAGAGTACTTGGAGAAAACCTGTGTAAACAGGGGGAAGATGCAAACACCACTAAATATTCCACGTCCTGGGCCCTATTTCAGGAAGCCGGTTTAGTGCAAACTCTGAGTAAGTACACCCTGAGTGAACGAAAACTCTGGGTCTTCGGTTTCACAAAGCGAGTTCAGATGAAGCCTGAGTGAGTCACCATGACGACACACTCCGTGAAGCTAACCTGCCCCCTAGCAGGTTTACTGCAACTAACCCTGACTGTCCCCGCCTCTTTGTCGGAAACCTGACTGTAGGAAGTGTCAGACATGGCGTGCCCCTTCCTTGAAGAGCCAGTAGATGTTGAAGCCTAAATTCTCCGCAGAGCTCTCCGCCGGGAGAGAGTGATTAGAGCGCGTTTGGACATTTTATCATTTCCTGATGATTTTCTGTGTGAACGTTACCGTTTTTCAGCACAAATTATAATTCATTTGAATAACATCCTCAGGCCTAATATTGCTCATGTGACACATCGCGGACATTCTCTCAGTTCTGTACATATTATTTGTATTGCACTTCGGTTTTTTGCAAACGGGAGCTTTCTGTATAATATTGGTGACGCTGAGCACGTTTCCAAGGCTACCGTCTGTCGGGCAGTCAGGAATGTTACAGTTGCACTGAAACGTCTCCTGTACTCGTTTGTGGTGTTCCCCGGTCACAGACCCACAAGATTTATCAAAGAGGGATTCCACAAAATTGCAGGTATCAGGATGAACAAAACTTAATTCATGATGTGGTGATACTTGAACTACTACTTAAATTTTACATTTATTTTCAGGGTTCCCAGGCGTGATTGGCTGTATAGATGGCACTCACATTCCAATCATTGCTCCTTCAGTAAATGAAGGAGACTATGTGAACAGGAAGTCTTTCCACAGCATTAATGTACAGGTACATAGTTCCCTGTAGCATTTCAAACTAACAAATTATTTCATTATAGTAATGGATGCTAATTTGTGTTCTCTGCACTGTGAAGATCATATGTGATGCTGCCAACATTATCACAAATGTGGAAGCCAAGTGGCCAGGCTCTGTTCATGACTCACGAATTTTTCGTGAATGTACACTGAGCACAAAATTTGGACATGGTGAGTTGAAAATACTTTAAAATATATAAAGACCAATTGCTACAGGGACATTTGAACTGAAGTGTATCCTTCTGTCTTAGGAGAGTTCACTGGCTACTTGCTTGGTGATAGGGGGTATCCATGTTTACCCTATTTGCTTACCCCTTACCCTGACCCTGAACCGGGCCCACAGCAGCGATATAATCTGGCTCATTGCAGGACAAGAGCCAGAGTTGAAATGACTATCGGAATGCTTAAGGCCCGGTTCCAGTGCCTTCAAAGACTCAGGGTCACCCCAGAAAGGGCATGTGACATTATATTACATTCATAGTACATGCCTACTTAGGTTGGTTGTAAATCAGTGCTGAACATCTTACTGAGGAAAGGTTTGTTGGAGAAGTGGCTGGACCCTCTTCCTCTTCATTTCCATCATCACTCTGTTAGAGACATAGAAAGTCCATGGTTTTATTATAGTACCACATTTTATTCAATTGTTATATTTTCCATTGTAAGATGTAAACCTCATAAAGTGTCTCTGTTGCTTCCTCCTCTGTAACAGCTGTCAATGTTTCTTCATTATTTTCCTGTAGTAAAGAAATTAACAACATTGCTGTTCTACTGTAAACTCATATAATCTGTGGAGTATTAAGAGTACTCACAACTGCATGTTGGTCTGGCTCAACAGGAGGCTGCACCAGATGCAGTACACCATCACCATCAACTGATAGAATATGAGGTTTATACAGGTCACTTATAACTTACAAGGGACCAGATGGCAATTAACAAACATATACCAATCACCTTACACTTCATTGTCATTATGCTCTCAAAGACAACCAAGACTGAGGGAAGGCTCACTCTGTGAGTGGTGGTGGTGGAGGACCCCCACCTGTTTTTCGGGCCTCCGCTTTTTTTCTGTTGGCTATAACGGGTCACATTTGAGCATACAGAGTAAGCAAATATGTACTTGTAATGTGCTCAGATAATTTCAATAAGTGCTTACAGGAAGAAAATTAATGTAGCCTCTAACTGCAATTGATTTACATAGGACAAACAGACCAAGCACTATGGCTCATAATACAATTACACCTTACCTGTTTGGACTATATTTTTATATTTCATTTTTACTTGCTGCCAGGAACGTTTGGGGCCTGTTGGGTTGCACCTGCGCTCACATCACATCACAAAATAAAATGTATAAAATAAAAAATAAAATATAATAAAATAACGTGTTAAATGGGTGGAAATCCCTAGATCAATGTTTAAATTAACACTCACGCATTGACTCTGTCGGCTATGTTTTGCCATGCATGCTCTCTTTCTTTTGCAGCTGAGGCTGTGTTACTTTTTTTCCGCAAAATTTGCATGTTATCGGCATATGCTGCCATCAGAATTTCGGCCTCAAGCGCTGTAAAATACATTGACCGCGCCTTCTTTCCCTCCGTCTCCATGGCGACTCGCTTAATCTGTGCTCCGCTAATCAGGGCTTTATGTATCCTCGTGCGCGCGCTTAACTTGGGGTTAAAGCAACTCCGCGTTGATTGAACTAATTGTTATCAGGCTTTCTGAAACCGAATATTCCGAGTTGGACAGTTCGGGGTTACTCAACCCTGAGTATCGTTTTTCACTCTGAGTTTTCTAAACCGGCTTCCTGAAATAGGGCCCTGGTAAGATGTTTGAACTTTTAAAGGAGGCTAAAATCATGTGAGTGTTTGGTTTGATATGGATGTTTAGCATAGATGCAATACATAGCATGCCCTCAGTAAGAGACACAGCAAGAGCATAACTCCTAAACAGAAGGCAGGAAATTATTTGTTTTATCTTGGTTATTGTCTTAAAAAACATTGCAAGCCAAAATTGTAAACAATGTTAAAATTCAAGTAGGGCTTTCTACACACTAGGGATTCACTTTTTCTCCTGTGTCTGAACATGTCCTTCAATGTGCACAGCTGCATGCCTCCAGTCTGCCATCTACAGCTGGCAACTCCAGTGAACAATTTCAGCATAAGATTGCCAGGAATCCTGTATCCACCAGGTGTCACCCCATCTCCAGAGCTGACAGCCTCAGTTTTTCTTCCACCACAGGTTTCCTAGTGAGGAATTCCCCACATAAACAATCAGTGACGTATAAGGAGACCCCAGTTTTGTTGAGTAAGCTTCATTGTTGGGGATCTTTGTCGTCGCTGGGGTCATCAACTGTAATTTAGGCTGCTTGCAGGGTTGCTTTGGTAGCTTGATTTGAATACCAAATATTTGAGATGGTTTATGACCCAGAATAACTATTTACGTAACAGACAAGCACTGTTCAAACTGCTATTGGGACTTCTTTTTTTTTTACTCTCTAAGAAGGTGTTGGTAGCTGTGTCTTAATAATATACAAGGAGAGCATTTTTAGTCAAGAAACTGCATGTCTTTATGATGATTTAGCTGTTTTTTCCACACACATTACCTCACACTTTTTCTCTCAGATACATAGAAGAGGGTGTGGTAAACAGCAGGTCTCACCCGGGAACAGTCCAAAAGGGGAATTTTAAGTTCTTTCATAAAGGTACAATGTTTAGATCCTGAGGAAACTTAGCAGACCCTAGGAAAGGAGATATTAATAACTCCCAGTCCAGCCCACCACATTCTTCACATGTGAGTCACTGTAAGCTGGAGAGCTGCGAGGAAAGGGCTGCATTGCCTCTGTTTTTCATTTGTGTTTCTTTCCATGGAGGAGTGGAAAAAGAAGGCGGGGAGGCCACTCCTTCTTTAGGAAAGCCTGAAACTCTTATGTGAAATACGCAGCTCTACACAGGACACATTCACGCTCATACCACATAGTTTACAACAAAACCAAACACCGTGTGCTGGGAGGCTAATGTGAATGTGAACATAGAACTAAACTGGGATGAAGGGGTACAAATAGACTGCATGTGTATGTGCGAGAGAACGAGAGGCAGAAAAAAGGCTTCAGATGGTGGGAACAACAAGGGAAAGAGCCTCGGAAAATGGTGGTATGGGGACTTGGCAGAGGAGACTGTGAGTCACTGTTTATGTGGTCTGTCACTGAGAGACCAAGGGAGCTTGATAAAACACAAAATTTTGTTGAAAAAGAGTCAAATCAAACCCCCATAGCTATTACTTCTATTTTAGGTTATTTATTTTCAGATTGTAGGCATTTTGATAACTAAGTTTAAAAACCTTTTCAAGTTGTACAAAAGTTTTTGCTTGTATGAAAGAATAACCAAAGACACTAGACACAGTCAGGTAGTTTTATTTGGTTACAATGGTTGTTAACATAAGAACAGTTGGCAGAGCTGTGTACAGTAGTCAGTAACATGGCATTCATTCAGTCTAGTTGAGAATGTAATGTTCTTTTATGCAACGCAGATCCTGATCCTGCACATACAACGTAAACAGCGACAATTTACAAAATAATGTATAAATTCAGCACAAAAATGTGACATGTAAAGCATCAGAGTGAAATGCATTCAGATTATTAGATTTGTACATGATTGTTCTGTTACATGGAGAAGAAAATGCTGAAAACACAACAAAATAAGTTGAAAATAAATTTCTAAATGATGCTTCACTGGACTGATCACATGTGAAAAAAGGCATATTCCTACAAATAATCTCTAATATCTAGACACTGAAGGAATGTTAAAATGTTTAAAAAAAAAAAAAGGTGTTTTTTTTAAGAATAAAATTGCTCTGGAGTTTTTAAAAGTACATGCAGATTTTTGCTCACTTAGACTCAGCCTTTCATCTCTGCTCAGCAAATATGTATTCATCATAAAAAAGCCAACTTTGAGGAGTCAAAGGGAAGAAGCAAACAGATCCTTTGACTTATACACAATCCTTTACTGAAAGCCCTTGTTTGTCGACTTATATTTAAATACAGCATGTTGATTGTGCAAGATTATAATCATTCTCAGAGGAAAGGTTGCATACCTAACATGCAACATTTAGATTTGGGTCTGCAGGAAAATAAGAGCAAATATAACAGTAGCATAGGTGTGACAGCCAGTAGATGGTCTATGCATCAGAGCCTTTCTGCCTGCGTTTGGAGGGTGGGATCAGACGGGTGGGAAGCTCAGGGGGAAGACCATGACCCTCCAGCTTGACCTCAATTAGGTGGCTGGCCAGGGCAAATTCTTCATCATCCAACATGCCATCACGATCGACATCTGAGAGCTTCCAGATGCGACCCAGAACAGAGTTGGGCAGGCGGGAGCTCACCATCCAGTCCTTTGCCTTGGTGCCGCTTAGTTTCCCCTCATTGGGAGCAAGGTTGTAGAAGATTTCATCATATTTGGGCTTGTCTTTGGTCACCACCCAATCTTCCTCCTCCTCACAACCCTCTCCATTTTCCTCAACAAAGGGGTCACCTTCTGAGAAAGGTCCAGCACGGGTCCCCAAGAAGGCACCACCCTGCACACCTGGTTGATCACCTGCTTCCAGCTCCTCTTGCCTCAGGAGGGGCATCAGTTTGGCAATGTCACTGGAGAGCAACTCATCCAAGGATGCCATCAGATTAGGCTTCAAGGATTTGAACTTGGTAAAATCATGAACCATCAGTTGTTCCTTTAAAAATGAGAATAATGTATTAGTCCTTAGATTTAATAGTTACATTAGAATAAACTTTCCTGTTGTAACCACAAGTTAACAGAAGTTGCTTGTAAACAAAGCCAGTGTTTCAAACAAACCTGCATCTTAGCACAGTCTGGAAAGTCTCCAGCAGAAATGTTGTGCTGAAGCTGGATCTTGGAGAAAATAACTGGTAGCTGATAGATCAGATTCTTCTTTTTATTATCCTTCCTGAAGACAGAACGCATCTCCTGCTTCAGGTGGCTGATGATGTGGGCGTGGACCTAGGATTTAGAGAAATAAAACACACAGAGTGCACCAATATGACTTTCTGAATAATCATTTAATGAAAACATGCTGAGACGTGAACAAATATGCAACTCACTCACCCTAACCAGACGGGCTCTCTTGACCAGATCATTGAGTTTGCGTATGGCTGCATTTCGAGGAAGGTTTTGAATATCAGCAAAGAGATCCTCCTCCTCCAGCTCAAACAACTTACGGTTGTCGTTTACCAGCAATGGCTCTGCCCAGAAGGAACCGATATAGACACGTAGAACCTCTGGAGTGCCAAATACCTTCCCCAGGGACCACATCAGGGCACCATACACTCGCATCAGCTGCTGGGTGCCCACCATGTCTGCTTTGTTTAGCACCACACGCAGTTTGTCTTCATTGCCTTTCAGGGCACCGATGGCCTCGGAGAACTCATCGGATATCTCTAGCTTGTGAGCATCAAACAGCAGGACGATGCGGTCCACACGTTCTGCAAACCAGCGCAGTACAGCTGGGAAGTCATACCCTGTTTAAACAAAAAAGATGCAATCACTGATTCATCCGTAGACCTAAATGTGGAGTATGCATTGAACAAACAAGGGTCAGGAGAGGGAAGAAGGTCAACACAGACACAAACCCTAAAGATTATAATCTGTAAAATCCCAAAGGCTGAATTTCCGGTCACAGAGGCTTCATTTTTGTGCAAGACATAATAAAAAATAATTCTTTGACTTAATGTATGAAAGTGAAAGTCTAATAAATTAGTTAATATTTTTTCAGGCACTGGTTGATCTGTATCAACATGATTCTACTAAACCATAAGTTCATCAAAATCCCCCCAAAGAAAACACATTCCACATACTTTTTGTGGGATGGCCACATAGATAGTTTTGGTTTTTATCTTTTTTGGTTTTAAGAAAGCATCTCTAAATTTTTGATATCTGAACTGTGGTACACACAGCACAAGAAATGCTAAAAAAAAAAGTAGTAGCCTACTTTTAAAAAGAGCATCTCAGTATCTCTGAATAATCCAGTCCATTTTTTGTTGAGTGAGAAACTGAGACTTCTCTTTTAACATCTTATTTACTTCCATCCTCTTAGGATATAGAAGCAAATCTTGCAGATGAATATTTTAAAAATTCTAGTGATCAAACCAAAACTGTTTACATGGCTAGATACCACCAGCGGTAAGCAAGGAAATATGTTTTCATAATTTGGGTATACTGACACTTTAAACTTGTTAGTTGCTCATGCAGATTGATTGGAATAATGGTTTGCTTGGAGCATGAGTGAATATTAAATTAGAAAAAAACAAAATGGTGTGAGGTGATTGTGATAGTTAATGCTCAACAGTACATTCTTCCAGATGTGCTCGCAGAATTGACTGCACTGTTTCTGTTCCTTATTATGATTTTATGGCTGCTGTGTACTGCAGAGATGTTTTTTATCTCTGCTGCCAAATGTCATTGCAACAGAGCATACTGGTCCCATGAGTTAGCCAGGCGTGCCAAGGAGATGAGTTTGTGAGCTGATGTTCAAGGACGTGTGTCTCTGCAGGCCCCCTATGCCCTCTCCTCACCTTTGCCACTTCTCTCACCTCGGCTCACTCTCTGTTTGGCACCAGACAGGATCCCTGGTGTGTCAATAATGCTGATGCTCTCCAGAACCTGGTTAGGCATTTGGGCACACTGGAATCTAGCATATTCATCAGCAAACATAGAATGACATAACATTGTTTAAGAGTCTAAATTATGTGGAAATAGTCAATTCTTATCAAAAAAAGCCAGTGCGATCTCAGGAGCAGATTGAAAGCCACTCTGTCCACACACCCTGTCCCTCCCACTGAAGGCCATTGTGTGCAAGCAGGCCTCTTTTGCTCTGGGCTTCCTGAAGGAAAATGACCATTACTGCCAGAATCAAACAATAAGGCCTGCTAACGATGTGTGGCTTAGAACAACACCACTGCTTCCTGCAGCTTATGGGCTTAACGAGCCCACTGGTTCCTAGAACAGGAAGTCAACGCAAAAGGAGAGACGCAAATACATTCTCAAACATACCCTGCTGAGGGAGACAGGAACGCATGCTTGGAAAACTTGCACCAGAATGTCATGATGGAGCCCATTAACAGAAGCACTCTAAGTTCCTGTCACTTCTGGCCTGCGTGGCTATGCCTCTAGTACCTCACTTCACTGTAAGACGTAACTTCTTCCTTGGCTAACAACAGTGGAAAAACATCAGCTTGGGTAGTAAACATGACAGGAATAAACGTCACGTTTGTCCTACAGTTTCCCCAGTCCCTCCACAGTCTGTGAATTCTGTGTTTCTCTTTACCCTAAGAGGCTGTAGACCCCACTAACCTCAGTTTTGAACTTTAATACATTGCAGTTCCTGCCTGAGTACATGAACTTTCATCACCCTCTTGGGTGATATCGCTCTGTTTCACCATTTTTCCACAAATAAGGCAAGTGCCTCCTCCTCTGAAATTTGGCACAAGCACTTGAAATTCCAGAGCTAAAACACTCTCTGTAATCTTAATATCTCCTTCTCTGTTTTCCCTCCATGAGTTCTCTCACATGTTCTGCCTATTTCATGCTAAAATGTAACTGTCTCGCTTAGTGGGAAAAAAAATCACAACGCACTGTGAATAAAAGCCAGATTTTCACCTGTTGAGAAAGGTGTTTCCAAATGGATTGAGTTTGCGGAAAGGCTTGTTAGGGTCTACAATAAGGGCATTCCCTGGGATGACTGACTCCACGTCCCCATGCATGATGGCAGTGAAGCAGTCAGTGGTGGGTTCAGGACCTATCCTGCTCCCAGGAATATCCTGCTCCAGCAGATACCTGTAAATCAGACAAAACGCTTGTAGTTTGTTTTGTTTTGTTTGTTTGTTTATATTTGCTGTCACTTAAATAAAGTAGAAATACTCAGGAGATATAAGAATGGGCAAATGTATACCATAGCATTGTAGTGTCTTACTTGATGAATGTTGTTTTTCCAGTGGAGTACTGTCCAACAACTAGCACCATAGGCTTATTGTCAAAATCTGCATCCTCCAAACTAGGAGAATGGAAGTCATGGAATCCATAGTACTGCTCCAGAGGCAGCAGTTTCTCGCGGTACAGGGACTTCAGTCCCTCTGTCACAGTGTGGATCACCTCAGGCGCCTTCTTCACATTCTTTCTCCCCCAGCGTGACATATTGATTGACAAGAGGATAGAGAGCTTCTTGCAAAAATCAGTGTCAGAGTTATATCGTTGCTTGGAGTTATATTTCCTGTGGCCAAGCCTTGGAAAAACCTTCAGGTGTTTCCTGTATTTATACGAATGCTGCTCACTTGTCCTTGAGCACTTCTCTGCACACACTTAGAGAAACGATAGGGCTGGTGTTTAGTTTAAAGTTGGGAGTTTCTCCTTTGAGTCAACACACTGAAACCTTTAGATCCTGAAACGCAGAGAGAAAATGAGGCAGGTAGAGGTTTAATCAAACAGAAAAAAAGAGATAACTCCACATCCCAAAAGAAACCCGTGTGTGCTTGATCAAAGTCTGCCACATTCTAGAGTAACAATGTGGAATCTAAAGCAAACTTCAGCCCACCCTCAGTCTGCCAAGCATTTTCAGTGGATGCCTGGAAAAAGTTGGTGTTCATGTTGGAAAACTTGCAAACCCAGCCCTGCATCAGGATTTGCTCAGGCACAGCTCATGCTTTTACAGTGAAATGAGTAAGACATTCTTTTATCCGCTGCAGTTCCCCTAAGTGGAACATGTAATTCGTGCACAGACTGCTCATACAAGGAGACATCTCGGGAGATAGTGTTCTCATGGAAAAACAAATGTAACCCTTGAGTAATTATCTTTTTACAGCAGTCTATATAAACAGAAACCCTGGATTAAGAGTCAAAGGCATAACTCATTATAGAAAGAGACTGACGTTAAGGAAGATAGGCAAGACACATGTCAACAGATGTTAGCTCATCTGTGAAGAGCTTCTCTTGCAAATCCAATTTAAACTAGGATATTAAAAAATCTCCCCCCGAGGAAAACAGTAATCACAGTCCTGACATGTCATAAGACCAGTGTGGAAAGCCCTCTTGTCAAAATGGCGAACCCTGGAGATCTAATGGAGAGGCATTAAATGTAGCCATTATATACAAAAGTTCTGCTGCGGCCAAGCTGTACGAGTAAACGTGGATTTATGGTCTCACTGTGAAAATTAAAAAGCTGGTTTAGGCTTTGGGATCCGATATTAATGTTTAAGGATGAAGGAAAATGCCTCGTGGGTTTGCACACCGGAATTGCAACAAAATTTTGGACCTGGAACATGGAAAGTAACATTGAAACGTGCAAGAGCAGCAAGTATCAGGGGAGTGAAAAATATCAGAAGCCTATACAGAAAGTTATTTAGCTACTTTATAAATTGTTGCACTCATTATATACCAAATCAAAGCTTAGTTTTCTCTCTACTTTACAATTACAGTTACATATTTTCAGTTAAAATGCAAGCCAATCATTACTGCCACATTTAAAGTTTAAAAGGAGTATTTACCAAGTTATTATGCAGGCTTCTTCAGGGAGTTCCCTCCAGCTCTCCAATCTTGCCCTCTGGAGCCTGGAAAATATTTTGGCTTAAGGAGATGAAAACAGTCTCTTGGGGAGCTGCAGCTACATGTATGGGTGTACCTCTAACAGCAAATAGGAACCCTCAGTGGAGCGTCAACGCAGCTGAATTAGAGGATCGTTCTTCTCCTGGGTTTAATGTATTTCAGATGAGCTTCAGATCATCTGGAAAGGGTTCCCAATCTGCTTGCTGAAAAAACCCAAGGCAAACACTCAGACACACAGGCGCACCACACCGAGGATAATTTTTTTCTCTCTCTCTCTCCTTGCTTGTTTCTCTAAGTTTAATACACCTCCTCTTCCAGGGATGCCTGGCAATATGTGGGCAGCACTAACACTCTACTCAGGGCAAGGATGAGCTAAGTCGTGGCTAGAGGGCGTGGACTGGAGGAGGGGGTTGCGAATAAATAATTTGGGTGGAGTTGCTTTTTAAAAAAAAAAAGAAAAAAAAAAAAAGGACAAAACCTCCCACAGTCCTTATGCACATTTTAAATATATACAACTTCACTCTGCAATCTTTTGACTATACCTTGGAAACTCCTTGTTTTACAATAATTGTATTTCAGTATAATCACATGCCTTAGATTTAGACATGCCAGTCCCCCACCCCCCATGTAAAAATGACTTATTCTTTCCAAATTCTGTGGATGCTCCAAGCAATGACGCATACAAACCAGCTCTATGATTTCACTTCTATGCACCACCTGCTGACTGTCTGATAGAGAACACACCCCAGTGCTGAAACCATTACCACCATCTCCTCCTCCTGACTATCATACAGTCCTCCCCGGTCAGTGTTAGTAAACGAAAGGAATGCAGCCTCGAGTGGTGGAACAGAGTTGAGGAATAAAAGAGTAGAGGACAGGACGCTGCAATATTTCATAAAAGAAGCAAGGTTTAATTTACAGTTTTACTAAATGTACATTTTCTTTTTAAAAAGTGTCATTATACACAATAAATACAATACAAAATTAATCTGTAATACTATACTTCAAATTCTCTTACGGTCTTTTTTGTACATTATTATTGTTCCTTTTTTTCAATTTCAATGCTTGTGCTGTGTTTGTGTTTGAATTGTCCACCAGGCTTATACAAAGGGGGGAAAATAAAACAAACAAACAAAAAGAAAAACAAAAACTCAAGTGAGGCAGGCATACAGTGACAGGAAGATCCAAAAGACAGAAAACACAGAAACCTTGCCTGACCCCTGCTGACTGAAATGCATAAAGTCCTAACCTGGCATCACAGGCAACAGGGGGTGAGTGGAGGTGCAGTCTAAAAACAAGAAACTGGAAAATCATCTGACAATAGAAGCAGAAAAAATGCATTTCTTACAAGTTCATTTACATCCTGACAGTACAACAGCATCTGAGCAGTCAATTTCAAACCAATTTTACAAACGTTCAATTTTTTCCCCTCAACATTTACTTAAAAAAAAGAAAAGAAAAAAAAAGACATGATATCTGTTTAAAATGGAGACACACAGAGGTTGATGGTACTCACTTTTTTCAATTCAAGAGGAGTTTACCTTAAGACCAAAGCAACTGATATTTAGGGTTAATATACTACATAAAGAAGCGTGGTCTTGATAAAGAGTTGGACTGCTTCATTTTAGCATTTGTTGTTTGCGTCTCTGGAGCAGCACTATCTTTGCGATAAGAGAATCAAATATGGTAGGTCGGGCAGCACACTGGATGTATTATGACTGTTTACAGTACTACACTGCTGTAACCTCTTTGGCCTTTCTTCTGCAGCTCTCTTAGTGAAAAGCTGTTATCTTTTAAACTGTTTGAATAAGATGCCTGATGCTCATTACGACACTGATTAAACCAAAAGATGAACCGCTGTGGACAGAGACTGGTGCTCAGACCACATGAAAGGAATGTATGAACAAGTGAATGAGGGAAAAAACAGACCAAAGTGAAAAAGAAAGACAGAATTAGAGAACAACAGTCACTGACAATTTCATCTTGTTACTCGATTTTGGCTGAGGGAGCACATCTGTCGAGCATGTTCAAGTCTGCAATTCACCATTTTTGACTATGTTTGTATTTCCATCATGGGGCAACTTTAGACTGTAAATGACAAAGAAATGTTTGGACAATTCAAATAAACAAACAAAGCCAACACAGCCTGGCAGAGTACTACAGTGATACTGTTTTCACAGTGCCCCTTTCCCCTGCCTCATTAAACTGTTTCATAGTTCCCCTTGTGAGTCCAAGGCTGAGGGGCTGTTATCTACTTTGAGTCTGGGGCACCAGGCTGCCGTTGTGGCCGCGGCCACCAACCTGAGGGTGCTGGGCCAAGGAAGAGGACGAAGAAGCAGAGGAAGAGGATGGGACTGAAGGTCTGTGTGATGAGGGCGCTGAGCCCCCAGGGCGCTGACTTTGGTGTTGGTGGGGTCTGCTGTTGCCCCCTTTAATATGGTGTCCGCGGGTAGAGGGTTCCTGCTGCAGATTAAGGATGCTGTCAATGGCGCACTGCAGATGCTCATTCAGTGAGTCATCTGGAGGGCTGCCGCTGGAGAAGCTGGCGTTATCCATGTCAGGAGAGTCTGACTTGCAGCGTTTGGCAGGAAGCAAAGAGTCTCGTGTGAAGGAAGACTCTGGCGACGGAGGCCCAGGGGCATGCTGGTCCATTCTGAATGTTCCTCCTGCCTTATGTCGATTTTTTCCACTCAACCTCTTGTATTTACTTACATCTGTCTCTTGGTCTGTGTGCTCTTCCCCTCTCTCCTTTGCCCCTTCTCTGTCTAGAAGCTGTGGGAGATGATGGTGTTGCGTGGTTTTGATACCACGACTAAACACATCCATTTCGTCCAGCCCCTGCACTGCACTCCCCAAACGGCCAGTTTCGTGGCTTGAATCTGTGTGAGTGAGTAAGGCCTCCCTGTCTCTCTTCTCTACTTTCACACTTGCTATCACTGTCCGCTCTGAGGGAGGATTTGAGGCCTCGTGTCTGGGGGGTGATGGTGTGGTTCTGGGGTAGGACAAATTTTCATCTCCTCCACCTGGCACACCAGGTCTGACCCGAGGACTAATGTTTTCCCGGTAAGTTTTTCGAAGGGGAAGACGGCAAGTTGTCTGTGAGGAAGTGGCAGTAGAGGCAGGGTTGTGTTTGACCCCACCTGTGTCGTGGTGATCCAAAGTCCCATTCATTTGAATGGAAGATGAGGAGGTGGATGAAGACCAAGTATGGGATGAAGAGGTGGAGGAAGATGAGGCTGAAATGGGGGGAACACTTCCTCTCAGTGATGGGTTACACTGAGAGGTTGATATTGTGACTGACAAGCCAGACGAAGTAGTGCATACAGGGGACTGAGTTCTGATAACCGTGGCCGAAGGGGTTGATAAAGGGTGAACCTTCGCTTGTGATACAGCAGCTTCAGACTGCGGCTGAGTCTGGGGCATAGACTGGCTGCTCAGCTGAGGTTGAGGTGTGTGCACTGGGTCTAAGGCAGTGTTGTGGACCACCTTACTGAACCCCGTTTGATCCTGCTTGATCTTTAGCTTCAAACCAATTCTCCTGCGAGCCTCATAGGTCTTGATAGGCGGTTTGCTCGTTCGCTGTGGAAGAGCATCATCGTCATCAGCTGCTTGAGAGTTTGATGTCGAGGATGAAAATGAGGATGACGATGCTGGAGTACGAACTGTAGAGATCTGGCTAGTGGGTTCAGCCACTGGCTTGACTGGTGGAGTTGGAGGAGGAGGACAGCTACTGGACCAGGACACAGATGCACTGCCTCCACCCTGCTTTATCACGAGCTTGGTAGGAGGGAAAGGGGAAAGAGAAGGGGCCGCAGAAGGAACTGAGACAGGAGAAGGAGCAGGAGCAGAAACTGGTGTGGGTGCAGGCGGAGGGTTTGGGGCAATGATTGGAACAGGGGATGGGATGGCAGCAGGAGCAGCAGCAACAGCAACAGCAGGCGCTGGAGCAGGGACAGCAGCAGATACCCCTCCGCTCACTGGGGTGGGTTCAGCAGATGATAATTTCTGCTGGGATGAAACACTCTCCAACATTCGCACATTTGCCACAAACTCTTCTGCAAGTAAATAAACAGAAATGTATAATTAAAATGCACCTTCTTTATTTTTGAATACCTACAAAATTTTATTAATAATTTTATTAATTATTTATTAATAATTTAATAACCACAGACAGTGAAAAAATACCTGGCCTCTCCTTTGCCAAAATCTTGTCCTGGTTTAATGCAACCTTCTCCTCTTGAATGAACATCCGGTCGATCATCACCATCTCTGCCGAGGGGCCCAGTCTCTGCTCATGTTCATATGCCAAACAGCATCACTTTTAAAATCAATTCAGGACAAAAACGCACTAAGAATGCTTGCAGTGAACATGCTGATTTATAAACTTACTTTTGACTCTGCAAAGAGCAGGTAACGATATTTATCCAGCATGGCCTGAGTTCTTTTCAGCAGCTGGCTGGAGACCTTCTCAAATTCATCATCCACTGTGTAAAAGAGAACCAAATTGTTGAAAATTCTCAACTATAAATCAAGCAATACATTGGTAGCTTTACAAAAGAGGCAATTTGTTACCTCTTTGATAATCTTGAGAAGAGTTGGCAGTTCCCTGGTAGAGATGGTAAGGCAGGAGTCTGTGCAGTGTGTCCTCAAATGAGCAGAAAGGGGCACTGTAGTTTGGGTGAAGCACTGAACCCTGATGTTTCCTTAGCTGTTCTAGCATCCTGCAGTGAAGTGTGTAAAATTAATACTGTTCAGAAATATGGCTTTTAAGAATCAATTAAAAGAAGCCCTGGAAAATTACCACGGAACATACCTGGCTTCTTTACTGGGCTCTGCGCTGAAAGGCATTTTCATTATTGTTGTTGTCTGTAACAGGAACAAACAAATATAAAGTGTAAGGGTTAAAACCCTTCATACTAAAACTTAAATACCAGAGGCAGTACAAACATGTAGCAACACTCATTTACCTGAGCTTGTATTGAAGCTGGGGGCTGTGGAGCAGGCATTTGAGTCAGACTAGCTCCCAACACCTGTATCTGCATGCCACCTTTCCCCAGAGTCACCCCTCCAACAGAGCTTATCACTCCTGGCTTTGGCTGAACCTGAGAAAGGAAAACAAGAGGGAAATTTAAAAGCAGAAAGTGACAAAACATACAAAAGGAATGTATTGGGAAAATACTATCCCTGTTAAATTTTATATTCACTGACAAAGGTGTTAGAGTAGCACAAAATAACGCCAGGCAAATACCACACATATGTTCTTACTGGGAATTGGGTTATATTACATACCTGTGCAGGCTGGGTAAGGCTGGCAGGAGTGACAGTCTGATTCACCATTGCTCCAGCTTGCCCTTGGGCTCCTGAGAATACCTGTAAGTCACTTGATGCTAGCAATAAAGAATAAAGATAATTACAAAAGGAAACACTTCAACGTGTGTTGGATCCTACTGTTTTGCATCACTGACAATAATTAATGTCTAACCTGTAGGAGTTTTGACAAGCACTGATGTCGGCTGCAGCATTGAGGGTAGCTGAGCAGGTGTACCAGTGCTGGCTGATGATGATGCAATCACCACTTTATCAAGAGGCACATCTTGCTGGGAACTAAACTGAGTGGTGATTTGAGGCTGAGGCTGAGTAGGCTGCTTAGCTTGTAGCATGATGTTCTGCTGGACCTGGAAATACCATCAGGACAGATATATTTGTACCTACAATCAAAATATTTTGGAGCATGCTTAGGCTCCTAATTTAGTTATGCTGATATTGTACTGGTAGGTTTATTGGTAATGTTCACAATGTATTTAACCCAACTGATAACAGAAAAAAAAAATCATAAATGGAACTAAACTGAACAAGGGGAAAAGAACAACTAAGTATATATGCAGAAATCACATATATTATTTTTCCACGACAATACAAACTGTACTAGTGAAAGCAACTTAACATGTTGCGGAACCTCAGAAAAAAGAATAAGTCAAAAATACAGTGATTTTACAGCCAAGATCCCTAATTGTATGCTAATTACGTTACAAGTTTTCAGTAAGAAGAAATGTGTAACATTGTAATGATACCTGGTGAAGCCTTTCCAGCAGCTGTTTCTGCTTAGGTGAGGGTTGAGAGATGGCTGAAAGAGTCTGAATTTGTGCTCCTACTAACTGCAGATTATGTTGCTGATCTGATGTCAGGCCCTGGATGGGAACATGAGTTTTAACCACAGTGGTGGCACAAGCGCTGACAGGAGCTGCAGTGAACTGATGTTGTGCAGGTGGAGGCTTCGGTGACTGTGACATAGGAGGCATGTCTTGTTGGTAAGGGGCAGACTGAGAGGCCGGCTGAGGCTGAAGTTGAACTTGAATGTGTGTCTGTTGGGGTGGCGTTTGCTGTGGCTGGCCCTGTAGAGCTGGTTTGGGGGACTCTGCAATTTGGTTATGGACAATAAAGAGTGGAGGGTGAGATGAGGGTGTGCATGAGCGAGAAGGAGTTTGCGACTGTGGCTGAGGCTGAGAGGGAGGGCGTGACTGCTGTTGGTGGTGTGGTGACTGGATCTGCTGGCTCAGAGTAAGAGGAGACTGGGAAGGCTGGGGACTTTCTGCCACTGGTGGTGCTGTGGCAGGTGGACAAGGAGACATTCTATGGATCTTCAGAGGCTGCTGATGTCCACTGGAGGGTACCTGAAGAAGTGGAATCAAAATACAGTATGCTTATCTGACTCAAGGGAGCAAACATTTTAAGGAAGAATGAAATCAGGATATTAAGCACAGAAAAAAAAGAAGAAAAATCACATACAAAAAGTCTATAGCGAATAAGTGTCCAGCACACAATCTGAGATTTGACACAAAGTAGGGTTGGGCGATATGGCTTTTCACGTTTTTGACATCAGTATTTATTATGATGTACTATATGTATGCATCATAATACTGAGTTTAATACTTACACCTAGGTTAATACTCCTAATTGCAAATATCATAATACACTCACACACTTTAAAATGAAAAAAGAAACAATCAAATAAACTAATAGATAATAATACAGATTTATCACCCAATCCCGACGTACACAAGTAAATAACGACCAAACAAACACAAAAGCAAAGTGTTAGAATTAAAAACTAATAGATTTTAAAGTAAAAGTAGTAGAAGCTCACAGATTTTATTTCTAGCATTTGAAGAGGTTTACACATAAGAAGAGAGGGCAATGATTATTTAGCGAGCCAAAAAGAAAAACTGTAGACAAAAGCAAGAAATCAAGATCTGTGGGTCTGTGGTGGTAAATTAGGAGGTGATCTGCAGACTTGAGGGACGAGGGATAGGTGAACATGTCATTTTGGTTTTGGGGGGGCTCATTACCCTGGTCACACTAGGGGACAGAGGGGTGAGAGGTGGAAGATAGTGTGGAGTGAATCAATTCATCAGTCCTTAATCAGTAATGCAGCAGATGAAGATGAGTTCATTTACTGTGACTAAGCAGTGTTAGTGAAGAGATTATTCTAGCCTTGCTGCTGTAGGCAGAAATCCAGAAAAGGCCAAAAAAGATTAGATCGCGTATATTTCAGCATGCTAAAATATATAGTCCAATTATACCATAACTTTTGCCCATTTCAGCTTTGAGTCAAGGATGTTAGAACTGATTAAAAATATCAAATGAATTAAAAAAAAGAAAAAGATATTCCTTTGAATATTGTTTGCCAGTCCTAAATTCAGAGTAGTTAGCACGCAATAGGTATGGACAACTGGAATGATCATGCCTTTGCATGTAATTAAGCAACGTAAGAAACACACAGAAGCCGCAAGCCAACAATCATATTTGTTCTTTGGAAATGCAGAGCAAGGGTGAGCGCCATAGAAGCAATGACTAATGCAGAAGAGAGGTACAGAATAGTAAGGAGAAAAGATAAGATATCCTAACATTGTTGTGGAGGCAGCAGCAGCAACAAGGGGGTGGGGCTCAACATAAAGGGGCATTTCTACCTGCTTTACCATGTGGGAAGGGCCAGGGGAAGGGCTGTGGCTCTGGCCCACCCAAGAGTCAGTTAATTGGCTGTCATGGACAGCAGGGGCCGGAGTAGTGATGCTGTTGCTGCTGACGATTACAGATGCAGGTACGCCCACAGAGGGGGTTGACTCATTCTCTGTTTGGTGGTGCTGCTCCTGATTGGAGTACATTTACCATTTCAGGATGAGGGAGGGAAGGAAGGAGGAAGGGGATTGGAGGGAAGGGGGAGTAAAATAGTAAACCAAAGAGGTCAAACCAAGATATCACTCCATGCATGTTATTCATCTTTTTAGACAATGTTAACTGAACACAAGGTAAGCAAAAGTTTTAAGTTTGAACACTGACCTGTTGAAGAAACATTTGCAGAGACTCTTGGCTCAGGATCATGCTGGGGCCCTGGTTGGTGAACAGTAACCTCCCTGGACTTTGCTGAGCCTGAGGGGGGACCAGCCCCACTGCTGTGACAGAGGAAGAGGTGGAAACTGACATGGACGGAGAAGAGGAAGATGCGGTGGTAACCGTGGACACAGTAGAAGCCGGCTGCATGGCAAGGATAGATGGCTGTGGTACAAGCTGCTGAGTGGGATGAGTAGCCTGGTCTGTGGAGCTTCCCAGCACAGTTACACACTCTCCAGGCTGTCCTTGAGCCATAGTTGCTGCTACTGTGCTGCTAGGGACTCCACCTGGCTGAGGCTGCAAGGCTGGCTGAAGGCTGACAGCGGGGCTCAGTCCTTCCACCTGGCTCAGCATGGTCAGGGGGTTCTGAATTGGCATGCCCTGTATGACTGTCTGGGCATGACCTGAGACAGTCTGGGTCTGTGTCTGATTTTGGCTCTGAGCCAATGTCACAGGCATCTGAAAGAGGGTAGGCGTGCCCATCTGGCCAGGCTGGAGCTGAATGGGTGCAGAGAGGATGTGGGCTGCCCCAGGATGGCTCTGCGACGTCAACACCTGACCCAAGTTGATATTCTGGTTTGCAGTTAAAATCTGGTTTGCAATGATTTGTCCACCAGGACCCTGGCTTGTGATGATGTGGCCCCCGGGGTGCTGGGTCAGGATCTGCCCACCTGCTTGTAGCTGTGGCAAGAGAAACTGGTGGTTCTGACCTTGCAGAACTGTCTGAGAAGGAATAACAATGCTGCTAGATTGGTTTAACAAGTGTACACTCAGGGGCTTGCCAGATGGTTGTGCTGCTTGTGGCTTGAAGAGGGTTTGCTGAAACTGAGCGCCTTGAGTTGTGGCTTGAGTACTCAGGACAACATTGGAGCCTGGCTTTCCTGTCAGGAAGGCTACATTCTGAGCAGCAGAAACTGGAAGTTGCTGCAGCCCTAGGGCCTTGTGGGCATCATTTTGCAAGACTTGGGGTGCTGGCTGTGGCTGCTGCTGTTGTTGTTTGAAGAGTTTCGGTTGGATGGCTCCCCCCTGAGGGGGTTTAGGCTGAATAGGTGGTGGTGTGCGCTGGATGATCACGTTCTGCATGATTTGGCCTTGAGGTTGTGTCTGGGATCCTATTCCTGAACTTAGAAGGGTGTTGCCAAAACCCACAAGCCCAGCAGGAGCAGTCATTGTACCACCACTGCTGCTGTTTGTGCTGCTGACACAAACAGCCGGTCCATTTAAAGCTGGAGATCCGAGAGTAGCTTTATTACTTTGGATCAGAAGTCCACCTCCTGAGCCTCCAAGCCCTGGCTGAGGACCAGCACCTGATACCTCTGGCCCAGACTGGTGCAACTGGTAACCACTCATGGCTTTAGCCAGGATTGGCTGGCCAGACTGATTGATAGTCATGACGGTAGGCTGACCCACAACCTGAATCTGTCCAATACCCAAATGTCCAGATTGACTCCCATTAGAAAGAGCCTGAAGACTTGAAATGGGTTGAAGCGTCACATTTCCTAGGCCCACTTGCTGCATAAATGGCTGAACACTGATTGCCTTGTTCATGACCTGGGATTGGAGTTGAAGGCCCTGTTGAGCAAGGACTGACCCTAGCATGTCAGTTGTGGCGTTGGGGGGAGTAGCAGTGGTGCTCGTGGCTGACCCGGGAAAAATCGTTGCTGCTCCCCCAACACCAATGCCTACACCAACAGCACTGTTTCCAGCCCCAGCAAGGCTGGCATCAGGCAGTGTCTGAACCACCTGTGTAAGGCCTGGAATTCCAAAGGAGCCCAGGTCCAGCTCAGCTTCTGCCTCCTGTAAGCTTTGCTCTGTGATGTTGGCTTCAGCCAAACTTTGCTGCAAGATGTCACATGGCTCATGATTTGTCCCAATGCCATTGCTCCCACCATCTCCACCTGGGGACCCTCCCAAGATGTCATCATCCTCCAAGAAGTCCAAGTCAACACTGACTCTAGGGAGGCCTGTTGACTCATTGGCCGACAGCTGGGCTGTAGGCTGGACCTCTGGAACGTGGCCCTTCAAGGAAAGGAGGAAAACGAAGAGGAAATAAGTGAAATCAGGTAACACGTAAATTTTCATCACTAGATATGATGGTAAGGGGTGGAAATGAACAAAGTAATGCAAATATAAAAACCCCACAAAAATATCTTGTCAGAATGCAGCAAAACAAAGCCTGTCAAGTGTAGGTTTGTTAGTAGATGGGAGAGGAGTAGTAGGTGAAGCATGCGACATATATAAATAGAAAACAGAAGGAAGAGCATTGGGGGATTTTACTCACCCCAGTGGCAGAGAAGAATGAGCTGGAGGGGTCACTTGAACCATCCAAAAGGTCGTCAGTGTCCAACTACAGACACACCCACAAAGGATAGGAAAGATGGAAACCAAAGGCACCCAAACCAGCAGGCAAAAGTCACCAGGACAGATAAATATACAAACCATCAGCCAGGGGAAGGGCAAGGAAAGGACAGAATACAGTCCAGGAAACCCAGATTGTAAAAGAACCAGTAAAAGGATAAGTGACAAAAGGGCAAAGTGATAGGTGTAATACAGAGTCGGGAAGCGTTAGTATTATCATTTCTCATTTTGTGAATATGCCAAATAAAAAGGGAAGGGAGGCTGGAACTACAAATAGTGCAAATCAAAAGCAAAGAAAACCATTAAGCAGATACAGCAATAAGAAAATTACATGAAAGCAGTGAGGGAAGCAGGTTTCAGAGTGCATTAACGTGCAATCTAAAGTGAGTCACACTTCACTAACTGATGCCAGCACTAACAAAAATATGCATAATTATGACTCCTCATCACATCAATTACAAACTCACTTTTTGTAAATAGAAATCATAAACTTAAAAAAAAAAGGAGACATCTTTCTTTCTTTTCTTTTTAAAAAAAAAACAACCCTCCCCCACTCATACTCACATGGGTCTCAGATCCATGAAGAAAGTCATTGAGAGCTTCTGGGTCACTGCAAGAGAAAACAAAGTGAATCTTCACAGTACAAGGGAAGAAATGGCTGACCAGTTTGTGATGAGATTTAGCCGATTTTCATCGAGTCATCATTAACTTACCAAATTACATCTAGAAGGCACCTGCCGTCTTCATCATCCATGACAACTGTTAAAGATGAGAAATTGTTTTTATGACAACTTTTGATTTATTTCATTGTCAGTGCACGCTTTAATTATTATTATTATTTTGATAGGGCAGTAGGGAGCAATGCAAAAGAACAGTGAGAGTGAGGGGAATGATACACAAGAAATGTCCAGAGTGGACTCGAACCCAGCCATTTTTGTCTCCATGTTTACACAGAAGCTGATTTATGGCTTGCCACACTTGATAATGAACTACAGAACAGTGATGTTTTTCAAGTCCTATGCTTCTTCAGCATGACAGGAATTAATTTCATATGATTATTTAATATTACTAATCCTTAGAAGTAACAAATTTTTGTTGATTTTTTTGTAAAGCACTGCAAAGTAGCAATAAAACATTTTCAGCACAGCTTGTCATCATGAGAAAACGTCAAAATTATTCTATTGCTGCAAATATCATAATCACTATTACTTTGTTCCTAATTAACTTAAAAAAAATAATGAAATAATATATTTGTTGCTCCCCGTTGGACTCCTGGTTATCAGTCGGTTTCCAAACAGATTAATTTGTTTTGCTTGTTAACCAAATTTAAACTGTCACAGCATCTGGGGGCGTGACGTGGGGTTTTTAGTGAGAGGCAAATAAACACCACTGTAAAGAAAACAAGTACACTGGATTAAAAAACTAAAGGAAAAATAAGCGTATTGCTGCAAAAAGAAACTAAAGAAAAAAAGAAAGCAAAAATATTTCTGTTACCTCATTTATCTTGTTTTCATAACTGTTGGAAGTCATAATTGTAATTGAACATAGATTTGAGTTAGCTGCTCACTCCTTAGAAGAACTACAAAAAGAAACCACAGATCTTAATATTATGTTCTCAGATCGTTAGTTTAGACAAGGAGGGGGTTCAAACTATATTCAGTTAATGAGCCACATACAACTGAATTTGATCTCTAGTGAGCCACACCAGTAAAACAATTTCACAATAAGATACGTTCCTTTTAATTTATTAGAGTACAACTAAACATTTAACATTTAATTACCTATCGATGTGCAACACTGATGAAGAACAGCCTATACTAGCTTACAGTATCTCTCTAAAAGCACAAAACCTTCTAATTCTGAGTGTTTTTAAACTGAACTAATGTATTATTTTACTCTTTATGACTAAAGATTTGTCAAGATACAGAAATACTTTCAATTCCAATATAATTTGGTGTATGGATTAAGCTGTAATGTAAAAATGGCATCACTTTACCAGGTCTAGAAATGCATTTTATTGAAAAATCACAAACATTAAAAATCTAAACATTTTTCTTGCTTCCAAAGCTATCCAGTAAGCTGGACTAACCATCATGGTCATTTGGCATCCAAAAAGACTAAGTTATATTTAAACACTCAGTTCAGTTCAGTTCATTTTTATTTCAAACATATACATTCACCAACATTTCATAAAATCTTTCCATGCAGTTGTTTGAAAAGTAGGCAGAAGTATATACTTATTTAGCCCTACCCCCTCAGGTTTACATCCTCATCATCTAAATTTGAACAACAAAAAACGTATACAATGCCTTCAACTTAGAACATAACATCACAAAAAAATATTTTCTCATGTTCAACTAAAACTATATTTAGATTTGCTAATTTGCAGAAGAAAATAAACATCAGTTTAACTTTTCTTCATTCTTATACTTATTTAAAATTTCTTTTTTGAGTTTTATTTTAAACTGGTTTATATCACTACTGACCTTTAGTTCTTCTTTTAATTCATTCCAGAATTTAACTCCCGCTATTGAAATAGACATCCTTTTCAATGTTGTTCTTACTCTTTGTAATTTTAAATTCCACTTCCCTCTAAAATTGTACCTCCCTTCTCTTTCTAAGAACCATTTACTTATTTCGATTGGGAGCATCCCTTTCCTTGCCTTATATATTATTTGCACTGTTTTAAACTTCACCAGATCCTGGAATTTTATAGCTTGCGTCTTAATAAAGAATGCGTTTGTGTGAGCCCTCCTGATTTATTAGTGTAATAGCCCTTTTCTGCATTATGATTATAGTCTGAATATTACTTTTATATGTATTTCCCCAAACCTCTACACAATAACTCATGTATGGTAATAGTAAAGCACAATATAACATATACAATGTTTTCCTATCCAGAAATTGTTTTACTTTCCCCAAGACAGCAATGCCCCGTGCTAACTTTCCCCTCACATAAGTGATGTGTGATTTCCAACAGGCCTTATGATCAATGATCACACCAAGAAATTTTATGGTATTAACCCTTTCTAGATATACATTATCAACACAAATTTCAATGTTAATGTTTTTCTTATAGTTTCCGAATAACATAAACTCACTCTAATTACTCTTAGGTAGTATGGGCTATATAGTTAGTTAATAACCATATTAATAAACATTTATGAAGTCCATCACATTAATTTCAAAGTCCTTGATTTTCCCCTGTGTGTTTTTAAAATTCAAATTATGAGTAATGACTCAAATCATTACATCACCTATCACTGTCAGATATTTCGGTGTCTTGTTAGGATAAAGCAAGCATGACGTGATAAATAAAATATGAGGTCCTTAAATTATAAAATAATAATAAAGTTTACAGTTAAATACAGAAACTGATTTTCAAAAAATTCAACGTCTTTTAACACCTACACTTATCAACAACAGAAATCCCCATGTGGTAACGAACCCATCGAGAGACCAAGCAGAACTCATATTTGTTAAAATCCGAAAAAACAGCGGATGGCAATAGACAACAAACTGAAAACGCGCGGTTTTCGCTCCGCCTGCAAAGATTTCGAGAACGGGCTCTCGCCTCCCGCTGAATTTACCACAACTCAAAACACCAGCTGTGCCTTTCGTTTCCAACAACACGAAAATACCATCTCAAATCAGCTTCCACGAGTTTACCGAGACCTATAAAGCGACCGTACACCCAGTTGCCGCTCTGAAGCAGCAGCAGATCGTAGCCATTGCTCGGTTAGAGCGCAGCTAGTACGCAGGATATGAATGGAGTCACTGCAAGCGGCTTGCTACATGCTAGCTAGTGTTTTCAAAGAGCTTTGCATGTATATTTCGCTTATTACTCACAACACGGAGTATTTCGTAGCCACACTGCTGACTTAAAACTCTAATTTAACAAAACGTTTAATTTTAAACCACTGTTTTGCCTCTATTTTCAGTCATTTTAACGCATCTGGGTTGACTTTCGTTAGCCTAGCTAGCTAACCAGCTAAGCCAACAAGCTATCAACAATATTGAGACGTACAGCTAGCTTGAGGCTTTGACATTCAAAACAAACCAGCGAGTGACACAATTTTAACACTCCTACTGCACAACGATGCCTCGATTTGACAAAGACAAGGCAGTATTGTCTGCTTTGAAGCGTAAACGCAATTGCGTAGCTAGCTATCTCTCCTTGTAAGCAAAATATGAGTTAATGTTGGAATACTCTTGGATGAGGGGGGTATGCTTGGGAATTCGGTGGAAAATGAGCATGTTCGCCGGTTCGTGCGGCAGCGTGGCGCTTCGATTGCGGTAGCTGTGCAGTTCGCGGCTCGCGTGCAGTTCGCGAATATTGCAGCTTTGTAACAGTTTTTTGGATTAATAGAGAAATTGCTACATTGTAACAAACTCACCCGAGACGATAGAGGTGCAGGCAGCGCGGGGTCTCCAGGACAGCCTCGCACGGGCTGCTGTACAGGACCCAACTACAAGGCAGGAAACAGGAGACTTCCGGTTTGCCTGATTGAAATCTTATCCTCCTGCGTATACCGTGGCAGAACTTTTCTTTCGACGTGCTTGGCAAAGTTTTTTCGTACATTTAAACACATTTCTCAGTAAATTTGTGGGGCTGTTTTTGTTCGTAAAGCTGAAGTCTGAAATTTAGGAAAAAGGACTGGAGATTTGCAGCTGATATCGCGCGAAAAGCTAACCCTTGATGTTTAAAAACGAAGTAAATAGCACATACCTGGAAACGTCTGGGCCTGATAAGGCACATCCCTGATACAGTTGCAGTGCACTACTAAAAATTACTAATTTGTGCATCCTTTAATATAAAATAACTGACGTTATGCACTACTTTTAACTACTAATTATTTGTGTCCTATAAAACTTCGTCTTGTAACTCCCTTATTCTAATGTTCCTCCATTTAGGCATTTGTTGGTAAGTCTAATTGGATTATAATTTCAAATAAAATACATTAAAATTACATTTTTGCTACAGGGGGATTACACCCTTAGTCACGGATTATGCTATAAAGTGTTTATCAGTCAAAGTAGCCCAGTACAGCTCACAAAGCAAGCAGAAATAGTGTACCAGTCTACACAGCAAATCTGATATGAATTATTTGTCTGATAATCAATATTCATATATTCATATAGGATACTGCAGTTATACTGAAAAGCGATTGGCCATATATGTTAACTTTCCAAACAATGTTTAGTGTTCTGCCAACACCTGCTGAATGTTACAAACATAATCAGGTTTGCTCACCTGGACAATGTGGTGACCCTGAAGTATGCTGTTCAGCATTATAATGTGCAAACGTTTCTATATGGTCCATATCAATAATATTGTTTGAGCACTGCTAAACAGAGCCAAAAATAATTTCAAAAACACTAAAAGACACAAATCATATGAGTAATCATGTCAGGAGAATTTGTCAGAAGCTGCTACAAATAAAATCACAACTATCACTATTTTTTAACACCCATTTTGCATGGAAATGAAGGAAAATAAAAGGAAATGAAGAGTTATTCCTGAGTATGTGGTCACTTCTTTTCAGATTGTATGCCCCTGGACTTGGAAAATAACCTCAACTCTGTTACAACTTGATGGCAGTTGCTGACTGATTACACTGAAAAGACATGCATGCAGTGCACTTGAATTTGTGGGGAACAGTGAACTGTTTTTATTTTTCCTTGTTTTACTTAATTACTCATTACCACCATTATAATTATGTTTCTTTTTATTCATGTATTTGTTTATTTTTCTAAATAAGCCTTGATTGTCTTGCTGTGTAGTAAAACTGTCAGGTGTGTGTGGGTGTGTGTGTGTGTTTGTGGGGGGAAGAGGGTGGTGTTGCTTTGTGTATGTTGAACTGTTTGATTGTTCTTTGTTAAAACTTTTTAAAAACATATTTAAGAAATCAGTGGTATATGCAAACCATGAGAAGTACCACGTGATATCACTTTAACACTTTACTGTGTTAATAAACATTAACATGTAATGTTACATGCAGTTCTAATGAACTGACTATCCATCCATCGATTTATTCTTAGGCTGATCACAAACCAAGAACCATTGTGCTGGATATTATAGCTTGTGGATGTAACTATTTGTGATTACATATGCATATTTTGTATTCATACTGTATGTTTGAGTTATAGTCAAAAGAGAAAATGAAGGAGGCTATTTAATACATTTTTAGGGTTGTGTTTTACGAATAGAAATTTACTGTTATGACACCACTTAACTTTACAGCAGTCTCTGTACAGCTGTGATGTGTTCTCCTTTACATTACTGGTGATTAGAAATACTAGACGTAGTTAGCTGGTTAGCTGGATAGACTATGGGATAATCCAGATCTAGATTTTCATACCAGCTCATACCAGACAATAAACAGATATTCCAGAACCACTATTGGTAAAAACAAACAAACAAACAAACAAAACCCAGAAGCAATAATGACTGTAAAAAGAAACACATCAAGTACAAAGAGTTCCATATCGGACACAAAAACTACAACATCCTACAAAAATAGACTCGAATCACAAAGACGCATAAAAGTTTAAATACAAAATTAGAATGACTTATTAGCAAAGTTAGAAAAAGGACAGCTCAGTTCACTGAAACAAAGTCAATAACTACACTAAAACCATACGAAGATTAAAATGTAACTTTTTTGTTTTAACTTTTAACGGTTACCAGATATGACTAGTATACTGGATAGCAAAAGAGTACTTGAATGCACCAGCAGCAGAAACAGTAGTGCGTCGGTGCTCCGGTGTCACGTGACAGGGGTGATGGTTACTTTGCGGCTGGTGATGTGACAAGGCAAGCCTGCAGCCACTAGCAGTGGTTAGCGAGTTTGTTGACTTTTACATTTATTCGTTCTCTCTCAGAAACAGACCGATTGCCTGAAAATGGATAACAGCGGAAAAGAAAAGGAAGCAAATGCTTTGATGGCCGAGGCTGAAAAGAAAATGAAATCGTCTCAGTCGTTTTTTGGAGCGTTGTTTGGGTGAGCCTGTCAGCTAGCTAACGTTAACGTTTGGCTAAAGGAGACAGCTATGCGGAAGGTTGGGAGCTGACCACAAGGGTTAAAAGCCAGGACAAAACGATTTTAAATAATTGTCGGTTGCTTTTATAAGTTGTAGTTAGTGTTATGTGGTTATTTTCAAGGCTGTCGTTTAGCATATCTAGCTTATCTCGGCTCGTCGTATATCTGGAAAGCGTTTAGTGTGAAAGATAGCTCGAAATAGTCGGTAGTTGCTCATTTTAGACTCTGCTTTAAGGCCGCTTTCATGCTAGAAATAGCTTCAGTTGAACCCAAAGCTGAATTGTTTAACAATTCAAGATAATTTCACTTAATTGTAAAGGCAGCGCTTCCCCTATAGCGCCGTCTGTTGGGCAATTTTCGGAAGGTCACTCAGTCCAAATCACGTGTCATTCACATTTGTTTACAGCAAAAGAAGAAAACGCACTTGTGATGTAGCGAATGTTCCTGTAAGACTAGCTCTCACTAACCTGGACAACCGGCTTTGCATATAACAACCTAAATGCAGGTTAATTTTTCAGGTTGGATTTTTTTTTTTTTTAAATTATTGTAGCAGGAGCTCACGTGCAAGGTTAAAGGCTACGTGTTATGTATGAGGCTGTACAATCCGCGAGAGGTTTGTGGCGAAAATTTAATTGTCAAGTTAGTTGTGTGTGGGTAATGGGACTGAAATCACAAGCAAAGACAACACTTTTATATTTGTACTTGTATACGGTTTTACAAACCTTTACTCACTATTAAATAGTAACTTAAAGTTTAAAGGATTGCACACTGAATGAAAAATCAGTGAGTGCCGGCTGGGAAAAGGACCGCTATAACTTGTTTCGACCAGTGACTTATAAAAAAAAAAAAAAAGGTAGCTCAAATATTTCGCATGCCAATCGTTGTTCCTCTTCTTCTATGTCATAGGCATTCAGTTGGTGCAATTGTACTATTTAAATTATAACATATCCCATATGCAATGGATGGGTGTCTTATTAAGAAAAAAAAACATGTTTTGTCACATAGTGGCTCCTCAAAGCTGGAAGAAGCCTGTGACATGTTGGTGAGGGCAGCTAACATGTACAAAATGGCCAAGAATTGGTGTGGTAAGATGATTGTCGCATTTCAACACAACAAATGTATTGAATGCCTCTTTCTTTTTTCAGTGATTTTAAAATGCAACAATTTATCTTCTTAATAGCTGCAGGAAATGCATTCTCCCAAGCTGCTCACCTTCACCTGCAGATGCAGAGCAAACATGATGCAGCAACCAACTTCATAGATGCTGGAAATGCCTTCAAAAAAGCAGATCCACAAGGTAAACTTTATACATCACTTTGGGGTATATAATATAGATTAAGTACACTTGTAAGTTTTACATATTTTCATATAAAAGCTTTCAGTAATAAAAGTGAAAGTGGTTTAAAATTGTTATTAAATATTTTATTTACTTTATTAAATCTTTAACTTCATACAAATGCTATAAACAGTCAAATTCCTGATTAGTGAGAGCATGCGTTGACCCTGTTTCAGGTACTCTTTGAGTACTTCAGTACTGTTGAGGTTTCTTTCCTTCTGCTCCACGTGTCCTTCCATAAACTGAGGTGTCTGATGAGTCATTTGATTATTATGATATTACTCATCGAGTTTAAGCTGCTTCACCTGACAAACCCTGCAGGACTGGCTGCAGATAAGGGAGTAATCATGTCAGGAGAATGATAATTTTGATAAATCCTAATTTGATTTAAGTATTTAATGAGCACCCATCTAGCTGCTGTTTATTTATCACATGACAGCTGCACATAAGCTCTGCATCAATAAAAGAAAAGCGGAAAAGAATTTGAGTAAAAAATTTTCTTTTTTTTTTTTTTTAATTAAAGTTGATTGTAATCTCATTATTTCATTTTAGCTGCTATGATTTAGAGATATTAAAAGAGTGCCATCATGTGGCATTAAAAACTTGATGTACGATACTTCATAGTTGTGAGTAGTGCAGTGAGTTTGTCTGTAAGCCTTTTAATGAGACTTAAATATCTGCATTCTAAAGTTTTCCTTGTGTTTTGATGCAAAGTTTTGTACTGCTGAAAACAAGGTATTATGAAAGTGCAGACATTAATTAATATTAATAATAATAATTCAGTGTCCTATCTAACAACCCACAGGGCAGTGGCTAAGAGTTTAATTAAAAAAGTTTTTTATTTTTAACTATTAATGCAGTTTCATTAACACAGTGTTGTATATTATTTCACTTTAAGTCTGAAAAATGTTACAAAAGCCATGAAATAAATATGGTCTAGTACACCCCATTCCCCCATTTAGACTCTCCCTGTTACTGCAGATTTTTCTCCATGTAAAACAAACGGCAGTGGATGGAGCAGCTACAAAGTTTGCTTTTCTTCATGTCACAGTTTGTTAATCAGGTGCTCTGATTAAGGACTCTTTCCAGACATTTTCCAGTAAAGGTTTTAATGTCGATTACTGGAACAGCGCTTCTGTTTTGGATACTAGAAACACATTTTCTTTGACTCCACCTGAGAGCTCATCATCTCTGTAATGATGCTGCCTCTTTCTTTTTCGCAGTGTGTGAACAGAGTCCGGCTCCACGTTAAACTGTGCTAGCATCAGTGCTGCTGTTGTGTTGTCAGTCTTTTTGTCATAAAACTGGGGACTGCGTAGGTTTAGTGTTAAATTTCATATTCACTCTGCCCCTAAATACATATGTATTGCAGGTCTGTTTTTAGTCGCAAATGTGGGTGAAACACTCGTGTTCACGTTTACATGGTGACGAATAGAGCTGTACATTAAATGAGGCGTTGAAATTGTTGAATTTGTACTAAGGATTTTTATTTATTTATTTTTTCAATCAAGTTATTCGAATTACCCAGTGAATCGTTTCGGTCCTGCATCATAGTACACATTTCATAGCCCATCTTGTTCCTGTGTGGGATTGTTGTCATTGGGTAGAATGAATTTGGGCAGAATCGGACAACTTCCTGATAGTATTGGGTGATGGATAAGGATCTGAAAAAAAAAAAAAAACCCTAAATGTTTTCTGTGGTACTCAACAAAGACCACTAAGGGCATCCTGATTGATCCTAGTAAAGGCCACAAACTAAAGCATATCGGTCTTGTAATGAACCTGTACATTATAGTTATTAATTGGGAATGTGAACAAATACACTGGAGAAGAGTCCAAATAAAAAATTTCATTTTACAGTGGGATCCTTCTATATTTACTCACACCTTGAACCTTTATCTAGCTTCTAATTTGTTGAATTTTGTTGTATTTTATTATGTAGTATATATTTTGGGGGTTTTTTTTTGCTAACATTGGTTCACTGAATAATTGTAAAATTTTTCTGAAAATAATTCTTTGAATATATTTCTCAACAGAGGCAATTAACTGCCTAAACCGAGCTATTGAGATTTACACGGATATGGTGAGTTTCTTTTCAGTTTCATTTCTAAAGAGCATCTTTAAGGAAATCAGATGCAAAACATAAAGGGTAGCTCATATTTCTCGCTTTCTCTCACTCTCTCTCTTTTTTTTTTTTTTTTTTTTTTTTTACTTTTTCCAAAAAAAATTATAATAAAAAAATCATATTTTAGGGGCGTTTCACCATTGCAGCCAAACACCATATCAGCATTGCTGAAATATATGAAACAGAGCTTGTGGACGTTGACAAGGTTGGGTTAAAAACTGTTTCTTCTTGCCTTTTATTTAAATCCTTATTACGTTTACTTTTTATTAATTGTCAAACAACAGTATAGTAAGCTCTGTTTACAATTCATGTATACGTTTGTGTAATTTCTTTTCCAGGCCATTGCTCATTATGAACAGGCAGCAGATTACTACAGAGGTGAAGAATCCACCAGGTAACTATTTTAAATAAGCACTGTTATCTTTTGCCTTTTAGGGAAGTAAAGAATGTAAATGTGTAAAGACACTATGCTGGCTGCTCATGTGCATCTGTACTAAAATTCCCTATTACTTTCATATAGCAAGTAGCTCATGCATCAGACTGCTCTAAATACTCTGTTTCAGACTTTAGTTTTTTTCCAATATTTGGCTCTGTGTGACGTCAACAAGAGCAAACATTTTTAATCTGGTCATATTTGACACACAGCTCCATCCACCCACCCGTTCGTCAAACTTTCCGTTCAGGAGTGGCAATCCATCAAAAGGAAGTTGGTCTAAAACTGCCCATTGTAGACGATTAAAAAAAGCACTAGTGCCCAGTATAAGATAATTAAGAATGAACTATGAATCATGTAAAGCTATTCTAATGGAGTCCAAGAATTAAAGTATGGAACTGCAAATGAGCACATGAGGTGCTATCTAAAATTTCTGATACATTAATATTATGTCTTGTTTTACAGCTGTAGCGTTACTTTTCAATTTAGGACCCTCGATTTCAGTTAATGTGTGGTCTGACATATTGCTGGATTTTTCCTTTTAAAGTTCAGCAAACAAGTGCCTTCTGAAAGTAGCAACCTACGCAGCTCAGCTGGAGCAGTACCAAAAAGCTATTGAGATCTACGAACAGGTGAGTTAATGCCACCCAGCAGCTTTTATTTCAACGTTTTATCCCTCCGGGAGCTTTAGTTGGAAAGTAAAGATAAATTGTGCTTTTTGATTTATTCATTTATTTTTAGGTTGGAACCCATGCAATGGACAGTACGCTCCTGAAATACAGTGCCAAGGATCACTTTTTCAAAGCTGCGCTTTGTCACTTTTGCGTAGACCATCTTAATGCAAAAGTAAGCCATTACATACAACTCTTATCTGCTGATAATATGCAGACACTGTAATACAAGCCTTTGATTTTAATAATCTCCCTGCCTTTTCCCAGCTTGCTGTGCAGAAGTATGAAGAAATGTTTCCCGCCTTTTCAGACTCGAGAGAGTGCAAGCTGTTGAAGGTAGGCTTTGATGTAATTTTGGGACTAAATCGCTCATCAAGACACATCCAGTAATCATGAAGACTTGGAGTGCCGTTTAACATAAGAGACTGTTTTCCATCTATTTCCACTATTGTGCTTGTTTTTGTTTTCCTGTTCTCTTTCTCTCTATTAAACTCGTGTTAATCACATGTGATTGACCTGGGTTTAATATACATGCTAATGTTGAAAACATAACTGGACTATAACCTTGAAATTGAATTGAAACCTATTTGGTTTGGTTAAATTCAGTTAAATCTTGTTTTTAGTCATCTGGGTTGAATAAGTAAAGTAAGCCCTGTCTGTGCTTGAAAAGTGTTTTCAAGTGGGTTGATTCTTTTTTTTTTTGTCTGTTTGTTTTTTGTTTGTTTTCCTTTTTCCCAACTTAGAAACTTCTAGATGCCTGGGAAGAGCAGAATGTGGATGCCTATACTGATGCAGTGAGTAAACAGTTGCTTTTTTAGCAAAAATGTAGACTTTACGTCTGTCTTGTTTTTTGTTTTTTGTAGTCTTTTCTGTTCATGATTTTGTGATCCAAACTGTTGAAATTGGATTGCATAATGAGAGTGGTTTATGCATTCATTGAAGCCATTTCCCCCCAAAAATCTACTGGAGTCCGGCAGTAATATTATAGCGATGGAAATGAGAATAGTAGGTCAGATTTTTCTGTATGTGTCCCATGACTGAAATATCGATTTGCATCAGTACCTTACAATATCACTACATAGTGATCAAATCAAGTGTTATTAGAACAGTCCTCTGACAGTAAATAGTTGCTGTTATGTATAGAATTGGAGGTGGAAAAATGAATTGAATCCATTTGCAGTAAGGCTGAAACTAGATGAATTGTGGAACAAGTGAAACGCTGTGAAAACTTTTCAGATGTCTGTATCTGAAAGATTGCTTTCTTAATCCAAACTTTTGAAGCCTCAACAGGTACATTTATGCAGTTGAAAAAAAATTACTTCATTTTAGTATTGTTTAATAGCAACTGGATTAAAAGTGTTAATACTTACTTTCTCAGGTGAAGGAATTTGACACCATTTCTCGGTTGGACCAGTGGCTCACCACCATGCTTCTCCGTATCAAGAAAACCATACAGGATGAGGAGAGTGACCTTCGCTGACTTGCCTCCTGTTATTCTTTAAGCCCTAAAAAAATGACTTGCATCCTTGTTTTTTTGCCTTGAGCCTCTCACTTCCATTTAGCAGCATTGTTAATTGTTTGACCATTAGCCCTTGTATTCACAGATACCATTTCTTTCCTGCAGTATTCTCTCAAATTCAATACAGTACTCCAAAACTGATGGTCCTTTTAGGTATGAACACTACCCTTCTGAGTGCAGGCTTCACACAGTATGTAAATTGTATATTATTATGAATCAGGTATTGGCCCAGAAATAGTTCAGCTGTTCATAATTGGGCTGCAATACCAAAAACTCATACCAGCACAATTGTATAATAAAGGTTTTATTTTTATCTTCATTTCAATGAGAACAAATGAGAGGACACAAACTCACTAACACTTCGAGCAACTATATATATCTATATATATTTCTAAAATGTGCTTTAGAATAAACTAACCAAAATGCCAATATTGATAAAGGCACTCAAATTTGCTTTGGTGATTTTGAATGCATATGTGTACTATTTTGACAAAGGAGAGCGCCTCTAATTAAACAGTGCTTGATCTCAGCTGCAGAGGCCAAGAGTGTCTGTCTGAGGTTTTTCCATTGAATATATACCCCCTCTGCCTTATGATGCAAATTTCTCAGGATTTGGACTTGATTTGATGAAGATTTATAAAACATGCTTTTATAAGCACAAGTAATTAATTTGCTAATTGTTGTCATCACTTCCATTAAAAGTGCTTTTATTCCATAAAAGGTGATAGATGCCCTTCACCTCTGTGAACATTTGCATGGTTTGGAATACATGAGAAATGTGAAACAGCTGTTTTCCATCTGTGTAGGAGTGTAAGTGTGTGTGTGTTTTGTTTTGTTTTCCTTTCTTAATCTTTGATTTGTGTTTTCTTGTCTTAAGTAACCAGGCTGAAAAAATAAACAGTTTTTAACGCCTGCAGAGATGCAATACATATTTGGGAAAAAAAAGAGCTTTACTGATCTGAACACTGTGCTCATGTACCCTGATGATTTTGTCAGTGAACAATTAGTCTTAAATAATTTGTGATGTTTCCTGTCAAACGTTTAAATAAACCTGTCTCAATAGCGCATCGTGGGCGTGATTTCCACCTTTGGGAAGGCTGCACCTGTGTGAAGTGGCATTTCTCGCTTTCTGTTGAAACGCGAAATAAGGTTTTGCGCTCCGGATTAGTTTTCGATACCCGAGGACACTTGGAAACTATTTTGAATTTTCCTCTTGCTTTACAGTAATCGGATTATTATTATTTTCTTCACTTTAGATGCAACTCATTTGTTATCGGTTTGACTTTTTAAAATGTTTTTTTTTATCTTCCGCTCAGGTGTAAAAAGTCAGTGCAAACCCTATCGAGAAAGTAAGAATAAAAAGAAGTCCACCTGATTTTGATTTGTTTGCGTCCTCCCCCCCAACCCCTCGAGACGTTTCTGTTATTTGTTTTTTGGCTTCTAATTAAACACCAGAGAACAAAGGTGTTCCCAGGTGTATCTCAGCAGGCTCCAGCTGCACGTGAATGGCCGTGCAAGCCCAAATTAATTCTTTCATGTACATTCTTCTTTCAAATACATATTTTGCGACATTAAAAATACTATATTGTGGAGGTAAGCATCAACGACACAGAGCTCTCAGTTCTCACTCCTTTATTCGTCTCCAACATAAACTGCGCATATCGCGCCACAAAACACAGGAACACACTTCCTATACACTGGGTGTGAGTGGAGACCTCTAGTGGTCCACCACACATGTCCCCCCCCCCCCCCCCCCCGAACACCCAGCAGAACTAGTCCAGGACCCGGGGCTTAAGCAAACGGCCGGAACGGCTGAACCGGGGGGGTGGGGAACTGACAGAGGGCAACCCAGCCCGGGAGCGAGGCTGGCACTGGCGGTCAGAAAAAGCTGCAGACGACTCGGACTCGGTTGATTTTGGGTCGCTCCTGGGGGAAAAAACAGAATCCATCAGCCCGGTGGCAGGTGGGCGGCCGCGGCGAGGGGCCTGGGCCGGGACCACCTGATCCTCCTGCATAACATGTGCAGGCTTAAGTCTGTCAACAGAGACAACCTCCTGCCGACCGCCAAAGTCCAAAATGAAATGTTTGTCGCCTGGTTTAAGAACCCTGTATGGCCCGTCATATGGTGGACGCAGCGGAGTCCTATGGGCATCGTGCCTGACGAAAACGACGAGTCCAACGAACTCGGAACAAAAGTGTCAGGCAGGCAGTGGTGCACAGGAACAGGAAATGAGTCTCTTGGGGGGCGAAAAGGCAACAAAGAGGTATCGAAACATGGGGGAGGGCTCTCAGGTAAGAATTCCCCGGGGACCCGGAGAGGCTGGCCGAGGACCAGTTCAGCCGGGAAACCCCGAGGTCTTCTTTAACCGCGCTACGCAATCCCAGCAAAACCCACGGAAGACGGTCGACCCAGTCGCCACTTGTTAAGGAAGCCCGGAGCGCGGCCTTAAGCGACTGGTGAAACCGTTCGCACATCCCATTAGCTTGCGGGTGGTATGCTGTGGTGCGGTGGACCTTGACCCCCAGGCCGTCAGCCATAGCAGACCAAAGCTCAGAAACAAACTGGGGGCCCCTGTCCGAGGTAATGTCAGCAGGGGGACCGAAACGTGAAACCCAGTTGACAAAAATGCCCTGGCCACCGTCACCGCTGCCGTGGACGCCAGGGGTACCGCCTCCGGCCACCTGGTCGTGCGGTCCACCACAGTCAAAAGGTGCGTGAAACCCTGTGACTGCGGCAAGGGACCAACCAGGTCCACATGAACGTGATCGAAACGCCTACCCGGGACACGGAAAGGTTCAAGGGGTGCCTGTGTGTGCCGGTGGATTTTCGAGCGTTGGCATGGGATACAAACCGCCGCCCATTCTTACACCGCCTTGCGAATGCCCGGCCAAACAAACCTGGCGCTGACCAGCTTGACCGAGGCCCGGACGCCGGGATGAGAGAGGGCATGCACCGAGTCAAAAACACGACGACGCCACGAAACGGGAACCACCGGGCGGGGGCGGCCGGTGGAAACGTCGCAAAGAAGGTGCGGACCACCGTCCCACACCGGGGTGTCCTCCAGCACGAGGCCCGTTTTTGTTGACCGAAGGGCAAGGACATCCGGGTCAGCACGTTGCTCGGCGGCCATGGCAGCGTAGTCGACGTCTTAAACACCAAAAAGACCAAGGAGATCATTGTAGATTTCCGGAGGAAGGGTCATAACAACCATCTGCCTCTCTTCATTGGCAGTGAGGCGGTGGAGAGGGTGAGTAGTTTTAAATTCTTGGGGGTAACTGTGACCGAGGACCTGTCCTGGGGCAACCATATCACCTCAGTTGCACGGAAGGCCCAACAGCGCCTCTACTACCTGAGGAGACTGCGGAGCGCACACATTCCCAGATCTCTGATGTTGAACTTCTACAACTGTGCCATCAGCAGTGTTCTGACGTATGGATTTCTAGTGTGGTTCCCCAGCTGCACCAAGGCCGATCAGCAAGCACTCCAGCGGGTGGTGAAAGAAGCTGGCAGAATTATTGGAACAAGTCTGCCAGAGATTAGTAATATCTTCCCCACTCGCTGTCTGAGGAGGGTGCATAGTATCCTGCGGGACCAACATCACCCTGCGCGCCACCTTTTCCACCTGCTGCCCTCAGGGAGAAGGTACAGGTCTATACAGGCCAGAACATCCAGATTGGCCAACAGCCTGTATCCACAGGCTGTGAGGCTTCTGAACTCTCTGCCCCCCTCTCACGGACAATAACCATATCCAACTCTTTAATAGCACTGAACTGGTCTGCATTGGTGCATCATATCTTTATTCTCTTTCCCCCTCCTGCCCCCCCCCCCTCTTTCTTAAATAGATAACTATCATATCTGACATCATATCTCACAGTACAATAATAATATTGTATGGGTTGCATTGTTGTACTTTGTCATGTTTCTCAGGTCTTTGTCTGAATTTCTTATGAACATTACTTGTCATGTTCTCATGTTGTTGCTAAGGATTGTCTTATTGCACTGGAGTCACACTGGGTTAAATATTTACACTTGGGTTTTAAGGGGTATTTATTATTTTCTTTATTATTGTATTTATGGGTTGTACGGAAGCTCCAAACGCAATTTCATTGTTCTCTGACAATGACAATAAATACTTATCTATCTATACACCGGAGAAACCAACACACGTGAGAGACAGTCAGCGACGTGATTGGACATACCAGCCACATGCTGAATGTCTGTGGTAAACTCTGAAACGGCCGCCAACTGGCGCTGCTGGCGTGCGCTCCATGGGTCAGAGACCTTGGACATCGCAAACGTCAAAGGTTTGTGGTCAACGTACGCAGTAAAGTTGCGACCCTCGAGGAAAAAACGATGTCGTGTCGCGAGGTGCAGGGCCAGCAACTCCCTGTCAAAAACACTGTACTTGCGTTCAGCATCCCGGAGCGTACGACTGAAAAAGGCGAGCGGTTGCCAGAGACCTGAAACCCACTGTTCCAACACCCCACCCACTGCCACGTCGGACACGTCGGTGGTCAACGCGATCTCTGCCGACGGAAGCGGGTGGGCCAGCAGGGCGGCGTCAGCCAGCGCAGACTTGGCTGCGGAAAACGCATGGACGCGTTCCGGCAGCCAGTCAACCGGATCTTTGGCCGTTTTACCTTTTAAGGCAGCATAGAGCGGCTGTAGCAGGTGGGCAGCTCTGGGGAGAAAGCGGTTGTAAAAATTTATCATCCCCAAGAACTCCTGCAACGCTTTAACCGACGTGGGACGCGGAAAAGCCGAAACGGCCTGCACTCTGTCGGGCAACGGAACCACACCTCCAGCGGAAATGCGGTGCAGGAGGAAATCCAGAACAGGCAACCCAAACTGGCACTTGGAAGGGTTGATGATCAGGCCGTGCGCTCCCAAACGCTGGAAAACCTGGCGCAGATGGGACTCGTGCTGGCTCGCTGAGCAGCTGGCCACCAATATATCGTCCAGATAAACAAAAACGAACGGCAGCCCACGCAAAACGGAGTCCATCAGCCGCTGAAAGGTCTGGGCGGCACCTTTCAGGCCAAACGGCATGCGCAAAAACTCGAACAAGCCGAAGGGGGTAATGACAGCGGTTTTAGGAACGTCTTCGGCGCGCACGGGAACTTGGTGATACCCCCGCACCAAGTCAATTTTAGAAAAAAATCGACGTTCCGGCGAGATTGGCAGAAAAATCCTGAATGTGGGGGATGGGGTAACGGTCATTCTCCGTGGCATTATTTAAACGGCGGAAATCTCCGCATGGCCGCCACCGACCGTCCGATTTGGGCACCATGTGAAGCGGAGAGGCCCATGCACTGTTCGAACGCTGTACAATGCCAAGGCGCTCCATGGCTGCAAACTCTTCCCGAGCGACGGACAGTTTCGCGGGGTCGAGGCGGCGCGCGCGCGCTAACACCGGGGGCCCGACCGTGGGAATATAATGCTCAACCCCATGCTTCATTACCGTGCTAGAGAAATTAGGGACAGACAGCGATGGAAACTCTAAAAGCAAACGCTGAAAAGCATCCCCGGAGGTCACTACATTAGCCCGAATCAGGGGCTCGGCGGCCCGAGTAAAACAGGGTAGCGAAGAAAACGAGAGAGCATCGATTAAACGTCTGTTAGCAACATCGACAAGCAGTCCATGAGCACACAGGAAATCAGCACCTAAAATAGGTACAGAGCTAGCGGCAACAACAAAGTTCCACTGGAAATCCCGGCCATGAAAACAAACAGTCACCAACCTTTCCCCAAACGTTTTGATGGGAGAGCCATTAGCTGCAATGAGCTGCGGCCCACAGTTCGCTGCTAGTCCGTCGGCAGCGGTAGGGGGAAGGAGGCTCTTCTGGGAGCCGGAGTCCACGAGAAAACGTCTCCCGGAGCGCGAGTCCTCTATGAAGAGCAGCCTTTCTGTATTGCCAGCGGTCGCGGCTGCTACGGCGCGCTGGCGGGTCCGTTTCCCTGGGCCGTGACAGCGCAAGGCGGCAGGCAGCGACGCGCTCTGTCGCCAAAACGCTGATGGTAGAAACAGATGCTCTTTCCGCGGTGCCGGCGTGTAGCAATCCCTGCCGTCAGCAAGGGGGCGGATGCTCCGGGGGAGGCAGGTGGAGGCGTGGAAGGTGCAGCCGGCGAGTCTGTAGCCAGGGCGTGAACGTCGAAAGTGCGGCTAGCCAGGAGAATGCGATCCGCTTCTTCAGCCAGGGAGCGATAATCCTTCGCAGGCAGAAGCGGGGAGTTTGCGAGGACAGCTCTCACGGCGGCCGGTAGTTGGCGGAGGAAGAGGTGGGCGAAGAGGAAACCACCGTCATCCGGCCCGAGCAACGATAGCATGTTCTCCATGAGCTCGAGCGCGGTACCGCCACCCAACCCTGACAGGTTGAGGAGCTTTTCGGCTCGTTCAGCGTCGGAGAGGGCATAGCGCCGAAGAAGCAGCTCCTTGAGGGCGGCGTATTTCCCTTGGGCGGGTGGGTCCCGGAGGAGCGTCATCGCGCGACGGGTGGCCAGCGGGTCGAGCGAGGCCACCACATGGTGATACTTCGTGTCGTCAGCCGAGATGCCGCGAAAGGCGAACTGAGCCTCCACGTGTACAAACCATGACGGGGGGTCATGGAGCCAAAAGTCCGGCAGTTTCAGCGCCACAGCGAACGTAGCTGCAACAGGAGGCGGAGGTCCGGCGGCCGCTGATGCATCCATAGCGGAGTCTGCGTTATCTGCGGCCCGTTGCATGCTCGAGTCAGGGGTCACCAATGTGGAGGTAAGCATCAACGACACAGAGCTCTCAGTTCTCACTCCTTCTTTATTCGTCTCCAACATAAACTGCGCATATCGCGCCACAAAACACAGGAACACACTTCCTATACACTGGGTGTGAGTGGAGCCCTCTAGTGGTCCACCACAATATATAGTATATTATATACAGTATTTTTAATACATTCAGACAGACATTGTTATATTAAGATCACATATACATGTATTTTAATGTACACATTTATATATATGTTCAGTCTCTTATACAAATATTTTTATTACAATCATGAGCCTAGTGGGGTTATGAAAACTATTTTTCATCATCTCCTGAAACTCTCATATCTTCGTCGCCTGGGGGAGCTAGGACGGCTCATCTGCATCCAGTGTTACTGTAGTAAAGTAGTCTTGATGCATGCTCAATCATCCAGGTAAGTAAATCTCCAAAAGTTGATTCTGTAAATCTCCAAAAGTTGATTCTGTTCATCTGGACATAGCGTCGTTGACGTCGAAACGTGGACTTTGACGACTGCTACCCACACTGCTGCTGTCTTGTACCCTTGTTGTCATTTTACAAACATGTATGGACTGGCCTTGACTGACTCCTGGTTTTATGGTCTTTTACTCTGAATTGTTTGATATATTTTAATCATGCTTTTTGTAAAGAACTGTACCCTAGGGTGTATTTGTTTCATTTATCTCTTTTACCGATTTGTTTTATGTTTTATTGTTTTAGTGGAGGTGCGGCCGCTTGTCATGGGGCTAGGCACGTAAGGTGGAATTCCCCTGGTTCATCCACCCACGGGTATTCTGCTGTTTCAGCTCCTGTGACTGAGAGACTGATTTATCTTCCTTGGGAGAGGAAATTCCCATGGTTCAGTGGTAAGACTGGTATAGGCATTGCCGAGTGGGTGGAAGAGGTGCAGGCCTGTTATAGGGTACGACATCTTTCACCAAGCCCTTTTCATCTATGATCATCTAGAATGCGAGCCCAGAGAAGAGATTAAATATCGGCTTCCAGAGGAGCAAGACGATCACGAAAAGATTTTTGACTGTTTTACAGGAACTGTATAGGTGTACTAAGTCATGCTTTTCTGCAGGAGGAGTTCTTTTCAAGACTACATCAAATTTAATTGTTCCGTATTTTGGGGATGAAATTTGATCTCGCTTGGAGACACCAATCACACTGTGGTGACTGGTGATGGCAGGAGTGGACAAAATGTAGTCCCCAAAGCTACACTTTGGGTGAGGGTTGTTGTTACTTGTGTGGGGAGGGACAAAGAAGCGCTCACGAAGAAAAACTGAGCAGGGGGAGAAGAGACAACCGGAAGAGTTTTGTTGGGCTGAGGCAGAATAAGGGTTCTGTTCACCTGACCTGTAAATTGTGGATTTCTTACTAAAGGCAAGGTTCATATTATTTATTTATTTTTTAATAATAACTTGATGCACTTGATTTCAAATAAAGATTGTTTTAAAAGCTAATGTTGCTCATAAATTCTTATCCTCTGAGCACCAGATCGGTTTAACAAAGGTGGTGGCAGCGTAACCTGTTTAATCCTCAGTCATCCAGGTCATAGTCGTTTTAGGCTTGAAAAGAATGTGAATGGACTTTTTGTTTGTTTGTTTTTTATAAAGATGTTTTACTGAAGAAGTCCAGTCGCCTTCTTTTCAGGCTCTTAAGAATAAATAAAAATCCAAGTTTCATTACAACGTCTCTAACACTGTGGAGGAGAAAAGGATGGATGATCTGAGAATCTTCCTTATTTTAAATTGGAAAGAAACCCCTGTCTTCAGTTCCAGTTTCTTCAGTGCATGTCTGAAATAAGAAAAAAAGAAATGTGATCTGCTTTTGTTTTTGTGGATTTGTTTGCTTAGCAACCTTCAGTATAGAGAGCTGAATGCTAAACGCTGTATGTTTTAAATAATATGAGCCTAAGGAGCCTATTGCAGCTGCCATAGGGTGAGAGGCAGGGTGCACCCTGGAGAGGTCACCAGGGTAACAAACATTTGCACTCACATTTACACCTATGGGCAATATAGAATAACAAATTAACCTAACCCCACTAATTGCATGTCTTTGGACTGTGGGAGGAAGCTGGAGTACCCAGAGCAATCTCACACAAACACAGGGGAGAACATACAAACTGCACACAGAAAGGCCCCGACCAGATGGTAGAGTCAAACTCAGGACATTCTTGCTGTGAGGCAACAGTGTTAACCACTGTGCCACCCTGAAATGAAAGATCATTCAATTAAATTTTATTTGCATAGCACCAAACACAACAGCAGTCTCCTCAAGGTGCTATATGAAGTATTATTTGTAAAGTAGAGACCCTACATTAATACAGAGAAAACCCCAACAATCAAACAACCCCTTTGATCAAGCACTTAGTTTTTTCTTTGGACTGTTACTAATGCTTAAATGCAAAGTGGTGCATAAATAGAGGGGAAAAGGGTAAGTGAACAAGAAACAGTGCATCAAGGGAAACCCCCAGCAGCCTAGACCTATTGCAGCAGAACTAAGGGAGGATTCAGGGTCACTTGATCCAGCCCTAACCTTATGCTTGATCAAAAAGGAAAGTTTCAAGCCTAATCTTAAAAGTAGAGAGGGTGTCTGCCTCCAAAATCCAAACTGGGAGCAGGTTCCTCATAAGACGGACCCAATCTACTTTTAAATACCCTAGGAACCACAAGTCTAAAGTCAGAGAGCTGTTGTTCCTAGAGTGTTTAAAAGTAGAATGGGAGGGAGAGCCTTCAGTTTCCAGGCCCCTCTTATATGGAACCAGCTTCCAGTTTGGATTCGGTAGAGAGACACTATCTACTTTTAAGATTAGGCTTAAAACTTTCCTTTTTGCTAAAGCATAAAGTTAGGGCTGGACCAGGTGACCCTGAACCCTCCCTTAGTTATGCTGCAATAGATGTAGACTGCTGGGGGATTCCCATGATGCACTGTGTATTTCCTTTTCAGTGGTTCTGGTTCTGCCGGAGGTTTCTTCCTGTTTAAAGGGAGTTTTCCTTCCCACTGTCACCAAAGTGCTTGCTCATAGGGAGTCATATGATTGTTGGGTTTTTTTCTCTGTATGTATTATTGTAGGGTCTACCTTACAATATAAAGCACCTTGAGGTGACTGTTGTTGTGATTTGGCGCTATATAAATAAAATTGAATTGAATTGAAATAATAATGAATTAAAACAGTCGAGCCCAGAAAGGAAGTTTCTAACTTTAGAGAGATTGTTCAAATGCAATTGGTGTGTAACCTTTTGTAACCTTAAGTTACCTTCATACACCAACAAATACCAATCATATTTAGGTTGTATGTTGAGTATGTCTATTTGTCACAGCTGAAGAAGGTTTTGCCCTCCTTCTGTTGAAAGTCTGGTTATTCCACTGGTTCCAAAAGTCTTTCGCAGCTAGGGCAAAAAGATATAATGATGACAAAATACACGGAGCTCATTAAATGAATCTAATAAGCAATGTCTCTCCATAAAATTGAAAAAGCAATAATAATGAAAAAAGAATTTAAACCACTTGATTTAACTATGCCCATATCACCTCAGTTCTTTGATTATCCACTGATCTGCCAGTGATAACACTAGGCATGTTTAATCCTCACCTGTAAAGCATGAAACTGATGAGAACACCATATTTTCATGATGACATCTCACTGGGTATTGTCTTGTCTACATAAGCTAGGTAGTTGATAGTCCTACTGAAAGCAGCCATGGAACACAACCCTCCATCTCACAACTATGTGGATTCCAACTACATGCCTTTAGAAAAAGGAAATAAGTGTAATTTTTGTAGGAAAACTATAACAAAGCCAAGGTTATGCACCATTTAGTGTAAATGAAACAATGAGCTCTTTTGCTTTAGATAATCCATTTTGTTGTAGACTTAAAGTTGGGAATCAGGACTTATACTTTTTAATTTCTTTAAATGTACCTTTAAAGAAATAAAGAATTTAAGTACTTTTTCCAAATAGTTGTGATACACTCTCTACTGACTTTGTGCTATTTTATTTATTTTTATCATGGTGCGCTGTGTGGTAGACAGGATGGAGGACCCAAATGCAGGACTCATAGATGGACAGAAACAGAGGGCTAAAATACACGGAGGGATAACAAGGGAATGGGACACAGAAGGAGAGCACACCTGAGAGTAATCAAACACAACAAGACCAGGGGAAATCCAACTAGACACACTGACATGAGACACAGACTACAAAGTAAAACAGGAAACATAACACATAGACACAGACTTGACAAGGGGATACAGCTGACAGGGGAGACAGAACTACCATGGAGACAAAAACCAGAATACTAAGAACACTAACACTGAAACCAAAAGACTAGGAATGATCAATACTGACAAACTCAAAGTTCAATAAATAACACAAACTCAAAACACTGGGTCAATGACCCAGGACCGTGACACTAGAGACATGACACCAGGAACACAGGGGAGGGACAAAAACAGAACAGAAACCAAGAAACTTGAAACTATAAATAACAACAAAGAAATCCCAGACTATTAATAATTGAAGATACAGAACACTGGGTCACCGACCCAGGACCGTGACAATTCTAAGTTGGTCTTTTAAACTTTTCTCATTCTAACTGATTGGGCAATGGAACACTGTATGATCGCTGACGTCTTGCATTATGTCTTCTGAAGGATCATTAATAGGGTCATTTACTTGCATAATTCCAATTCCTTACATACTATCTTTGGATGCGTAACCAACATGACAACAAGCTTCTATTCATATCCTGCAACTTTGTTCAAGTTGTCATCTGATAATGTTGCACAAGTCAGTGGTTCAGTAACAACGTTTTGTCTGTGCCTGTAGAGTGTAAAGCAGCTAATGCCTAAGTGTGTTGCAATTCCTTGCATTCCAAGAATTATTACATAAGACATCTGCTGTATCACAGTTGACCTTAATGTCCAGTCATGAGAAGTGGAAGCAGCAAGACAGATCTGGTCTGAGATGTGGTTCTTGTCTGGTTCCAAAAGTAGTGAATAAAAAAGTTCAGCCAACCATATAAGGATGTATGTAAGGATAATGTATTCACTGTCAAATGACAGTATAATAAGCTCTGTTTACAATTCATGTATATGTTTGTGTTTCTTTCTTTTCCAGGCCGTTGCTCATTATGCACAGGCAGCAGATAACTACAGAGGTGAAGAATCCACAAGGCAACTGTTTTAAATAAGCACTGTTATCTTTTGCTTTTAGGGAAGTTGTATGTAAATGTAAATGTGTAAAGACACTATGATTGCTGCTCATTTGCATGTGTAAAAATAATCCCTATTACATCTATATAGCAAGTAGCTCATGCATCAGACTGCTCTAAATACTCTGTTTCAGATTTTGGCTCTGTGTGACATCAACGAGAGCAAACATTTTTAATCTGGTCATATTTGGCACGCAGCTGCACCCACCAGCTCTTCCAACTTTCTGTTCAGGCGTGGCAATCCATCAAAAGGAAGTTGGCCTGAAACTGGTCATTGTTGACAATTAAATATGGGGAAGCACCAGTGCCCTGTATAAGGTAACCAAGAAGGAATTTGAACTGTGAATCGTGTAAAGTTACTCTAGTGGAGTCCAAGTCCAGTATAAATAAAGTATGGAACTGCAAATCAGAACTAAAGGGTCTTGATTTTTAGGTTGGAACTCATGCAATGGACAGTACGCTTCTGAATATGGAACTCTTATCTGCTGATAATATGCAGACACTGTAATACAATCCTTTAATTTTGATGATCATCCTGTCTCATGCCATTAAGACATTTAAAAACAAATACAAGAACTTTAAAAAAGATTCCTAAATTGTACAGGATGTACAGTGTACAGTGGAGTGAAATTACAATGGAGGTAATGTGCTCAGACTTTTTATGTGCCAGTAGCATTTTGCACAACCTGCAGATGCCTGATGGACGCATGGCTAACCCCACAGTAAAGCATGTTCCAGCCTAGATGTAACAAAGGCATAAATTAAGGTCTCAAATAGCTGCCTTGATAAAATAGGCTTTATTTTGGCTTACCGTCTCAAATAAAGAAAGCTAGATCTTACAACAGCTCTAACCTGGCTTTCAAGTTTAAGATCTGCTATCCATTTTAACTCCCAGATTAGTAATGATCAGTTAATGTCCTCCTTGCCATACTCCTTTTGTCATCTAGGGTCAAAAATGACCCCACCTCATTTGAGAGTGTTTTTAAAGTAAAATCTTAATCAATTCTGTGTTACACCTTAGTTTTACTTAAAACCAGCACAACCACAAAATTTCCCTTCATTTTGCAATTTAGGGCCACCAGACCTTGTTTCCATAAAAGTATACCCTATTTTTGAGTGAAAATAAAATGAGACAATAAAATATTAACATTTTTAGATTATTTTGACTATTTGACTAACCACAGAGTGCTATATGTTGAACTTTAATGAGAATAATCACACCTGCTGTCCTCTGGGGTCAAAACGGACCCAATCTGGTTTCATTGATACTTAAATGATATGCAGCGGATATTTCACCCACTTTTAATTAAAACTTAATTCAAACATTTTGACACTATTTCTTTATTCTATTTCAAATTTAAGTCTGATAAAACAGCAGTCTGGTAAAAAAGAAAAATCAAGTCATCAGTTATTGAGATTATAGTTAACAACCAGAGTCGGTTGCTTTGGCAGATTATCACAGACCGGTATGTCAAAGTTAATTTAGGAAGCTGTTTTAAAACCACTTCAAGTTTTTTACTGGCAGCAAATAATCACATCTGTTGTCCTCTGGAGTCAAAAATGACTCTATCTGGTTTGACTATTGATAAAGCATAAAGTATAAAATATCATCCATCTCTGTGTTTCAAGGTTTTATTCAACTTTATTCCAACTCACTACCTGACAATTTCTGTGTTTTGGCATGGTATGACACCAGGGCATGGGTCTTAGTGAAGGCAAACTTTCATAAGAACCAAGCCGTGTCCAAATTTGGCACAAGTGCAGGAGGAAGCTCAGGTTTATTCCTCTGTACTGGTCCCACCATGTACAGCTTTCTTTTCAGCAGTTCCAGGCCAAGGGCATATGAAGTAAACAAGTTGTCACAGGTGGTCATTTTCTTTTGGAGACCTTCTCTAATGATAAGGGCAACTTGCGTGCCCTGACTGCAGGCCAGCAATGTGCCATCATAGTCTAGCATGTTCCATGTACAGCTGGGCTTGGCATCACATACTGCCCGTATTTTTATCTCATAGTTCCCCGGTTTACTTGGAATGCCTGTAGTTGCATTCGATCCACCTTTCTTCATCTCTTATTGTCCCTCCTTGTTTGTCATTGAGTTGGCTGTAGAGCAGGTCATCTACTAATTGGATGGAGCCTACTTGAACATATTTCAGATTCTTCCTCCTCCTCATCATCATCAATTTCCTTCACTTTATACCTTTCTTCCACTTCTGCAGAGAAAGAAGTAGCATGTCGTCTAAATATTGGCTATATTTTCCTTATCTTCTAACCCTGGATCCTCCTCATCAGTTGATTCTTCCTCCTGATTATATTACAGGAAAATATATGCATTGTTCTTCTGGTCATTCCTTTTTGCACAACATGGTAAAAAAACAAATTAGCACGCAAGCCTCAAGTGCAATGTAGAGCACCTGCCTCCTCATTATACTGCCTGTTTTGTTGTTGTTATGACCACTGTTTGACCCCACACATCAATGATCCAAGATCAAAGATGTTTGAAAGCAGTATGGTGTGACAATATGACCCTTTGCACCATTTTGTACTGTCCTCAGAGGACAACAGGTGTTATTAGATTCAATTAAAAAACCCATAAACCAATAAAAATATGCAAAACTTATTCTAATCATGCATAGCATAGTATTGAATAACTTATTTTCAGACCATTTGATGAATAAAAAACACATTTTGATGGCAAAAGATTTCTTTGGGGGTCAAAAATTACCCCAGAACAACAGTGGGGTTAAACCGAAATATAGGATAAACTTTCTTAATCTTTCAATTCAGATCAGTATCATTCCAAATGTCTCTTACTATTTAAGATTTTTAAAGGACCAGTACAGTTTAATATCTCATATGTTTTACATGCCACCTTAGAGGCAATGATGCCTTAAGGCAAGTTCTGCTGCTCAGAAACACTAAAAATGTCATTATTGTAGTTCTATCACCACACAGAAGTAATGAATGTACCCAAGTCACAATAAAATTCATGCAAACAAATGCAACTTGTTTTCTTCACAGCTACCATGTTAGATTTACAGAATTTATATAATTTCTGATGATATGAAACACAAAAGACCTTGATGATGAGCAAAGCAGGCAACTACCAACAATATGATCCCCATACTCTGCCAGGATAAGCAATGCATCTTATACAACACCACACAGTGTGGGCACTAACAATATATTCTCTACATTTCATTTAGTTTCTTCATTTGTCAGAAAGCTGGACTCATACTCCTGCTGCTCTTTATTTACATTACACTGGGCATTGTGAAGAGGAAACTGCAGCACCAGGATAGTTATAGTTAAGTAAAACAAATCTAAGAACTAGCTAAAATGATTTTGTGAATCTGGAAAACTAGCTAAAAATAAAATATTCTTAGTTTTAGTACTTTTTTTTTTTTTTTTTTAGTTTGGATGCACACGTTTGCTGAAACTTTGGATGTCTAGAAGACTTTGAGTCAACTGATTTCACAATATTGAATTTTTTTCTTAAATCTCTCCTATGGGATGTGCTTTCCACATATTAATACTTTTTAAAAAAAAAACTTTTAACATTTTCAGACTAATTAATTCTAAATTGATCTGTACAGAAACATTTAAGTGATCAATCATCACATATCAAAATGGTTTATCAGAATTGGGTGTGCCGATTAGGGTAGTGGTGTGCCTCGCCTAGAATTATACGTTGCACAAACAAAGGCACAAAGACTGCTAAAACATTGCTGTGTAAGTAGTGAAGCCTGTAGTGAATCGGTTTTGTTAAATCGAATCAAACATTCTGGCCAATTCAGCATTATGGAGAAAAAATGTGTAGGCAGAGATGGTTTGTTATTAGGCCCTTGCCAGATACCATCCTGAAAAGCGCAGGCATGTTTTTTCTTCCAAAGCTGTTTCTCTGCATCAGTGGAAACCTGTTGCATAGCAGTGAGGGAGGGAGGTATGTCACTCTTCAAGGAGTTTTGTGTGTGTGTGTGTGTGTGTGTGTGTGTGTGTGTGTGTGTGTACGTGTCACCTCCTGCTCAGCTCCTGCTCGAGGAAGTACATCTGCCCTGTAGAAACTGGGTTAGGTTTGCTAGTGTGAGCTTGCCACACAGCAACAGCCTTTGGCAGAAGAACAGGATCTACCAGTGAAGCCACTTTGTAGTGGTGTTGATGCTGTTTTAACTTTAGCCAGTTTTCATCGTTCAGTGAGGGCAACCAACTCAGCAGTGTGCAAGACTTACATGAGAAGGCAGAGAACCAGATTTACTCCATACTGTGTGGAAACTGCATAGCTCACTGGATTCTGACCAGTCGCTGGATGTCAAGATGGTGAACAATCTACAATAATAACAAAATCAGGTTTAAAGGCAATAGGTGTCTCAGAGAGAACTGCGTGAGGGGAACATGCTTCATTTAGCACAGAAACACAATTATGCTACTTCCCTTCTCCAACAGCAGGCAACATTGTGGACTTTTGTTCTGAAAGAATAAGAGAAGTTGAATGGAGAACAAGACAGGTCAGATCAGAGTAATCAGCAATATCACATTAGGTTCTTCACAGCCCTCTTATCTGCAATGGCAGCTTGTATACAGTGAGGAAGTCCTGCTGCAACAGGATCTAGATTTGCTGAAAAATAGGTCAAAGATCGTTGTCAGTCTCCATGATGCTGTAACAAAACAGAAGACATACAACCACATTAACTGTCTGTGTGAAAGACCTGGTGGGGTCAGCCAGACCCAAGGTGGTTGCAGACTGCAGAGCAAGTTTTAAATGAATCAAAAAAAGCTTGCTCAGTTTCCCATGCACAACAGTGTGCAAAGTGGTGTTTCCAAAACAACATAGTTGGGGATAAATGTGAGAGAGTAGAAGCACATTCCTAGAAAAGACACTTGCTTCTTCGTTACAGGTTTTGCTATTTTATGAATCGTTTCAACACAATTGGGTGAAACGGAGTTGCCCTTAGCTGTGATCACATGACCCAAAAAGTTGATCTGTTGCTTAAGTCTAGAAAGACAGACTTTGTGTCTCATCTGTAACATCACAATGTCAACATCACATTGTTTTTTTTTTATTTGGGCTGCAGATTAAATTCTCAAAATACAACAAGAGAGTTGAAGTGATTTGTCACTCATCTGTTGCAGTGATTCTGAACTCAAATCATTGTAAAAGGTGGGAGCCTCACAGTAGCCGAGACACAGGCAAGTGTGTGTGTGTGTGTGTAACCTTTCCCCTTAAGATTAAGGTAAATGAATACTGCGTCCCAGAAAAAAGAACCAAAGAAAACCAGCAAACATCAGGAGGCAGCTGAGAAAAGATGGTGTAAGGATTTGGAACATTGGAAGCCGGACTGATCGTGGAACGATCAATCCTGCTTCCCTCAAAGACCCAAAAATGGGGGTAATAGTAGGGGGAAAAGGCAATTTAATGGCTATTGTTGTTGGTGAGGCCTATAATCACATTTTGGGATAATCAATGAGGTCTATATCATATTTACCTTGAGCCTGCAGTGTCTTAAGGACTTCTTGAAGGGCTGGAATAGCTGCAGCTTCCTCCTGTGATAGAACTAAAGGTGCTATTATTGATAGCGCTACCAACTGAACAGTTCTTTTTGTGTGCACAACAAGAGAGAAAATCCAGTTTGCTGCTCCCTGCATTTAGCACCAGCAGCCAGTAGCCACAGTAGGGTTAAATTCTCTGCAGGTAACGGTGTCTTGCTTGAGTCCTTTGGGTGCGGCAAATGAATAATGACTTTTAAACTTGTGGCACTAACCAAAGTCTAAAAACCAGAATGGGCTGTTCAGTAGCCACTGCCACCTGAGCCATTAACATTCGAGGGGTCAGCTGGAGGGTCTGCACTGTTGTCGCGTGTGGTTGACTATGGGAGAAAAACTTGTTGATGTGAAACCCCCGGTGGTAAATATGCTCTGGTTGTTACTGAGTTGCTACAACAATCCACCTATGCCACATGCTGTCCAACTCTTGTATGGTGGTAGAGGCTATAAAAGCTGCCTTCCAGGATTATCAATCACTGCTACGTAAACTGTTGTATGAAGGTGGAGGCTGAGCAGGTGTAGAAACTGTAGGGGCACAATCAAGGTTGTGACACACTGAGGACCTAAGGAAGGATAAAAAGAGGATTTCTCTGAGAAGATTTCTGTTTCTTCCTTATACACTAAACAAGTTTGGCCAGTTTCTACTCCCTTTTATTGTCACCAGTATGTGCAGTGCTTCAATGCTTTTTGCTTTTGACAGTGGGTTTACCCCGTCCTATAATGACGTCCAGACCAGATGTCAACATGGAGAAACAAATCTATTTTTATCTGAAATGTCTACAAAAATAAGTTGTTTTTGTGGGAGTTTAATTTGCCTTTGCAAATGGATCAAATAAATGATATAATAAACAAATGAATAAATGATAAAGATTTGAAGAAAAATACTATGGATGCTTTATCAGCATCCATAGTATAACCTTTATTAGTCCCACAAGTGGGAAATGTTTTGGTCACAGCAGAAAGATAAGATAACTCTTTATTGTCATTGCACAGTCATACATAGTACAATAGTTGTAGTGGAGATATCAAAGATAGGCACGGCTGTGGCACTGATTCAGTCTTTGAGCACTACGGTCACCCCGGTGTGTCGGCCAGAACACCACTTAAGGCCAAATTGTCACAGAGTATGAAAGAAGGAGGGAGCTTGAGGTTCCGTTTGAGGCACTTTATTGTCACCACTCAATTTCTGGGGCTGTAAACACAGCGGGTGTACATAAGTGTGTGTGTGTGTGGTTTCCTACAAAGGAAATAAACAAGGGAAATAACGATAATTAAAGAGAATAGACAAGTCAAATACTCAAATATAAACATAATACAACATAGTTAACATAATCACATATAAAGATCAGAAAAATATAATACACTTCAAACTGCTCACACTATGCAACTAAATAGCATTAGTTCGAGGTTAAGCAACCGTCAGTACACAGGAACTACTTCCGGTAGTTGTACAAACTAAAAGCGCCCCCCATTATAATCCGCTATAATGCTCTTATTGTGAAGGGGAAGCGGGACGCTATACTTCCGGTCAAACTACGTTCGCTATTTTATTAATCCACGTACCTAATTGTTCGCTACAAACTCCGCTACTTCAAAGTAAACAATCACAAGCATCACATACAACATACAGAGAAGGTCTGATAACACAGGAATGACATTATGGACATATGAGCGACCGTACATGCGTCAACAAAGCTAAACCGGGGTAAGCTAACAACATAAATTAGCATATGAAATGAGGGTGAACTCACGCGTTGCATGCGTGGCCTACCGCTCCAACTACGGACTACATTAGCTCCTAAATGGTAACATACTACAGTACTGACACAAACAAAGGCAAAATACAACACAGGTCACTACTTACTTGTCATTTACGCACACCTAACATTCCCCAGGAATCAGTGCATCCCCTCCGGACCAGCACTGCTCATCCGACATTAAACTGCCCACCTTACTAACCGGATGATGTCACTAGAAGGTGGGCTGGCCCAAACTGACAGAAGACTGGCTATTACATGAACTTATAAACACCAGTAAAACTATCCTATGAACTTTGGGGCCTTTTATACAATAGTACAATGAGATTGTAAAACTGTCCTACGTCAGCACTACATATAACACAACACGACACGATATGACACATCACAACGCAACACAAACAACACAACACAGTATATTAACTTAGTAAAAAAAAAGAAGAAGAAGAATAAGTGTATGTGTATTGCACACTGTTATTATTGCACATTCATTATTATTGCACCTTGTTATAAATATAAATATTATTATTGTTATTGTTTTAAACATTGTTACCTCCCCCCCAAAAAAGTCCAGGGAGGTAGCCAGTCAAGTCAAGTCAAAGTTTATTTATATAGCACATTTAAAAGACTACTGTACATCAAAGTGCTTTACAGTAAAACTGCATTGCGGGCAGAACAAAGAAATAATAGTACAATTATACTTAAAATTGCATTTATGTGGTGTAGTGCAGGCCGAATGAAAGTCAAACTAATTTGTTTCAAAAGCTAAGTTAAAAACAAAAGTACAAGTTAAGAGCAGTAAAAATTAAGAAAAACACTATAGAATAGGAAAAGATAAAATACAATAACATACTATACAAAATAGAAGAATTTGACACCATTTCTCAGTTGGCCCAGTGGCTCACCACCATCTCTGTATCAAGAAAACCATACAGAGGATGAGGAGAGTGACCTTCGCTGACTTGCCTATCCTGCTTATAAGCCCTAAACAAATAACTTGCATTCTTCTTTTTGCCTTGACCTCTCACTTCCATACTAGCAGCCTTCATAATTGTTTGACCATTACCCTTTGTATTCACAGATACCATTTCTTTCCTGCAGTATTCTCTCAAATTCTATCCGCTGAACACTACCTTTCTGAGTGCAGGCTTCACACAGTATGTAAGTTGTATATTATTATGAATCAGGTATTGTCCCAGAAATAGTTCAGTTATTCGTAATTGGGCTGTAATACCAATACCAAGAACAACCAAAACCAAAATGCCAATATTGATAAAGGCACTCAAATTTGCTTTGGTGATTTTGAATGCATATGTGTACTGTTTTGACAAAGGAGAGCACCTCTAATTAAACAGTGCTTGATCTCAGCTGCAGAGGCCAAGAGTGTCTGTCTGAGGTTTTTCCATTGAATATATACCCCCTCTGACTTATGATGCAAATTTCTCAGGATTTGGACTTGATTTGATGAAGATTTATAAAACATGCTTTTATAAGCACAAGTAATTAATTTGCTAATTGTTTTCATATCCATTAACAGCAATTTTAACAAAATTTCCATAAAAGAAGGTGATGGATGTCCTTCAACTCTGTGAACATTTGCATGGTTTCCATCCGTGTAGGAGTGTAAGAGTGTATGTTTTTTTCTTCTTAATGTTTGAGTTGTGTTTTTCTGTCTTAGGCTTAGGCTGAAAAGGAAAAACAAAACAACAACAAAAACAAACAAACAGTTTTTAACGCCTGCAGAGATGCAATATATTAAAGAAAAAAAGAGCTCTAGTGATCTGAACAATGTGCTCATGTATCCAGATGATTTTGTCAGTGAACAATTGGTCTTAAATTATTTGTGATGTTTCCGGTCAAACGTTTGAATAAACCTGTCTCGTGGGCGTGGTTTCAACATGTGGGAAGGGAACACTTGATCTCATACAGTCCTTCACCTGCATTAAGTGGGATTTCTCCCTCGCCTGCTGAACAGAAAACAGTATTGCAAAGCTAAATGATCAGGTTTTGCGCTCCTGCGGATTTGTTTGCGGTACCTGAGGACACTTGGAAACTAATTTGATTTTTTCCTCTTGCTTTACAGTAATCCGATCAGTAAGTATTTTCCGCAACTCATTTATCATTGGTTTCACTTTCTTTGTTTTTAAAGGGTTGTCTTCCGCTTAGGTGTAAAGTTTGCGCAGTTATATAACAATTGAACCAAATCGTGCATAAATGAAAATTAAAAATGTCAAACGTTCAAAGTTAGTCTTGTGCTTACGAAACAAAGGCGCTCGCGTGAAAGAAAAAGAGAGGAAGTCCTTTAAGGTATTTTTAATTGTTAGGTTTCCCCTCTCCTCAGCCATCGAGACGTTTCTCCTTTATTTCTCTGCTCGCCTTTAATTAAAAACCGGCGAGCAAACATGTTCGCAGGTGCATTTTTAGCAGATTCGGCTACAAGCTACTTTTTTCCATCTTTGTCAGTTGGATAACTCCTTAGAAATATATGTTTTAACAGTACACAATTGCACTGATATTATACGTGGATTGGAGAGGTGTTCTTAATTTAACTGCCGTTTAATTGGTTATCCAACTGTGTTGAATTACCTACACTGGTAAGTCGATTAGGAAGTAGAACTAAATAAGTACTTTAATAAAATAAATAAATGTGTGTGTATTTGTATTTATAGATAGATAGATTGATTCAGGGGGAAACAGCAGATGTGTTATATAATGTTCTGCCTTAACTAATTAAAAGCCGCTTTTCACCCTTCCTTGTAAAAGGTTTGAAAAAAATCCTACGAAATGTTTGCAAATTCAACTTTCCGCGTTGGATTCATCGGAACTAGGGAGGGACCTCACTCCCGCGCGCAGGATTAGCGAGGAAGAGCCATTCAGGCATCACTGGCAACACAGCACAATACTTGATTTTTGCGCTTTAAAACAGCGATGACCAGGCTGTTCAGTGCAGTCATAAATCCACAACGGTGGCAGTACACATTAAACGTTTACAGCTTTTCTATTGTCCACTAGTGATGTGCGGATCGATCCTGAAATATCGATTCCTCCGATACTAATCATTTATGTTCTAGAATCGATTCTCACATTAAAATATCGATATTTTAGTACTTTAGGGTAAATTTGTAGTTTATCATTAACAGGAACACAGTGGAAAGAAACCACATCATTCGGATTGTCTACATTCAAAGGAACTACTTCCTCTTCCGCCTTTCATACTTATGTGCGAAATACGCTGTATAAATGTCTCGCAGCCGCTGGCGTGCACTCACAACAATGGCTGAGCATAATTGGAGTCATGTGCGGACGTATTTTACCTCCACAAACAGCTGAGACGTGGTTTGCGATACATGTGGCAAAAAAGTGAGGTGTTGTGGCCATACATGCCAAAACTTGAGACCTCAGAATTAGGGAGATATTCAAAAGGGCGGTGGGGGTGGGGGGTGATAAATACATTTTACAGTGTTTATTTATCGGATAAAATACATTAAATGTCACCGTTATTATTGGCCGGTGTTCTGGGAATCCATCCTACCTGGAAAAACATCCTACCCAATGTACCCGGCCTGGAAACAGCGGGGGTGTCCAAATTCAGAGGCTGCTTCCACCTGAGGACCCGGCCTTCGCGGTGTAAAGAAAGCCGGGTAGTACGTCACTCCCTCGGTGGAGTGAAATGCTGCCGTGTGCTCCTTGCTATCTAAAATATAACCGGGCGCTGACTTAAACTCTCGACCGTCGCACACTTCTGTTTAATCAGTTTTCTGTTTGACGTTTATTCAGCTGTGTGAAAACCCCGGAGGAACCCACCCGATGGATTAATAAAATTTAATTTAATTTAATCTAATCACTTTAATCTCAGCCAAACCGATTTACCCACGAACAAATAAAACACTGAAAAAGCCAAACAATAACATTTTTAAGTTATCAAAGTGACTTATATATCATGTTTAACCCGAGTAGCGAAAGACCACGGGGGTTTGAAGACAACGTGTCGGTCGGCTCAGATATTTGAAGTTTACACAGCTACATTCTCACCTGAAAATATGTTAAAAGTTTTTTTGCGACCCAGAAAGAGAAATAAGAGTAATATTAAAACTAAGTAGCTGCCGTCATTGTTGGAAACTGGAATTGGCTGGGCCGCGCTATGAATTCTGCAATATGGTTTTTCAATTTTGTTGTCTGGGTGGAAAATCGGGAGAAATTCGGGAGAATGGTGGCTCCGGGAGATTTTTGGGAGGGGCACTGAAATTCGGGATTCTCCCGGAAAAATCGGGAGGGTTGGCATGTATGGTTGTGGCAACATCAATAACCTTGTCAAACACCTCAGAGTAAGTCATATCACAGAATATGAGGAGCGTATGTTGAGGTGAACTGAAGAGGAGGAGAGGGACAGGTGCTGCTAGGGCGAGACAGACGTCTCTCACTGAATCCTTTAGTGCTGCAGGCAGGCAAGGTGTTCAAATAGCGCACAACTTCAGGTTTTTTTTATTTCTATATGATGAACTCTGCATTATTAAGTGATAAGAACAAGTAATCTGATGTCCTGTAATCATTATGACGCTATAATTTGAGATACAATAAATAAAATAAGTTTTTGTACAAAGTATCGGATCAGTATCGTCGATACCACCCAGAATATTACTTGGTATCGGATCGGAAAGGAAATCAGTGGTATCGCACATCACTATTGTCCACGTTCACTGTCGCTACTTGAATCATTAACTCGGGGTTGACTTTCAGAGTAGCAAATCCGAGAGGGGGGGCGGTCACATTCAAATTCCAGCTGGGAAATGTAAATTCCAACTTATTCACGAATGCATAATTTGGGATAATCTGTTTACATTGAAGTGTTTTATCCAGCATTAAGAGTTCATTGTATTACAGAAACTGCATTAGATTACTAATGATCTTGTGGCCCCAGCCTCTAGCCTATCATACTTTTTGATAGCCCTATAGAAGTTAGGCCTATGGAAAAACAAACAAACATGGAGGTGACTGTTTTTGTGAATCTGTGCTGTATAAGTAACGGATTTTTAATTTTTTAAATACATCATGATGCTGTGATCTTTTACTCTAATAGGTAATAAGTTGCTGACAGAAGTGTAATTAGTAATTATGTCACTGAGCCTAACGATCCTGTCGTGTCACCTCAGCATTTAAAATATGTTATCAAGATTAGACCAGGACTCCATCATAGTCTTCTACTCTATTTCTAGCTTAACATTTTTGTGTTTTCTTCAAAATCTGCCTTTTAAAAAATTCAAATAAGCTGCCCTATATACATTTCTATTTTCAAAGAGTGAATGCATTTCTTTTGAGGTTGGGCCCTTTTCGATTTCTGATGTAATGTTGCTTTTTTTGCCCCCTGTTGACAGGTACTTCCCGTTTGTAACCTACTGAGCTGGTGTAACCTGGAATACAGCATATTGTCCAGTCCCCATGACAGATGACTCATATCTAGAATGGCACAAGTCGCAGCTTTGCTTACTTACCTCAAGTCAATGACGCGTATTCAGACATTCAATGTTATGGTTCTTTTCTTCTCTTTAATTTTAATCGTTTTCTACATGACTGTCCAGATGGAGACCACCCACAGTTTACAGAGTGTAAGAACACAATTTCCCCAACAGAAGGGCATTACTAGGCATGTTCATTTACACGTTTCAGCTGGCTTCAGACAGACCATTCCTGAAAGCAGAGCTTACTGGAACCGTTTACTGTACTCAGCCCTGATGAATCTGGACAAGGGAGGAAACCCATTCAATCGAAACTCTAACTGGTCTAACTGCAGGCTGACAAATCAAGAGTTTCTGCAAATCAACGTGCATGACTTCAGCTCCTACCCTGTCCAATTTCGGGATTTTCTGGAGGGGATGAACTGCAGGACTGCCCCAATTCTGATTGATCAGCCCAACAAATGTGCTTTCAGTAAAAGGAAGACGGAGAGCCACACCTTGTTGCTTTTTGCCATCAAGTCATCTCCCAGAAACTTTGAGCAGAGGCAGGCAGTGCGAGAGACGTGGGGCCGAGAGATGACGTATCCAAATGGACTCAAAGTGCGTATGGTGTTCCTTCTGGGGAGCTCCCCACCACAGGATCCTGACCTGACCCCACTGCTGTCATTTGAAGCAAAACTCTATGGGGATATCCTGCAGTGGGACTTCCATGAAACATTTCTAAACCTGACGCTCAAAATGAACATGTTGCTCGACTGGACATTGAAAAGCTGTCCTCATGTCTCCTTTGTCTTTAGTGGGGATGATGATGTATTTGTCAACACCCCAGCACTGGTCAGGTTCATCGAGTCTCTCGAGGCTTCTAAAGTATCTAGTTTGTATGCTGGTCATGTTATAAGTGTTGGAAGTCCCCTCAGGGACTCAAATAGCAAATACTACATCCCTATGAGCTTCTACAATGGCCCATACCCTCCTTATGCTGGTGGAGGTGGCTATCTTATCTCTGGAGCTTTGCTGGAATCCCTCTATTCACTTTTACACATCATTCCTTTCTTCCCCATTGATGATGCCTACGTTGGGATGTGTTTCATGGCTTTAGGGATTTCTCCTGAGGCACACCCAGGATTTCAGACATTTGATATCAGAGCAGAAGATCGTGAGGATCTCTGTGCATATAAAAACCTTATTCTGGTTCACCAGAGGTCCCCACAGGAGATAAAAAAGTTGTGGAAGGGGATTAACAGCTCCCTGATGGCTTGTTGAACTGGACTGGTTATGAAGATGGCAAATAGTGACTGCACTTGCATATTAAAGATTTGTTTCTCCACTAATGTACTATTCATGGTTTTGCAGAGTTGATTTTCTATAGAACATCTGGCCAGCAAAACAAAAATGTATTGTGAACAAAATTAAGTTGCCGTAAAGCAGCTTGATTTTGTTACCAGACTGGGTGTCATCATGGAAAGACATCTGATTGCCAATTCAGGCATTAAATCACATGCAGGTGAAACCGGCTTGTTTTTGATGACTCACAAACCTGCCATACAACTGAAATGAAATAAAAACAAGAATGAATGTTCCTCAGTTTATTTTCCACAAAACACCAATCACGAGCTAGGTAAGTGTACAGTTCTGGGATTTAGAACAGTGTGTAACATCACCACAGCATACCATCCCATCTAAAATTTGAGTGTGTATACTAAGAAGCATTTTAATAGTTCTTTGACATACGTTAAAGCGGTCACTTCAGTGATACACAATAAAACCTGTTAGACGTCACTGAACAGGAGTGTAAGAAGAGAAGAAGCACAAAGTCAAGTTCCATTTTTTTTTGCCCGCTGTTGTGTTTATATTGTGAGTAATGCATTCACACTGCAGCAGGTGATTCTACTGTACTTGCAGAACATTACAGAACCTGGAATTAATGTGAAATAAAGGTGTGAATTTAAATTTGAGAAGCTTTACTACTGATAGTAAATCTTATTAACTTAAGGCACCAAACCCAGAGACATGAAGAGCTTGGAGTTTTGTTTTGCAAGCACAATCTTTCTCCCCACTGTCATGCAGAAAGAAATGAAAAGTATCAAAACTACCTTTTATGAATACAGCTAAAACTTTTTAATGTTTGAGTTGTGTTTTTCTGTCTTAGGCTTAGGCTGAAAAGGAAAAACAAAACAACAACAAAAACAAACAAACAGTTTTTAACGCCTGCAGAGATGCAATATATTAAAGAAAAAAAGAGCTCTGATCTGAACAATGTGCTTGTAGCAGCCCTTGGCATCAAGAACGACAGAAGAGTCTCTAACGGGTGCAGCCATTTATTTCCTCACCACACACGGCTCATTCTCTGGACATTGAGCACCGTGAAAACTATAAAATAAGAAAAATTGATACCCGTACAGTACTTTTGAACTATAACAATGAGCAATAACAACAATGAGCTTAAGTTAATTCAGGCAAGTTCAAACAAGTAATTCTGAGATATACAGTCACATATTAAATAAAACAAAAGGGGTTACACAGTTCGGTTAAATAAAATATAACAACAGATCACCTCTCATCACATACCTCAGTCCGCTTGCCAAGGGTGCAAAACTCCGGTAAACACTTAAACACTTCGGCCCGTTTCTCATGGGGTGCTGCTAGCTTGCATGACACACATGTCTAGCTAAAAATATTACATGGATGTAAGTAACGTAAGTACAGAACAAAAAGGTTTTCAGATAGCTCACAATACAAACGCAGCAACATACCTTGCATTAGAAACACACTTATCATACTTATCAAAGTATTATCGTAACTTACATGGATTTTGTACAACTTATTCCTGCTGCGACAGACTGCTCCATACACATTACGGGGCATGCCTCTGAGCACATCTGTCCTTAGTGCGACTGCGCATACAGTTCCGACAACCCCCGCAAGGATGACTTCTGGTACAGATCAGCGGTTCATTACAGTGCTCATGTATCCAGATGATTTTGTCAGTGAACAATTGGTCTTAAATTATTTGTTTCCGGTCAAACGTTTGAATAAACCTGTCTCAATAGCGCATCGTGGGCGTGGTTTCAACGTGTGGGAAGGGAACACTTGATCTCATACAGTCCTGCACCTGCATTAAGTGGGATTTCTCCCTCGCCTGCTGAACAGAAACAGGATTGCAAAGCTAAATGATCAGGTTTTGCGCTCCTGCGGATTTGTTTGCGGTACCTGAGGACACTTGGAAACTAATTTGATTTTTTCCTCTTGCTTTACGATCAGTAAGTATTTTCCGCAACTCATTTATCATTGGTTTCACTTTTTTTTTTAAGGGGTTGTCTTCCGCTTAGGTGTAAAGTTTGCGCAGTTATATAACAATTGAACCAAATCGTGCATAAATGAAAATTAAAAATGTCAAACGTTCAAAGTTAGTCTTGTGCTTATGAAACAAAGATTCTCGCTTGAAAGATAAAGAGAGGAAGTCCTTTAAGGTATTTTTAATTGTTAGGTTTCCCCTCTCCTCAGCCATCGAGACGTTTTTCCTTTATTTCTCTGCTCGCCTCTAATTAAAAACCGGCGAGCAAACATGTTCGCAGGTGCATTTTAGCAGATTCGGCTACAAGCTACTTTTTTCCATCTTTGTCAGTTGGATAACTCCTTAGAAATATCTGTTTTAACAGTACACACTTGCACTGATATTATACGTGGATTGGAGAGGTGTTCTTAATTTAACTGCCGTTTAATTGGTTATCCGCCTGTTGAATTACCTACACTGGTAAGTCGATTAGGAAGTAGAACTAAATAAGTACTAGATAAAATAAATAAATAAATGTGTGTGTATTTGTATTTATAGATAGATTGATTCAGGGGGAAACAGCAGATGTGTTATAATGTTCTGCCTTAACTAATTAAAAGCCGCTTTTCACCCTTCCTTGTAAAAGGGTTGAAAAAAAATCCTACGAAATGTTTGCAAATTCAACTTTCCGCGTTGGATTCATCGGAACTCGGGAGGGACGTCACTCCCGCGCGCAGGATTAGCGAGCAACATTTTTGTGTTTTCTTCAAAATCTGCCTTTTAAAAAAATTCAAATAAGCTGCCCTATATACATTTCTATTTTTAAAGAGTGAATGCATTTCTTTTGAGGTTGGGCCCTTTTCAGTTTCTGATGTAATGTTGCTTTTTTTGCCCCCTGTTGACAGGTACTTCCCGTTTGTAACCTACTGAGCTGGTGTAACCTGGAATACAGCATATTGTCCAGTCCCCATGACAGATGACTCATATCTAGAATGGCACAAGTCGCAGCTTTGCTTACTTACCTCAAGTCAATGACGCGTATTCAGACATTCAATGTTATGGTTCTTTTCTTCTCTTTAATTTTAATCGTTTTCTACATGACTGTCCAGGTGGAGACCACCCACAGTTTACAGAGTGTAAGAACACAATTTCCCCAACAGAAGGGCATTACTAGGCATGTTCATTTACACGTTTCAGCTGGCTTCAGACAGACCATTCCTGAAAGCAGAGCTTACTGGAACCGTTTACTGTACTCAGCCCTGATGAATCTGGACAAGGGAGGAAACCCATTCAATCGAAACTCTAACTGGTCTAACTGCAGGCTGACAAATCAAGAGTTTCTGCAAATCAACGTGCATGGCTTCAGCTCCTACCCTGTCCGATTTCGGGATTTTCTGGAGGGGATGAACTGCAGGACTGCCCCAATTCTGATTGATCAGCCCAACAAATGTGCTTTCAGTAAAAGGAAGACGGAGAGCCACACCTTGTTGCTTTTTGCCATCAAGTCATCTCCCAGAAACTTTGAGCAGAGGCAGGCAGTGCGAGAGACGTGGGGCCGAGAGATGACGTATCCAAATGGACTCAAAGTGCGTATGGTGTTCCTTCTGGGGAGCTCCCCACCACAGGATCCTGACCTGACTCCACTGCTGTCATTTGAAGCAAAACTCTATGGGGATATCCTGCAGTGGGACTTCCATGAAACATTTCTAAACCTGACGCTCAAAATGAACATGTTGCTCGACTGGACATTGAAAAGCTGTCCTCATGTCTCCTTTGTCTTTAGTGGGGATGATGATGTATTTGTCAACACCCCAGCACTGGTCAGGTTCATCGAGTCTCTCGAGGCTTCTAAAGTATCTAGTTTGTATGCTGGTCATGTTATAAGTGTTGGAAGTCCCCTCAGGGACTCAAATAGCAAATACTACATCCCTATGAGCTTCTACAATGGCCCATACCCTCCTTATGCTGGTGGAGGTGGCTATCTTATCTCTGGAGCTTTGCTGGAATCCCTCTATTCACTTTTACACATCATTCCTTTCTTCCCCATTGATGATGCCTACGTTGGGATGTGTTTCATGGCTTTAGGGATTTCTCCTGAGGCACACCCAGGATTTCAGACATTTGATATCAGAGCAGAAGATCGTGAGGATCTCTGTGCATATAAAAACCTTATTCTGGTTCACCAGAGGTCCCCACAGGAGATAAAAAAGTTGTGGAAGGGGATTAACAGCTCCCTGATGGCTTGTTGAACTGGACTGGTTATGAAGATGGCAAATAGTGACTGCACTTGCATATTAAAGATTTGTTTCTCCACTAATGTACTATTCATGGTTTTGCAGAGTTGATTTTCTATAGAACATCTGGCCAGCAAAACAAAAATGTATTGTGAACAAAATTAAGTTGCCGTAAAGCAGCTTGATTTTGTTACCAGACTGGGTGTCATCATGGAAAGACATCTGATTGCCAATTCAGGCATTAAATCACATGCAGGTGAAATCGGCTTGTTTTTGATGACTCACAAACCTGCCATACAACTGAAATGAAATAAAAACAAGAATGAATGTTCCTCAGTTTATTTTCCACAAAACACCAATCACGAGCTAGGTAAGTGTACAGTTCTGGGATTTAGAACAGTGTGTAACATCACCACAGCATACCATCCCATCTAAAATTTGAGTGTGTATACTAAGAAGCATTTTAATAGTTCTTTGACATACGTTAAAGCGGTCACTTCAGTGATACACAATAAAACCTGTTAGACGTCACTGAACAGGAGTGTAAGAAGAGAAGAAGCACAAAGTCAAGTTCCATTTTTTTTTGCCCGCTGTTGTGTTTATATTGTGAGTAATGCATTCACACTGCAGCAGGTGATTCTACTGTACTTGCAGAACATTACAGAACCTGGAATTAATGTGAAATAAAGGTGTGAATTTAAATTTGAGAAGCTTTACTACTGATAGTAAATCTTATTAACTTAAGGCACCAAACCCAGAGACATGAAGAGCTTGGAGTTTTGTTTTGCAAGCACAATCTTTCTCCCCACTGTCATGCAGAAAGAAATGACAAGTATCAAAACTACCTTTTATGAATACAGCTAAAACTGTGCAACAGTCTATTTATCAACCAAACTTCAACTTGTTTTGCCCCGTAGCAAAAAAGTTATTTTTCATACAAGTCTAGTGGGTAGTGCTCTTTGTACTGCTGCACATGTCTCCACAGGGACTCTCTCTGCTTGTTCAGGCTGGGTATCATCTCGTGGTACACGTCGGTGAACAACAGATCAGGATTGGGTTTGAGCCGCCTTTCAGCCCTCTCAAACGCCTCCATCACCATCTTGCGCGATTGTTTTCGCCAGCTCCTCTCGTCATCTTCACTCCACCATCCGCGGGCTGTCATGTAATGTCTCAGCCTGGAAATGGGATGGTCCTGTTTGTCCCAATAGTTCACTTCATCCACCGAACGGTACGCCGAGCTGTCATCGCTGGTGCTGTGGTGGCCAATTCTGAAGAATCAACAAAATACACTTTTCTTAACATGACTTTTCATACTTTCGCTGTTTCAGGATGAGTACATCTTTGGTGTACAGCACTCTTCAATTACAACCCAAAAATGTACTTTTAAAATTCTACACCAAATCACAACAATTTTCATTATAGCAACATAAAATATTAAGCGTCTCTAACTATAAACCTTTAATAATATTTAGATGATCAAATATATTTTCACTTTACTGCCAATATCTAATGAGCCTTTTATGGCTTAGGGGTAAAACCCTTGCATTCTGGTAAAGGTGCATATCGATAATCTTAAAACAACAGCGAAATTAAAGAATGATCACAGCTAAAAGAAAGCCACCTGGCTTTTGTAAAGTGCCATATTTACTCGATGAACTGCACAGTTCAGAGTCTTCATTAGCAGCTGGCTTTAGTTTACACAAAGAAAATTGACTATTTTAACTACATAATCACATTTTTGTTAGATTCTGGCTTCAAACTTCTGACTCGGCTGTCAGTCTACAAGGTTAAAGTTGGTTTTGTAGTCCAGCAGAGGTTCGCTGCCTGCTCCAGCTATATTAGATGAAGGCAGTGTACAAACTGGTCTGTTAAGTATGTCTGTGGGCCACTCTGGCTCGTGCTGTTGTTGGTCTGTCCGCCAAAAGTGAGTGGCAGCTCTCTGAACAAAACATCTTGTTGATTCCCGGGGTATGAGGAGAATGGCCAGAGCACATGAACCTGTTCAAACTTTGAAGTAGATGAGCTTCAGCACCAAAGACTACACTGGGAGCCACTCCTGTCAGCCAAGAACAGGAAACTGTTTATTTTCCAGGTGGGAGTATCAGAATTTGAGATGAACATGAAAACCTCCATCCATCCTGCTTTATATGAACGTTTCAGGCTGGTGGTGGTGTTTTCGTGGTGTGGGGGAAATTTTCACTTAGTATTAACTGAGGACTGAATATTATTGCTTCCAGCAGGATAATTTGTTATGTCGCAAAGGTCAAATAACCTCAAACCGTTTTTTCAAACATGACTCAAACATCCCTCCACAATCACCAGATCTCAGTCCAACAGTGCACCGTTGGCATGTGGTGAAAAAGAAAATTCAAATCATGGAGGTGCAGCAGACAAATCTGCAGAAACTGCATGATGCCATCATGTCAATATGGAACAAAATCTCCAATCCATTACTAGGCAAGGTGTACCTAACCAAATTCTGTTGAGTGTATTTACTTATTTATTCAATGCTGTCCATTCAAGTGTTAAATTTCAGTAATAAAATGAAACATTTATAAAGAATGAAGAATATGTTAGTGATGAACTGTCAGCCTAAAAACTGTTCCACATGTCCTTTCAAACGCAGACAAATACAAAATCACTCCAACATTAACAAACCTGTAGGTCATTGCCTCAATGAGGAATGGCTGGTTCTCAGCCACAGCCCTGCGCCTCGCTTCCTTTGTAGCGTTGTACACAGCAAACACATCATTACCATCAACACGAATGGACAACATGCCATAACCAGGACCACGAGCAGCTGTTAAAGAAAAAGAACCAGAGATGTGTGGATAAGAGCAGCTGGAACATCAATCAGACAGCAGCAGAAAAGTGGCAGAAAAATCACATTCAGCCTTACCGATGCCATCACCTCTATACTGTTCGTTTGTAGGGGTAGAGATGGCGTAGCCATTGTTGCGGCAAAAAAATATCAGTGGGCACTCAAGGGTGGCAGAGAAGTTGAAGCCGGCGTGTGCATCCCCTTCGCTAGCTGCTCCTTCTCCAAAATAGCAAATGACAGCACGGTTTGTGTTCTCTCTCTTGACTGCATACGCAGTTCCAGCCGCTGAAAGAGACACAGAGCCACAAACATATTTACAGCTGTGTGTTTGTCTATCCTGCTTCAGGCAGCAGAGGTAAATACACAGGCGTGGAGCTCACCCTGAGGAATCTGTGTGGCCAGAGGAGATGAGATGGAGACAAAGTTCAGATCTTTGCAGCCATAGTGGACGGGCATCTGCCGGCCCTTTCCGAGGTCATCAGCATTGGCGTAACACTGAGCCATGAAGTGATCCAGAGGAAAGCCTCGGTACATCAGCACTCCTGTAATAGAAGATGTGTCGCACGATTTCTCACAAGACAAGAGAACCAGACCGACTGAAGGAGCAAACAGTGGGGATATTAAAATAAGGACTGGAGACTTGGGAACCCTTCTTTTGTTGTGGTCAGTTTTTTTGAATGTAAAACATATTTGTGTTTTACATTCAAATGTGTCCATTCTGATAATTTCAGCAATCTTCCCCTCAGAATTTGCTCACGTCTTCAGAAATTCAGGCAACAAGCACATTGCCACATACTCTGTCCCAAGCCACAATCTCTGTAATACTCAAAAAAGACAAGGATCCTCAAAAATGTGGATCCTATCGCCCCATTAGTCTGCTGAATGTGGATTATAAGATCCTCACAAAAGCTCTCGCACTTCGTATTGAGAAGGTAGTACCTTCTATTATACATGAGGACCAAACAGGCTTTATAGTGAACCGCCAGTCATATTTCAATATCAGACGGCTGTTAAATATCCTATATTCTGACCACTCTGTTGATCACCCCGAGATAATAGTCTCACTAGATGCCGAGAAGGCTTTTGACTGTGTGGATTGGCAATATTTGTTCTCAGTTTTGAACAAATTTGGCTTCGGTTCTAATTTTATTTCATGGATCAGGGCTCTGTACTCAGCGCCCCTGTCTTCAGTCCGCACCAATAACACTATTTCAGAATACTTTTCCTTACATAGAGGCACCCGACAGGGATGCCCCTTAAGCCCCCTGTTATTCAATCTGTCAATAGAGCCACTGGCGGCAGCGTTGAGAACGGACCCCAGAATAAGGGGGATCACTAGGGGAAACACTATTCATAAGTGCTCCTTGTATGCAGATGATCTCCTTCTGTATATTACAGACCCGGAGGCATCAATTCCTTTAGCTCTGAACCTCATTGGATCCTTTGGCCGCCTGTCTGGTTACAGATTGAACCTGGCTAAAAGCACACTGTTCCCTGTTAACAGTCTGGCGAAGGAGGCTGACTACTCAGCCTTTCAGTTTAGACTGGAACACTCCTCATTCACCTATTTGGTTATTCAAATCACAGATGCTTATCAGGATCTTTTTAAACAAAATTTTACCCCTTTATTAGAGAAAACAAAATTGGATTTGGCACGCTGGGCAGTATTACCTATCTCTCTTGCTGGGCGGGTCAACACAATTAAAATGGTAGTCTTGCCTCGATTCATGTACCTCTTCCAGATGATACCCCTTTTTCTTCCTAAAACCTTTTTCACCCAGTTAGACGGACTCATATCATCTTTTATTTGGGACAAAAAAGTTCCAAGAATCCGTAAATCCCTGTTACAGTGTTCTAAGTCGGAAGGCGGCCTGGTCCTACCGAACTTTATGTATTATTATTGGGCTGCCAACATTATGAAACTATCCACCTGGATGCGGGCTTTTAGGGAGGGCAGAGGGCTGCCCTGGTCCACTATGGAGCTAGACGGTAATCTCACCATATCCCCTGTTGCAATAATGTGTTCAGGTCTACCAGTCAGTCGCAATGTTAATTTTAAAAATCCTGTGATTAAGAACTCTCTCAATGTCTGGTTTCAGTGTCGACGACATTTCGGGCTGAGACGGTCACTTGTCTGCTCCCCTATTGCGTCAAATCATCTTTTTTTACCAGCTCAGAGCGATGCAGGGTTCAAGGTTTGTTACAGCAGAGGAATTATCTGCTTCTCTGATCTGTTTGTTAAAGGGTCATTTTTATCCTTTGAAACATTATGTAAAGATTTTGGAATCCCGAAGAACCACTTCTTTAGATACTTACAAGCGCGTAGCTTTGCAGTTAAGCACTTCACTTCTTATCCAAGTCTACCTAATGACTGTCCACTTGAGGACTGTCTGCAATTTCGATCTATGGCTAGAGGCCACATCTCTCAAATATATAGCACACTGCAGCATATAAAGGCAGACTCTGTGTCCAAAGCCAGAAATGCCTGGGAGCTGGACTTAAACCTCCAGATCCCAGACGACCTATGGGACCTTAGTGTTAGCAGGATCCATGAATCCTCAATCTGTATACGGCATTGCATAATACAGTTTAAAATTCTTCACCGGGCGTACCTAACCAAAGCTAAACTAGCCAAAATATACAGTACCTCCGATGATAGATGTCCAAGGTGCAAGCAATCACCCGCCACTATGAGCCATATGTTCTGGACCTGCTCTGATTTGAACCGGTTCTGGGAATTAGTTTTTAAAGCTTTTTCATATGTGTGTGGGAAAACAATTGATCCTAATCCGATGACAGCAGTCTTTGGTGTACTCCCAAACCAACTCGGGATGACTTCTTATCAAATGAATGCAGTGGCTTTCTCATCTCTCCTGGAACGCAGGCTAATTCTTCTTAAATGGAAGGATTCAGGTCCGCCAGTGTTTGTTCAGTGGGTGAGAGAGGTGATGAGGTGTTTGCAGATAGAGCATTTGAGATACAGTTTGAGAGGGTCTCAAAGTAAATACTACAAAACCTGGTCATCCTTTGTTGACTATGTAGAGAAGTTGTCATTTACTGAAGTATGATGTATTACTGCTTTCATCTATGTTTGGGTTTTTTTTCTCTTTCTTTCTTTAAAGCCACCTACTATCTGTAGCAAGCCAAAAAGAACTGCGCACAATGCAGCCCCCCCTTTTATTTATGTATTTATTTTATTTTATTTTTGTTTGTTTTGTTTTTTTTGGTGGGTTTTGTTTTTTGTTTTTTTCTGTTCGTTTGCTTGGTTTTTTTTGCCTTGTTCACGTGATAGTAATTTTTTTTTTCTTGTTTGTGCCCATAGATTACACATTTTCCTGCATCCAACTGGTTACGCCACGCAGTGGCGTAACCAGTTTTCACAATGGCAGTGTTTGTAATCGCAATTCGAGTTATATTCTTCTGTACTTTTGTCATATTGGAAAATTATAAATAAAGTTGTCAAAAAAAAAAAAAAAAGAATTTGCTCACGTCTGAATCCTTATATTGATGCTATGATTATTATTCCTTATACTGAAGTGATGATTGTTATTCTCTCACTGATAAATACAAAAATCACGGTGAATAGAACAGTCAGAAGAGGACAGGAGGAATGTGATTATTGTGCACCACATCCCTTTAGCTGAACTATCTAACATGCTTGGAATGATCTTTTTATAAGGTAGGCAAGAGTCTTATTACTTTGGTAAAACCTTAAACTATGAGAGGGAGCACTGCTGATGCCAGTTAGCCTACAGCTGGTATTACTGTGCGGCACTGAGGCAAATAGTTTTTGACTCACTGGATTTTATTAATTTTACTAATTTTTGGAAACCGGATGAACTCAGTTTGTAAGCAATAAATATTCTTGTTAAATTCTCATATAAACAAGTTTTTTTCTGTAGTAATCATTTGACCATACTGCAAAGTAATTTGTTCAGTTTCAAATGTTGTCCGGAAAACATTTGTGATAACAACAACAAAAGGAGATGTAGAAATGAACACTGAAGTGGTCAACTGTTTTGATTATAATTAAAATGTTCATATGAACAATGGCCCAAAAAAATAGAACTATATTAGTTGGGGGAAAAGCCCAAAGGAAACCACATTTCATTCTTACCAGCTTCTCTGTATTGCCCAAAAACCAGATCGTTTGGATCCAGAGCAGCAGCACTGCCGATGTGTGTCCCCTCCTCACCATAGTTAGTCATGTAGAAGGAGATCCGACCCTGTAACGGACAGGGCTGGACGGTTAATCAGACTGTAATCTCAAGTATGATTTTTTTTTTTTTTAAGCAATTACGAAAATAAAACAACTGGGAAAAAATAATTACTTTTGATTTAATTTTACCTGAAATCGTTGTGTTTTGCTGTTATAAATCAAGTGCACCTCTTTCTTTTACAGCTATTTGGTTTCCTCCCTTCATAAAAACTAAAACTCACTTGCTGTTTAGTTCAGCTCGAGCCAAAATGACTAAAAATTTGGATGGAATAAAACTCTAGTGGTTTAGTGAATATCTGCTTGTGTCACAGGATCACTCAAGAGCTCTCACTGGATTTCTTTCAGTAATCAGCAACAGTTGGCCTTTTAGTCAAAAACACTCCCTAGTCAGCGCCCAACTTCCCTATGAGATGGACCTGTGTCCTTGAGAACCCCTATCTAATTTTTATGCATTCATTTTTAATTTTTAATTATAATTAACATAAAAAAGCCCTGCAGCAGACTGGCGACCTGTCCAGGGTGTACCCTGCCTCTCGCCCTAAGACAGCAGATAAGTGGAGATGGATGGATGGATGGATGGATAAAGAAAATACCCTTTGAAACACCTATTTTTAAGTTCAAAAACTGCTGGTGTTGTGTTTTAAATAATCAGGTTGAGCCAGGAAATGCAGGAGGAAACATACCTGTCTTTGAGACTCATAAAGAATGCGGTCCATTGTGTTCAGCATCGTCATCTTCTGATAAAAGTTCAAAACTGTCTCTTTGGAGAGCTGCGTAGGAGAGAAACACATAATCGATTAATTAACATTGGCTCAACAGACTGCAGGGGTCTTAGGGGCACATTTGGGAACCAGGAGCACAGGTAGGCTGATTGTACCTGAGGGTCTTGGGAGGGGTTGATGATATTTCCCTGCCTGTCCATCACTCGGTACACTGGGATCCCAGAGATGACATTGGGCTGGATGAACTCGAGCTGATCCACAAACTCGGCCGAGGCTCCTGGAAACTGGGGCTTTTCCAGCGAAGAGTCAAAGGTCTGCTGCAGCTGAAGAACCTGAAAGGATTGAATACAAGCATTATTTGTTAACAATCTCATTGTGGCTGTGGCAAAGAAAGGCCCTAGGAAAAGCAAACACAGCATATCAGGTCACACAACTCGTGCAAATATCAAGCACGTGGTGTAGGGGTGATGATTTGAACTTGTTTTGCAGCCACACAATCGTGAACTCTTCTGTATCCCAAAGTATTCTAGAGTCAAATGTGAAGCAACCTCTGACAACCACTGGGTCCTACAACTGGATAATAAGCAGCAAATCTACAGCAGAACAATAAAAAATTCAAGGTGTTCCAATGGCCCAGTAAAGTCACAACCTTTAACCTGACTGAAATGCTGCGGTAGGTCCTTAAGAGACCTGTGCACAAACAACTTACCTGAATTTCTATTGTGTATATATATATTTTTTTTTATATTCGTGTTGCTTCATTTCATTTTTGCTCTTTTTCCCCCACAGGCTTGTCCACCAGGACTTTGAACTGCATTAATGAAATGCATAAAATTGAATTATAAATTAAGTTTGGTGACTGATTCTTAGTTTTATTATTTATTTTATTTTTCAAACGGCTAGTTTTTATTTTAGGTAACTTTTTTAACATCTAGTTTAAGTTTTTTTTTTTTTTCATATATTTTTATTGAATTTTTTTATAGTACAATACAAACAAATGTTGAACACCCTCACATTCACACACGCATCCATACATCAAACCTGCCTACATCACATTCAAATGTAGAAATGAGCATAGTTCTCACAGTAATACAAAAATACAATGGGTTAGGATAGACAAGATTTTCCCTTCCTTCCCTTCTTCTTTTCCTTCTTTTTCATAAATGTCCTTCACCTCCACTCCCTAAAATATCCATATATGGCTTCCACTTATTCACAAAGTCCCATTGTTTGCCCTTGGCAATATATGTTAGTCTTTCCAGGCCTAGAGAGACTGAAATTTCCTTCTTCCACAGTCCCATGGAGGGAGCATCCATACTCTTCCAACATAGCGCAATGGCTCTTCTGGCTTGAAGTAGTCCATAGTCCAGTAATTTAGTTTTTTTTTCCCGATTGCTTAAATTCCCTTGGATATATTCCAAGTACACAGAGTTTTCCTTTTAAAGGGATTTTTACCTTAAACACTTCGGACAGATATTTGATAACATCTTTCCAAAAGTCCTGGATTTTAGGGCACTCCCATAGACAATGAAGAAGAGTTCCTTTTTCAACTAAACATTTAGTACAGATGTTCGGAATATCATTGGACATATGATGAAGCTTGACAGGTATAGGTTCTCATGAGCCATTTATATTGCAGTAGTTTAAAGCGTGTGTTTATTGTTTGTTTTTGTGCTTTTAAGCAAGCCTGGTTCCAGTCATTTTCATCTATGTCCTCTTGGATCTCCCTTCTCCAAGCATCCAGTTTATCTGCTGTTGAGTCTTTGGAGGAAAGCATCAGTAAATTATAATATATAGAGAGAAAACCTTTCCCTTTTGTATTCTTAATGCATACCTCCTCTATTTTTGTCAATGGTGGAAGTTCAGCAATCCTTTGCAGTTTTGATGACAAATAGTTTTTCAATTGTAAATATTTAAAAAAGTGCTTTGGGGGTATTAAATATTTTTTACATAACTGATCAAATGTGAGCAGCATGCCGTCTGCATATAGGTCTTTAATTTTTTGAATGCCTTTATTTTTCCATATTTTAAATCCTCCATCACTTTTACCAGGCGTGAACTTTTCATTTCCGCAAATAGGGGTAAATTGCGAAAGCGATGGAGGATCTCCCACATATTTATGAGCTGCATGCCAAATTATAATTGTATTTTTCAAGAAAGGGTTCCTTGTATTTTTTCTTAATGTCTTAGTGTCTGAAGAATATAGAAAAGTGTGTAAGGGAAGATCTGGAACAGATTTTTGCTCAATGTCAACCCAGGCTGGAGGTGTTGTTGGGCAGAAATAATGGGTGGCTGATGTTAGTTGGGCAGCCATATAATACCATCTGAGGTTGGGGACTTGGAGACCTCCTCTTTCATAGGGCAAGTAAAGTAACTAGTTTAGTCTAGTTTAAGTTTTTAGTTTTGTTTTAGTTCATTATAATAACACTGGTTGAACCTTTAGAGATTTTAGAAAGCTTAATTTCAGAAAAATGAAGACAATACAATACAGTGGAACCCCGACTTACGAGTACCACATTTAACAAAAAATTCAAGTTATGAAGGCACTTAACGGCAATATTTCTACCCGTGTTACGGCAAAATGCAAATTTTCGACTTGCGAAAGACCCTTGGGAACGAATTCATTTCGTAAGTCTGGGTTCTTATAAATGAGGAAGTGATTAAGTATGTACTCCTTCCAGTGCAGTTCCATTGTTCCGCTGTAACAACAATTCCCAAATCTCTTTCCCATACAGATTTTAGAAACTCCACATGAGATTATTTTTAAAGAGTTACATCCAGATTTAAATGCTGGAGCGATCGAAGGAAATAAAATAGCAGTGAAGGACATACAGCAGCAACAGCAACTAAATAAAGTTGTTTTGAAAAAACGAGGACATCGGATATCCTCCTTCACGCCCCTTGGTTCGACCAATGGAAAAGAAGCTAGCTAAGCTTTAGCCGGCTGGCTAACTAGTCTGGTGTGAGAGTCAAAACAACAAAAATTAAAATTAGTATTTATTGCAACTCAAGTTGTTTAGTAAATGTCAAACATGTATTCACTAATTATGTGAGAGTTAGTCTGACTTTTCACGGATACACTGGAGAATCGGTATAGCATTTCAGCAAGGTTGTTAGCCAAGTTAGCGGCTCCGTAGCTAACCAGAATCTTTGTGCAAACTAGACCTAACCCCAAAACTTATTAAAAGATTGTTTATTTTTAACAGTATTTCTACTTGATTGAGTTAGACGATACTCTTTCGTGAGCCTTGCTGTATCCCGGGCTCTTAATGACAGCGTTATCTCCAGTCCAGCCTCCCATAATTTATTCATTGCTCAATCCAAACAGTGCATGAGAGTTTTCACTTACAGTTACCCTGAAGCCTCTGCGCTGAAGCAGTCGATATGCCTTCAGTCCTGCTGTGTGACGGACAGCGCGGAAACAGAGCCCATACATTTTGCTCATGCTGCTCACAGCTGCCATCTGCACACTCAGTAGTTGTTTGATTTAACCGCCGCCGTACACCAGGTAAGGAGAAGTTACACTGGTGGATATGCAAAAATCTGGCCAACGGAACTGCTAATAACCACCACTCGCTGTCCTTCCTGTTTTCATCCACAGTTTACAGGCCGAGAGTTGCAAACTGATTGCAACATTAAAGTCGGCTACAGTATCCTCCACATCCGCTCAGGCCTTCAAAATAAAACCCCAAAATGTGAAGCAAGAAATGCTACGTAGCATTTAATCTGTAGGTGTAGTTCTGCCGGAACTAACTACGCTCCTTCACCCTTTCCCCCCGCAGGTGAGGATTTAAAAGATGCACAGATAGTATAACGGGAAGAAATTAATTTGTCACTTTTTTACGTATTTCACAAGTTGAGGAAATGATTGATTGATTAAAGCTGTCGAGATTTAACACTCTTTTGTGTTAGAATAACAATAATAATAAATAAATGAAAAATGCGTGGGATTCCCAGGAAGGCAGAGTGTCAGTTTTATGAATAAAGCCCCCCCCTCATCGGGGGATTAACCTGATGAAAGTCCATTGTGTGATGCTGACCTGTTAATTAAAATACTGTCACTTTGCGTAACGACGTGCCCTGGTCGTTTTTCTATGGTCTTTTTGAGTGATTTTAACTTATCAAAATCAATATTGCCTATTTTAAGATTCAGACACACTAACGCAGTCACATTAACAAAATTTGACAGTTATTGCAATATGATATGTAATACATCTTACAGAAAGAAGTAAACGTAAAAGAAAAAAAATGCTTTGCGTCGGCATTTACGCATTTGTCTTTTGCACATACAGATCAGTTGTAACACACGTGAAACAGTTTGTAATAAAACAGCGCTCCTCTGGACGAACTCAACCTGAGATGTCAGGTATACCTGACGATAACTGGTATTAAAGAGACACGGGGCAACTATGCCACAGGAAAGAAAGAAAAAGAGAGAAGACACAGCCAGGGAGGAGAGAGCCGTAAGCAGTACGGAAGAACCGATGAATAAAGTCGGACAGCTGTTCTTAAATTCAGTCATAAAACAACGATTTCTACGTTCTTTCAACCCTACCAAATATTAAATCCTACTCTGCTGCCATCTTGTGGTCACATTGCGGTACTGCATTAATAGTAAAAGCAGCGTCAGTGGCAAAATAAAGAATATTGTTAGTTCCAGTTCCGATGATAAACCAAGTAATATCGCAGGTATAGCCGTTGACATATTAAAATAAAGTATTTTAACTACTTGTCAAAATCTAAAAATGTCTTCGTTTCAGTCAGTTCACAGCTAACTGATGACGTAAATACAGACGGCAGATAAACCAATTTTTGCAGCCACGAGTGTTTATCGCCATCCAGTGGTAATAGCGGAGACTGCAACATGGTGGTTGCAATTCAGACCATGCCAGTGAATGATCACCTGTGAAAATGAGTAAATAAACTGATGTAAATAAAATTCTGGTGGGTGGTTATGACCAATAACGGGAGAAAATAAAAGGTTGAACCCGTTGTGTTTAAATGCGGCTGCTGTCTGCCCTCTAGCGGTCATTGTGATTAACTACACTAATATACAGATGCTGCACTTCCGGTACTTTCAAAATACATTAACCATTTTAATGCAAAATAGGGCTTCAGATTGCATCAGGAAAACGTGAATTATGATGAAAAATATTATTTCTTCTTCGTTGTCATAGAAATATATTACAGATCCACATTTCTTGTGAATTAACTATTTATTAGAGCCAACATTTCTTTCTCATTCTGATGTCATCAGTAAGGAGCCTAAACTAGAGGGAAAACAGATGACGCCATCCGCCTGCGACAAACCTGCTTTCTCCACGATGGAGGTCTGCGGATCTCTGACTGTTTCTTTGAGAGAGTTTGGTTGTGAACAGAGCTTGCTGTCTCGAACTGATGGTTCTGCTTCTTTCGTCCAAGGTAACACTAATTTTAGAAATCATTTATCTGGGCGTTTATTTGCCTCTAAACTGGACGTAAAGGACGGAGAAAGGTTAGGGAAGTTAACCTGCCACTTCAGTTAGTGACATGAATTTCTTTACCCTTATACCCAAAATAATATAATAATGAGAATCAGGGGCGCATCTTTTATGCTGGCGTGGGTGGTATGGGGTGGCATGGGGTGGCATGGGGTGGCATGTGCCAGCTTACTTTTGCATATGACAATGTTGTTTATTAGAATAAGGTAGCATTAACTTTGAGCCTAGCCACAACTAATTAATACAATAAATATATTTATTGCATATTGTTAACCTCCCTCCAGGGGCGGATCTACTGTGCACATTTTGAATCAACAACATGGGCATTTCAGATTTCAACACAGGTGGTTTATTGTTGAACTTCTTATTAACCCTCTGAGGCTTCCAAATCACATGACCAATTTAATATGACATAGCAACAAAATGCATTCCCACTGAGTCTCCATTACATTTTTATTTGTGTTGAAAGTTCAAACTATATACCAAGAAAAGGTAAAAACTGGATTTTCTAATGACAGCCCGAAAAAACAAGCCACCACTTTCCTATTGGTGGAAAAATGTACCATGTTGACCAATCAAAAAATGATATGGCAAGGCAACGAGAGAGAGAGAGAGAGAGAGAGAGAGAGAGAGAGAGAGATCAACTGTGAGATGTGAGCAATTCCACAGTCATTGGATGTGAGAGGTTTGTGACATTTGGCGTGTTTGGAGTCTGTAGTTAATGTATAGTTAGTGTGTTGTGTAGTTCTTTGTTTTGTTTTTATGTGTCAAAATAAGGCCACGATCAGGGTCCATCATCAGCCACCAGGCCACAACCAGGCTCCATCAAGAGCTAGTGAAGCTACAGAAGACATTTCAAGTAACAAATCAAATGGAAAGTGGGACACTGGGGTATGATAGCAATATAGATCCTGACTGTATTTTTTTACCAAAATGTTAAAGGACTGTAATTATTATACAATGGAACAATTTAATAGGAACATAGAGCGAGGTAAGAATATAACGATGGTTCATTTTAATGGTAGAAGTCTATATGCAAACTTTAATTTATTAAAGTATATTTTACACAGTTTAATCAACCATTTGATGTAATAGCAAGATTATTACTCCAGAATGATTCAGAGATGAGCCCTGTGACAGACCAGAACCCCGTCCAGAGTGTACCCCGCCTCTCGCCCTATGGTAGCTGATAATGATAAGCGGAAATGGATGGATGGGTTGATTCAGTGTCGTGAAAAAAAAACATTGTGGTGCAAGAGGAAGAATAAATGTGAAATTTACACGATGAGACTTTGTGTCATTTAGAAGTATCACATCAGCTTTAGTTCTCTTATTAAAAGCTTGTTCTAAATAGGGTGTCTGCGCTTAAGTCCCCCCTTTAAAAAAATACATGTGATGTGAGCACATTTACTGGGTGTCGTACTGCTTTAAATGATTTGATGTTACTACTTTTCCCCTCCTAGAAGACATCATTAATTATCCAGTGTTATTTATTGAATAATGCTCCTTTTTGTTCTTGTCTGAAGGAGACACAAGTGTGATGGCTGGAGTGTACGGACCAGCTGAGGTCAAAGTCAACAAGGAGATCTATGACCGGGCGACCCTGGAGGTGTTGGTACAGCCCAAAGTAGGGCTGCCAAGTGAGTTTTTTTAGGGGTAAAAATTTTCATTATGCAGCATTGCTTCTTTTATTTTGGGGAAGCTAATGTGAAATAGACCTTTTGCATCCTGATATCTACAAGAATGTCTCTGAAGTTTCTGCTGTGGAAAAGTTGCTATGCCACAGCTGACCACAGGGTGGGGTACGTGAGCTTTCTGCCCACATTAATTTTTTTATACCGAGATTTGTTGGTTTTCTAGGTGTAAGGGAACGATCGCAAGAGCAGTGTGTGCGAGAAACCTGTGAGGCTTCTCTGCTCCTGACGCTCCATCCACGCTCCTCGCTCACTCTCATCCTTCAGGTCCTGCATGATGATGGTTCAGTATCCTTCTGTAAAACTCTGTGCTGCTGCAAGCTTTGAGGTTTATATCCAATCTGCAAGTAGGGCTCTAAAATTGAGATGTTTTCTGTGAGTGTTCTTCCTTACCTGTTCCTCAGCTGCTGTCTTGCTGTTTGAATGCTGCATGTATGGCTCTTATGGATGCAGGATTGCCTATGAGTTGCCTCTTCTGCGGAGTGACTTGTGCCATCAGCACAGATGGGCAAATCATCACAGACCCCACTGCAGCTCAGGAAAAGGTAAATTTAAGACTTTTAGAATGTTGGGTGACAAAAATCTTCCCAAAACACTCTGATGGTGGCTTTTGTCAAATTTCCTGAGAACTTTTCAAACAAATGACACAGAAAATATAGGTCTTTTCCATCCCACCATTGCTAAGTGCTTGTTCATAGGGCAGGGGTGTTAAACTCATTTTACGCTGTGGCTCAGATACATCCCACTTTGACATTAGGTGGACCATACCAGTGAAACTCTTTTCTATCAAGAAGTTCAATCCTTGAAATATCTTAATATAAGGAAAAGAAATGCAGTTTGAACAGTACGTTTCAGTTTTTCTACATAAAATGATAATAAAGAAAAGCTGTTGTAGTTACTGAAAGACTCTTCAATAGGATTCTTAAATAGAAATAAACTGTAAGGGCTTAAATTGTAACAAATAAATGTTTATAATTACACATTACTTAATTCAGTGTTTCCAACCGCTGTGCGTGGAAGATTATCTGGTTCCACCTGATTAGTACGATCGGCATGAGTAATGGGCAGAACCATTATATTCTCTTCCACTAGAGGGCAGTACAATCACCTGCTCTAATTAAATTGGTGACCAACTGCCAGTAATACAGAAGACGATGAAGAAGAAATTACATAATAGTCATGCTGTGAGATGGTGCAGCCCCTAATAGCAATACATAAATATTTGAAAAGAAAAAGTAGTCAGTCTGACCTGGGTCCTGGAGGAAATTCTGACCCAGATAAAGGCCCGAGCACGAGTAGTGCTCAGAAGAAAGCAAAAAAGGCATACTGGCAACAAACCAAGCCAATTCCTCTATACCTGGTGCGTGGGGAAAAATTATCAACATGCTTTTTGTGACATTTTTGTTAGGTTGTGTGCCGTGTGATTTTTTTTTTTTTTTTTCTAATCTGAAATAAGTGCGTGACTCCAAAAGGTTGGAAAAACTGACCTAATTACTTTGGTTTAGCTTGATTAGCCATGTTGTACGTCTTTATCGGTAAAGATAAAACTGTAAAACTTATGAACAGTCCATTTACACCTTCTTTCATATTTTCCAGTGCTGTCCAGTGGGGGCCACATCGGAGTCTTTCCTGGGCCAACTCTGGCCCCTGGCCCATATGTTTGACATCGCTGTCATGTAATTGTTGGGATGTTCTCCTGAATACTGCACTACTTGTGGCAACTGTGGAGGAAATTGTATAAATAAAAATAAATTGAATTCAGTTAAATGACAAAGAAAAACAAAACTAGAGAAAAATCAGTCAGGAACGATAAGGCAAGCACAGCGATCTATAGTCACCACCAGCTAAAGTATTCCCTTTTTTGGAATATCTTACTGTTGTCTGTCCAATGCATCTGTTGTCACTTCCATTTGTATCAGTGGTAATGGTTTTGCTTCCTAACGGGACAGATTGACATCGTCTTAATTTCCTTGCTGAATTTCATGGAGCGCCTGTGTCTTGTTTTCTCTCTCAAAAGGAAAGTCGAGCTTTGATGACTTTTGCGATCGACAGCGCAAAACGCAGCGTTTTGATGTCGTCGACCAAAGGATCGTTTTCAGTGCATGAGGTCAGTGGATTAATGACAGGAAAAAAAGTGTGCACCATTTCAAATAAACAAAACTGTGAATGCCAAGCCAGAAAAGACTTCTCTAAAGCGTGCTTCAAAGAGAAAAGACTGGGCATCCCCTGTAGAGGCTGTTTGTAGATGTTGCCAAACCAAGAATACATCCTAAAAACCATTTTGGAGTTTCTGCAGTCTTGATAACAATATCATGGAGTATTTTTTTTTTCTCCTGTTACCCGAAAGGACCATAGTTTCTGGAAATTTCAGGGGATTTATTTTATATTGCTATTGATCAATCATGTTGAGCAGCCTTTGGTTGCATGCAGCTATCTATATGGAGACTAAAAGAGGGACAGCATTTATCTAAATGCAAGCTATAAATCATCAGCTGATGTGGTTAGACAATTTGCATAAAACAGGAAGACTGGACTCAGATGAAACTGTCCCATGGGTTCCTGGATTCCCTTTAGATCAGCGGATGACAGAAATGATAATAAATGTTGCCTCTATAAGAAATCTACTCTTTTGCTTCTTTTTCCTGGAGACGATCCCATGGATCGAAACATGACCTCTTTAAGGAATTGAATGGAAAAATCAAATGGGATTCCCTTTTTTTTTGACTGAATAACAAGTATTATTCCAGAAACACTATAATATGGGGTTCACTCTGGCCCACCTACAGGGAACCAGTATGCTGACTGGATACTGACTGTAGGGATCATATTCTCCTTACTTTCCTGTCTGCTCTCTACTGTCCCATTGGAATAAAGACATAACACACTCCCATAACACACTCCCTACAACGTTGTTAAGTTTAGATTTGTGATTCTGCTTCATGTGTGACTTTTTGGAAAACGGTTATCTTATTTTTGCTTTCTCCCTGTCTGCCTCAGGTCTGATGTGACTTAAATCAGTTGTTGTTGCATTTCATATTTTGTCTGATCCTCAGTTGTTGTTTTTCTTCTCTCACAGCTGCAGCAGTGCATAGCAGTCAGTCAGAAAGCATCAGAGAAGATCTTCCAGTTCTACAGAGACTCTGTCAAGCGGCGATACTCCAAAAGCCTATGAGAAACACGGAGCTTTCTTTTGCCTAGTCTTTTTTATTTTTATTTTAACAATGCATGCAAACACTGATGTCGTAATAAAATATTTAGAAACCCCTGTGGGCTACAATTTCTTCAGTTCAGTTGTAGACAGCTGTGCTTCATGGTGGGAAGGCTTGTATGAGTACATTTGTCAGCGATCAGAAATGAAAGGAGGAAAGGTGAATGTCAAACAAGTGCATTTATTGGGATTTGCTGATTTTCTTTCACTTTAATATATACATTTAATACAAGGATGTGACCTGGGGAAAAGAAAAGCCCTGAATATTTTTTGTAGTAATAAATCCCATTTGCTGCAACCTTTGAACTTTACTGACTCACACGTTCAGTGTCCGCTTATTATCTGTACGAGTGACACAAAGCGAGACAAACCTGAGCGGAGCCTGTCGCACGACAGCCTCGTCGTTCGGAGCAATCCACATGAAATGCCTCCATATAAATCAATAATTGACGTAACTCAGCTGTAACAACAAAGTGTGATTTGTTTTTCTTCTATTAAAATGAAAGTACAGTGGAGACAGACGGTAGTTCAGGATTGTCAGTGTACAGCTGAATCACAGCGCATCGACAATGAGAGAGCTGACAAGGGCAAGACACGGACATACCAGAGGTTTGTCTACTAAAATCTGTTAAAAGTGATCTATTACCAGCTTTGAAACAACACTGGGATTGCAGCAAACATAGTATTTTATATGTACTTGAGCTGTGTGCTCTATAAAACTATTTATCTAAATAGAAAATGTCAGCTTTCACCTTAGTCATTCCTTTATATTTACTTGGATACCCCCCATTTACTATGTAGTTAAAGGCTCAGAGCTTATTCCAGTCAATCCAGTCAATTTTGCAACAATGTTGGTCCAATTAAAGGAAACAAAGTTTGCAGCAGGAAACCAACAAGCTCACCATGCAGGGTTTTCTTATGACCAAACCTGGGATGTTATTGAAACATGCATCACAATTTTTGCAACTTTTCTTGACCCATTTAAATAAAGCATTTGTGTGTTTTTGAACAGAAGTTTTCAGTAGACTTTTTTTTTAAAGTCAGTCATACTGCAAGAAGCAAGCTCCTGAAGATGTCAGTTCTATTTTTGGTGGAGAAAATAGCAGAATCTATATTTAAGGAGCATGGTGTGAACAGCCTGGCTGCTTCTAATAATGGAATAGCTGATAAAAGGATCATCCTCAGAGTTTCTTCTGTATTTTTGGCACTTTTTCCAGCTCTTTCCTCCGCTGTATATGTTATGATTTCTTAACCCTCTGTATATAGAGAGGATAACATTTAATGTCTATATCTTGAGTCCATTTTCTACCTCCGAGTTTTGCATTTAATTTTAAAAGTCGTGAACGTATTTTCTTATACCAGCAACTACACTCTGTGCGTTAGCTATTTAGTGTTTTGTGCATTTCAACATGAAGATAATGATTCAGTTGGTATAAACAAAGCAGAGGCAGTCCTTTCTGTCAGTAAACAGTGACTGAAGCAGTGTGAAACCAGGATGAGCTTATCGATGTTCACGTGCAGCATTTCCCTCGGGGTCCCTCCCGTCAGCAAGGAACTCTGGGCTCTCCAAAGGACTATTGCTTCTGGCTCATCGTATGTTTTAAAACATCATCACCAGCTTTCACCCCTCGAGTGACAGTGCTGGCTCAGGCCCTCCCACAGTGAAGTCCATCGGGATTTATCTGCTGCCACGTCCTTGCTGTGACCTCTCATAAATCTGCAGACTCCATCTAATCGTACACTGCCCTCCACTTAGCTCCTCCCAGGCAGACAATGACACATATCCCCACTGCTTCTTATTATTCATCCATTGTTTGTAATGCTGATATCTACAGTGCTGTGGAAAAATGTGAATTTCTGTTTTTCTTCTTTTCTTTTTTTTTACTTCAGTAATGCTTCACATATGATGACAACTACAGCACAGATTTAACAGAAGGTAACTTAAGTCTTCAAATCACTAAACAAGTAACAGACTGCTTTTTCAATGATTTTTCTTCATGTGCTCAGAACATCCTTTGAGCTGATTTTTCTTTTTATAATCCCAAAGCGATTATAAACGACACACCAGCTCCCAGCTTCTGTTTTCAGTGTCGCAGCTTTTCAGCTTGGTGTAGATGAAACGTGACTTCAGACAAGTCGACAGACAAACACTGTGATTATTTGACATTTAACGGTGATATGTTGGCATGTGTTGATCTTCATGAAATATGTGAGAGGTCAGTCTTTTGTATGCGAGTCCGTTTGAAAGAGTTACTTTTATGGTGGTTTTGCGGACAGGTAAGAAATCAACGCAGCGATGGCACAGATGTATGTTATGATTCCAAACACGATGGAGAGCACCGAGAGCCAGAGAGCCTGGCGAGACGCTGCGTTGGCCCCCTGAAAATCCCCCTGAGCCGATGCCTTGTTGGTCTGAGTAAAAGAGGAGACGAGACACTGAGATAAAGATTAGAGTGAAAAAAATAGGAGAGAACAGCATTTATCATCATTTGTCAATGTCCTCCCTGGCCTACACTTTCCTCTTCCACTCATTCCAATCTCACGCTAAGCCCATATTATGTTCCATCTCCAAATCACACCCAGCGATTGCAGCTCATTCATCATTTTCTCCTCCTTCCTTCCTTCCTTTCTCCCTCTAGTCCTTGCCTTTGACTCTGACCCCTGTTTTAGGCAGCACTCAACAATATTGGAAATCTATCACCTTGAGGTTTCTTGTTATGACTCTAATTAAACCTTAACGAAGGCCATTGATCTGATCAAAAGGCCTTTGCAGCATGCTGCCAGTTAGCTTTGCAAAAGTGTTAATGGGATTTCTTTCTCCCCTGCACTGCTGGAGGGATGAGTTTATAAAATAAGGGAGTCTAGAGATATTTGTGTAAGGGGTATTTTAATACTACCATAGGTAAATGTGGCTAATAAGTTCTTTTTTTCTAGCAATTCTGACTTTTGGGTGACCAGTCATCTGACTTCTGAATAATCAGATTTAATAATTTTATCCTGTTTTTTCTGTGGTGAGGGGCCAGAGGTGTTGGCCAGATGAGCGCATGGATAGGACGAGTACAAAGACAGCCTTGTACATTTACTTAAGCGCTTTCATAACGCACAGTACTTTATTTAAATATTTCCACATTAACATCAATCAATAAGAGCAAAATTAAAGTGATATGCACAACAATGAGTCAGAAATTATGATTGAGCATGTATGTGATTCTAAAAAGTGCCATTTAACATAATAAGCACATTTAATCCTGGAAATAGTCTTCGAAGGGAGGGTAGACCCCGGACAGATCGCCGGTCCTTTTTGATTCAATTTTTTTCTGTTTACATTTTGTATCTGTTAATTAAATTGTCATTAAATATGTGGTGTGCAGATGCTGAACACTTACAGGACAAAGTTGTGTATGAATAGTATAGTTTGCTTAGAACAGCACATTTGTAGTTATATTAACTTTAAGTTTATTCATTTTTTAATGTGGTATCCTGTTAGATTTCTGCTGGACTGGATATATCCCTGTTGAAAGGCAGACATTATACATATTATAGTATACATATGGTAGAAAGAGTGACTTTATTATTCAATAAATGTAGGCAAAACACAGTACATGCCCCTTAGCATGTTGTTTAAACCAGTGAGCTCCAACAAGCAGTTTTTATGCGCTGCAATGAAATATTTATGTAAATATTGATTTAAAGACAAAACCCCAGTACAGGAATACTATTATTTCTTCTTCTTAGTTTTGTCATGGCTCTATGTATTGCTTGATGCAAAGGTTGTAAATACATCTTGTCACAATACTGGCATATGCATGCCCATTAAATTAAGCAACACATAATGAAAAAGATACATAAGAACAGAGGTCAGTGGGTTTTTTTTTTTTCAAGCTTATGTCTTCAAGAAATCAATGTGAAGAAATCTGAGTTATGATACCAACAGAGACCATATTATAGACAACTGTGATTCGGATGTGATCTAAGTGTTTGTATCTAAAGTTCTCAGCTTTGTACTATTTCAGAAGTGTGATTCTGCAGGTGTAATCTCCTTGTCACAGCTCTCCTCCATAAATCCTTCACTTGCACAACACTAAAGAACTGGACTCGTTGATCGTCCATACATACTGCAGAGGGTAAAAATTCACCCTCAGCTGTGAATGATAGAGCCAAGTTGTATCTTGTCTGCTCAGGACTGAGGGTGTGTCTGTGTGTGTTTGTGTGTGTGTGTGTGTGTGTTTGTGTGTGTGTGTGTGTTCGTATACCTTCTGTGAAAGATAGAAGGCAGCGATGCCCAGGGGCCAGAAGCAGCAGAGCATGGAGAAAAAGGCCAGACCCAGGTAGTCCTGAGGGATCATCAGAGGGAAGTTGTTCTCACTGTCTGTATCACTAAAATCATCGATGGATGAGTCCTGGGATTCAAACAGAGTGCGTTTAGGTTGAGTTCAGGATAGAAAGCGATAACATACATTATAAAGAAATACTTTTAGGGTGATTTGTTTTTGTTTGGGCACATTTTCAGATATTTGTCTGTGAGATTTCAGCCTTCACAAAAATGCAGTAGGTATTACATTAATTTCATTTTCCTGCAAATGAAAATTACACAGAAACTTTTCAAATGTAAGGTACTGTGCAAGGACGGTGTGTAAAGTGAATAAAAAAAAAAACATTTTGACTCAAAGAAGTTTGTTTCAAAATGAGTCTCAATAAAATTTGTGGGTTAAGAGAAAAACTGAGACTTTGTTTCTAGAGAGGAATACATATTTCTGAAGATCCATTTCATGGATCAGTACTGCTGCAGCCTTGTCAACTTCCTTCAGTTTATTTCATCAAGGTGCCAGTGCACAGGTGCATAAGTAAAAAACAACCTTGCTTTTTTGTCATTTCTGTAATCTACCTCTTTGTGTCCATCTAACAAAGATACCTCTTGTTGTCTTAAACATACAAAGATGATCTACTCCAACATTAAGTGAAACACGCTGTTTCTCTTATATTCAAGTCATCCACAACAACTAAAAACTTTGCTAGTGTCTGAAAGATAATGTGATTGAATGGGGTTAGTCTGGATATGCACTAGCTCTGCTGACCGCGGGGCACTTTATGACTCATGCATCTTTTTTGAAACAGCTGCATATTGAGTCTGACTTGCTCTCTCACAATGACCCTGTCATACCACTTTGGTCATTTTACTTTGTGTAAGAAACAGTTGTACAATTCCAAAAAAGGCTTTTGTTATATTTTAGTAACTGTTCTGTAAACCAGCAGCAAACATAGACATAAAGTGTTTGTTTTTTTTACTAAACAAGATAATTAATTTAAAGCTTGGATCACAGGGCTATTTCTATTATGTCTGTTCTATTGGTCAAAAAAAATCTTTCTATAGTTGGGAAGTATTTTTATAGACATAAAATCCTTTTTGTGTTGATGAGAAGCAGGGAAATCAATTTAAGCAAAAGTCAGTTATAGCCTGTGCTCACATGTAAAATCAATCAGGATGGGACACTTATTTTTCCATAATGTTGACCATGGAGCAATGAGTGAGTTTCATGTGTCAGTTTAAGTTCTTTTATAAAAAAAAAAAAATTGAAGTGAAGCAAAGTAGAAGATGTTGTCTTGTGCAGATTTGAGGTCACTGCAAGGTTTTTTTCCCACAGGCCCAGGACTCTGCATCACTGCACTACTGCCAGCATTCAGAATGAGCTTAAAAAATATTTTACACAAGCTCTCCTTTTGTCCTTGGGGAACAAACTCTTACCTAAACTTTGTGGCAGCCAGCTGCTGTCGATTTTAACGGTGTGTAGTGCTACTGTGTATTTGTGTTTTTACTTGCATTCTTAATCAAAGTAATAATCATTAAACATCCCTTAGCATTTTAGTTCTAGTTATTTAAAAAGCTTTTACTTGACCTTGATGTGAGACTAAACAGTACAAACACTAACGTTATTTATTGGTGACATTTAGAGTATGTATTATTTTGTTGACTGCTGTTGGCATCTCGTAGCTAATTTATATTTTACTTCATGATGGGCTTTGCTCGGTGGTCCATGATATAGAACTGGCACTATGGTGTCATTACCTGTTATGCAGCAGGAGAGCAGCTTTATGTAATCTGGCTTTTTGACAGTAAGCATTCAATTGCTGCTTTGCTCGCATGTCTATTTTAAGTTCGTCTTTGGTTTCCAGAACCTGCACTGACAGTATGAGGCTCCATTGCTTTTTCTGTAGCATGTTTCATGAAAGAAGAGGATCTGGTTGAGCTGAGGATGAGAATGATTTGATAAAACTAATATGGGCATCTACATGCAAACTTTCAGGTTTGTTACTTTTGAAACTTAACAGACAAAAACAAAGGACTAATTGAGAAACGAATGCTTAATTTCAGACCTATCTAAATATTCCCGAATCCTCTGTTTGAACAATAGCAGGAAAATTTGTTGACCTGCTTTTATTTCCTGTACGGTTGCACAAGCTCTGTTGTCAGTACAAAAGAAGAAAGAGAAGACATTTTTAAGTGTCTTACATCCATTGATGGGAATAACGGCGTTACAAGTAACGGCGTTACTTTTTTCAGTAACGAGTAATCTAACTAATTACTATTTCTATCGTTATAACGCCGTTACCGTTACTAACAAGACAATGCGGTGCGGTCGCGTTACTATTTTTCAACAAACAGACGGTTGAAGCTGTCTTCAGCGTACCGCATTTTATATCAGTTCCACGGAAGTAGCTGTAAGTAATCTGGACGCTACAGCTTTAAGCAGCAGCTTTAAGCAGCTGTTTGACTGAAGAAGAATAAAGTAGTCGTGCTAAGTCAATCACATGACCACTTCAAGATGACAAAGCAACAAGGTGATATATACCAGTTTTTAAATTGTGCTGATAGGCCACGTAAAACCAGAGTCATGATAAACAATATATACGCGGCGTTTTTTCCTCAATAGTTTCGTCACGTTTACTGTCTAAGGACAGCGCAGCGAGCACTCTCTGCTTATGACAAAGAAAAACAAACAAACAAAAAAAACCTGCCCTTTCGTGTTGGTGGAAAAATGCACCATGCCGACCAATCAAAAATGATGTGGCAACATGACATTTTGTTGTTTAGGGAGAGGGGGAAGTTTTAGGAGTGAGGGCGAGCGAGAGAGAGAGAGAGTTTTGAGATGTGAGAGATTTGTGACGTTTAGCGTGTTTGGAGTGTGTAGTTAATGTGTCGTCTTGTGTAGTTAGTGTGTAGTGTTGTGGATAGTTTTGTGTTGTGTGTCAGAACAATGCTGAATGAAAACAGTAGGAGTGATACACCTGCAGGTATCAGGCTGTGATGTTCTCCTTTATAGTGGACAGAAATATTTGGAGTGGCACAAATAATTTGTGTGGCATCCTGTTGAATGCAGAACAGCTGATTGTTCTGTAAATAGTTTGAAATGGTTATAAAAACCGCTAAAAGGTAAATGGTTGCAAATAACTTTGTTGTTTGCAAAACTTGTGCATATGATTTTAAAATTGACAATTTATATTTGCATTTAAAGTTATGAAATATGATTCATTAAACATGTTTGTCGATGTTACAGTAAAAAAATATAACTTTTTCTACTCAGATTTTATGTTTTTTGTCTGATTTTAGATCAATTGTGTTAATACAGTATGTCAAAATGAAAACATAACTGTAAATTCAGACACGTGAGGTTGTGCTGAAAAGGATGATACCAAACAAGGCAAAGTAAATAGATTTTAAAGGTGAAATGTGGTTAAAAATGGCCTGGACCCCAGAGGGTTAAACGGGTTTTTTTTAAGTAACGCAATAGTTACTTTTCAAGTAATTAATTACTTTTAGAATCTTGTAACTCAGTTACTAACTCAGTCACTTTTTTGAAAAAGTAACAAGTAACTATAATTAATTACTTTTTCAAAGTAACTTGTCCAACACTGCTTACATCAGAGTCAGGGAGCAGGTCATCCTCATCGTCCATGCTGTAGGATGCACTGTGGAAGTCTTGCGTCTCAGCCAGCAGCTTCCTCTCCAGTGTTGAACCTGGCCGAATGTCCACAAACGTGGTCTCCAAGTAGTCTTTGTTGAGCAGGGCATCTGTATGGCCCCAAATGGGGGCTGCTGGGTAAAAGGACTCCAGTGTGCGTGGTAAGGAGCAAGGATCCAGTAGCTGCTGTTGCTGAAGCTCAGGGGGATGTCCACAATAGCCCCTCCATGTTAATGGAGGGTAGGCCCTGTCCTCCTCACACTTAACCAAGATTCCCTTGAACAGCCCACCTGGGGCCTGTCCAGTTCCAGGTCCCAGCCCCGGCCCTGGTCCCCAGTTGTTATTGGCACTTTCTCCCAGAAGAGGGTGCTCCAGCTCATCTAGATTCTCCATCCTTTCCTTTTTAATACCAGCCACCCAATAGGTGACCACATCAACAACCAAATGCAATCTACAAATCGGTCAATAGAGCTTCTCCCTGAAGAGTCCAATGGGCTTACAGTATGCAAAGGCAGCTGCTTTGCTGGCTTTAGTATTTCAGTGATAATCCATCTTTAATCCTATTCTTTAATTTTTCTCTTGTTATAGGGCTTGGCCCTGGGGCCAACAAAGCATGCCAGATTTATGTCAGAGTGAAACAAGCAGTGGTAGCTTTGTCCTGTGAAATGTTCAGCTGGAGTGACGTTGGATAATTCAAAAATGTCCTCTCTTCACATGTCATAAACAATTCTTTAAGGACTTGATGGTTCAGGCTTTGGCCTGTGTCTTCCATTTCACATGGCCGAGTCAGTTCGTATTTGCTAACGGTAGCTACTTTTGCTTTCACGCACTATGAAAATCTCGAATCTGACGATGAAAGATCTCGATTAGTCCTAGAAGGTGCAATGGAAATTCAGTGTGACTGTAGTGTGACTGAAAAACTCTTTCAGTAAAATATGACGCACTAATCTAAGCACACTGACTTGGCAGTGGTGTAAAAGCTTCAGATGTCAATCTTTCCTCAGTTACACAATGAAAGAGGGCAATTAGTTAGGAGTTGACAAGAATAACTTAAAAGTCTTTCCAGCTGTCATTACATACAGCAAAGTGTTTGTTCCTCTGCAAGAGTGTGAAAAAAGTGGACTCAAACTGCTTTCAAAAAGAAGCAGTGCCCCTTCAGATGACTAAACTGTCACACAGTGGGGCGTTCTGAAGCATGAATATACACAACCTCCGGCAGCAGTCAAACTAGTGGAGCAACAAACGGATTGGGGCCATATTTGAGGGCAGTTAATCTGTAAAAGCAATGAGGCTCCAAAAATAGAATCCTATGGAGCACATCCGCAGGTCAACAGGCCTGTGAACATGCCTGTTCCTTTGTTGTTGCTGCAGGAAGCGATAATGAAGAAATAAAAGTCCTCTAGTGTTGATTTATTGCTGCGGGTTGGCTACTTGGTATGGCAGCTCTCCACTGGGACATGCAATTTTAATGCTTAGCATCCACCTTAAGAGGGTTTCATTCAGGATAGATGAGGACGAGGAATCTCTCTATCCAGATCGCCAGTGAGGACGCTGATGTCTGTTAAGAGAAGAACAAGGTCACACAAAATATTTATACTCTCCACTTTTACTCATATTTAGTTTGCGAGGGTTGTGGGCTCAAGCTACTTAAACTCCTGATTCACATGCGCGCAGATAACTTCATACAGAAAAAAAGCTGCACTCTTATTATATATCAACCCTTTTTTTTACTCCAGTAAAAAAGAATCTCACTGTGAGACTGTGCGTCTTGATCGATTTACTTAATAAGCTCCCAGTAGAGCAGAGGATTAGCGTGATTTGAAAGGTTGCCTATGAAAATGAACCTTTCCCTTATGCACTTAGTCTCTTGGTTACATAGGGATTTTTCTATTGTGTATATATCTGTATTTTTATGAATTGTAGCAGGTATGGCTGAGGAAATGTTGTCTTTCTTATAGGATTTTTACTCTTACATGAACCAGAGTTTTATACCAGTTTCAGCCATAAATAAAATCTCAGTCCAAAAAGCTAAAAATTGTGAGTAAAATATGCTCCATTCTGGCCCATTGTGGAGCCTGAGCTGGTAACTTTCCAGTACTTTTCCAAAGATTTAGTCAATATTATAAATATGTAAACAACAGTTAGACACTTTCAACTGTTGTTGATGGAGGGGCACAGCTGCTGTCACTGTATTTATGTATTTTGATACAGCTACACAATGTAAAAATTGTAGCAGTGTGGATAATGATGTAACAAGCCTATGAGCTTGTTCAGGTAGACAACTCAAGCTGTGTTGCGTCATTCACACACAACATGTCCCAGTATGTTGGTCTATTTAAACTGCAAACTTTCCAGTATTCCTCTTTAACATGTCATTGCATGCTTTTGAAATCTCCACCCTCTCAACATCTATTTCCAGAGAAATGATTGTTTATTACTCCCCATTTTCTATCTGTGTCTTACATTCAGTTGCTATTACTGGGCGGAACCACCTTTGCCTTCAGAACCGTCTTAAATCTTCTTGGCATAAAGTCACAAGGTGCTGGAAATATTTTTTATTTTTTTTATTTTTATTTTTTGGAAATAATATCAGAGATTTTAGTCAGTATTGAGATGATAACATCAAACAGTTGCTGATTCAGATCTGTAAGCTGCACATCCATGAAGGGAATCTCCCTTTTTACCACATGCCAAACGTGCTTTATCGCAATGAGATCTGATAACTGGAGCCCCCAGGGAAGAGGCCATTTGAGTTCAGTGAGGTTATTGTCATGTTCAAGAAACCAGTGAGTTGGTTTGAGATGATGATATTTTGTGCTATGGGAATTTATCCTACTGGAAGCAGCCAGCAGAAGATGGGCACGTTGTAGGCATAAAGGGATGGACATGGTCAGCAACAACTCAGGTAGGTTGTGCAATTAAAACAACACTCAGTTGGTACTATGGGCACAAAATGGTCAAAGAAAATATCCCCCACACCATTACACCATCACCACCAGCCATGTGGCCATTCTCCTCTGACCCCTGGCATAAACAAGGTATTGTCACCCTGAGAACTGCTGCTCATTGGACATTTTCTTTTCTTTTTTTGGATCATTATCTGTAAACTGAGGAAGTTGTATGGGAAAATCACACTAGATTAGCAGTTTTGGAAACAACCAGACCAGCCATCTGAAACCAACAACCATGCCACATTCATGTCACTTGTTCTAATTCTCAGTTTGAACTTTGGCAATAACACTTGAACTCTTGAAAGTGATTACATGGTTAAATGCACTGAGCTGCTTCCATGTGACTGGCTGATTATATATTTGCATTAGCAAGCAGTTAATCAGGTTTAAATAACATATAATAACATATATTTTAAGTTACTGCTGACTATATTTTGTGGGAAATCACAAGCTCAGAGCTGTCACATTCCTTGGCTTAAGGTAAGCTTGTTTTTTTCCAAGAGAAATTGGATGAAATAGAAGCGATTTGGAAATTTTTCAACTGTTCACACATTTTAGCGACATTGGAGATCTTTATCCAGTGGCCTGCAATGCATGATCTGATATCCCTACATCATCATCAGTTAATATGTAATATGTAAACTGTTAGTTCAGTTATCTGAAATGAAGAAATTAAGCTCATGTAAAACTGACTTTGCATTTTCTAAAGTAAGAATATCTCAAATTAATCAATCAAAATTAAATGGTCAAGATTTGCTACTGTCAGGTGACAAGCAGGAAGCGATGAAAAAAAAAGTCTTTGTATTGTGTGTTAAGAGTCTTTTCATTCCCGGCAGAATAACAAAGTGTCATTTCAACAAACAACATAATATCTCATCAGTAAGTATTCATTCTGCACGGTATATTACTTCACAGGCTCAAGATCAATTCTGTGACTCACTGCACGCTTCACCGCACCACACAGGGGAAAAAATGGATTAATTGGGTGTCTTTGGGCTGGCGTATGCTGAGGGCTCCATTTTCTGCTTGCCTTATGGAGGCTGAGTGATTGTTCAACAGAGTGACGTCAGCAAAAGCTCTGTGCAAACTGCCTTCCTCTCCTAACACATACGCACACATCTGGACATATGGTGCATTTTGCACACACGCTCATGTAACACTAATATTTGTAGCACTTCACCAGCCTCCCCTCTCCTTTCTGCCCCCTCCCAATTGCTGCAGCTTCATTCCAGGAGAGATGCACTCAGCTTTATTACACCCTCTCCCATCCCTCCTCCACCTCTGCCCATCCACCATAAAAAGACTTCTGTCAGCTGTATTATAAGCCTGCCTCCTTTTCTGATTCTGCAACGCTCATAAAACATCCAGTCAGGTAGAAGGAAGGTTGCAAGGACGCTGCTGTATATCACCGGCACCACTTTTACAAGAGACCCTCTTCTCTCTCTCCCTATCTCTGTCCTTTTAGTCTGGTGTTTTGTCATACACATATACAAGCACGCATCTTCTCAGCTCCCTCCATATCCCTCTTCCTTTTCTTTGATCTGACTCTGTTCCTTTTTATAATCCAGCCAATACTTTTGGCAAAGCCACTGTACTAAACTTAAAACTTGTCTCTTTGAGTAGCATTTCCACTTACTACATGAAAAGACAGCTTGTTCTTAAGACATCGAAATATGCAACTAAAGTGAAATATTGCCTTAAACCCCTGTCGTGAAAGTAGAGAACTGTTGCTGCTGACTCTTACACAGATTTTCAGCGACTCTGCAGTCTTTTTGACACACACAGACTCGCTGTCTCTCAGCATACATTCACATTCTCACTGGAAGTAACGGCTGCAATATTTCATCCGATACAGATGAAGATGCAGATACAGTGAACACACTCACGGGAAAGAAATAGCATAGTGGCTGTAGGAAATTGGCGCTGTAAATGCTTGCAGACTGTAATAAAAAGGCATCCTGAAGAACAGCGATGTCAGGCTGATAAGGCCAGAGCAGGCTCTGAGATACGCCAAATGAAATTCTGAAAACGCAAGCGGTGGTTAAATGGCCCTATTGATTTCATTTCCAAACTCTTTTTCTCCCTTTTGCTCTTCCTTGATCTGTACAGAATGACTGAGGAGAGGAGAGGAAGCTGAACAGAAAAGATAAGCAAAAAACAGGCAGGATCGTCAAGAGCGTCGCACAGCACATGAAGCTCAAAGTAACACCATGTTCCTATGGAAACACATTCACCATGGAGTGGAGTGCTCACTGCAGGATAAATGAAGCAGAGGCTAATTTGCCATTTCAGTACTGTTCCTCTGCTTGGCTTGATAATAACTGGATGGGATAATTCCAGCATTACTGTGCCTTCCAGTAAAAATGTAACTGTCATTTCAGAGTGCAAAAGATAGATAATTTCCACAGAATCACTCTGTAATAACAAATGAGTGCAGTCATGCCAGACACTGGGAATACTTAAACCCCCTGCGCAGAATGTGTGTATGACAGTGTGAGCTCATTAATCGGTCCATGGCATGTCCTGCTCTAACACACACACGGACACACACAGTCATTTAGTTTGCCTCACAATACATGCATTCACAAACACACTTTGCAGTCCGTTGCAGCCTTGCATCACCTTGCCCTTTTAGACACACAAAAACAAACCCTTTGAAGCAATCCATGCCAACCAGCCCACATGTTCATGTACACAGCTGCACCATAGTCAGATTGTCTCTTTTCACACACATACACGCACTGCTCGCACAGCTGGTGCTCATGTGCAGTGAGGCCCAAGAAATGAGAAGTTACCCATCTGTACTACATTGCACATTGCTCCAGCATCTCTGCGGAATATGTAGTATGTTGTAGTCAGTCATCTGCAATATGAATCTGAACGCATCATAGGACACATTCCACAGAGATGCGCTATATTTCTCAATGTTCTGTTATTTGTGGTAAACGTGTATATAGTTTGTGTTGTTTGTGGGAATGCTTTCTACATGAATAAATGAATAATGGTTTATGTTAATGTTACTGTGTAATAACATTTCACCATTTAAGATAATGTTACTTGTTTGTGCTTGCCGAGCAGTTACATATCAAACAGTGTGTGCTAGTAATTTACAGTAATTTTGGTATTTGTCATGTAAAATAAAATGTGAAAATCTGATGAAAGAGCATTAGAAAACACACACAGTGAAACGCTGCACTACAGGGAGACGATTAGAGACATTTTTAAACAAATCTGCAGTTTCAGCTGTAAACCACTTACTAAAGTGTGTGAATGTGAGAGTGAATGAATAGTGGTATTGTAAAGTGCTTTGAGGGTCCCGAAAAGCGCTATATAAATGCAATCCATTATTATTATTATTATTAAAGATGCAAAATAACAAAAATTAAATCCAACACATTAATTTAAGATTCCTGTGCTTTAAATACAATGTTAAATATGTCTTAATTTATACAATAAAGGACCTCAAAATAATAATAGACAACAATTAAAGTATACACCTAACAGCCAGTAAGACTAGCATAAAAGTATTAAATAATATTTTTACACTCCAAAATAGTATTTCTGATTTCTTGAATTCATAAACCCCCTGAAATATTATCTGACCGGTTTTTGTTCAGAAAAGCAAGTTTCATTTTAGCTATGCCTGCGCAAATGTGTGTACTAAACAAGACTGCACAGATGTCATTCATACTGTGTTTACATCAACTGTCCTTCAGTGTAATGACCTGTACACCTGTATTTTTTATCTGTGGTGTGTGTATGTGTACTAGTGTTAATCTCAATGTGGTCACAAAATTCTGTCAGGATCCACCTTAAAACTTTAGAGAAAAAGCTGGTTCACAAAAAGTAAAGCTTTCAGGACTTGGCTTGTCATACTGTACTTGCTGGAATGTTTATGATTAAGCGCTAATGTAAGCCTTTGAGGAACAAATATAAATCAGTGTGTTGCAATGCAATAATGACTTGATTAGAAAATTAGTTTCTTGCAGATGAGCAGCACTGTTTCTTACATAGTTTCATTATCATCATCATCACAGACCGAGGGCATGGTGTGTGCACCACCCACCCCCCGCAGAGAAAAGACCTGCTCTTAATTAGGACTGCTGGCAAACAAAAAAAAAACCCAAAAAAACCCCAGAACACCCTGCATGTCTTTTGAAAGCACTTGGGCTAGGTTTTTTAAGCAGTTTCCCACCGGACATTTTACATTTAACACTTAAACTGATCTGCCAATTCAGATGCTGGCTGAAGGCTGAAAGAGCTTTAGATGTACTACCTAAATTAAAAACAAAAAAACAAAAAGGAAGTGGCTTTTATCAGGTGGTCTCCGTGACTGTGCTACGGTGCTCAATACTGCACAGTAGGCTTGTTATACAGCGATAAATGGCTAAAGAAACGTTAACAATGGAGCATATATATATATATAACGAGCTCCCACTGTGGTTGAAATACTATCAGCCTGTTCTTCAGAGAATTACATACATACTGTACATGACAAACATAAACCGTCTTAATAAATTAATAATAAATATTTAATAATATTATTACTGGTTCGACCGTTTTTATCTATTCAGCTTTCTGTCTTTTCATCCTCTGACTTTTAAAAAAGGGGGGGCTGAGTGTAAGTAACACCGGAATTTTCTTTGAATATTTCCTCACCTTAACGTCGGAAACTCTGATCCGTCCTGTCCTCGAGGTGAGTCCCGGTGGAATCCAGTGTCCCAGTTTTAACAAGTCCACAGGGCTGGATGCTGTTACACAGGGATCTTGCGCTGTTCTGTTCGCCTTTTCACGTGGGAGGGTGCAGAAAGCGTGTACATTTCAGCGTATAGCTAAATACGAGCACTCGTGTTTGTGTGGGAGTGGAACGTGTGCGCGGAGTTACAGTCAAACTTGTCAGTATCCCATCAGCGGTTCCTATGCGGCTGTGAATGCATGTGGATGTAGCCGTTAATACACCTGTGCAACCTGGCAGCAGTAAACGTGCATGCTTAGTCAAAGGCTCCCGTTTCCCCAATACAACATTTCCTATCGTATCCCGCTCAGTCTCTCCCCTCTCACGGAGAAAAGAAGGGCCTTGCTGTAGTTACACCACGTCAACTTTCTTCTGCCACACTCAGTTTTTCTCTGACTTTCCACATTGAAGCATCTCTCTCTCTCTCTTCTGCTCCTCCAACCCCCTCTGTCTTCTCCCTCTCCTTATTGTCTTTTCTCAGCGCTTCTGCTACCATATTATGGCGGAAAAACTGGGTCCTAAAGCCTGTTGGTCCTCACCCTGTATTTGATGTGTTTCAATTACTCTCAGGCCCTCTTAAGCTTAGTAAGAGAAACGTGCACATGCAAAGTGAGGACATTTGCCTTTTCTTACTTCTTTAAGAGGATTACCAGGGTCAAGACTTGATTTTGGGTTGGAATTAGGATTTGGGTTAAGACCAGGGATCTAGCGGGGAGGTTTAAGGTTAGCCTTAGCAAAACAAATGTATGTGTCCTTTGGGATGCCATTTGATTTGAGCATTCTGGACAGGCTGAAAATACAATACCCACAGGCAAGGTGCAAGTATGAGATGGAAAATCTCATTTATGTTTCTGCATGTAGCAAACACAAAAGTGGACAGAGGCAGCAATCAAAACAGAGAGGGAACAAAAACTGAGGGAGGGGGACCCAGAGGGCGGTTGATTATTATGCAGTTGCTTTCTTTAGGCCTATGTATATATGTGCTATTCCAGAGTGGAGGCAGTGAGATGCCCTCCGGCAAGGATGACTCCACTTTGTGTCAGTCCTTTAATGTCAGCTTCACCCTGTGACCCACTTTAGTCACCCAGGCCAGCTCACATTAAGATCTCCAGTCAGAAATAGTCTCAAGATGCAAAAACAGACATTCCTGCTTTGGGCCATGCTTATTTTGCTTTTTTGCCTATTTTGCCTTTTTCAGGGGAGGCCATGCAGGATAAAGCTCATGCATTTCTGGACACCAGCAGTCAATGAAATCCACAGGGCTTAAGCTGAGTATTTAATGAGGTACGCTGCCCTTAGCTCGAATCCCCCTCCCCCTGAAACGGTTTAACCTTTTAGTTGTTTTTGTTCTTGCTTTTTGGTTCTTTCCAGGCAGTCAGCATAGCCACAATGCTGCCTATCTGATGCTTCGTTTATCTTTGCCTGTCAGTGTGACAAGCATCCTCTCAGTCCAGTCCATCATGAAATAGAGATCAATATGCTCTCCTTAGTCTGAGCACATCCTCGCACATTCACTCTATTTTCCTGCTTTTCCTTTATTCCACCATTCCTTCTCTCTTCCTGCTTTAGTTTTCTCTCATCATCTTTCTCCATCTTCTGCTCTATTTTAGCTGAAAATATGCAGAGATAAGGATTAAGGATAGGCAAGGTGTCTTTTGATCATGTTAATTGATAATAAGCTTATAACCTTTAATATGACAATTTGAAAACAGCCACACAACAAAGTCTAATGTTTTTGTCACAGTTTTGTTTTGTTTTTTTGTTTGATTTTTTCCCATCACTTCCATTTGGATGCTAACTTCCTAAAAAGAAGAAGAAACAGAAGGAGGAAAAGAAGAAGGTCCTTCATTTTTCTATAATTGTGCATTTTGTTTTTCAAGTTTCTCATGATTCTGGTTGGCCTCTATGTGCAATGTATTTTGACTTCCCCCTTAACGCATTTGTTTGCTTTACAGACTGGTTTCCCATGCATGACCCCAAGCTTGTGGATTAAAGACTTAGATTTCAGACTAACCTGGTTTCTAGTGTTCTGTGCTTGGATCCTGTCCTCACTGAATATGCACAATGCTCAGTAAAATTAATGGGATTTGAAATTTTGGCTTAAAATATCAGATATCAGTGTCTTTAGCCTGAAGTGATATTATTTCTGCACTCATGTCTTACACCAAAGAGACAAATTCTTTTTACCAGTGGAAGTAAAGAAAAGATTGCAAAAGTACTACATAGTTGTAGCCCATATAAGAATGTGGAAGCACTTGAATAAATAATGGCATCGGCCTCTTTAAATAATTCAGTTTTAACCAAAATTCTGAACAAAGAAAGACAAAAAGAAACAACACACAATTCTTTGTAAAGGCTTGATTACTATTTCTTCTTACAAATATTTATCTGTACATCTATTTTCTTTTGCATATCCAATTCAGAGTCACAATTGGGCTGGAGCCCATTCCAGCTCTCATAAGCAATGAGGTGGAGTACACCTAGGCTAAGGTGCCAGTAATTATCCATCCATCCATCCATCCTGAAGCCTAGCCCAGCTATCATAGGGCGAGAGGCAGGGTACATCATGGATTTAGAGTCACCAATAAACCTAGTGTACATGGCTTTGGACTGTGGGAGGAAGCTGGAGTACCCAGAAAGAACCCACACAGATACAGAGAGATCCTGCAAACTCCAAAGAAAGGCCTGATGTGGCTGGTGGATTCAAACCTAAGATCTTCTTTCTCTGAAGCAGAGGAGCTAACCACAACACCACTGTGCTGCCCCACAAATATTTAAGCATTTAAAAAATGATATCAGCTTCTCTGCACTGCACTACAATTCACCCCGACTGGTTTTGTATGTGTCAGTTGCATACCAATATCCGCTGTTGATGATAAAGCCCTTATCACCAAGCCTGTCACTTTTAACAAGCAGCTTTGCAAATAATGAGCTAACAGTGGATTAAGACAACTTCCAGATAGAAGGCGATGACCACAGCAGCAGCAGCATATTTACACATACAGCAGTGTTTTCAGGAATGCAGTTCAATTACTACATTTTGTAATAAGAAGAAAAAAAGATGCAAACAAATAGAGCTAGGCTTGGTATTTTAAATAAGTTTGTTTTTCTCCTTTAGAAGCGCTGTGGCAGCAACAGCGCTACAGAGTTAGCCACCTCAGCAAAACCTGTAAGGGAGAATAAAGGAGGGAGAGAAGGAGGAGTGTAGTATTAGCAGAGAGCCTGAGGTGGTAAGTAGCACAATAGGGAAAACACAGTAAAACTAATACTCCCCAAGGAGGGAAAACCACATTACTCTAGATTTCAAAAACATAATTATTGACGGAACATGTTTTGTCTGCACAGGTGGCTTACAGCATCAGATTGCCTTTTCCAATATAAAGGGCAAAAAACATGAGCAGGAGTGATCAGGATGATCTTCGCTCAAACCTGCTGTTATTTTTGCTTTGAAAGAGCTCTAGGGGACATATTGATGTTTTAGCAAGATGTAATCTATTATTCTTGTTACAGAAAAAAGGCTAACAAGAGATGCTGTTTGTGTGCCAAGCACTTTGGGCGAAATGCAAATGCAGCAGCTCAATCTTCCATCAGGGCTGCACACAGCTGATGAGGGATGATTTGTGTGTGCATGCGCTGCAGTACTGCTGGGTTTTACACACCAGCAGAGGGGAAATGCAGCCCTTGTAGATCCATCCCTCCATGCAAGACAATACATGAAGAAAGTTGGCGCTCATGGCTCATGAATGTTCGGGCTCCACTCTCTGCCTCTGGAGAGCTAAATTATTTATGTTACATAAGGAAAGAATTGCTTAGGGATACAACAACAATCAAAATGGCACTCAGCATGTGGCACAAACACACTCACACAAATGCAAGGATGTTTATGATAAACACAATTTGAATATGGACACATGCTTTAGCAATAGTATTAAGTATTATCATGTTCATAATTGTAGCTATTTTGACTGGATGAGTGAGTGAATTCTCAGGAACACGGATTAATGTTTCATTAATGTTTGAGCTTAGAGGGGGGCAAAAGGTGATGCAGTGTTGCGTTGCATTGAAGAGAGCTCGGTGATCAATAGTTTAACATAGCAGCTTGTGATGTAAACTGTTCTAATGGGATGGAAGTTTCATCACTCATGATGCATTTTGTCATGATCCTGGTGAGCGTCTGATTTTTTTCCACTGGCATCCTGTGTTTTCCTGCGTCCGTCTTGTGAGTAGAGTTCTGGTTTCTCACCTGTTCTGCTCACCTGCTATCCATCGACGGCAATCAGCGTTCGTCAGCTACCTCATGGCGGTAACCAAGCCTCATTGCTTCTTGTCTTCATGTTTATTCTTTGTATTTACCATGATTTTCCGGTGCCTTCAGTTACCTCAGTCTGAGGTGATTCTTGGCGAACACGAACAGACTTTACAATTTCTAACAATGTAAAACCATTAGTGATAAACAAGGGGATGTTCTGGCTACTGTATTGGAGCTCAGGTCTGATTTTGCTCCTGGTTCCAATTGGTCACCTTGTTTTTTATTGCCAACTCCTCTCCCTGCTCCCGAGGGATTCATTCTGAATTTTCCACTGCCTCTTCTCTGAAAATCATGCTGGTGTTTTTCAATGCAGTCTCCTTGTTTTTCAATGCAGTCTCCCTTCTAAGGGGAACTCAGTCGGTTCAGGGGTTTTCTATTGCAGTGTTCTCTAGCGTTCGGCGGCTCACTGTGCTTTCCTCAGTTCCCAACAAATATCAGGACCTCCAGGAGATCTTTAGTAAGGACAAGGTGTTGTTTCTTAGATCTCACAGGCCTTATGACAGCGCCATTGAGCTCCTTCCTAGTGCCCCATTACCCTCTAGCAGAATTTAAAAACCTCTCTAGGCCCAGGAGGAAGGCAGTGGAAAACTATATTCTTAAGTCATTGGCAGCCGGCATCATCCGTCCATCCTCTTCCCTCGTAGGTGCAAGACATGGGCCAACTCCCACATCATGGAAACACCTTCACCTGTTTCTCGGTTTCGCAAACTTCTACCGACATTTTATTCGGAGTTACAGCCAGGTAGCTGCGCCACTCACCTCACCTCCACTAAGATTCTATTCATCTGGTCCCCAGAAGCCAAAGCAGCCTTCCTTAAATCAAAACAACAATTCACCTCTGCACCCGTTCTGGTCCACCCCGATACCACGAAACCATTCGTTGTAGAGGTAGATGCCTCAAACACCCGCTCCCAAGTATGTACCAGGACAAAAGGTATGGCTTGCTGGCATCCTTCTCAAATCACTCTTCTGCAAGCCTACTCCACGCTACATTGGACCATATAAGATCGAAGTCATCATCAGTCCTATGCCAGTTAAATTTAAACTCCCTGCCTACATGTGCATGCATCCCAATTTCCATGTTTCTCAAGTCAAGCCAGTGCACTCCAGTTCTTTGTCCCCTTTGACACATTAAAAAGCACACTTTATTACAGTTAGAATTTCTGGTATCAGTGAGATCTTAAGAAAAATTCGTCCAACTTTACACTTTTTAATCTTATTGAAACCTTAGCAACATGACCTTATGGGTTTAGGTCTATTATCAAAACAGTCTTATATTAGAAAGTCATTTTAATGCAGGGTCAATGTTATATAAAAGATCTAGTTTAAAAGTAAAAATCATCATATTAACAATAAAATCCAGCCAAGTGGGACATTAACTGTTACAGTGCATCACTCAACTTCCCAAATTTTTTAAAAAAAAATTTGAACTCCTCCTTTATTCAGGAGAAAATGCAGGCACTGCAGCCTGAATATGCTAAAATGCCCCTCGGAGAATAACAGTTATTTGCATGTCAAAGTATGAATCTCAATGGTGAAGCTGTAGCAAAACCATTAGTAGAGAGCTGAGTGTTATCCTGGCTGCCAGTTTTTTCAACAGTGTTACTGTAACCAAAATGTAATAAATGCAATAAACAAAACCAGTCTAAGACCAGAATGATTAGATATTTAGTGGAAACGATGACTTAGATTCTATGTCCCAAATGCATCTGAAAAATATAGAGTAATACAAACAATTAGGTAGAACAGGACATTTTTAAAATCCCCTATTAAGCCATGAAACTAACTCTGAAGTAGTTGTTTATTTAAAGACACATGTGGGACAAACCTAAAGCTAAACCTTTTATTGCGTGTGATATCTCATTTCATTAAGACCCAGAAGTTATTTATGAATGTTAACAGTATGCAATAGTGTACATAGCCCAATTTTTATGACCAAATATGTGTACAACTTTCTTTATGTTTTTCAGTATTAGATATAGAGTTTCCCAATATAGGTGGTATTGTTCACCTTTTGAGTCTCTGTATGAGTGCTTGTGTGTCCATGTGTCATCACAGCAAAATGTGGTCTTAGAGACATCTAGCAGTTGTAGTGGGGAATATATCAAAGGTGGTTTTGAGCACTTTTGTGGGTGTTTGCCTGACAGCTGGACTATCTGTGGACAGATTTTGGAAAAACAAAATTGCAGTATCCGTGCAATCGGCTGCTGCTCCAGGGTAAAAGATCATTGTCAATTAAAGACACATATGAACGTGCACCTGAAGCTCCACCATGCCTAGTGCCTTACAGTATTATTCCTGTGGCTTTCTATTTCTGTGACGAGTCTACAGCAATCGTGCTTTGTTGAACAAAATTACAAATATATCAAAATGTGTCATTAACACATACTTCATCTGTAGGCTCAGTGGGCAGCCATGGGCAGAGTTCCCGAAGAGTGCTTCACAGCAATACGGAAGCCTGCACTATTTAACAGAGGTCACCACACAAAATGATATTACACAACTCTGCTTGGCGCTCTCTCTCTCTCTTTCTCTGTTTCTCATCTTCTGTGGTGCACTGTGATATATTTTCCCAGATGCAGCAAATTTTCCCACATCTTCCTCCTTTTATTCATTAACCTAGCAGTGAACTGAAACAGCACCTCATTATGAACATTTGAAAGGGACAGTGTAAGAGCCACTAATCAGATCAGACAGCAAATAAATACCAGAGCATGCACACATGCCAAGAAATGTTCAGTACACACTCATCCCTGCATGCGCGCACATGTGCACATATACACAACTTTTGGGGAATTTTGGCTGGATTTCTATTAGTGTAATGAAATTGTGGTAAGTAATGAAATAAATGCTTAAGTGGCAATTCAAGAGTAATTGATTTACTTGAGAGGGGAGGCTGAATAAAGAAAAAGCTTTTTCTTTTTTGTTTTGTCATGCACGTGACATCATGATGGGAAAGGGGGAGGTGTGTGTGCGTGTGTGTGTTGTGGTGGGTGTGGGGTTAATACAGAGGAAGAGCAAATAAAGATAAAAGCAGACGAAGACAGAAACATCCAAACAGACAAGATGAAAGATGAGGGATTGGACAGGAGCCTCAGGTCTGAGGTCTTCTGGCAATTAAAGTGATTAATATCCTCCTGCCGAGGAAGTGATGGGAATGGGGGGTGTTTGGTTAATGGAGTCAGATTAAGAATAATTGTTGCTCAGACAGTCTGTCTGTAAAGGACTAAAAGAGGCTGAGAACACCCAGAAGAGACAGGGTTAGAAGCAAAGATTGTTCACATAAAGTCATGATACCTAGAAGCTCTGTGTGTATCCTGATGGAAGAGGAAAATTGAGAAATATAAAATGACAGAACAATGATAAATATAAGGGGCAAACAGAAGCTTTGTGGAATTTTATGTTTTTTCCCCTCACCAATCCATTCTGGCATTTGTTCTTGATGCCCCTTAATGAGCACCAGATCCAACACCTGAGTGCACCTTCTTGTCAAAGCATCAGGCTAACAAAATACACTCATCAGTAGTGTTATTTACAGCGATAACATTCAACCTCTCCACTTCTTTTCCAGTTTTGTTTTTATTATATTTCCATCTATACATTGCAGAAAGGTGGTAAGCAGTGGAGAGGCCTTAAGGTTTGACTGACGCAGCATCTTATTTTATTTGTTGTATTCATAGCAGAATCAATCCCAGTGGATTAATGGATGTAATCTGAGTGTGCTCCAGGCTAGTTGGTGATGTTATCCTGACTCTTCTTCTTGCTTGTCTCCTTAGGGAGGCCACAGAAAATCATCTGCCTCCATCTCATCCTATCCTCAGCATTCTCCTCTGTCACATCTACCTTCTGCATGTCTTCTTTCATTACATCCATGAATTTTCTCTGCATTCTGTCTTTTTTTCTCTTCCCTAGCAGCTCCATCTTCAACATCCTCTATCCAGTTAATCTACTATCCCTCCTCTACACATGTCCAAACACTCACAGCCTTACCTCTCTGACTGACCTCACCTGTCAGTCTGCTCATCACCACTGCAACCAACAAGGGTCTCAGAGCTGATCCCTGATGTAATTCCACTCCCATCTTTGATCCCATATGTTACTTGTACACACCCAACCACTGTCTTGCTGCCCTCATACATGTTCTGTATCACCCTCAGTTACTTCTCTGCCACTCCTCACTCCCTCATACAGTACCACGGTTCCTCTCTTGGCACCCTATTATATGTTTTCTCTAGATCCATAAAGACACAGTGCAACTGTGACCTTCTCTATACTTCTCCATCAACACTCTCAAAGCAGACATCAGATCTGTAATGCTCTTTCTCAGCATTAAGTCACACTTCTGCTAGCTGATCATCACCTTCCTTCCGTCTTTTTGATAAAGAGTCCCAACAACTCTTTTATCAAAATACATCTGAGGATCTAATGCGGCTGAAAATATTCACTAACTCAACTTCTTCCTTTAATGGAGTTCAACAGGCACCTTCCCAAATCAGGTTTTCTCAACTGCATCATATGATTGGATATTTAATATGAAAAGGGATATTACACTTTCACTGCACATCCCGCAATTCATGATTGTCTTGTTGTTTATTGATGTTTTTTTATCCATTACATTTATGACCCTTTATGCAGCATTACCACTTCATATTTATGCTCAGGCAGTGAGGGCAGACAAAGGGAACGGAGGAAGAAGGAGGAGGAAAGAGATGAGGAATGAGAACAATATGTGTTAGGTTGGACCTCGCTGGAGTGAGAGCTTAAGTGAAATGCTTCCCCGTGGGAGAGAGAAAGTGAAAAGAGGACTTGCTTGTCTTGTAAATAAAAAATTTAAAAAAAAATGTGAAAGAAGGGATGGGGTGACTGAAAAAATAAAGGACACACATAGGTAAGAGAGACGATAGTGAGAGAGGGTTGTTCCTGGTTTGGAGCGAAGGAGATATAGGTTGTTGTAAGAGAGGGTTTTTACCACTGCAACCCTTGCGTATAGCCTCCTCTGACGTACTTGTCGTCCTGAAGGCCTGAATGATTTATTAAAGTGAGGAGTGGCAGAGAAGAGGGCAGCCAGGCGAGCTCTGATTAACTAGGGGAGCAAGGGAGGACAAGCACTCCTCTATTATTCATTACTCCACAGGAGCACAGAGTGGGAACACAGGAAGAATGGATGTGGTAGGGAAAGAATGAAAGAAAAAGGCGGAGTGGACATATTTGCATGGATCTGTCTGCTCACCTCAGTGTCTGATTGAGAAAGAATGCAGAAATACAGGCACATGTGCGTGCATGCATGCAAACAAGTCCACATGCCAACAGACACTAACATGATGTCCCTTGAATGCAGTTTGCTGGCTGTCACACATAATATTCACAGAATACGAGAAGACATCAGTACAGTTCTGATAGCTGAAAAACAGATATGCATATTTGTTGCTGCACTGTAGTGTTAGAAAAGCAAATGTATACTCATTTGTTGTTCTTAAATAATGAAGCAAAGCGTTCCCCAAGTTCACGCTGAAGATGCTTTCCTGCCCTAAGTCACCCAAAAGACTAACAAAAAAGGGCATCTGATTAATACCTCAAAGGTAAAAACATATAATATTGATGCCCTTTGGGTCAACTGGTTGCTCTGGTTGAAAACTGTGTGTTTGTGGGTATGTGTGTTCTTATAAATGATTTTATACTTGTTTCACAAGTAAAAGTAATTTATTCTATATATTTTTTTCTCTTTTGGACATTATCAGAACAGATTTTAGATTATATCTGTTGACTCAACATACTCTCAATCACTCAGGGTATGAATCACATTTTTCATGGCTAGTTGGTTTATAGATAATCGCTACATTTCTCCGCAAACAGAAAACTGCCTGCTGTGTCGTTTTACACCTTTTATGTCTCTTCATTTAATTTTTTCATCCAGTTCTAACATTTATTGTCCCTATTTTTAGTAGATTTCCTTCAGCTTTCTACTTCACTTTGTGACAGTAAAGCTCACTTTCTCTCTGTGTGATTACATTCTTATATGTCTGCAGCAGTAAAGGGCCAGCCTGCTGTGTCAAGTAGTGTTGCCAGACACCGATTGGGAAATATGCTCTCTGAGAAAGCCAGCTTGTCTGAAACCATTATATGTGTGTGTGCAGGTGTGCCACACTCCTCCGACAGCAGGCCACGGCACTAACAGTTCATTTTGGTCCATCGTGGTTATAATGGGGTTTAAATGAGGCAGCAAATGAGTTCTGCTTGAAGAGAATTACTGTTCTGCAAAGAAGTCTTCACAACGTCAGATGCGGTTCTTTTACCAGTGCAGGTCTTGCAAAAAGATATGGGTTTGACTGAAGACTTGTGATTATATGCAAAAAAATAAATAAATAAAAAATAAGGGTTTTGAGACTTTTCAGAAACAGAAATTACTGCAGAAAATGTTGTGCTTTGTAAACCAAAGCATTGGCTGCAGAGGAAGGCAGTGTTTAACCATTAGGTTCAAACTTTCAGATTATAATTACTACACTGAACTGTGCTGGGTTTAACAATGATGGGGACTATTAGTTTATGTGACAAGAACTCATTATTTATAAAATAGCAGTATCAATTTTAAATGCAAAGAACAAAACAAAACCGTGATGATGAAAACTGATGAAATGGCTCACCTTGCTCATCAGCTTGCTGCAATTTTATCTTTCTAGAAACCAAAAGAGTGAAACAGCTTACAACAACATCTTACCTCATTGAGTTGCTGACTTAAACAGCTTCTTGTTTTTTAATTTAAGACGAAATGATTTTTCACTGCATCATGTGTTCCTGCTCTATACCATGGCCTTCTAGCTGAGTTGAAGATCTATTTCAGTGAAACATTATGTATTCTGCCACAGGCCACTGGACATTTCAGTTCACTTAAATCACCTGAATTATTCACCAGACACACAGCATTAGTTCATCACAGCTGTGTGTGTGTGAGAGAGTTAACAGTGATGCTGTATATCCACTAACTGTATGTCATTATTATCATGTTTGTATAATCTGCATAACATGAAACATTTAAAGAGAACAGCAGTCAGCTTCAATCAGTGTTGGCAGTAATTGTCCTCAGGGATTGTGTTGAAGAATACAAGCGTTGGTGTTAATATCAGTGCAGATAGTCTGTAGATCAAAAGATGCAAATCAGAGTTAATTAAAAAAAACCTGTTCATCATGTGTGTAGCTTTTTCGGTAATTACACTTATTCATAAGAATACAGTTAACTGATTCATTAAATATCACAGCAGTCCTGTGGGTGCTCTGTGGTGTAAAAGCAGAAAGACTGAAAAAGATCAGGGAAATGAATGCAACTTCAAATAAGACGAAATAAAATAAATTAGCAGATCTTTTTCCATGTATAATGTACAGTGTGGGATAATGCTGCAGACCAGCCTTGAATGGTGCTTTGTCATATATTACTATATACAGTTTTTGCTTGCAAAACATGCAGCTGTTGAAATACTTAATAATACAATGCCATCTGTTGGTCAGTAAGGGACATTTCAAAATGATATTTTCAAGTAACAAAACTCCAAATACAGCACATTTTAAAGAAAAGGCAAAAACAAAAACACGATTTTCATCTTTTTATTCAGTATTCAAAAATTTGATCACTATGTGCTCCATAGAAACCTAAAGGTTAGATGCACAGAGGGCCCTAGTAACAAGTGAAACTTGTGTGGAAACAAAAAAAATATATAATAAAACCAGTTTTTGTCACCACATGCACTACACCACTGTGAGTACACACACAAACACATCCACCCAGAAAACACTTTCAAAAAAGACACACTTATTTAGTGAGCATAAACATACAACACAAACCTGAAGGCAAAAAGAAAATACTGAGGTTGAAAATACTATGGTAAACCTACTACCACCGTACTGGTAGGAGAACACAACTCCTGACATTCAAAAATCACACATATTTCAAGAATATTGTTGTTATTAGGATTTAACAGCCACTGCAGCCAGAAAAAGTTACAGTTAAATACTAGTACTAATATCTGAGAAACTATTTGCAAAGACTGTGATATCTGAGTACATTTCTGAAATATTATGTAAAGTAAAACATTCCCTGCTAACTGCTCTCTTTTACTGTGGTGCTTCCTTTCTGCAAACTTTTCCAGGAATGGAAACTTGGATTTTACTTTGATTGAAGCAAAGCATTTCTAAACTGAGCAGTCACAAGATTTCACACACCTGCCATGACTTTGCTGATAAGTTGACTGAACATCAAAAGCCAGTGTTTGCATTCTGATTAGTAACCTTACCAACTTTTTACTCATTGTATGGTGAACCCTTGACTGAAGCCTAAGTAATCCGAACAACATGGACCTTCACCCCTTTGTAACATTTGGATAGACAACAAAACTTGACTATCTGTTATAGAGTTGTAACATAGATAATTATTCTACAGCCAAGCCGGTACAAACGTAAAAAGATATATCCTTGCCAGTACAGCCAAAAGGAGTATAGAGACTTCACCTTTGCCTCTCCTTCCCTGACAGATCACAAAAAATCTTTTAGGTCTGCAGTCTTTTTATGGCCGTACAGACACAGTATGTTCAACTAAAAGTCTGAAGCTATAAAGCATCTGAGAATATTCCCTGCATCAGTTTGACCAGACCTGATAATCAGGATGCCACTTAACACAGAGATTTCGGCCGAACCTTCGGGAAAAGCTAGAAAAAGAAAAACAAACAAACATGAAAACAATTAAAAGTCATGTTTTGTTGCAAAATGAAAATCATGAAATCAGGAGAAAAGGACTGAATTGATGTTTTCTTTATTTAGAAAGTGGTGTCTTACCCCAAAGTAGTTGTTTGGAACAAAGCCTTCCCTGCCACACAGTGAGGCCCACCACCAGTCTGACCCCTCAGGTTTCTGGAGGATGGTGACCATGTCTCCGTCTTTAAAGCTCAGTTCATCTGCTGCCTGAGCTGGGTAGCTCCACAGAGCATAAAGCACTCCGCTGTTGTCCACCCCCATGGCCTCCTCCGCAGCTGAAGAAAGAAAACAGGATACATATAAATATAAAGACTGCTGTACCAGAAAGCAGTAGTTTGGAATAGTGTTCATTGAGAGGCTAGAGGTCACTATATTTGCTTTTGATTTCATAATAATTAAAGAAATTATAGTTCACTATAGCTTTATTTTAAAACGCCTCCTTAAAGTGTTCCTACGCTGTATTCTTAAAATAAAGTTTTAAAAAAGAAAGAAAGAAAACTTGTAATCAAAGTGCCCTCTTGTGTAACAAGAACAACATTTATATGTCCTCCTAACATTTCTTTGGGAGTAGAATTTGAACAAAACTATTTAATTATGATTATTATTTTTCTTACTATTATTTATATTACAACATACAATATATATACATATTCTGTACATGTCTGTGAATGGCTGAATGCTATTTAACAAAACAACTGACATTGAGGTTAAACATGCAGCAGATTACATCAGTAGAAAATATCATATGATACGTTATAAGTACTATTTGACTAATTAAACAGTTCATAGTACAGTTTACGTGTGGGAGTTGTTGTCTCACCCCTCAGGAAGGTTTCACACTCCTCATATCCAGGAGCGTAAGGGTCACACTTCTGGGAGGCAGTAGCTCTGTCTCTTTCTGTAACGGCCATGACGGCAGCCCCACTCCTCACCAAAAACTCACAAAGAGGACGGTCATTACAAGAGGCTGCACAATGAAGAGGAGTCCTGTGGGCCACATAAAGAGCTTTTATTATGTTGTATTTATAGATATAGATATATCCGTACACCGTCTTCCAGTTCCAGGGCTTTGGATACCAGGATATAACATTATATTAAAAAATAAAACATCTATTCCTTTGCAACGCCTTCAGATCAACTTCATCAAATGATAACTTAGACTGAAAAACCTTTATCCTTGTCAGCACAGCCAAAGGGAAATATTTACAAAACCAAAATGCAAAAAAAGAAAAGTTAAGCACACTACATGTTAACGTTTTCTGTATGACTTTATCAGACTCTCATGTCATTATGGTCGAACTATGGCCCACTTTTTTTTTTAGCAACGTTGCTTGAGTTCATTGAGCTTTGCATGCATTCATTTGTGCACAGTTCACTTACGGTTCCACCACAGCATTTCAGTGAGGCTGTGGCCAGTGCAAGGCCTTAATTCTTTTCTTTTTCAACCAGTCTGTTGTCGATTTACCAGTATGCTTAGAATCTTTGCCCTGTAGGACGGATGACCAAGTTTAGTCAAAAAGACATCTGATTCTAGAATACTTTTGTATATAAAGAAGTTTACAGTATACTCAAAAACTACATGTCGCACTGGTCCTGTAGCTGCAAAACCAGTCCAGACATTACCCCTCCATCACTGTGTTTGACAGTTGGTATGAGGTGTTTGTGTTTGGTTTTCACCAAATGTGAGGTAGTGCATCTCCACTTCGGGCATGTCTGCCCAAAAAGACATTTTTTAGATATTAAAGATATTCTTTAGAGAGCTATTTACTAATATGGGCATTGAAAATGTTCAAGTATACATTTCTTTCGTGCAAAAGTTATGTGTATACACAAAATGAATATGGAATTTATCAAACATAAGAAAAGTGGTCGATGTTGTAAGACAGAAGTCTATGCATCTATGGCAAGAAAGCAGGGCCAACTGAAAATGGAAACAATTGCACCCAAAGAGAAAGCCAGAAAAGTTGAAAAAGCTTTCCAAAGTTAGGCCTTCATCACTTTGTTCTAACTGTGTTCATAAATTATGAACCAATTTGGTATAAAAGACTGATTTGGCATGATATGTTTGAATGAATTTGTGTGCAGGCATTCTTACTAAATGAGAACCTTTGTTCCAGAGGCCTTGTGATTTGTTCAGATGCAGGTTTTCAAACCGAAGCCATGCTGCCATGTTATTTTTAGAGAGAACAGGCTTTCTCCTGGCAACCCTTCAAAACAATCATACTTGTTCAGTCTTTGTCCAATTGTACTGCCATGAACTGTAACATTTAACATGCTGAGGAATGAAATGTAACATTTAACAGGCTGAGGACTGGTGTATTTTGAATGGTGCTTTTTTTATATCTCAATTTTAATTTGTCTTAACGTTGACAATGAGGTGAATGTACTGGAACATTTACTGGCAGCTGTCTTTAATGTTTTCCTTTTGCGAATAATCTTTCTCCTAGTAGAATGATGGATTTCATCTTGTTTGGAAATAGCTTCATAACCCTTTCCAGAACAGTAGGAAACAATAATTGCTTCTCTGAGATCATTGGTGCACACAGGGGAGTGGGCTTGCACGCACCTGAATGCACCAGACCTGCAAACTGCCAAAACCTCTGCTTTTATAGAGGTGGTCACACTTATTGATGATCAGTTAATCAAGTGTATTTGATCAGCAGCTCCTGTGTGCTACTTACCCTCTTAAGCCCTATGGAAATATTAAGGCTGTATTTAATTTTTCCTTCTGCATTTTGGTTGAGTTTTGGTTAAAAAAAATAATAACACTATGCCATGTAATGTTCATCTATCCAAATGTAAGACCAATTTTATGGCTTGATATGTAAATCTTTTGAACTGAAATAGGCTGTACCTTTTATCCACATGGCTGTGCAAACAAGGAGTAATGTTGTGTTCTGAAATAAGTTATATGAACTAGTTACACAAAGGCTTTTACAGGAGGCAAACATAAGATGAAATAAGAGAAAGAGGATGTATACAACAGTAAACAAATATTTACCAGCCATGGCTGTCAGGTGCACTGACATTAACTCCAATCCGAACCAGGAAGTCCACAATATCGTGATGCCTAAAGCAGACGGCATTATGAAGGGCAGTGATGCCTTCTTCATTTGGTTGGCTGGGATCACTCATCTTGGAAAAGCATTTTACACACAGTAGATTTGTCAGATAAAATGTGATTCATTTCCACCCCCCATTTAAACAAATTGCAGACATAAAACAAATAAGATTTGCATCTGTTGTAACCAGTTTATCCACTCTGACATTCGTTTAGCATGACTGTCAGCATTTCTTTCTAAAATAGGAGTTGAAGCTATTGTGCTGACTGGAAGACTCAGAGATGAGCTGAAAAACAGAACGCATACTCAGCATGTGTTCCTTCAGAAAACTAAAGTTAAACATAAAACATTTTTTCACAATTTTCAGTACTTCTTAATGTCTAAATACGGCACTGGAGCAGGAAGTCTGTCACTTCACTGTTGCAGTCCAATAAACTGTATTTAGGCTGCTGATGTAAGCTAAAGAAGTGGAAAAAAAATAATATAACTATTATGGGCAGTCCTCGGAGATCATGCTATTTTCTTGAAATACATCCAAACCTTGCTGCCTGCACAGTTTATGTCTGGACTTTGCTAACTGAAGTTCTCTTTAAATTCTTAACATAATTAAGCTAGCGATAGAGAGATAGAGCTAGTATACATACCTCCTGGACAGCTTTCTGCACTGTGTCCAGGTCTCCAGCTAAAGCTCCATCAAGTACAAGCACCAGCGGGCTAAGCCGAGCCCGCCTGCCAGAATTTTTGCGCTTTCGATTAGGCAGGCGCAAAATTGAACGGTAATTCTGCACAAAAAACAGAATATCAGTTTGTATAAAGCCAAACACTTGGCTGCAGAAGATTGCATTCCACCTTTTAAAACATTAGACGCTATTGTTATAATTGTTATTGTTGCTAAATACTTACTTTGTCATTTTTAATGAGAGTGGGTGTCTTAGGTGGAGGGGGAGGGGGTAAAGCACTGTCCTCCCCATCTGATGAGCTGCTACTCTCACTACCTTTGTCCGCCTTGTTATGGTATTCCTTGCGAAAGAGCTTGTTGATAAGATGTTTGTACTGGTTTGGTTGGTAATGCGAGGGCTTCTTCAGGGGCTTTGAAAGGTTCACAGAGCCCCTCCTCTTCAGGGCTCTGGGAATTTCTGCCCTGATGCGCAGGACCTCCTCGATGACAGGCGTCACATGGCTCTGGGCATCAGGCGCCACGACTGGTTGCAGCGTGGTGGGGCTTAGGGGCCGAGGAGGTTGCTGATTGGTGCCCTCGGTCTCTACACTACCCTCTGATATGGCAGGATTCTCCAAATTTACAGGGTTCTGCTGAGCAGATACCAACCGCTCTAACTCTGCATCTATATCCGCTGGGTTCAGCACTACAAACATGGATAAAAACCACCATTTATAAGACAGAGATTCATAAACCATAGTGAGGAAGTGTTTGCTAATGTAAAATGTGTTTTACCGTCACTGTATAGAGCTGGCTGCCACAGCTCAGGTGGCTTCAGTTGTGGCTGAACTGCAGGAGGCTGGAAGAATTCCTTTGGGACGGGTACAGCAGGTTGGTAAGGTGACATGTCACTTTGTCCTCCAACCACTCTGGGTTGGGGGGCTATCATTGCTCCCCAATAAGGATTTTGAAGGCGCATGATGACAGAAAGAGGAATGGGTTTATGCTGGCGGGACTGAGTTGAATTGGGAGGAATAGAAATACGGGAGATGGGCTGAGACTGGTAAGGGGAGTGAGACTGAGATGGTGGTACTGCAATACGTGCATTACGGGGGAGGGATCCACTGGAAAACTGAAGAGTATTAGAGAGACGATCCTGTAACAGAAGAAACAAAAAAGGGACACTTTTTTTCCTTTTATTTCAATGGAGGAAGTAATTTGGGGGGTTTTCGTGTTGCATTTCTTTTTCAATAAACTGGACATTTTTCTGTCCCACAGAAGACAAAAAATGCAGTATTACAAAAAACATGCTCTGAATTGAGATCAAGATTTTTAGGAAAGGTGCATCCTGTTCACTAATGTTGCGATCAACTTTTTCTTATCTATGAAAAAACAAGGAAATAGAGTAATTTGCATATCAGAAGTTTCTCATGAACTGCAGGGAATCTGGAAGCAGATTCGTTGGAATTAAAGCGTTGAGATACACAAAAGCCATACAAACAAGTTTCATCTAGTATTACTATTTACTTTTATGGGGCTTGGAGCTGGAGAAGGGCCATCGAGGTTGGATTCTTTCCAATTTGGATTTGGCATAGTTGACCGCAGCCACTCTGTCTCTGCAACAGGAAGGTTAAAAAACAAAAAGAACAACAACAAAAAAAACTTGCTTAGATTACTTGCAGAGACTGATTCCAGAAATTCACTTTAAATGGTCATAAAACCACTAACTGTCATAAGTGTGGTGAGGCTTCCTTTCATAAGACATGTCCAGATCTGTCTCATTCCACTTGCCAGGACTCTTCTGCCATTGCACAGCCTCGTCTGAGATTGTGGGAGATAAAGCAACAAAAATATGAGCAAAGGAAAAACAAAAATAGAGCAAGTGTGCTAGAAAGTTAATAAGCTTACGGACCAGTATTATTTTTTATAACATTTTCATGAGTTTGTTTTTTATAACTGAAAGAACACTGTGACACGTCTACTTTTAGATTTGCTTTCATGTTCAGAAAGTGAGTCTGTTTTTTATCTATTTATCTATCTATTTTTTTTTTATCTTGTTGACTAAGAAGCACTTGTTCAGCCACACTTTAATGACATCTCTACCCAACACACCCCTTTATTTAATCAGACAATATTTGAATTGTTACATCTCAAATCCTGACTTATATCCAGATATGTTGAGGTAATTTAATTTGACTTGTTGGGTAGTTGCTCACCTAGTTTCTTAATAAAATGTATTAAAATTACTACAAAGGTAATAAAGTAAAATGAATTTCATGATAATTAAGTTTAAGTGTCCTGAAAATGAAAACCTTACCTTGTTGCCTGGAACTGCTAAAATTTCTGGGAAGCGTGCTGGACATTGGATAATTGACAGACAATGGAGAAGGGCTTCTGTCGAATCGAGGCGACCTTGGACGCATCTGGCTGTTGTCATAAGGTCTGAGCAAATTGGAATGGGCTGAAGCAGATTCCAAAGTAACAGCCTTTGAGTTTGGAGCAGGGCTTCTATCAGTGGAGCTAACTGAGCTTCGTGGGCTCTTGTCATAATGAGGCAAAGAATTATACTTCATGTTTTGAGCTGAATGGCTGTAACTATGGTGGACGATGTCAGATCCAGCTCGGACTGGAGCATGTGCACTTCTTTGGAGCTTTGGGGATGATAGTGGGCTTGATGGGAATACGGGGCAGGATCTGGTATTATTATTGTTAGAACTGACAGAGTCAATGGGACGGAAGGATGCTGAGCTTGTGGAGTAAGCTGAAGAGCTGGGGGATCCATTACTGCTGCCACCGGATGCCTGTTTAGTAGTGGAAGTGCTGGAAGACCAACTGGACTGAGGCTGCTCTCTGGAGATACTGGAGGTGGCCTACAGAAAAAAGAGATATGGATATCACTGCGTTTTGTTTTGTTTTAAACACAAACACGTCAACATGTTTTTGTTGGCATTCAACTACATCTGAACAAGGGTGTGTTTGAAAGAGTGCAAGTGAATTTGAATGAAAGTTTTTATTTTGGTCTGTGTTCACACATTTACAAAAAATCAGGACAAGGAAACCCCCTCACTGGCAAATTTAATTTAGAAACAGAGGAAAGGAAAAAACAAATAAATCAACCACTGCCCTGATATTTCCACCCATGTTGCACACTTTGAAGGACTACAAAATGTAACTATTATAAACTAGTGCAAATTAACAGCTAAAAGAGGGAAACTAGTACTACATGTGTGTGTATGAGTGAGTACCTGTGACTTAGACTCTGTGTTGTTATTGCTGGAGGAGGCCTCCTGCAGCAAGGAGTTAAACTCTTTGGATAACTCGTCTGCTGTAGCGAGTGATGCGCTCAGATCATCATTCATGGTCTGGACTGAATATAAACCCCAAATGTACAAAACGCAATTAGCAGAGGATATTATTCCCACATGTACAAATATACACAGAGCCAAGTGGAAACGTCAAACATTACTTACACAGCATGCCACTCCCAAAGCTTGTCTGAGAACTCATGACTCATTAGATAGCAATAACTTGCTCCTGAAAACAAACGCCACCTGTTAGGACAGAAAAAAAAAATCCAAAAAACAAAACACTTCCATCAGCTCACAAGCTTTTTATCATCTTTTTCGAAGAATTAACATTTTACAGGAAATGATTCTCCTAATACTGAACTACACACAGACTTCCTCGAACCCTAATTCACTTTAAATCAACCTTGAAAGTTAGGTTTCATGCAAGATTTACTTTGCTTGGCTCTTCCCTTTCAGCTGCAAGCTGAAATTGCCTTCAGGCAATTTCCAAATAAGCCAAATGCCCGTCATGTCTAAACAAGCCACAATTTCCTGATTACTGAAAGTTCAAAAACAGAAATATGACATAGTGCACAATTGCAAACATTTATAATGACATTATAGACATTTGAGCGCCCTTTTAAGTGCTGGTTGCAGGTGTTCATCATACCTACTGACTCAACCAAGTTATCTGAGATACCAGGTGCTCAAGCTTAACATCACTTATGACTTATGTTGGAGTGTCAGTTTCAGACAGACAGGCCAGACAGACAGGTGCAGCACAGCTTCAAGTGTGTGACAAGTTAGTAATACTAACACTCCAGAGAGACACCGATGCATTCTGTTAATGAGTTTAGCCAATAAAAAAATACGAACATTGAGCTGCGCAGTAATAACCACTTTGCATAGAAGCCTTTGCAAAGGCTTTTTTGTGTATACATTTGGATGCACTACAAAAAGCTGAGAGTCACCACTGCACGTTTCTCAGTAAACTTAAAACATACATTTATAGTGCATCTTCAGCCTTTAGGTCCAGTAAATATTGTTCATGCAGTAGAAACCTTATGAAGACCCTTTAGTTCATGACATTTCTAAAAGTAACTCTGTCATGTTGAAAGCTTAACTTATCACCCTTATCTAATAATTTCTATTGTGAGTTCCAGCAGATTTCCTTTGTGGTTTACGGTTCTTCGTATAGTTAGCCAACTACATTCTGCAGTAGGCAAGTAGATGTTACATGAGCCGCAATGGCTGCTTTCCAATCCATAGCTAGTATAAAGCTAGAATGAAGGTGAAATTTGATGTTACTAAAGAACATTGTTCAAACTAGTTTACAGTAGTAAGGTGCCAAATTAGTGACACCTTCAAGAAGCAAGTCCTGTCAGTCAGCAGCCTACCAAAGAACATCTGGGCACTTGTTTGGACATTTATTTTGAAGTATTATAAAAATCAGCTTTTATTTCAATGCTCAATACACTTCTACCAACATCTTTGCTGTTGCAAAAGTCTCTCCTGCTATCCAGGACCTACAAGAGTTATGACCATGGAACCCAGTTTGCCCTGCAGGCAGTGCAACAGTACTGTAGACTGTAACACTATACTGCAAACCACCCAGTTTTACCTGTCCTTACCGTCCTATATTCAGTTTATTGCGACATCCCTAGTTTAGGCATAATGGGGGGAAAAAGTTGTGACAGAGGACAGATTTATTGAACCTCCTCACTTTCACTCAGATGCTGTTTCCTGATACTTTGATTTTTATTGTGTTAGACTAGACACAGATTACACATGTACATGACGATGAAAATGAATTTAATACGCATAATGTGTAGGAAAAAATATAAAATATTTTTGGAAATGTTCCTCGGTTCTCTTTTAGTGGTTTAAAGGAGCCAAGCCACTTCAACTAGTCATGAAGAGAGATGTGAGATTGAGCTTCGTAGTCCCCGGTTGTTTAATATTGTTGTGTTTGTACATAAAGAAACCTTGTCTGGACCAATCTCAACCAGCATTGGTTATGCACACCCTGCTCTACATAATTCTGATTAATTAGAATACCAACTGAAAATTAGCCCTGGCCAGAGCAAACAAGGGTTATATGAAGTAACCAATACTAAATTTACAGCAGAATCAGAGAAGTGTTATTCATGCTATTTGTCATGCTTTGTAGCAAGAACTTGTCACATCTCAGTCAGGCCTGGGTGCAGGCTCACATTCCTTACTCCTCCCAGTGAGACATTCTCACACATTCACACACTTGAACGCTTACCACTGTCAACAGCAGCTCACACAAAAAGAGATTGCACTCTTGGTGACTCACAAAGGTCAGGCTGATCACTCATTCACTGAACTCTCTCTTTACTGCCCAGGATTTTATTCACCCCACCCTTTTTCTTCCTGTGAAACTCTGCATGCCGTTTGGCACCTTTGCTATTTTCTCTTGATTCCGACAATTTTGGCTTTGTGTTGCCGGAACCCCAAAACTAGAACGGAATCAAAATTAGATGTTACGTAATTTATTTTTAGATGCATGTAAGAAGTCAAGTCAAGTTAAAGTTTATTTCTCTAGCCCACATAGAACAACCTTCGCTGACCTAAGTGCTCTACAAGGTTACAGAAAATATACACTGGACAAATCCATCACTAAATCAACAACAAATATACACTGAAAATGATCAAGTAAGACAAAGTAAACAAGACTGTATTTGCATAGAAAAGCCAGGCTACGCTGCTCAACTAGAAGTGAAAACAAGCAACGATAAGCAGTTTTTTTAAACAGTGTTTTAAAATGATTTAAATTACTCTTTTGGGTGTGTTTATGATGTTAACTTTTCTTATAACTTAGTTTATTGCAAACTAATAAAGCACATTACTGCAGTTAATATAATGACAATATCGAATTATTTCTCTCCTTTCACTTTACTTTTATTTTGTGTTCTATCATCTTCCATGACATACCTATCATAATAACATTTAGATTCTGGATTTGCCTTTATTTTTGTGCTATTTTAGTGTTTATTTTGAGATAATCTCTTTAATTTATTTCTCCTTGTTTGTTTCTTTTTAATCACAATAGGTTTCCTTTGTTTACTTAACACTTTTATTTTATGCAAGTGTATGAATCTAAAAAAAATAATAAAAAATCTAGACAACTCTGTGTAAAGAAAAAAAAAGTTTTTAGAAGTGAAGACAGAGATATATAGCCAATATCCTTTCAGTTATCACATATAGTATCTCTTGAGGCAATTGTTCCACATTTTAATAGACGTGCTACAGTAAATAAAGATAGAAGCATATGCAAATATGGAAGCGAAAAAACATCAATCATCTAGACGTTTAAAGTGAACTGACAGCTTGTGGCTACTGCAGCTGTGCTGTCATCTATTTCTGGTTTTGTGTCATGGTTAGTTTCTTGGAAAACCACATTTTGATTTTCTTGCCAGTGCTTAGACTAGAATGTAGTACAATACAGCAACAATTAGCTATTTCAAGTGGTGAAGCCAACATAAAAGCCACAGGAATAAAATATAAAATGGCACTTGACAAAACTACTGTCCCCAAAACTACTGGCAGTGCAAAATGTTAAAATTCTGTTAGGACACCCTGAAAAACAGAGAGAAACTACACAATGGAAATTTAGAGATTAAAGACAATAATCATTAGCTTTGCAAAATGCTAGGGTGTGTCTAACCAAGACTACAAGCAGTCTCTCCCTTTCCCACTCCTTTTAAGTCTTTCGCTAGAAGTTCATGATTACACATCCAATTCTTTAGTTTTATCCTAACTACATATTTCTATCTAGGTACTAATTTCCTGCCTGTTCTCTTTCACAATTGTCAGTCCCTCCTTCATATCCTTCCTCCAGAACTTTGGCTTTGTGCTGGCAGAAAACTTGCAACAGCATGATAAAGCATTCCCTTTATACAACTTCCCTTTGTGGCCTGCTTTTCATTTTTGTTTATCATAAAGTCCAAAAGCAAACATTACCTGTAAGTCATCATACAGGCAACACAAACTAAATAAAAACTTTCTGCCAATATTCCAGAACTACTCTACAGGATTTCTTTGTCAGCTTCCAGGGGAAAACAACTCAAGCTTTTTCAATTGCTCTTGCATAGTAAGATTTTAAATACCAAGAGTCGAAAGTCCAACATCCAGCATAATGTTTACACTGGCTCATCACTGTTTCATGTAGTAAGAATGTTTGAAAACATGGCGAGAAAGGAGAATAACCCCAAGGATAATTATGCAGATACATGTGGGAGGTGCTGTGTAATTACTGTGAGAATGACCAGGAATCTGTGTTGCAGAATTCTGAGCACTGATAGGCTCTATCATTAGTATCAGTATTATTGCATCAACAGATACCGGCAACACTTGAGCTGTTTATTTGAAAGGTCATGTCAAGGCTTGTAAAACTAATTTCAAAAACCGCTATGACGTTGTGCTGACCTAGTTATATGAGAAGTTTAGTTAAATTTGACTATGAACCCATGCTGACATTAGACTAATCGTAAAGGGCTCACTGATTAAAACATGGCATGTACTTGGACAACGGTGAGATAACGAGTTGGAAAAACCCCACCCAAAGAATTCTGTTTTTTGTTTTTTTTACAGTGCTTTCACCTGCACAGCGGACCTAGTTAGTCACTGAAAGCCAAACCTACATAATTACACAAACAAGAGTTCACACTAATATGCTCTATTCACGATAGCAACTGTCACGTCCAAAGACTTTACACAATACATGACTATTATACTTCTCAAGCTTGGGATAAAAGCCAGTCACTGCAGACACAAGAGCACATAAACTATGGATAGACCAGAGACATGCTGAGGTGATGATTACTAATCCAGAACAAGAGTATAACTTTCCTTCCTTTTGTCCCATAATGTGGACAACTGTTTTTTAGCATAGCCTCGTGTCTCTGTGGTGGTAATTCATTTCACTTCTAGCATAATACTGTTCTCCACAGCATATGACACAGGAATCTCTCAGTGCTATATGACATTTCTGGTTAGTTACATGTCAGATCCATTCATCCAATGCCTGCTTTGTAACATTCTCAAGCTGTGGTGCAAAGCAGGGCCACTACCAAGAAGTAAATATCAGCTGGTATATGCCTACATACATGAATTCGACCACATTTTTTTTTTTAAATTGCTGAATTCTGCTTGGTTTTAACAATTTTTTGCAACAGGTTGCAGCAAGTACAACAAATGCAGCCAAACTTGTTTTGATAGAGAAACCATGTAAAGCACACATGCTGGATAAATACCATTTCGTCCCTGTTCCAACAGGAAGGTTTGCTTTGCTTGTAAATTAGAGTTGTGTATAGATCCAACATGCAGTTCAATTAAGCAAAAAATTGGCACATTTGAATTTGTGATGTAAAATTGACTGAAACAGTGGTTATACTAACACCAAATGTTATGAATGAATTTCTTGCTTATCCTAACACTAAAAACAACAATTAATACATTTCATCCAGGACCCAGTGTAGTAACAATCCAATAATAATGCACATCAAAAAATAAAAAGAATAAAAGCACAAAACTGATAGAAAAGCCACCCTGGATATTGTGTTTCTACATAGCTGTATGGCTGTATTAGACTATATATATACATAACTGTAAATAAACGATTGTTTTACTGGTTGCACATCAATGTCCAGCCAGCAGCTCGCTTTTGCACTTCAGCTTTTCTTTGTGGTTTTGGACAGAGTGGCATGCCAGGCACGGTTGGTAACATCTGATTTTCATTACAGTACACGCTCTTCCTCAAATAGAAGAAACCTCACAATCAACTAGAAATGAAAGGAGATACGCTGTGAAAAAGAGTTTTCACAACTTCAGTTGAGCTGCGAACAGACTACTAATCCGACGTTGCACAAAACCGTAATGCAGGCACCATCTTAACGCGCAACTTAAAGTTTTCGACCATGAAGACGGGCAAACTTGCGTTACGGAACAAATTAAAAGTTCATACCTCAAAAAATCAGAGCCTGTCCTTTTGTCCTAAACTGAAGAGAAGAGAATGCGTCCAAACCTTCTTGTCTTCCTGAAGTTGGGATTAGCCTGAGTCGCTCTCTTGTGGCGGCGGCTCCAGACATGTAGTCATAGCTGCGTACCGAGTTGAGTTATTTTGGCTGATAGTCCAGCCCCTCGGCTTTCTTCACTGCTGTAACCCGAGCCAGGTGTTCCTGCCACAGCTGTTCCAGGTGAATCCGTGAGTGAGGAGTTGCGTATTATTTAGTAAATTGCGGACAGGTAATTGTCGATTTTTTAATTCACACCCTCACTTTTGAATAGATTTTAGTTTATTTTTAGTTTATGAACTGTACAGTTCAGTGTTACATGCATAATAATAGACTATTGTTTTACACAATTATGTATTTTTAAAAACATATAACTGTATTAATTTGTTGGGCCTATAGGCCTCTCATTTTAAGAAAAAATAAAACCATAAAATAGTACCTTACTTTTGTTTATAGTTTATAATGCTTGTGCATTGAAATAATCTAACATGTACCAATGCAATATGATTGCACGCAAAAAAATTGTTTTTCATTTTATGAACTTAATTAATTACATATTCAGTTCATTTTTAAAGAGAAAATTAATGTCAAACATCAATAATGTTATTTAAATTGGGAAAGATGGGACCAAATAAGTAAGGAAATCAGGGCGTTTCAGTTCACGAGACTTGGACACGTGGTCGGATTTGTGACTGGGCTTGTCAATCATTAACGTCATCACGTAACCTACGCACTCCGCCCTATCGAGAAGCGTTTCCGCCAAGATGGTTGTTGGTGCCTTCCCTATCGCCAAGCTCCTCTACCTCGGAGTGAGGCAGATGAGCAAGCCTGTGGCTAACCGGATAAAAGCTGGAGCCCGGAGGAGCGAGTTCTTTAAAACTTACATTTGCCTGCCGCCGGCACAGAGTGAGTAATTTGAGCTAACGGCTGCTAAAGGTTTAGAGTTCAGTCCAGTCACCTCTGACGGTTGATAAGCATGGGGAGGCGCAACAACCAATGATAATGAACCTGAAATGACTGTTATCCAATAATCTTTCAAGATATATTTCTTCGACCAATAGCAGCCAGGCGTAAAGGGCGGGTCTTGTCGGTCATTGAAACAGATTGTATTAGCCTTTGCTATGAGGGCACGGCAGGACAACTGTTGTCCTAACGCCCTATTCAGAATGTGACACTGACTTTAATTAGACAGAAATATGCTAAGTGGACACTTAGCTCTATTGTTTAGTCATTCAAAATACTTCCCAAGTAAAGATTACTGTGTATATCATGTTGTGTTTGTTACTGTGTGCAAATTAAAAAGAAGTCACAGTTTTTCTTTAAAGATAGCAAATTTAAGTAAATTAATGCATCAAATCGAGCTTTTATGAAAAGGCGCTGCAGAAAAAAGGGCACGGTATTATTTGTTGACTGAGTAGATAAAATGCAATTAAAGTTTGATTAGATTTAAAGGTGGTCTTATCTTCATATATGATGGCTGAGTGAAGCAGAAAGGATTTTACTCCGAACTGTGAAGGTGTAGTCATACTTAGAACTGTCAGGTGGTGGAGGAGGGCCAGAAGCAAGAAGGTGAAAGTATAAATGGAGGACACACCAGCTTTTGAGGAGTCTGAGCAGGGGCAAAATGACAACACACAAAATTTGTTATGGACAAGAAATATTATGTAAGCTAAGGCTCTGAGGGATTTGGCTTCTCAGTTGTTATACAGGACACCAGTGACTGTGAAGGGATTCATCTTTACGTGGCAGCCTTCTTGCATTCTGTTTAACAGACTTCTCACTTTGCAGGGGCCTTTATTCTTTTCCCACTTATAACTGACATCAAGATAATTTGTCTCCTTGATGGACTGCTGAATCTTGGAGAGTCTCTTGAATTATTAACTAGTAAATGTGGATCCTAAGTCATGTGGTGACCACAGATATGCGGAAGAATGTTTCAGTTTTAATGAACCTGGTTGCCTAATTTCTGTGTAATGTACCAAGAGCACCACTGATTCAGTGGTTTTGGGCAGTGTTGTCCTGTTTTCATGTTTTATTCTAAAAAAACAAAACAATTTCAACCCAATTTCAGTATGGTATTAAGGCTACTTTCTCAGCTGGGTAGAAGATTATAATAAATGATAGTGCAATGATGACATGCATCTTTAACTATAAATGCAGTTTCTCCTGTATTCACAACCTTTGACCAGATTAGCTGATCATTTTGATGAAAAATTGAACAGGACCCAAACATATTCAAAGTCTAACAGCTCTTTCCTTATATACTGTATGCTCCTTGTTCCAACAGTTTATCACTGGATTGAGATGAGAACAAAGATGCGGATCATGGGCTTCAGGGGAGCCACCATTAAGCCGCTGAACGAGGATGCGGCAGCAGAGCTGGGCGCCGAGTTACTGGGGGAGTCAATCATCTTCCTCATTGGTGGTGGATGCATGGTGTTAGAGTACAGCAGGCAGGCGGCTAACTCTCGCCGTAAAGAGGAAGAGCTGAACGAGACCCTCATAAGCCTACAGACGCAACTAGCAGAATTATCCCTAACGACAGAGACTCTAAGTGCGCAGCTGAGAGAGGTCAACAGGCAAATGCTGTCATTTCCTGTTCCCACCAAAAAGTAACAAATTTAGTTGTTTGCTATACAGCAAGGCACAATGTCGGGTTGTGGGATGAAGGAGTGAGTGCAGGTGTACATGTACAGCCTCATAGCTTTGAGCTGGGTGGAAGAGGTTGATATAAGTATATCACTGCAATGCGGATTTGGGTGCTATTGTTTGCTCGTGTTCTGAGCAACTAGTTGTAAAAAAAGGAATTGCTATGATATTCATAGTGAATTTCACTGGCTGACCTTGTATGTTCATTGTAAAGTTGACTGAGTGTATATAAAAACTTACAGTACAATAAAGTGGTGACCTTAAAGTTGATATATACATATATATTTTTAACAGCTTCAGCATATTCCTTTCTTTGCAATTCAGTGATCCTCGTAGACCTTAATCACTTTGGAAATACTGAATTATATGATTTTTTTAATACTAATTATGAGTTACTATTAATGGAAAAAAATATAAAAAACCAAAAAACAGAACCAGCTCATATCACTGGATAGTTTTTGAGAGAATCTGCCCCTGTACTGTCCATAAAATTCCATGTTGTAATTGCTGGTTTTTAATTGGATATATGGTGACAATTTGGAAAAAAAATTGAAATAAAATGATATGTTGGCTGTTGATAGCGTTTTTGTCATGTTTAATACGAAACAAGAGAACAAAACTGAAAGCACCTCCAGAGTGGATAATGTCCCGCGTGTCTTCACATTACTGTAAAACTACAGTACCCAAGATGACGTCAACTTAAACACTTCCTGCTTTGGAACGCTCCAAGTGCTTAACGCGTATCATACAGAACTTTGTTTTTTTTTCATCTAAGATTATACGGTACAAATTAGTTAATGGTAAACTCGCGCTATTTGGTAGCTCAAAGAAGTGCACCCCAGTGTTTTACATTTGCAGTAGAATAATAAATTCAACCAAGCGGCTCTGGTTAACTTCCGGTTCTGAGTTTGTGGCGCCAGGGGGCGATAGCAACTCTTTCAGTCTTCTAACACGACTTGCCCGCGCAACTTGGGTGAAAGGAGGTAGGCCTCAACCTTGTTTTGTTAATATATTCCGCTTTAGTACTAAACTAAAGCGGACTGCACAGTTCATTTTCTCCTGGACTTGCATGCAGACATAAAGTATGGGTCGCAGCTTGCTTATTGTCTGAGTTAAAGTTTCTTCCCTTGCAGCGGCTGTCGGTGCGTTAGCTAATGCTAGGCTAAGAAGGTTAGGCGCTCAGCGAGATATTTAGATGAGTAATAGCATTAGCATCTATTTTAGGAATAGTTTTGTCTTGCAAAGGGTTATATTGGTAACGGCTGCAATAAAACACGAGTTTAATGGTTCACAGACGTGTAGTGGAACACTGTATATTCTTACAGAATCTGTCCAGCGTCGCTAGCTTAGTTAAACGGCTAACGCAGCCTATTTGGCTGTGGGCACGGTGCCGCGCAGCAGATAACATTTGAAAGTTATAGGCAGTGTTTTTAGCAGTACCTGAACATTTCCTCCCAATTTTTGTAGCAAATAAAGACAAGAAGCACCGAGCAGACATCCAAAATCACAATGAGTGTTGACGTGAAGAAACTGAAAGTCAATGAGTTAAAAGAAGAGCTCCAGCGCCGTGGCCTGGACACCAGAGGCCTGAAGGCAGACCTCGTAGAGAGGCTGAAAGCCGCTCTGGAGGCTGAAGCTCAGGCTGATGCTGGTGAGCAAGAGGATAAAGGGGATCAGCAGCAGGAAGAGGAATACGGTGACGACTACCAAGACAATGAAGATGAAACGGATGCACAAGAGCAGCAAGGTAAAGTATTATTTCATTAAACATTTCACTTCCATGAAACTAGTTTTATTACGTTGTTTTGGACTTTGATCCAGTTTCTGCCCTTTGCTGATATTACATTTTAAGCACTTCACTGTACTTAAGTAAGTTTCAAAGTTGGGAAATGTCAACAAACTTTTCACTTTACAACCTTTAGAACACCTAAACTAAGTTTAAAAAATTTACATTTCCAGATTCAGAAGCAGCTGAGGACTATGGTGGTGGTGATGAAGCTGAAGGTGATGCCCCTCAAGATGAAGATGAGGGCCGAGATTCAGGTGGTTACTATGAAGAAGAGGAGGCAGAAGGTAACCCCTACGAAAGTCAGACTCCTTCAGACTCGGGTCACAATGTGCCTGACTTCACAGCAGATGAGGATATTCAGAAAACTGACATGATGTCTGAGGAAGAGACCAAGCCTGCAGCAAAGGAGGAAGTGGAGGAGGAGGAAGAGAATGAAGAGGAGGAGAATGAAAAGAACAGACAAGGTAATTTTTCATTACTTTTATTACTCAGTTGATTTTTATAGTCTTGTATTAATCTCCGATGGCACTGGTTGAGAATAGAAACACTTTTCAGAGATTCAAGTTTTACTGCTACTTACTGCCGACATGCAGAGGTGGCACAATGACCCAGTGATCTGCTTTAACTAAATGATGCTAAAGGTAGTGTAAAATTTTCCTCATGGACTTTGGCAATACAGTAAAGACATGTAAACCCAACACTCAAACTGCTCTCATACCTAGTAGAAAAAATTCAACAACTTGTTTTCATGCTAAAATGTGTTACGTTTGTTCATGTCTAATTATAGAAGTTAAAGTAGAGGTCAAAATGGAAGATGAATCTGAGGGTGCAGGTGAAAGGCAACAAGATAATCAGCACGAACAGCAGCATGGGCAAGATACCGCGGGCCAGCCAGAGCAAGTCAAAACTGAAGGTGAGAGAGGTGGACACTATGGACGTAAGAGGCCGTATGAGGAGAACAGGGGCTACAGCTATTATGAGCACCGTGAGGAGAAGAGGTGGGCTTCTACATGGTTTTCTAAATTAACACAACTGTCTACACTCGGAATGAATAAGGCAAAGTGTATGACAATAAATACTCTGGTGTTATTGTACAGATCCCGAACACCTCAGCCTCCTGCTGAAGATGAAGAGGAGAACATAGATGACACTCTTGTTACAATTGATACATGTAAGTATGGTACATTAAATAGTGTGTGAAAAAAAACTAGTGTCAGTGTGCTGTCTATGGTTGTTTATAAATATCAGAGACTATGGGAAGTTGGACTGTTGTAGCAGACAGTCATTTATTCACGACATGCTTTTGTTGATGGATTACGTGTAACATTTTAAATATATGTATGCTCTGCTCTAATCTACAGTGATAATGAGCGCCCACTATTGCTGCAGAGATGTAGACTACCATCTTATATAGATGAAGTGTTTGATGCTTTGTGCTTAACTCTTTGGTTTTCAGACAATTGTGATTTGCACTTCAAAGTTTCCCGTGACCGCTACAGTGGTTATCCACTGACCATTGAAGGCTTTGCTTACCTTTGGGCTGGGGCACGAGCAACTCATGGAGTCACCCAGGGACGCGTGTGCTATGAGATGAAGGTAAATCGATGTGTTTCTCTAAAGGCTTAGTAGTTTTAAAGCTAGACAGATGATTCGTGCTGATGAGGTCAGACCTATTTTATGAAATGCTACCAATTTGGTATTGTGTAATGGTTACTGATACATGAAAACTTTGTGTTAATTATTGATATAGTGGATGGGGAAACTTTACTATTAACAAGCATTATCGTCAAATGTAAGAATAGCATTACCCTGTTGGCCTTTAAACCAATGTAGTTGAAAACACCATTTTTATAGAAGCTCTGGTTAACTTTTCTTTTGTTTTTGTTTTGTTTGTTTTTGAACTAATGTCAAGTAATCCTTCTGGTTCACACACACACACACACGCATATATTTATTAGGCAAACAAAAATCTTACTCTGATTGTGTTTGACTTTTTTGTTTTTTTTAAAGATCAATGAAGAAATTCCTGTGAAGCACCTCCCCAGCAGTGAGCCTGATCCCCATGTGGTCAGAATTGGGTGGTCTCTCAACCACTGCAGCACTCAGCTTGGTGAGTGAAGCATCTGTCACAATACTCAACATGATGTTTGCTTGGTCAACTAATAAAACAATTGTTTTTATCCTGCAATGTTTTAGGCGAGGAGCCATTTTCCTTTGGATATGGAGGAACAGGAAAAAAATCCGTTGACTGTAAATTTTCAGACTTTGGTGAGAAGTTTGGCGAAAATGATGTCATCGGTTGTTACATTGTAAGTAATTGATTCATTTTCTCTAAAGCTTATCACATAAGAATTTCACACATTTCTTTAATAATGTATTCTTTATTTTAGTTATTGTGTTTTTATTCAGTAATTATGGTAGTAATTTATCATAATGCTCGCATTTTGCATATTTTACAAGTTGAGACGTTTTCTTTGCTTTGTCACTTTAAGGACTTTGACAGTGGTGACGAGGTGGAGATGGGCTTCTCTAAGAATGGAGTGCATTTGGGTGTGGCTTTCCGGACAACCAAAGAAGCCTTGGCAGGCCGTGCCCTGTTCCCTCACGTCCTGGTTAAGAATTGTGCGGTTGAGTTCAACTTTGGACAGAAGCGAGAGCCTTACTTCCCCCCACAAGAGGGATACACCTTCATCCACAATCTGGAGATGGAGGACAAGATCAGAGGTACTAAAGGACCTGCCAGCAAGTCTGAATGTGAGGTAAGTTAGCAGTGAAATTGTACTATACAGTACATGAGGTTTTTGCCCCAAATCTGTTGTTGTTTTGGGGAGACTAAATGCTTGACTGTTAATTGGAAGTTAGCCACAATTTGTAAATTTAATTGTAAGCAAAATAAAAAATTGATGCAGCAATGATCAGAGGTTTTGTTTTGTTTTGGGGGTTTTTCCCCCCAGATTTTGATGATGGTTGGCCTCCCTGCCTGTGGAAAAACCACTTGGGCCTCAAAGCATGCAGAGAGTAACCCGGACAAGAAGTACAACATCCTGGGCACAAATGCTATCATGGACAAGATGAAGGTTGGTTTTGTTTGTTGTGGGGTTTTTTTTCTTCATAACATTGTGAATTTTGGTTCTGTTCAAAGTCTTTATTTATTTTCAAACAAAGATTTTAAAATGTATTCCTTTTTCTCCAGGTCATGGGTCTGCGCCGCCAGAAGAACTACGCCGGGCGCTGGGATGTTCTGATACAGCAGGCCACCCAGTGTCTGAACCGGCTGATTGAGATCGCCGCCCGCAAGAGACGCAACTACATCCTTGATCAGGTACTGCCCCTCCAGTTACACTCTGCTTTAATACTCACCACAGTCAGTCAATGTGCCCTGATGATCACTCTCTCTCTAATGGACTATTTATTTATCTTTCAGGGGGTCTCTGTGTATAATAGAGTAGAAGAAGCATTGATCTCCCTCTTGTCACTTGCTTGTCATGCATTGTAAACGAAAATGATTAATGGCTCTCATAAGTGACAGAATATGTTATGTTTTCATCCCGCAGTATATTGCACTTGCTATTCCCTGTCATAATACAGTATTGTTTGTCTTGTGAATTTCAACAATGTACAAGTAAACCATGACTTTGTAAAGATGTTGAGAAACAAGTAAGCTCTGACTGGTGAGTAAGAAAAACACCTTCTGTTGCTAATTTAATAAGACAGAGTTGATAGCTTTTTAAAAGCTATTTTTTAAGTGAGATATATGGAACTTTTGAGTGTGTTTTTTAATAAATTGACCCCTAAGGTAAGTACTGACTAACAGCCTTTTAGATTTTCAGATCTTTGAGCTCAGGAAATGTGGGGAAAAAGGTAGGTGGGTCTGATGGTGGACTGTGGCTTTTCTGTGGAAACTGTGAGTATTTGCAGGTAGGTTATATATGTGTTGTCTGGAATGGGACAAGAGCTCGTATGAAGAAAAGGTGAGTAAAGGTAAGTCTGAGGGACCCATGAGACTAGCAAGCTGTTTTTGAAGCAGCATGCTGTGGTAAATAGTGCGTTTCTGACATGTTTATACTTGATAAAAGTTGTAAAGTTGGCACTTTAGACACGAAATGTTTTCTTTGAGGTATGTGATTTCTTTGTGTATATATTAAGGAACCGAAATCCTATTTCTTTTTTCTTTTTTTTTTATTATTTAGCTTTTGGCATATATTTAAAGCTAAATTGGTTACTAATAAGAACTTGTATAAGCGTCTCGCTGTTAAATTGTGAGATCATATTCATTACAAATTTAACTGACACTGGCATTACTTAGTTGTTTGTTGGTCAGTGGAGACCCCACTGAGTTCTGCTGGATGAAGAGAGAGATTGTTTGAAGTTAATACTGTGAGCTGTTTGCTGTTTAAAGTGTCCTAACCGCAAGTCTTCTATTTGAATGTCATAGCATGGCGTAGTTTGATAGTTGTGCTTTGGCAGTTTTAATGTCACCTATAAGCCTAATTTAGATAAAGCGTAATTATTAAGTGTTTGTTATTGAGCTGTAGTCCTGATTTGAAACGAGGATTTTTGAAGGATTTTCATTCGGTTTTGAGTTCTTACACAGGCTGCAAGGATTATGAAAAAAATGTGATTTATAGTGTGGCTACATTTGACAGTTGGCACTGTCATCAAAGCAAAATGTAACCATGAGTCGTTCCTGCTGATCAGTGTTATGGAATATTATGGGAGAACAATCTAACATTTTAGTTTATAATAATGAAATTAGGTTGTTCAGAGCAAGCTATGAAATATTTATGTATTTGCTATTCCACCTGGTGACTACTGCAAACTATCTCTACATTTATAATCGCGACATCGCAATAGAAGAAGAATTAACTGAATTGAAAATCAATTCAATCGAAATGGTAACTGTAATATTATTGCCCTTCGGTATTGTCATTGTAACTGTTCATCTAATGCGTATTTTAAGTTCTTTAATGTTTGAGGTAAATACAAAATACTCACATCTTCTCTCAGTTGCTGCTCTGCGTAATTGTAGCAGTGCTTTTGAAGCATATTTACAATCAGCACATAGTCATTGAATGAACTCATAATTGAGTGCGCGCATCTTGGCGTTGTCTGACAAAGCAGAAAGTTTAGTCAGCGCGGGGTCCCTCTATTTACAATAACTTTCTTTAGCAGTCACTGGGTACCTGGATGCACAGACTGTGAGGTAAGTCTGTGGAGTGACGAGAGGCCAATAGTACCTGAGTAAAAACGTAGACTGACGTCCAAGCCAAACCTCTCTCACTTCATTATTGCAGGGTTCCAGCTTCCTTCCAGTGGAAAGCCATTACAAATAAACAATAACAAACAAGCTTCTACTTCTTTCTTGTCACCATTGCTAGACAAATGTTTATGGATCAGCAAGGAGACGAAAAATGCGTCCTTTTGAAGGTTTTCAACGCAAGGCTATTGTAATTTGTCCCACGGACGAGGATTTAAAAGAACGAACATTAAAGCAAACCAATGAGCAGGGGAAGGATGTGCCCGATCATGCTGTGTTAGAAATGAAAGGTAGGAACGCTGTGGAAACAATAAATAAAACACCAGATCTACTTTTTTACTTTTTTTCTATGTGTTGTCTCTAAAATCAAACTTGGAAGATGCCCCCTCCCCCCTTCCCTCATCATAGCCTTTGGCCAGATATCAGACCTGGATATTTTTTAAAAAAGTCAACATGAATCTGATTCTTATTTTTGCCCTGTATCTACCACTTGCCATTCAGCTTATTTCTGATGCCCTGCAAACTGAGATTTCGGCTTTGTAATAGTAGAACCAATACTGCGCAATTGGCTTCCATGAAACAAATGTTTCCAAATGACACATGGCATATGTTTTTGTAAGTTAATTTGTAACACTCTCACATCAGCTGTCCTTGGTTTGCAGAGCTGTTTCCTCTTCTCACCAACTTTTTAGTTGTCCTTTGTCCCCCTCCCCACCTTTACTGAAGTCTCCCTCCTCTCCTGTGTCTGTTTAAACAAATGTTTCCTCCATGTTCCCTTGGAGGTAATTTTTGTTCCCTTTACCCTACCATCTGCTTCATTATCTGCTCTTAGTTTCTCTGATGTACTTTTCCCCTGTACAATAGTAATTAGTTTTCATTTTGTCTTCCGGTGGTGTGGCTGCTTTGGTCTTCACTACAACCCCCTCCCCCTCTTTCTCTCTCTCCCATCCTTTTTTTTGTTGGATGGGCTGTCTCTTTCCTGTGGTCATCACTGCCACTCTTGAAGCCAACTTTACTCTCCCTGAGCCTTGCGACTTCCTGGAGGCAGTGACGTACGTTGAGCTGCAGCGCGACGAGGCTGAAAAGTTGATGAAGCAGTACAATGAGGAGGGCCGCAAAGCTGGCCCACCCCCTGAGAAACGCTTCGATAACAGGTCTGGTGGGTTCCGTGGCCGCGGAGGTGGTAGTTTCCAGCGGTATGACAACCGTGATGGAGCTCGTGGTGGCTACCAGAACCGCAGTGGGGATGGAGGCAGTGGATACAGAGGAGGTAAGAACTCTTAAATATTTATTTTTTTGATAATTTCAAACTAGAAAGTTGGAACTTTAAGGTTAACATATTTTTCCTGAACACTTAATGATCTCAGTTTAACAAATGTTGCACCTGCTTTCTTCCTTTGACTTTTACATTGGCACAGCATTTTTGTAAAATAAAATTGTTCAATAAATGTCTGTAGATATTTAATCTTTTTGTTGTGTTTTACAGGCTACAATCGTGGCAGCTATAACCAGAACAGGTGGGGCAACAGCTACCGTGACGGAGGCTCTGATGCACGAAGTGGATATAACCGCAGTCAGCAGTCAGGGGGAAGCTACAGAACCGCACCCTCTTACAACAAAGGAGGATACAACCAGGTACTCAATATGATTCATTTATGGATAAAACACCATAAATTATAAAATGGAGGAAAAAATTATATCATTGTATTCTTCTTCACCCTCAGGGCTACAGCCAGAGCTACAATCAAGGGTACAACCAGGGCAACTACAACCAGAATTACTACAGCAACTACAGTCAGTACCCAGGATACAGTCAGAGCTACAGCCAGACACCTGCCACTGGTCAGACGTACAACCACCAGCAGCAGCAACCACAACAGCAACCACAGCAGCCACAGCAGAACTACAACCAGCAGTATCAGCAGGTACCACTAACGTCCATTTTTTGCCCTATGAAGTCAGGCCGTTACTTTAATAGAGCCCAGTGGCAGAAATCCTAATGAATTCACTTTAGTAGTAATAGATCTGATGGTGGCCAAGTTTTATCCAAAGTTTTCACTGTAGAAAAACTGAATCACAAAGTTCACAACTTTAAAAACAGTGTTCAGCCTTTTTCTTTCTTTCTTTCTTTCTCCACCTTTAAGGCTTTGGAAAGGGTTTAATGATGATGAAGTATCTCAAACTTGTAAACATACTTTTAACTCTAAATGCTTCTTGCTTTGATTTACAGTATGCTCAGCAGTGGCAGCAGTACTACCAGAATCAGAACCAGTGGAATCAATATTACAGCCAGTATGGCAGCTATCCTGGACAAGGCAGCCAAGGCTCATCTTCTGGTTCCCAGTAGCTTCCTTCCTGCATCTGTACCTGCATCCACCTGTGTCCTGAACACCTCTGATAACTGCAGAAGATTGATTTTTGTACAGTCCCACATTGTGTCTCCAACCATAACATCCTCCATCTGATTTAACACAGTAGCCTTCATTTGCCATCAATCAGTGTACACCTAAATTACATACAGTTTGATGTCTTTTCATTATTTTTACTGAATTAAGTCTTATTCTAAGCAGTGACCGTGAAGTGGTAGATGATAGGTATCAAGACATTTAATGAATGTTATTGATAATGCATTCAGTGTGGATGTATGAAATCCACATTTACTACAGATTGAAGAGGTAATTGTACATTTCATAGTGTGAAGAAGGCAGGAAAAGTACAGCAAACCCTGAATACTTTTGCTTGCTTTGAGAAGAACAAAATGCATGCTTTTTACATCCATGACCCTGTCCTGTCTTGCTTTTTAATTTTCAGTTACCGATTTTACATTTTATTTACTGCAATAGACACCAAGCATTATGAAACACGTTTTTTAAATAGGTGTTGATGCTGTAGTATTTAATCCAGTCTTTGATTGAGAAAAATATTTTGCCACTCTTGTTGACTAGTTCTATGTGCAGGGTTGTTTTTTTTTTTTCATCCCTTTGTGATTGCGCATTTTGTCTTGTAGTTTAATCCTATTCTTTTCAAACCATTTGTTTTCTACCTGAAAATGAAAATCAGATTTTGATCAGTTACGCAAACTGTCTTGTCTTTATACAATAAATGCAGTTGTATATGCCTGTAATTGTTAATGTCCTTTTGTTCCCCTTCAGTGAAGTCAGACACAACACATACTGTCTGATTAATCATTGATATGTTTTTCGACTTTTTTTCCCAACATTTGTAAATCATGGACAAAACAAAAGGAAGCGTTTAGCTAAAAATCATATGCCAAGTTTGGACCATATGCATGTGCAGTCAAAAACATTGGGAAGGAAATGAACATTTTAAACTGTAGTCATGATGGCCGATTAGGCTTAACAAGCTCCTTTTGCTATTCAAGTGGGCAATATAGATGATGCAGTTTCAATAACAAATACTTTGTGATTTTTCACTAACTTTTTCTGACAGCTTAATTGAGTAAAAAACATGAAATTCAATATTGCCATTTAGAATTTGATGTGCAAAACTCTACTACCAACTGGGCTAACAGATGCTAAGGTAAAACTCAATAATATAACTTTTTGACACGCGATAAATTGATACATTAGCTGTTTGTATATCAAATATCCAATCAACAGCCAAATAAATAACAGTTAAAATAGTTTTCCATTCTTTCCAAATTGACGAGTTGTCATATAGCTGCCAGTGTTACAATTAACCACAGTTTTGTTGAGGTTAGTGTTAATTTCCAACCCTGCATGTGTATATATTGTATGATCAGGAAAAGCCTGCCTATAGGTTGGCATAAATTAGGAAGTAAGGTGGTTTAGCACCAGAAAACCAAGGCACCAGTTCAAAACAATACGAGGTGTTCCTCAGTAGGAAAATCCATGTTTCTGAGCCGGATAACCAATAAAATAGCAGTGACAAAGATCAAATGAAAAACATCACACAACCATGCTTGAAACACAAATGAGTCCTTTGCTGGCCTTCTAAAATAAGTGGCCAGTAAATAGTATCAGTTCAACACGAGTCAGACACAGCTTTGTCCAAAAAATGTGTTTGTGTCTGTGCTTTGTCCATGTGGGGAAATGAGTGCTCAGTCTGGCTCCCTGCTTTTGTCTTTGTACAGATGCAGCTCCTCCATCTTCTCCTGCAGGAAGGAAACAGGCATGGAGCAGCGGGTTCTGTGTGGTAGAGTGCTGACCTGGAAAACAAATGTCAAATTAATCATAAAGAAACTAGTCACTGTTTGTTTTTTCTCATTTCACAAAATCTTGCAACGTGTTTTAAACTGCACTTGTAATGCTTTAACTCTGAAAGTAGTGCCTAAAATATGAGGTAGTAAAGTCTCAGCAGTCAGATGGACAAGCTGGACACAAAAAAGGATTATTTTGCTGTTTTATAACAGCATGCATGAAAACGACAGTAGAGGGAGTCATTTAAAGTTGTACATATGAAGTCCAAGCTCACAGTATTCTTAACTGAGTTATCATTTTGTACTGTGTCTGGTAGCAACTCAAACTTTTTAATCTTAAATGAATCCTTGCTGGAATATTTCATTATGCAGAGGGATATTGATATTTGCTTATTTTATGTAATCATGGCATTTTTCACACATAAACAGGATCACAGAGAAGAAAAGGTTAAGAAACACTTCCTTTCTGAATGATCACTTTGCAGGAACTTGCACCATTTCTCACCTTTCTCAGTGATGGACGAGAGTGAAGGTGGTTTCCCTTTTTGTCCTTCTTCTCAGGTGTCCAAACTCCAGGATCCGTCTGAGTGGAGCGGTCGGACAGTACTGATTCACTGGTGTTACTTTTCCAGTCAGATGTACCCTTATGGTGCTCTGTTTCATTACTCGGGGGAAAAACAAAGGTCTCCTCTTCTGAACCTGACCAGAAAAAAATAATAATAATAATAATAATTTTAGAGACTTTTTACTGACAGAAAACAGTGTGTGCTTTGCGGACTGTATATGAAGAAGAAAGGACGCACTCCAGCTGTTGCCCTTGGTTCTTAAATCAGGTGCAGGGGTGCATGGACAGGACCCGGTCGTGTTTTTGTGTTTCTTCAAACACTCAATTCCCACCAGATCTCTACAGTGTCTGTGGCAGTTTATCCCACAGTCTGGAAGACAGAGAAAATGTTAAGCTTTTGAAGCACTACCACTTTAAGGATTCGTTTACTCAGATTAAGAAAACGTTTTGTGGATTATCCAGAGTAATCAGACCATTGTTTCTGGAACAACATAGCCTATTTCAGTGTTGACGTGTAATTTTGTAATGCTTTTAGCGCTACAAACTAAATTACTTCAATAGCAGATGAAATGTCAAGAGGCCACATGTTCAGAGAATTGTCCTCTTAAACTCTGTCTTATTCTATTGGGCAAATTCTTGCTCAGATCAAGCTGATTACTCTTGACAGTTGATTAAAAGGTTAAGATCTCTGATCGTAGAGGTTTATTTTTGTGTTTCTGAGCCTACCTTTACAGTGGTAGCCCTGTTTGGTGACACCCCATAGCTGCAAGATATGACAAATTACAATTTGACTAAATTTCTACAAAACCCAAAACAACAAGAAAAAAGAAACAAACAAAAAACAACAAACAAAGCTAATGACACTCACAAAGCCTCTACATATATCACAGAATGTTGGTCGTTTGTATGTGGTTTCATGGAAGTTATGCGCGTCATTGAAGTTGTACCCCAACTTGGCACATACGGACATTCCCCTCATGAAGTAAGAGGTGATTTCTTCACGGCTGATTTGTCCCTCCCTAGGCAGAAAATTTTCCAAAGTGCAACATAGATGTAAGTAAGTTGTCCTTTCTCTGATTTGCATTTAGGTCATGACGAGAGGCCCGCGTGTGAGCTGCAGCTTCCTCACCTGTCAGTTTCTTGAGTACAGAAGGAGAAGGGGAAGTTGGCTGCTATTTTTTCAAATTCCTCCAGCAAAATGTAGCCATCCTGATTGTGGTCATAATTCTTCATTATGGACTGCAGGGGGCAACAAAACGATCAGATATTCAGTTCCACTTGTCAAGGAACAGTTTGCTAGTTCTGCTTTAGGCTGCCAAGTAATAAGGAAGTGAGAGACATCAGGTTGTTGCAAAGTCACATACTCACATCCACCATCTGTTTGACGTGTTTAGATATGGTGTCGGGGTCGAGCCTGGGGGTGACTCCTGAACCCCACTCTGCCACTACTGGGGGTTTAACTGGAGCTACAGGCTGTGGACAAACAGATGCAGCAATGAGACACGAAGACTGTCAGACAAGCAAGAAAGCACACACCCACCACATAATACACTTCCCTAACGTACAGCGCTTTGATGTGGCTAACTTTGATGTATTTAAGCACTGCATCTCTGCTTTTGTTTTGAAGAACATGTTACACCCACAGAAAGTGCGCAAATGTCCACCCGCTTATAAGAAGAGGTTAAAGTAAGTGTGAACCTGCGTACCGTTACAAAGAGCTTAGTTCACTTCAGCTCTACTGACCTGAACCTTGGGGTTCTTGGGTTCCTTGGCATATGAGAGTTCATATATCTCATCCTCAGTGTAGTATAAATCTAGGGAGAGCTGAAACATTAACACAGAACAGAATTTCAGGTGTTTGTGACTTCGTGCTATCTAACTTTGTAAAAATCCCCTTCTTGTTTCTTGTTCTAGTACCGTGAGCAGATGCAGCAGGTCTTTGTTGGCCTCAAAGGGTGGTGTACAGCTGTGGAGGGCCAGGAGGTCATTAATGTTGCTATAGAGGTGCTGCAGCTTGCTCAGGTTGATTTTTTCCTCATCTATGTAGTCCGGCAAGGCCTCATTCAGCGAGATCAGATCCTTTAGATGGACACCCAAAATAGGAACCTTGAAGCCGGTGCACTCATTGTAAACCCGACGGTAGTTGCTGTAATTACTCCGCGACGAGAGCAGCTCTGTCATTTCACTGAGAGCCTGACAGAAAATAAAGATTGACAAATAGTGATTAAAAAATATATATTTTTAAAATATTTAATTAAGCCTTTTTTTTTGTTTGTTTAAATGGAAAACAGTGAATCGTCTAAGAGTAATCTAAGATATGGCAAACCTTTGCACACGTTTGTCCAGTTTGTCTAGAAACAGCTGGCTAGCTGTGATGAGACCATACAGCTAAAAATGTAAAAATCTATAAAAATCTTGTCAGGATATGACAAAGCAACCCCAAGAGGGCAGTTGAAGGTGTTGTCCCACACAGGAAAAACAAGAGGTAAAAATGCGATGTGTACCAAACACTTCTCTGAGTTAATGTTACGCCCCAAAACATTCTTCCTCATACGTACAGTAAGTTTAGTTGATGTGTATGACATGCAAAAATCAGTTTTTGAATGCCACCATATCTAACAAAAGATAAAGAATTACCAGAAACACCACTTACTGGGTTAGCAGGTGAAGAAACAGACATTACAATGATTAAGCAAAGCAATGTCTAAACGTTTACACCCTTGTGGTGTGACAGGCACTAACACTGACTCATGATTACACGCAATATTTAAAATACCTTAGTGACATCAGGAGGCAGCAGGTTAGAAGTGTCTTTGAGGCGGGAGATTGAACTGTGACAGAGGCCTCCAGTTACGGCCATGAGAGTGTTAAAGTTTTGCAGAGATCGAAGTTTCTAAATGGAAAAGAGCATAAGAAATAACTGCAAATTAGAAAAAGTGCACCTGAAACAGTAGACCTCCTGGCAGCCAAACCAAAATGCGTCTTAGCTCTTTACTCCAGTTTTTGTGATGTTGCCTCCCCAGGTACTTTACCTGAGCCACATGAATGAACTTGGTGAAGACCTGGGCTCTCTGCTGGGCTGTGTGTCTGCTAAGAATCATCAGCTGGACCCACTGGGAGACCCCATTACACATCATCACTGAACGCTCCAAAGCAGGATTGTCCCGGACTGAACCTCGTACTACATAGCTGCGGTAATCCAAGAACTGTCCGATTAGAAAAGAGTTCAAGCAATAAAGGTTATTCGTAATTTTAACATTTTGAATAATTTTCTCATAAAAATAAAGCAATATTTTATCTTCTGATTGTGGCTTCAGAGTAAAAGAAAAAGTTGTGGCACAACTTTGCAATTTCACAAACCATCTGGAACATCTGGAGGGAGCCTGACTGTCAGTAAAACCAACAGATATGGTGACCACTATCAACTGTATGGCACCATTTACTAATACTTTGTAAAGGGACTATAGATGTAGGTACTATTAGGCAAATTGATACACTGAAACCATTTCCCATAAAGTGTTCACACTTCCTATTGAAAGTTAGAAATGCCATCAACTACAATGCAAGTTATGCAACAGGATTTCTCACAATGTGGCAGAAAAACTTGTTCTTACAAATAACATATTACTGATAGTGTGATTAAAACAAAATGACCAATGTTCATGGAAAGTGTCACCATTTAAACTGTCAAAAATACAGTGAACCCTTAACATTTTTACAGTATAATATTTTTACTTTAACATACTTCATGGTCAGCTGTGTGTAGAATGAATGAAGATGCCATTAAACTACACTGTTTAGCAAAAAAAACTCAAACGCTGACAAAGAATGATTAACTAAAGAGCTTTAGCTTGAATCTTAGATAATTTTATGATTTATCCATTAATTTTGCTACTAGGCTATAATAACATTTTTACAAGAGGACTAACTAATTATCATAACCACATAATGTACTGCTACTAATAATGATACCAAAAGTAAAACTTGTCTATGCATATTCATCAACTCTGAGTGCTTATTTCAGGACTAGGAACATCTCTGTGAGTCATGGCAACATGATGGTGTCTCATCGGGTGAAAAACCTAAGAAATAGTGAGAAGTTGTTTGGTGAACTTACTGATACATTACAGAAGTTCTTAAACTCAAGGTAGCTGAGATGCTCAGCCATCTCGTCTGGCTCCATGTGATCGAATATTAAAGACACCTTCCTCTTCTTCACAGAAGGTGAGGGTGCCTGTGATATGTTCAGGTGAGGGCTTCTAGGAAAGGCAACAGGACAAAAATCGTCATTCTATTTATAGAATTGTTTATTGTTTATATATATATATATATTTAACTGTTTTTAGACATATTTATATATATGCAGTTTTTTCAGGGTACAACGGTAAATCAAACAGAAACATGACTCACAAGCAGGAGTTCTCGATGAGCTGCGAGTGTTTCTCCTCTCCATCTGACCGGACCAGTGCCCACAGGTCCCCCATGGTCTGTTCAAGGTGGGGGTCCACCTCAAATACCGCTGGGAACTGGCTGATCCACTGCCTTGCCACAAAGCAAAACAGAAAACATGTTTACTACTCGCAAATAGAGCAGGATAACCAGTTCCGTCATACTCCATCATTCAACGGTCTCGAGTGTCCTTACTCACCTGGCAAGGTGGCGGATCTGTGTCCGCCTGAGTCCTCTCTTGTCGGAGGGACAGTCCTTATAAGTAAGAATAATGGTCAAGGCTCTAAACACACTGTGCAAATTATACCAAACAGTAGGGATATATACTTGAAATCTGCTTTGCAAACATGGAGTGCAAAACAAAGCCATGCTTGTTTCCTGATCTGATTAATTAACATGGGCATGTGATTGGGAGCAGTGCACCAGTGGAACCAGAGTATTACACTGAGTGGCAGTGGAGGATATAGAGTGAGAAGTTTCTGGGCAAATGCCTCAGATGGCACAACCCAGCTGTGCATCATCAGGGTCATGTGGACCAACTGGGTCCCTCTTGGGCTGGAAGTCTTGCCCTCTGAATCTGCAAGCAAAACGGAGCAGTGGATTCACAGGAGGAGGATTAATGTGATTAAAAACAACAAACAGTGCAATAGGCAACGAGTTTATGTCACACCAAGCAGCTCAGGTAGAGTGGAGATTTCAGACTTTCTCTAGGTATGCCTGTTTTTATCAACAGAAATATATATTAATTATAATTTAAAGGTTCAGTACAACCAAACTACCTAGTTTTATTTTACCCTAACATTTCCCTAGGAAAGCTTTATATTATGCCAGTTAACTAGATCATTATTTTGAGTTTTTCTACTGTCACATTTCAGGACCTTTAACAGTTGATATCCAAAAGGACCTGCAACGTATCTTCATTTGATACCAAAACATGTATTTGTGTAATTTTAATGAACTGACTGATACACCAACAGAGGAGGCGATAGAGATAGAGATAGAGAGATTTGTATAGTTTAACATTGCATGGGAATGACTGGCTGGCTTCTGTAACCCAACAGAACAAAGCTTGATTGTATGAGACTGCTCTTTGTCTCTCTCCATCCCACCCTGTCAGTTTCTCTCACCCCCACCCCCCACACTTTCCCTCATCCCTCAATTATATAACCTTGTTGTTGTTAAAGTGTAAAACCACATGGCAAACAGACTGACCAAAGCAGTTTAGGCAGCGCTGTATGAGGTCATCCAGGCTGGCAGCACTGGCACTGGGAGCAGAACTGGGGCTCTGCAGGGCCCGGGTGATGTCCTGAGGACTGGGACATGTATTCCTCCTCCGGTGGACCAGCTTTTTGCCCTTTAGCACACCAGGACTCTCCACATTGGACTTCCTAAGAAAGTGAGACAGACAGAAAGGCAGATAGAGAGTGAAAGCGAGAGCGAGAGAGGGAGAGAAAAGGGGAGCATAAGTAGCCTAAAAAAGTAGAACAATGTGTGACGAGATAGTTCGAGCCAGCATTAGAGGAAACACAGCTCCCCACATCTGATAAGCTCTGCTACAGCTCTGCTGCTGACTGAGCCATCATGCACAAGCAGACGAACTGCACGCAACAGCTCAGATGTTTCTCTAAATTTGTCAAATAAGTAAAAGACTTGAAGTGGTGGGGGACTTTTCATTACTGACATTAGATAGGTGGCCAGTTGTGTCACACATTTAAATGTTGTACTGTATTTTTACTCCCGTGCTTTTAGAAACTTTATAAGAATTAGTTTTGATGGGAATTTTTTTTTTCTTTAACCGCAGGTGCTAATGGTGACATAGGCCAGAGCAACTTTTATTTTTAAACTCCTATTAATGTCACGGAAAATCTGGAACAGACAATATGAGAGATTAAATAAGGCATAGTGACTGCTATAAGTCCTTTTGTTTTTGATAAGTGGTACTGAAGATACAAAAAAAATCTATTAGTCTAAAAAAGTAAAACATCAAAACATATTTGGATGCTGTTAGTATAAAAATACATCACCCATCAGTGTTTATAAGACGCTGAAATTATGCTTTCTTGTTGTCGAAAACAAAATAGATTTACCACATCTCACAAGTAAACTAGGCAAGAACGGAAGATCTCTCTTTGATTCACCTCGCAGCCTATAGATACAGTATGTAACCACAAGACCCATTTGTTTTAGTAATCATACACTGGTGACTGGTGTCCTGCTACTGATGTGGCAGAACGCTGATGCAAATTTTCCCTTTTTTGGACTTCAATGGAAGTTTGCAACTGAGGAGAAACCAGCCTAGTCATAGCATACAGGCCATCCCTTTGTGCATACTTTACGCTGAAGCTGGACTGATGCTAAGTGCGAGTAGAGTTACAAAAACAACTTTTTAGACAACAAAGATAAGGGAGAGATACTACATTTTATGCTTAAACACAACAGTTTTCTGTTTCATGATTATGTTGATGCTTCCTCTTCAGATCAGTGGCTCAGTTGTGCAATATCTGACCGTGTTTCACAATAACCAGTGAAATTCTTAACTTTTTTATTGGTTTGTATTCTTTGCTTTTTCATCTACATTTTAACTGGTATAGTTACCTCAGTTTTGCAAGAGACTTAAGAGAAGTCTAGATCCACAATTACCAAACATTAATGAAACTACATTTTGCAACAAACCTGCCCATTAAGAGTGTCTGTCATTTTTTTTAAAAGGTGGTGAAGCTTTGTGTTGCACTTAAGACATTTTGTATTCGTGCATCTGAGCAAACACTGAGTAGTATGTAACCAATATGAAACTGTCAGTCTATACTGCAGATAATGTGATGAAATTGCCAGGAAACAACTGTGAGTTCAGAGAACTGGTGACAAGTTCCCTGAATGACCAGACCTACATCCCCTTCTTTTAACCTAAGCACTCAGCTTATTTCCCCAACCCACTCACCACATTGGTACATTCTCATATAGTCTATGCATTACTAAACATACACCTGCACCCACTGTCCAGACACTCAAAAACATATAAAATGGCAGAACACTTATAGATACACAGGAACATGTGGTGACATTCACTTATCTATTTATACCACAAGCTGCCTGTACGTGCTGTTCTATCTAGTCATCACGCAACATATTTCACTCTCAGAGACATCTAGACTCAAAACATTAGGGGGATGTCAGTGATGAACCAGACTCCATCTCTCTTCTTCCTCGTACTCAGGCTCCAGGTGACTGGTTTGGAAACCTGCTGGGCAACAAAGATCTGCCTCTTGTGCTCCTCCCCTCTGCCTCATTACACAGTCTCTCTACTGAATTCAAAACACTAACATTAACAGCACAGCATGCACCATTTTCAACAAATATATTTTAAGGAGGGGAAAGCTTGTGAAATCAAGATGCCTCTGTCATTTTATCTATACTCAGCTTCCTTTTAGGTTTCTGCAAAAGTGTACTGTGAAACTTAAATCTCATGCTGGGTAAAGTCTTTGCTTTAAGTTAAGCTGTTACATTCTGTAGAGACTGTGAAGTCCATCGATTAAAAAACAATGCAATTTGTGATTTTGACTATGCAGATAACACTGACTTAAAAGTATGAACAACATATTACCTGATCCAGATTGAAAATGAACCAATAATCACCTAATTCCTTAACAGTCTCAATAAATTATGAGAATATCTATTCTATGTTCTCAAGTGTTTCCAAGTCCGTTATTTCTTTTACGTGTTTGGATTGAAGTATGTACACTAATTTTGTACATTTAAAAACAAAACTGAGTGGTTTTCTAATCTCAATGTCCTTTGCAACATATCACCTTTCTCAGTGAATTCACCTGCTGTCAAAGCACTTGCACATACGTGAGACACGGCAACTACAAACAGAAATGCTGACGGGGAAATGTTGTTGATGTCATAACGTTATTCAGGGAATTTCCCCCGAGTGCTGAGTAGGTAACACACAAAACATCAGTCAAGGTATGTTTTCTGTGTAGTGACACTGACCACCTTCAATGACAGAGAGCTATTTGAAAATAGAGTGTAGTGGATATGGATGCAAATTAGAACACAGTTACTGTTTGGGAATTTGCATTGACTTTTTCCAAAGCATAGGGCAACTTGCATAAAAAGCACTCCCTTTATTTAGCATGTCATCTATAGGAACAACCTTTGTGTTGAAAAAAAAAAAAAATCCTTGTGCACATGACATGACATGACATACTTATTAATTTGGATCCTGCTCCATTGCATCACTGACTCTTTTTTTAGGAAGACCTTCCATTCCTCATTTTCCTCACTAACTCCTACTTTGCTCACTTTTTTCCTCTTCCTTCATCCTTGTTCTATTCATTCCATTCAGGAAACAGCTTCTCCTTTTCTCTCTGGAAATCCCCCTCACTCTCTTTCCCATCTGTGTTGAGACTCCTGGCTAAAGATCCAGTAACCCCCTCCCCTTGCTGCTGCTCTCACACTGGCGGGGGGATATGCAAATTCCTCTCTTTCTTTCCTTAATTGATTAATTGAAGCCCAGGCCCTTTGAAGGCCTTGTTTGTGTACTGCTCTTTTCCCCTGCTCTCCCCTCTCCCAACCCATATTCTTGTTTCCCTCTGCATCAAGAGGATGCATCTTCTGCAAGGAGCTATTGACCCCTCCCCTCCTCAGTACTGTATATAGTGCAATCATATAGTCCTGTGCAAAAGTCTTGAGAAATCCCCAAATTCTTTATATTTTGCTAGGAAAATGGGAGCTAGGGGCAGCCATTCATTAAAACATTCAAGTGTGCATCGAGATACAGTATAGAAACACTGTTTTTTCAATTATAATGAGTAGTCAAGCTTTCCTGTAATTTCTTTAAATAGTCCTCAGGAATAGGTCACGTTGCCTCTTCAAGAGCATCCAAAGTTCATTTTTGGATGCTGGCTGCCTTTTGTTCTGTTCTCTGTCAAGATCTTCCAGTGCTCCCTCAATAATGTTGAGCTCTGAGCTCTGGGGAGGCCAGTCCATGACCTATAGTGTTCTGTTATGTGCTTTCAATCCAGGTATGTTTTTAATGAATTGGCAGTGTGTTTGGGATCATTGTCACATTGAAAAATGAAAAACCGGATATTCAGATGCTTTGGATGCTCAATCAAAAGCAAGACCTCCAACAACACTACCAGAAAGGCAGCGTCACACCATGACAGAGCTGCCACTGTGTTTTACAGATGGCTATAGACACTGACTGTTGTACCTCTCTCCTGACCTTCTCTGTGAATACTGAGGACAATCTTCCACTGAGACCATTTCTGGTGAACCTTTAGCAGATAGTAGCTTGATCGACTGAAGGGTCAGATGTGTTTCTCATGTCCTGTATCACATCTTTGAAAATTCTTCTTCCTATTTCTTACAGACTTGACATTTAGATAATGTTTATCTGCTATAGATAGTTTGCTAGTCCTGGTACTTTGTCTTTTGCCCTTCATTTGCCATAATTTCTAAGCACGCATTGCAATCCATGCCATTTTTAACTAGGTCTTTGGGAATCAAACACAAATACTATATTATGTGTGTCAAAGTTCAACTAAAGAAACAGGAATAAATGATGTGCTTTTTTTGGTGACAGACTGCTAATAGCAAAATGCCTAAATATACAAATTAAAATGGATTCATTCCTTAGGTTATGTTCCTTTTTCATACTTGAATGATTCATAGGTTGGTGTTAAGTGGCTTAATGAAGAAATAACAATAACAAAAAACAGAACAAAATATTCCCCTGAAAATGTTCAGGTAAAAGACAGCCAATATCCCCATAAAAAACCCAAACACTGAAAGACCCTTAGGACGCTGTTCAAGAGCACTTTACAATTACAAGAAAGTCTGGCTGCTTGGAAGCAAACTATCAAGAAATGAGGAGTGGCTCAAGACTTTTACTCAGTACTGTACCTGTTCAACTAAGCACTACACTATGTTCTCTCCAATTTTTGGAAATTCTCTCTCTGGTATACACACATGTATGTTTAACCTATAACAATAATTCTAATGTGACTTACTTCCCTAATTTCCACTATTACAATTTAGTTCCACGTTGAGTTTTTTCCATGCTTCTCTTTGGGTTTTTTTTTTTTTTTTTTAGAGATTTTACAAAGATTTCTACATTTCAGGAATGTGTTATTTATTGTCTTACATATTGTTAAACTCATATGCATAACTGATAAAAATACAATGCTGACCTTATGTGATAGTTCTAGACAGTCTTGCCACTGAAGGGGAAACTCCATACCCTCAAACTCAGGTAACTAATTGGACAAAACTCACATTTGACTACCTCAACGTTTAACATACAACCCTTTCATTCCAAGTAATCTGATAAGATCTGTGGTCACAACTGCAGCAGTAAAAAATGCCTCTGAAAACACAAACATATAGGTTCTCTGCTGTATCTAAAATCGAATGCAAAAAACGTCACTGCACTGACGTGAAAAAGGAGATTACTGGACAGAACAGAAAAGCAGAACACATTTCCATGGAAAGGCAAGCAGGCAGCTCTCCACAGGCACGCACAACTGTTGAATGTTGGCTCTCACTTGTGTGCAGTACACACAAATAATTTGAGAAGTTGATAGTCTTCACTGATATGCAGGTCAAAACATTAGCTGCAGCCTTTATTTTAACCCAAAGCCTCTATGTGCACAGTGTTGAATATGACAATAAATGGCAGAAGAGGCATACACTAGATGCAGAAATAAATGTCCTTGTTTCTCTTTGACTTTGTCAAGAACCTTTGCACAAACCACACCACATCTCAGTTACAACCTCAATGTTCACACATCACTGCTGCACTCAAAACACTTGCTGCTGACACATACTTAGACTTACACTTGTTAAGAAACTGAGGTGCAAATGGTTCTGCGAGCAGCGAACTCTCAGTTTTAACGCCCTGTCTCTTTTTTCTTATTTAATTACCTTTTGTTCTTGTTCATTGCAGAGTTCTTCTCCTCAGCAACACTCCTCCTCCACTGGTGATCCGTACAGGCATTTGAGCACGTCTCTACAGCTCCATGGTTGGCCTTGCTCCTCCTTTATCTCCTCTGTGTCCTCTATGTGTTACTGTGCACTGGACAGCAAGAGCAGGCACAGCAGGGAGGGCTGCTCGAGGTCGAAGGCTGCTCACCTACACTCATCGACTAAACTCCGCGCCTAAGTCCTGCTTATCAAACGACTCTATGAGTGAGTTAACCTCCTTCTCGCTTTATCTGTCAACCACAAATCAGTAACAAAGCAGACCTCATGCCTCCGTTTCCTGCAACAAAGCAGACATGCCAAGACAAAATGCCCCAAAGAAGCCTCGAAGTAGAGTGCAAAAACTCGCAACAGTCATTCACTCGTCCCCTCAACATAAACAAGTCAGCATCTTAAATGGAGGAACTGGCTCTGATAGATAGGGGAACTCACATCAGTTTCTGTGTGTGTGTTTGTGTGTGTTTGTGTGTGTGTGGCCGTGTGCAAGGGGGAGGGGAGAGCGAGTGAGAGAGAGAGAGTTAGAATTGTGAACACAAATGGAGTACCAATAGAGGAAGGAGGAGGAGAGTTAGAGAGAGATAGTGATGAGCAATCATATGAGCATCAGTGTACTTCAAGAGGGGAACTCTCGGGTTCTTTTTAAGTGTCAACACAGGAAAAAAAAAATAGGCCACACCTTAAAGCCTCTTTCTGATACAGTTTTCTGTGTCACTGTCAAATCCTGGCAAAAGAATTAAGTTACTAAGGAGGAATCATCAAGGGCCTGGTGACACTGTTGAAACCGGACACGTGTCTCCCCACTGGATCTCCAGGGTGCCCCACATCACGTCTATCTTCCTGATTTCTCCTTTTCTTCTTTTTTTAAACTGCCGCTGTCATTTCTCAGGGTAGCAAGTGATTACACAGGGAGGTAGTGTTTGTGCTTGTGAATGTCGCTGTGCAGCTGGACAGGGAGGCTCAAAGGAATCCTTGTTTTAACACCCCAAGAGGAAGAGGCAACCAAACAGGGGACATTAATGTCCCCAAGTCTGCAGAGGTGGCTTCTTTGCTGCAGGAAGCTGAGTGGCTGGCAGAGACAGTGAGTGGGCGACACGGCATTCAAAAGCAAAGAGAGATGCACAGGGCTCCCGCAGACCTTGCATGCCAAGTCAAAAACACCTAACATGCACTTGGATTTCGCTGAGAAGTTAGATTATTGAAGATCTCCAGGGGAGTACATGCACATGTTGCAGAAAGACACAACACGCCATTTCCGGACAATGTGGTAAACTTACTGTAATCTTAAGCAATGCTTCTTTAAAACAGGAAGCGCCACTCAGCTGGTGAAGAACATTGGACAAAAGAACAGCTAGTGCCATTTTACTATAACTCAACACGCTGGCACGCCCACGTTACCTGCAGCACAACCAGTGCGAGTTTTAAAGCCTCCATAAGACTTTTGTCGTAACCACTGCGTATATTTCTATGTTTTTTTTGTATCTATTATGTATGCAAAGTACATATTTTGAAAATTCGCAGCAAAACCACCAAACGTGATGCTTACAGTCTACGGAGCAGCCGTCCTGTTACGTGGAAGAGCTGAAAGTTTCATTACATCACATGTTTGCAGGGGATTCCTCCCTTTGCTTGAACCAGGTAAACAATAAAATAACTCCATCTGAGTTAATTAATCAATTCCTTTAAACACCTATCTTATTTTGACTGTAATACTGTCATGACCTCTAATATATATCGTTAATTAATTATTTAGCTTGAGAGACACCTGTAAAGCCTTTTCCCATCAGTTCTCTGTATTATATTGCCTCCTTCAGGCGTACTGCAGCAACTGCACATAAAGCCAGCACGATTCGTGAGTTGGCAGAAAACGGGAGTCAGCAGGTTACTTCTGAATCGAGACTCATATTCCCAGAATTCATGTTAGTTCCGCCTCAGTGGCGTATCGCCTTCTTCACCGCCTCTTTTCCTCCTGCTCTCCGTTATCCGCTGAAAGGAGTTGTGTCCCGGCGAGCAGCGTCCTGAAACAGCTTTTCCGCTGCCAGCTGCGGTTGCAGTGCGAGATGGATGAGAAAGAAAGCATGCTCAAGGATGCCAGATGGAGACAGGGGAGGTAGGGATGTGTGCATGAGCACAGTGTCTGAAGGCTGGTCACCGTTGCTGTGAGAGTGTGATGTGCTTTTCTCCCCCCCCCCCAGCACTCAGACTTCCAGATTTATTGTCTGGTGCATCCCTGCTGCCTGTCAGGAGGGGTGTGACACGGACGCTCCTGCAGATCCACTGTTTCAATCAAAAGCAACTGTTGATTTTCTGAAAAGATGGCTTTTCCAGGGCAAGTTTGTGTCATGCAAAAAATATTTTTGGGAGGCCTACATAGTTGATTCACAGTAGAGCCAGCTGACAACATTGTGTCTAGATGTAATGCATTTTTTTCCAAGCTAAACTGCTATTTCTTTGCTTTTCAATGAATTATAAGATCCCTGAAATAAGATCTAAAAATTAAAACAAATAAAAAATATCAATTGTCTCTACACCTATAGTACTGTTCACACTGCTTGTTAAATTCAACCAGTCTGATCAGTCAACAGTTCAGGACCCAATGATAATAAAGTGATATTAAACATAAAAAATAATAGGCTGGTAATGAATCACTATTCTTAGGGGAAATAGGAAGGTTGCTACTTTACCACTGAAGCATAAAACTGTAATTTTATGGAAGAGTGTAAAAGATCAAAGAGCTAATTAAAAGCCAGACAAAATATCTGTGCAGAGTGTCTCGTTCAGTTATCGATTGGGCTGTAAGAAAGCTTCAGTGGTGTCCACCACACTGAAAGTGCCAAGCTGTAAGTTGAGCTGTACTTTGAGCCAACAGATTACTTGATTACTTAGACAAGGATGAGAGTTATAAAATATACAATTCCTGTAGTATAGTGGTGAAAATAATAATCCTGAATCAACAACGAGTCACTCAACAACACCTGCATGTCAGGCAAGAATCTAAACCAGTTCTTTGTAACAGATCAGTTTTCTCTCTTCAACTATTGTTCAAAGAACACAAGCGATGTGATGACACAACTTCTCAGCATAAATGTGGGCTATGAAGTATATATTATGTTTTCTGCCATTTCATTTCAAGGCCACGTTTAAAAAAAGTGAAATGAAAACATTGCGTCTTGTCAGAGGTTTTTTTTGTATAGTCAAAGTTGGACTGTGTTGGGAAAGTTATGAACCGTAGTGGTTTAGTTATTTGTCTAACAAGTTAAATATTTTGAGTAGAGCTACAAAGTCCTTTAGGGTTGTGTCAGGAAGATCATCTGGCATAAAAATCTGCCAGATCAAACATGCAGTGCTAACCTCTGTGGCGACCTCTTGAGCCACAATTGTGGCTCTTGGGGGGATCGCGGCTCAAGAGTTGGGAGGTCGCCTTGTAATCGGGAGGTTGCCAGTTCGAGCCCCGGCTTGGACAGTCTCGGTCGTTGTGTCCTTGGGCAACTTCACCCGTGGTGGTCAGAGGGCCCGGTGGCGCCAGTGTCCGGCAGCCTCGCCTCTGTCAGTGCGCCCCAGGGTGGCTGTGGCTACAATGTAGCTTGCCATCACCAGTGTGTGAATGTGTGTGTGAATGGGTGGATGACTGGATGTGTAAAGCGCTTTGGGGTCCTTAGGGACTAGTAAAGCGCTATACAAATACAGGCCATTTACCAATAAAGGAACAGCCGAAAGTAGCTTCCAAATTGCAAATTCTGATCAAAACACACAGATGAGCTTTATGACTAAAGATGTTTGGTGTCTAACTTAGCTGTTGTTGTATATAAGTTCATTTTGATTAAAAGATTAATCAGCACTAAAATGAATAATGAGACATATATGGTAAATTATATAGTAAATTTCTTGTAAGTGTGACTTGCAATACTTCAAACATAAAACAAAGAACTAATGCAACCTGCTCGTCAAGTGATGCAGATATCTGAATTTCCAAATAGCTCATGTTGGGCCCAGAAGATCTAGTTTGATGTTAATATACTGATACACTATTTATCCCAAAGGGTTTTCTTGTGAAGAGCAGCTACAGTAACTTACTCACTTTGAAGAGCTGAGGTGTGCTTTTGTGTGCTCTTATTGCACGCTCCCCAAAGGCTAGTCCTCACCCCTCTTTCCTTTTATAGCCTCAGACATGTGGAAGAAGGGGAGGGTGATGGAGGGGGGCAGCCTGTGTGAAGGAGTGGCCCACTTCTACAAACATGGCGCCACGGCTGGATGTGAACGGTGTAAATGTGTAACAAGGTGCCTGCCCCTCCCTCATCCACCCTCCATCCCTCCTACTCTCATCTGCTGTTGGGGATACGATCCAAAGAGGAGAGAGAAGCCGGGGAGAGCCTTGCCTCCTTGTCACTCTCTCACAACACCGTGAGAGCACAGGACGCATGCTGTCCTCCAGTACACCCACACACACTAGCACGGAGAGTGAGAGACACTGAGGCAGAGTGCGAAAGAGAAAGAGGGGTACAGGAACGAGGAAACTAAAAGAGGGAGGGACATAGCAAAGCCAAATCCTGACGGGAGAAAACTGAAGGGTTTTCTGTTTTCTCCTGAGGAGCTGCGAATAACCCTCGGTGAAAGATGGCAGAAGGGGGAGAGGGAGAGGAGGAGATTCAGTTCCTGCGAACGGTAAGTCCTACTTACTTTCCTATTGTGAAGGACTAACCTGCCCATCTGTTTGTAGACGAGTTCTAGAGATTTGTGGATGAAGAGTGAAGTCATGAGTTATTAAAGAAAAGAAGTGAGAAGAGAAACAAAACTATTTTTTTTATGTAGGAAAATCATTTGATTTAACTTTCAACCTGAAGCTCAGTCCTTATATTCCATCATCAGTTTCATGGCGCCTTCAGTGTTTCCTGGACTAATGGTTTCTTCACTTGTATCCCTTTTGCTCTCCTGGCATCGGATTTTTTTAAAACTCAGATTTTGTAGTTGCAGTTCGCAGAGCCAAGTCCTGCTTCTGTATATAGTTGACTATTTTTACGCCGCCCTCATTGTGCCATGACCTGCTTATTAGTTGATCTCTTTAAACCTAATAATTGATTATTTCAGTTTCGTAAGAGCTCAGAAATACATTACTCAGTCATATTTAGATCTTTCCACAATGCACCGCATATTGTCTTGCATAATCTCTTTTAAATTATCTTCGTAATCTTCTAGATTTAAGAATAGGTGGTAACAGAGTATGTATGCATATGTGTGTGTGAGCACAGATAGATAGACAGGGGCTGGTGCATCTGTTAGCATCGTTATCTATTTATATCTAAGGAAAGTAGAGCCTGTCAGAGTGGGGTGAGAAGGCAGAGCAACAAGCTAGCCAGAGTTTGCAGGGGACAGCTGCCCAAAAGCTATACATCTTCCTTAGTGACGCAAACAGACAGAGTGTTGCGATAGCCACTTTACAGTTTAAAACCTGTAGGACAAGACCCCCCAGAACCATCTGCACCAGCTGAGAAGGCAAAATAGGTCTTTATAACCACAGTATGTGAGAAAACACTCAATGAAACTGGTCTAGATGTCTGTATTGATCACTGTTTTTTATTTGAATCCACACTCCTTCTATCACTGCAACCTAAAACTTACCAACTTATATTAGGACCTACAAGAGATCTGGGCAAAATGTTTCCCAACCCCTTTCCTTTTACTTTATGTCAGCTGGGATAAACTCCAACCCCTGCAATCATAAATGAGATAAAATATGTTTCCTGAACTCCCAATTAATGCTCAGTGCAGGGAACTTATTGTTATACCAAATGCTGTTGCATAATTCTTCTCGTTATATCAAGCATTGGTCTTTGCCTGTGTGAAACGTAATAATTCCTTCGAAAAATTCATTTAGATATCGTATATTATTTTCACTGACACATATATTATGTGTCAGTAAAGTAATACTGACTTTTGAGCAGACTGTTTCCAGACGCTTGTGTGAGCTATCAAAGTGTTTCACTTAGTTTGCCTTTGCAAACAGCTTTAACAAAAACACTGCAGTGAAATGTGTTTCAGCTAGTTTGTGTAATTGCTATCATTGCTGAAATGTTTACCTGACTGACACTGAATCTGTTTAGATGTGAATACAAAAGTGCAAGTACAAGTATAAAAGAGCCTAAACAGAGGCATACAGAACAAACAAAAGCAAATTATTGATGGACAGGATTCATTTCAAGCTTGTGAAGCCAGCTCACAATAACCACAAGAATTACAGAGTAACACAGCTGTTGCTACCTCAAAAAAATGTTTTTTTCTATCTTAAGAAACTTACAAATGAATTGCGAGCCACACTTTGAATGCCTTCAGCAGGTTTGTCATTTGGTCCAAGAGGATCAGTTAGGATGAAACTATAGAACACCAACACTTCAAAAGAAATAAAATAGTGTAGCTCTCTTTGAATTATTAATGTCTTGTGGACTTCAATGGGTTTATCTTTGACACTAACAGTGTCAGGGTCAGAGGTTCTGTCGACATTTTTTGCAGGAATACAGTACTAAAAATGTTGGTGCTCATGGCGCTGTTAGGCCTTTGGATTAAAGCATCCACCAAATGTTTCTGGTTATTACTCTTTTAATTACATGGGAGGCATTGTGTGAGTCAGCTGTCTCACTCTGTTGGGGTAGTTCCCTTGGTTATGTTGGAAGTGGGAGGTGTGAAGAAAATGAAGAGAGAGCACAGAGGAGTTTTTAACTCACCTGGACCAGCTGGGCAGCAGATTGTAGCTATGTCCAATATAATCTTTTTGCCGTTATGTAATGAGACATGAAGGTTCATAGCCTGCACGTCAAGGCTTTCTTTTGAGCTCAGGGTTTTGGCTCATACCTAGAAAATACTTCTGTAAAACAATTTCAGGCAAATGAGCAAAGTCAACCTTTAAAGTTAAGAGAAATGCAGGTAATTATTTTTGTTATGAGCTAGCTGTTTAAGATATTAGTTCAAGTAAAGCATAAGTTATATCTTACTAACGCCTGTAGGTCATAGAAGTAAAAATTTGGGACTCACAAGTAATGTGTTATATGCAGTTACGGTTAACTTGACTGCCGGTTTCACTCTGTGTTTTTTTCTCTTTTATTCAAGGTCCTAATTTTATAAAGTTCAAATACCCCCTCATGTCCATCATCGGGACTACAAGTCATAATTTGGACTTCCCTACTCCCCTGTGGAAATCACTGAAACCTTTTGTTGTTTGTTTATTAAAGCAGCTGAAAGAAAAAGCATTGTAATCTCATTGGTCCCTTTGTTTTTATCATTTTCTCTGTTACTCTATTGTTTTTCACCCCTGCTGGGAATCCTCCAAGTAACAAGAAAAGCCATGGGAGTTTTAGCGTAAGGCAATGCATTTAGTGCTGCATTTAGTGATTTGGGGGTTAGGGGTGGGGGATGTTTAATAGTGAGGGAGGAAAAGAAGACAAGATGAGATCCGTTAAATTGTAAATGCTGTTCAGTGTGGCACACGGGGAACACTTCAGCACATCTCCAGTGACTGTTTTTACATTACGAAAAGCCACTTATAGATTACTCAGCAGTCCTTCTCTATTTGGTTCTGGTTTATGGTGTTCTTGTAATACAGCCCTGGCCTGTGACTCATACAGCGGTGACTGATCGCAGTGTGGCTTGAATAGTTGTACATTCAGAAGTGAGCTTAGCCTTTCCACCTGCTCTGCAGTAGCAGGTTATTTAAAATCGGTCTCCACTCAAACAAAGTGGATGCCCTTCGGTGAACTACAGGTATCTCGTGCTCAGCCTGCCCCCTAAAAAAATGTGCAAGCACTTCAGCCCCCGCATTTACTGTCAGAGCAGAGACTGTCTTTACTTGCAGTAGCTAGCAGACTTTTCTTTTCTCTTCAGTGGTAGCCACAGCCTGCACTGATGTCTCACATAAACGTGAAAGATCCCAGACAGCGGTGCTGTTTCTCTGTTGGTGAAACTAAAAGCTGTGTCACTGTTTCACGATGCCACATTTGCCATTTAAAGCACACAAGCAAGCGAGTTTAAGGGGCATTCGAGTTCCAGTCTATAACAGCAGTTTCTTTTTATAGTGTGCCACTATAAGTGCACACGTTCAGGAGGGAGAAACCAGAGGAGCCAGTGTCCTATTTGCCAGCATCCTTTGGGAGAAGTGGTATGTGTACGTGTGTAGACATGGGTGTCTTTCTCTGTGCATCAAGCGAACAGAGACACTGTACATTGTTTTGACAGTTATGACATTTACGGTCAATACGGGCCTGAATATTGCCTTTAAACCAGAACACTATGGGCTGTTGAATTATGTTTGCAGTGAACACTGAATTGGTATTTTGCTGGGTAAAAGGGTAAAAGGGGAGAGTTAAGAAATCCTCTAAAACAATAGATTGTAACTATAAAATCAAGGCCTTTGTTTTTATCTTTATAATTTTCATCTCCAGTGTTTGTAATGATGTTTTTTCATTTTTATCCATCCATCTATTTTTCTCAGCTTATCCAAGTCAGGGTCATGTTTGGAGCCTATTACAGCGGTCGTGGGGGGAGGGGGGAGGGGTTTACTCATCTGCAGATGAGATGAGGCTGACTGAAGACGGCCAAAACTGTTGATACATATTTTGTTTGATGGTGTTCCTGTATAACTGTACTGAGATACTGAGTCTCCATATTTCACCCTGAACGACTTTGTCCCTTCTCCTTTGATATCTCTCTCTCTCTTTTTTAACACACACATACACTGAGCACATCTGCGAGCTACAGTAGCAGCAGATATTGTACTGACAGCAGATGACAGACGGGGTAATGGGGATAGGGAGAGTGCAAGCAAAACACCGCTTTAGAAGTGCTGAGCCTAGGAGATAACCACGTCCACATTGGAATAGCAACACATATAAAGCTGCTCTCTCTCTCTCTCTCTCTCTCACACACACACACACACACACACACACACACACACACACACACACCCAGCACCTGTCAGTCTGCCTGCTTTGGTCACAGCAGTTTACACAATAAACAGGTGGTCCGCTTTGCTCTTGGGCACGAGACAGACATAGGGGTGTGGGGGGTTCTGTACAAGCGTTGCAAAGTGACACAACTGTCTTGTTATGCTTGTGTGTGTTTGTTTACACTTAAATTGTCCAAACAAAGTGAAGTGAGGGAAACTGTAAAGAGATAAATACTTACAAACTTAAGGCAAACACAACTTGTTTTGGCATTGCTATGCCTCATTCCAGTTGTTATCATACAGCCTGTATTTAACCAAAAAACAAAAATAATGTCTTCTACTGTTCTGTAGCTGGTAAACAAATAAACCGAACACTCCTAATAATTCATATACAGTCATGGATATATTCTAGTTCATGGTATAAAACTCAATAATCAGACACATGCTGCTAGAGACTGTATTCATAACGCACACATCAAACCTGAATCTGCATTTATGAGTTGTTACGTCATCATTGTCTAGCACTGTATCACAGTTTAACAATATAACCCATTTTAACATGAAAACATTGTAGAACCAGTGTCATTGTGATAGATCGCATTAATTCTGTCATTGAATATCTTATAGAAATGAATGGAACATAGAAGCATGGAGTGCAAATGTTTAGTGTTTTTGTCTTTTCAGTCCTTGTATTTTGGGGTATTTTGCTGTATGTTCATTTTTAACATGTAACACTTGTCATGTCATGTCATGTTGCTGTGCCGTGACTCTTAATGCTGCATGTAACTTCAAAATTTCACATCTGTCTTACATTGACTTGCTGATCAGCAAAATATTTTGCATAGACTTGAAGCAAATGAACTTTTTTGAAGAATGGAACATGGATTTAGGCCAGCTAAAATAACTGATTTATATAAAATTGCTTTCCATTCATTTGCTAATGTCTGCCAGGATTATCATCTTTCAAGGGCAGAGGCAGTTTAGTGTCATTTCTGGTAGTTTGTAGCTGTTTTTCTAACCTGGATGAAAATAAAGCCTGTGTCTGTGGGCTTTCAAAACTTTTATTTAAAATTCAACTTAGATCTTCCTGAGCACTGGATTTGAGAGTTAACACAGCTTTAGATTAGTTGTGTTTTCTAAATGTGCAACCCACTAAGCTTTTATAGAATTTGCAATGATTAATTACTGCCTGTCGTCTAAACTAACGTCTCCAGTAGCTCTAATATAAACTGCTTTTTTGTAACATTAGTTTAGGTTTGTTTTCCTTCTTCTTTATGTTCTTCAGTAGCAGAAGATGTCTGCTAGTTTCCTATGTGTTCAGTATCTTGCCTGTGAGCAAGAGAATCTCTTTTGGCTCTTTCTTCAAGTAAGACCTCCAAGTATCTGCTGGTCAGCAGAAGGAGGGAATGGGATAGTGACAGGTGCAGCCAACTAAAATAGGAGTGGAGTGGAAGGGGAAGGCCCAGAGCAGGGTTGGTAGAGGTAACGGAGAAAGAAGGAAAGGGATGAAAGTACAGAGAGAATAAAACGGGTGAGAAGTGCACATTGAAACAAATAGCTTAGAGAAAATTAGTAAGAATAAAAGACATAGCTCTTAATGTTCACAACATTGCGTCCCGTCTATTATGAAAGATTTATCTGCAATAGTTTAATGTAGCATAACAGCTTCCCTGCCTTTGTTCTTTGCCTATCTCAGCTAACTTTCATTCTGTATGAGCTATCTGCAAAACCAAGTCATCATTCCACATTAGATATCTCACCTAAAGCAGACACATACATTTACAGCATTGTAATTACTCCTTAGATCACTGCATCAATAGGAAATTTCTTATTTTTCCTGTCATTTTCTTCTGACCTTTAATATTTACTCTGCAGTTGTGTAAAAATAGGTTTAATGCTTAGTATCCCACTGTCAGCCAATAGGCTTTTCTCTAATGCTGCAAATACAAAAAACAGCTCAGAGGAGGAAGCCTCTCACTTTAGCAGATGGAAACATTTTTTGGTATTTCCAATTCACCTAGGGAGGATTAAAATTTGCTCTAATGTGGTGCTAACTGAAAGGGAAAGAAGCTTCGCATTTAAGTAGATATTGTAAGGTGTGCATGACTTTCTCTGAATCTTTTCAATCAGTGTTGAATGACGTTCATGACGTTTCACTATCGAGTGTCATACAAGTATTAACAGTTAGTTAGAGGAGTTATATGTACCATTAGCAGTAAGAGAAAAAGAAAAGAAACTTTCGTTGAGCTGTTTAACGACAAATTGAGATGCTGCTTAACATTTTTCAAAAATTCACACAGTTTTTCAAAGAAGGTACAAAGTAGGATGAGCTAAACCATAATGGATTACTTGCCACAGCTCTTCTGTAGATTTGGCCACTCTCATTTGGTTCTGTGTCTTCATGTAAGTGCACAATGACTCAGATCAGGGCTCTGTGGGGGCTATACCATCTGTTAATAGAGTGTTTTTTTATTCTTGCTGCTGAAGAAAGTTCTTAATTAATCTGCTTGCAGGTCTCCGGCTGCAGTTTCACATGCTACAGATTGAATTTAGGTCAGATACCTCCTAATGATATTATGTTGTGGAGAAGAATCCCATAAATCCAGATACTTCCAAAAAATGCACTTAAATATATTTTTTAACCCACTTACAGTTAATCCCAGAAAAAAAGTGCAACTGATGCTATGACATGGTTTCAGAGGTGTTATGTTAAATTATAGGGTTTTTATCTGGTGAGCACTGTCTGTAGCCTAACACTCAGCTGTCAGACTCGATGATTGATTTCACATCCTCAGCTTTCACAGATCTGAGAAGATATTGGAAAAATAAAGATTTCATGCTTTTTTAAGTCTAAATTGAAGAGTTTCAAGACATAACTGCTTATACATCAGAATATAAATATACATATTGAATATTTGATTTTCTGCACATACAGTATATATATATTATTCTCTATTCATGGCAGTCATTTATTGTGTTTTATATGTGTTTCTTTAGCACCGATGTGTAAAAATACTACTACAATTTCATTGTAGTATTGTACAAAGTATGAAACTTTGTATAAAAGAATGAGAATAAAGAGTGAAACTTTAAACTTTGAGTGAAATGTGCAATAAAAGTCAGGGAGAACAGGACAAGGATGTTTGGAAGCTTTAATTTAATTTAAAACCCTGTGAGTTCTACTACCCCTCTGTTAGACAGCTGTGACAAAGGATGCTGACAGTGCACCTACATGGTCTCTCCCAGTATTCAAAGGGAAACCCCATCACTATTCTCCCCTCTGGCTTATTGAACTGTTCCTCTCCTCCACCCACATATTGAGTAATGTGCTGTCCCTCACTCTTTTTATGTCTACAGGAATATAATCAATAGCCTGGGGTGGCCTGCATCAGCACCGCTAAATGGGAGCATTGGACAGAAATCTAGAGCCATAAAGAAAGAATGAATATGTTATCTGTTTGCTAATGATTCGATTAAAGGACAGGTTTTCAGTAGCAGGGATGTAGCAGTGTAGCATAAAAGGCAGAACTAGTTTGTTGCTGCTGAGCTGCTGATTCTGATGTGAGAAACCACTTGACTCAGTTGGATGAGTGTATGAGTGTAATTTCTAAATATATGACTAGAATTCAGTATAAAAAGAAGGTTTTTTATAAACGTGTCTATAAACCCACTTGTTCCTGTCTCACAGTCCCTTTGTGCTGAATTAAAGCTGATTACCTGCTAGTGGAAAATGGTCAATTTACCAGCAGTTAGAAGTGTAACATAACTTTGTTGCAAGTGTTGACGTCATTGTATCGGACATACCGGTGTAAAGATGTCCCAAATAACCCATAAACTGTTAAATCCCAGATAAACTAGGCCTATATCGTTCACTTGGGGACCTGCGGTGTGTCAAAAATGCTGTTGCCCCAGCTGTAATTTAAGAACATCCTCTATAAACAGTCACTGTCCGCAAACCAAACAAACCAAACAGTGACGCACCGCCGCGGCCACAGCAATATTTTTCCCAGCTTTGTTCACAGCTGTTCTATTACACCTGGTTCCCTGATTGTGGCTAATCTCTTAGTTTAGAAGATCATGAAAGGATTAGAGGGAGCAAATATCACTCACCATTTTGCATCTGTTTGCTTGTTTGCTTCCTGTCTGCCGCGGGCACCATGCCTGCTTTTCTGGGGAATCCTTGGCTACCCTCTGTCTGCATGTGCACCATTAGAGGGCCCTAGAGAATATACAAAGGTGTCTGCTTTCACTATCTGTGCTTGTGGCTGTAAATCTCTGGTGCAATACATACTTCTGTCGGTGCTATTAATGCTCACTAGTTGGTTGGTTTGTTTGTCTGTCTACTATTTTCGTTCCATTTGTCTTAACTTCTCCTTTTAACCTCAAATATCCGCATATCCTGATACTTCAGCTGCCAAGTCCAAACATGGTTTGGCTGTAGCCTTACAAGCAGCATTTGCATGAGGCATTAAATGTGTTTTATGTTTTTACGTGGCTCAGGTATAAGTTCAGTGGGTCAGATGAGTAATAATCATGACATCCTGACATCCTGACTTCCACTCAGTGAATCCTAGCTGTCTTGGTCCCATCAGATATGGTCACAACAGATTAACAAATAATCAGAAGTTGTGGTTGGTGTACAATTAACTGTCAGGTGCACATCTTCCAAATCCTTAAAGCTGCCTCTATTAATAACTGTGTGAGCTAAGCCTGTGGGTTTGTGTGTCAGCTTTTCACGTGGTCAAATTGGAAGTGATTCACACAGTGTGACTTCTGGAAGGACACTGCCCCGTAGCTGCTGATACATTTGACTTGGGAGTATTATAAATGTGTATTGGAGGGTTTAAACCAGTTATTCAGCATGACTGGTTTAAACATGTGCCAGCAAAGTTCTCACAAGGACTGTTTTTCCATTCCACCAGCCAGTTTGACAGGTAGCTGTCTTGTGCTTTGTGCTGTTGGTTCTTTGTTTAAAGCTGTACAATTCATTAAAGAAGCATTTCTATTGGTTTGTTGGGGAAAGTTGGTTTCTTATCTTCACTGTGTCACAAATGACTTTTCCACAGTGTGGCAGGGCTTTAGTGTTTATTCTGTTCCAAAGTCCCAAATATTAGCTAATAATCATCATCAACCACTTTCAAGAACACGTTCACAAAATACTAACACACAAAATATAACACAAATTGAAAAACTGATAAAGAAAACAAAAAAAGTATTCTTTCTATACAAACTTTAGTCCTTGCAGTCCTCTAGAAAATCCTGTTTTTTTTAGATCATGACTGCAGAGGTAGAAGCTGTGTTTGTCTACCATGTGGGGCAGCGGCTGTTGAAATAGATTAGAAGCCAATGAGCAGGACTGCTGTATAATTGTAGGGCATACAGTGTGTATGGTTGTCACCTGATCACTCAACAGTAAACCACTTTAGTAACTTTAGTCTTTCAGACTCTTATTAGGTCAGCCCTATCTGCTTAATGAGGTTTGAGTATTTGTGCACTGGCCTCAAAACATGATCGCTTTAGACAGTTTAACCCTGACTTAGAGCTGTTTAGACCTTGTAGCCTTATTCTCGCTCTGTAATGCTGGCTTTAGAACAGGTATACTGAGTCGATAAAGATGCATGTCATTGTAGTGCGTGCAGGTACTGGTCTGAATCTCAGCTTGGTGCTGTGTAGGTAGATATTGTTGTTTCACAAGGGAGACAAAAAAATCTTCCAAATCCAATTTTGTTTCCTGATACTTCTGAGGTTTAAAAGTCAGGTTAAAAAAAACTGTGCGAGTCCTGTGCAGTTTTAGTAACTCTTGACTTGCATTGAGTGCTGTTGCTCATGTCTGCAGTGAAAGAGAGAGGACACATTGCTCCACTTTTCTGAAGTGCAGAGCAGGCAAAGCAAGGAAAGGACAGAGAAGACATTTCTAGGCTGAGGAGGGAGAGATAGATGATAGCTCAGCCAAAGGAAGAGGGGTCACTTTTCAGCCAAAGAAACACTCGAGGCCTCTGGGCATAAGAGATGAGTAGATGTTATGAGGTCACAGCTCTGCATCGTTTTCCATTTTCCTGTTATATGCTAAGCTATAAACATAGATATGCAAAATCCTTTCCTGCCTTTGACCTCGCTTCAAAGGCCCTGCTATTTTTCTAACAGCAAGCCATTACATATTACAGCTGCAGAATCACCAGGGTGAGACAGTGAGCACTTCAAGAAATGAGAAGACAGAATGATTCATTACTTGTTAGACGAGAGGGGAGAAAAGTCAGGGATCCATCCAGAGCTGTAGAGGGGATAGTATTCAGGTTAAATGATGGAGCCACTTACATAATGACTGAGTAGAAGAAACAGCTGAGAATTTTGAGTGTCAGGTGTGAGGTTCACATGCGAGGGGGTGTTTATTGCTGTATTTACAACAGTCTCTGAAGCGTCCAGGCATTGACGAGGAGCAAACAAATTACTCACTGTTAGCATTCTGCCCATGGAATAGAGGCACATCTAAATATTGTGCCATACCTCACTAAAAGGAGCTGTTTAAATTCTGCTGAAAGCTCATATCCAATTAATCCTTTACACATTCACAATTCAAATTTCTCAACGTGTACAGAAGATCTACCTATTTTAGTCATGTTATTGTTGTGGTGATGGATTTAAACTAAGATTGATTTGAAAAGTTGTTATTTATTCATGCAATAGTTTCATAGCTTCAAAGTGCACTTAAATTATTGCAGGTTTAGCATTCGCTGTGATAGATTATCTACTTAAAGCAACAGATTAATTAGTGGTAAAGTCATAAACATACTAAATCAGAGGGTTTTTCTCTAAGTGTACTAGTCATTTTTACTTCAGTCACTGTGTACTCTACAGCAAGTGTCTATTTGAAATGTGCTGTAGGCAAGTTTTCCTTTTTTGCACTTCTTGCAGAGAATTTCAGTTCAGTCAATAAGAGGTCAGTATTGTACAACAGAATGCCTGCAATATCAAGTGAAAACATTTTTTTAATAAAAAAGAAATACCTAAAAAAACAACCTGGCAAACACAACTGCAACAAACATGTAAGAGAAAACTGTAGTTGAATAAGTCATGTAAAATGATGCATCCTAAAATTGAAAGAACAGTGAATAAGAAATATCGATAACAGTTTGTTTGTTTGTTTACTGAGTGCAGGATGACCAGGTAGTTCTGCAGTGCACTGCCTCCGTCCTGAAGGAACAGATTAAACTGTGTCTCTCCTGCGAGGGCTTCGGGAACCGTCTCTGCTTCCTAGAAACCACATCCAACGCTCAGGTGAGATTCTGCTACCCATTCCTCCCTTTCCCTTGTACATCTACTTGTTTGTTTTTTGAACAACTTTAATTTACCTCTCTATTGTTTATGTATTTGCAGAATGTGCCCCCAGACCTGGCCATATGTTCCTTCATTCTGGAGCAGTCTCTCTCAGTCCGTGCTCTGCAGGAGATGCTGGCCAACACCGTGGAGATGACCGAGGTGGGGGTCATAACCAGAAATAATGAAACTAGTAGAAGATATATAGAAATATATTGAGAGGGTGATTCATAAATGTAAGAGATTCATGGAGTGCTAAAAGGAATGTGACTTATGAAAGGCACACTAAAGAAATATACTTAATTATGAAGATTTTCAAGGTCTCTCTGAATGCAAAAATATGTATATTCTGTATGCAATTTTACTGCCTCTGTCACTGTCCATCTTACTGTCACCAGACAAAAGTTGTCACATTCAGCTGGAATTGCTAACGTCATTGTGTTTGCAATTTGTTGTGTGCAGTTGTTGAGCATAACTTTTCTGTGTCGTCTCCCACTACCGCCAAACCTATATGGCAAGAAAAACTACAACACTTTTGAAAGTCTGCATATGAAATTGACTCTATTTCCACCATGTCAACAAGAAGTACCCAGCCAAGTTTAACAACAAAAATAGATGCAGCAACCTTCTAACAATTTCCAGTCTGTTTTACTTGATGCACAACAGCTAACATTAATACGGATAAATATTTTTTACCTCATAACTTATTGCAAAGTTGGCTGTTTCTAACAGTATATGAATTAAGAAACCGTTGACTACATCGTTCTGTATGTACTTAAAAACATCCTGGTTCAGAACACTTTGTTTCCAGTCTGAGACTGAGAGATCCTCGACATGTCTCTGTTTTAGACAGAGAGAAATAAATTTGCAGTTTATGTGGGTCAGACTGTTTAGGAGCGCATGCCAGTCCTGTCTTAATATGTAGGTGGTATTTTTCTGCTCCATCACAGATGGAGCTTTCAAAATGAATTTAAAAAGTTCACAGTTGGAGATATTATGAACCAAATTCCTTCAGCCTACATAACCACCATCAATGGACTTATTTTTGGTGTTTATTTTATTATGATTTTGTTACTTGCCATCTGATACCCGCTCCCCTTCCCTTCTTGCTCTTTGCAAAGCAGGCAGTCGATTTGGACAAATGGGTATGTCTGTTAACGTGTGTTATTTCCTGTAATGTGTGTCCCAACCAACCTGGCAACTGTCCTTGTTCCTGTCATGTTGGCAAGTGGGTGTCCTAGTGAATGAAATACGTAGTGCTGTATCATTTACACATCTCGGTTTGTATCAGTTAAGCCCTCACCATAAGTAGGTGATTGTCATGAACACCTGTGTATAGCTTTTAGCAACTGGTGGAGTTCAAGTCCACTGTCTCTGTGCTGAGCTATTAAAAACGGCACTGTTAAATATAAAAAAGTAAAGTTTTAGGGAAAGATTAGATTTTTTTTCCACAGTTTTGAAGCAAGAATAGAGCACAGCATTTTTTTCTAATAATTAAACTTCAGTCTATCCCACAATATGAGACATAGCTACAAGGCGTCACTCATTTGCATTTTGTGCAAAACGCAGCCCATTCATCATAATTATTATTTTACCTTGCTTGATGTTGCTCATTTGTTTTAGATCATTGTTCTTTGTGAGTCTTAAAAATTGACCTGTTATGCTTTTCTTTTTTTCCCCTCATACTTCAGTTGTGGATGCTCATACTAAAAATGGCCAAACATTCAAATAATAAGGTCGTATGTAAAGACAATCCCTGGAAACTGAACACTCAGGATTCTCAGAATCTGGTCTGTCAGAGTTTTTTCTACACTTAGATGTGTATGATGCAAGAGGAGACATCCTTAATATGGTCATGTCAAACAGACACTTCTCGCAAAGAGCACATAAGCCCCATCCACATGCTGTTAAAACCACCCAGATAATCTGAAGAAAGCTGCGGCTTTAAAGGTGGAGGAGCTACAACAGTGGGTGAAAAGGGGCTGAACCAAAGCCCAGTGTGAGGCCACTCTAGCAGTCAAACAATAAAAATGAAGAGCTGGAAATGAGCATAACAGGTCCATTTTTATAACACATCCCAGTTCTCCTTTTATTCACAACATGTTATCATATTGATGAAAAAGATTCATTCACTATAAACGTACACACTTATGTTTACTATTAAGGCATTCTGATCCTTGAAGGTTTTTGTAAGAGAAACTTTTGGTTGTTTTTGGGTTTTTTTCTTTCATTTCCAGATGATTACCAGTTAAGTATGCTTTTCACAATTTAACTACAATGTGCCATTTTGATTAGTATACAATCAAAATATCAGTTAGCACATCAAGAAAAAAAACCCAGTGTTGAATCTTTGATAAGAATGAAAGCTGATACAGCTGAGGCAATGATCTTAAGCTAGCTTTAAGAGAAACTATTTCAAGCCTTTTATTAGCTGCATTATGACTAGTCTAGACAGTTCCTGCTTCACAGGAGTTGAAAGATGTGGAAGAGCCAGGCTTCCCTACTGATGAACAAGAGGATGAGAATAGAATGGCATGCAGCCCAGCAGAGGTTCCCACCAACATGTCAGGGATGGATGGAGAAATTGGACACCCCAGAGCTGCGGACAGGCCTAGCTCCTTCTTAACACACGCACTTGGGGATAAGGCCCACAACACAATCACCAACACAACACCTGTCCTAACCAAGCCTCGTGCTAATGCTAATGCAGTTTAGAGCTGTTAGCATCATCCTAACACTTGACATACCTGCCCCTAACTCATCTCAGTGAATTATGGGTGCTAAACCCTTAATAAAGGTTTAGTCTTATCTTCCTGTCAGCACCCCTAAATGTTAAATGTTGCGCTTGTGTTTGAGACTATAACCTATGGTGACTGACATTAGGGTTTAAATAAATAAATTGGGCAGGTCACTATTGGTTAATATAAACTTGTGACTAAACTAGACATATTGTTTACATAAATTGAACACATCTGAAAGAAAAGATACATATTATTGATCCTAATAGGATGTTTATTTTGACTGAAAAGTCTATGCACCATATACAGGATCAATGAATTCAACAAAAGTTGCTACATATAATGGACAATATAAAGGACAGGCTTAACTGAATAGAGCTTAAAGATCTTTAGTACATTCATTTTCAGTTATTGAAAGTTTCAACCAGCCTCTAATCTTTTCTTCTGACCTTTGAACCTTTAAAAATATGTCGTTGTTTCCCCCCATCAGGTCAATGTGTTTGTTAAAGTATACAGTCACTTGTGTTGATTTGGCTTGTTAAGTATTTTTTTTAATAATTTCTCACCTCAGTCGTCCCAGGGTGGAGGTCATCGCACTTTACTGTATGGTCATGCCATCCTTTTGAGACACCACCACTCAGGCATGGTAAGGCTAGAAATGAGCAAGAAATAAATGTAAACCTGTATAAGATGTCGTCAAATGCTCTAGTTGGAGTCATGTCCTCTATAAAAATCTCTCCAGTACCTGAGCTGTTTGACTACATCTCGGTCCCTCACGGACAAGCTGGCCTTCGATGTAGGCTTACAAGAGGATTCCACCGGTAAGGGAAATGCAGCAGAATACATTTTAGGCCTGGTATTAGCTCATTATTCTCTGGTGCTATTGTTATTGCCAACATGAAAGCTATTGACAAAAATAGTCAGCAGTTTATATCCACTTTGTTGTTGGGCTACAGGATATAAGCAGTGATTGTGCAGTATCAGCACGTTGTTACCAAACACAAGTTATCTGTTATATTTTTGGAAATAGCTGTTTTTTTCTTACTCTTGTTGAAGGTGAGGCATGTTGGTGGACTATTCATCCAGCTTCTAAACAAAGGTCAGAAGGTGAAAAGGTCAGGGTGGGTGACGACCTCATCCTTGTCAGTGTGTCCTCTGAGAGATACCTGGTACGACTGCTCCTTGTTTTGCACAATGATGGAGACATATACACAGTATGTCTTTTTTAATCGTCTTCTTCTCTTCTGTCCCCAGCATCTGTCCTACGCCAGTGGAGATCTCATGGTGGACGCTTCCTTCATGCAGACTCTTTGGAACATGAATCCAATTAGTTCAGGCTGTGAACTAGCTGAGGGTACAAACCTGCTTTAAAAAACTCTGTCTCTTCCCTGTTCCCGTAAAAATAAACATAACACAGAATCGCTTTGGGTGTTTGTTCCTTTACACAGGTTATTTAACAGGAGGTCATGTTCTCAGGCTTTTCCATGGCCACATGGACGAATGTCTGGCCATCGCTACACCGGAGGAAGGAGAAGAAAAGCGCAGGTGAGAATATAGGAACGCTAAGTTGCTCTTAGTAGAATAACTTCTTGTTAGTGTGATACCATGTACATACTGTATGTGTGCGCCCACTCTGCCACAGGATGGCTCATTATGAAGGCGGTACTGTGTGCAGTCAGGCTCGATCCCTGTGGAGGCTGGAACCCCTCAGAATCAGGTGATTATCTCCTCAAGGGAGTCATGTGACACACATTAGTTGGTTGAATTGCTGGGTAAGGTAAGAATAAGAAAGAGCAACAAAAATCAAAATATAGTAGTGAATGAAACAGTTTAGTTGGCTTCTTTATAGTTTTTTTCTTTAACTTTGTGCAGTTGGAGTGGTAGCCACATGAAGTGGGGACAGTCTTTTCGTATTCGCCACATCACGACGGGCCGGTACCTGTGTCTTGATGAGGAAAAGGGCCTCTTGGTGGTCGATCCAGAGAAGGCGAACACCAAACTGTCTGCTTTCTGCTTCCGTGCTTCAAAGGTCAACATTTTAATTTGAATTTCTCAGTGCATTTGGATAGTCATAGTTAATATACTGTGATTTATTCTCTCATTGACTTCAGTTTTTTTCTCACGTACTGTCCTTTTCTCCCCCCGAGCAGGAGAAGGTGGAGGTGGCTCAGAAGCGTGATGTTGAGGGGATGGGCATTCCAGAGATTAAGTATGGAGAGTCCATGTGCTTTGTCCAGCATGTGTCTACAGGCCTGTGGCTCACATATGCTGCCCTGGATGCTAAAGCTGCTCGTTTGGGAATGATGAAAAGGAAGGTAATGATCTATCCTGGGAATAAAAGTGAGATACAAACCCAATTCTGAAAAAGTTGTCACACTGTGTAAAAGATTAATAAAAACATGATAATTAGCAAATATAAAAATATTTCATTCACAGTAGAACACAGAAAACATGTCAAATGTCTAGTTATTTTAAGAACAATATGAGCTCATTTTGAATTTGATGATAACAGCACGCCTCAAAAGATTTGGCAGGTGGAAAACAAAAGGTTGGAAAAGTAATTACTTTGAAAAAGAAACAGCTAAATTAACATTTTGCACCTGATGTTAACTGACAACAGGTCAAAGAGCATCTGTATCAGAGATACAGAATGACCAATCTGCAAAAAAACTTTCCTAAACTTAAAATTGTGAATATATTGAATGTTTCATCATCCTCAGCACAGAATAGAATGTAAAGAATAGAATAGCCATTTATTGTCATTGTAAATGTGCAATGAAATTGTGGGTGCTCCACACCAACTGTTGTGAGCCTAGAGGTGTGGGACCTGATTGACCTGAGGCGTCAACAAGAGGGCAGTGATGTCAAACAGGTGGAGTGCGGGGTGCAAGGGGTCACCTGTGATGGCCCTGGTTTTCCTTAGACAGGAGGATCTAGCAATGGCCTCCAGGGGTGGGAGAGGGCAGCCAATGATTGTTTTGGGCAGTGCTAATTACCCCCTGGGCTGCCTTCCTGCTCTCAGTTGTGGTTGTTGCATACCAAACACCCAGTACATAATATCATCAAAAGATCCCAAGAATTTGGAGAAATCTGTGCACACTGGATAAAACCAAAAATCAGTACTGGATGACTGTTATGTTTGGGCCCTTGGGCAGCACAGCATTAAAAACAGACATGATTCTGCCATAGAAATCAGTGCATAGGCTCAGCTCAGGAACATTTCCAGAAATCAGGTTAAAGATCTATTATACGAAGAAGAAGCTACATGTGAACATGATCCACAAACACTGCCATCTTCTCTGGGCCATTTAAAATGGACTGGGGTAAAGTGGTAGACTATTCTGTGGACGAATCAAAATTGAAAATTCTTGTAAAACCTGGATTCCACATCTGGATTAATTTAGCTTGTGGAAGATATTTCTTGTTATCACCACACAGTTAGAAAGGCTGGATCTTTGATGATATGGAGCTACTTTACTGCATATTCACAGCTTGTAATCTGGAAAAGCACCATCAATGCAGAAGAGTCAGGGTGCTGGCTTGTCTGCAGTCCAGACATTTGTCAGATTTTAGTATTGTTTACCTGCATCTGTGTGCTTTAATGTTCAATGTGAAAATAAGCAAATATTGATAATGGCAAACCTTTTTAAGGTTCTTAAATCTTTTTTCCTACATAAGTACCACCAATGGAAAATAATAGCAGTGTCATGTGGTAATTTGTTGTCTGTGTTTTCAGGTTATTCTGCACCAAGAGGGCCATATGGACGATGCCTTGACTGTGTCCCGCTCTCAGACTGAAGAGTCACAGGCTGCTCGTATGATTTACAGCACCACAGGCCTCTTCAGGCAGTTCATCAAGTAAGTTTATATGTTTTCAAAATGTGGATGAGTGGAAACTCTTTTTTGCAGCAGGATGCAGTCATATAAACATATTATTAAATTTTATTTGTTCTTTCAGCGGATTGGACTCCCTCAGTGGGAAGAACAAGTCACCAGGGACAGGATCACTTCCTCTGGAGTCGGTCATCCTCTCTCTTCAGGATCTCATCTTCTACTTTCGCCCACCTGAGGAGGAACTGGAACACGAAGAGAAACAGACCAAGCTCCGCTCTCTCCGCAACCAGCAGAACCTCTTCCAGGAGGAGGTAATCAGCATGCTGCCATGAAAACCTAAATAATTTCAGTGTTATATTCAGAATAAAGGGGAATATTCTTTTTTATACAAAATAAGTTTAAATGGATGTGAACATGACCTAAACTCTCAGGTTATTATTATGAATCCTGATCCTTTTGTTTTTGTTTTCAACCCCAGGGAATGATAACCATTGTGCTGGAGTGCATTGACCGCCTGAACGTATACAACACTGCTGCCCACTTTTCTGAATTTGCGGGAGAGGAGGCTGCTGAGTCCTGGAAGGAGATTGTCAACCTCCTTTATGAGCTGCTGGGTACGACCTCTGAAAACACAAACTGCAAATTACATGTGGTCTCTGCTGAATAAAGAAAAAATGATTTGTCTCTGTGTCTCCACTGCACAGCTTCTCTGATCAGGGGTAACCGATCAAATTGTGCATTGTTCTGTGACAATCTCGACTGGTTGGTCAGCAAGCTGGACCGTCTGGAGGCCTCCTCAGGTTTGGAATGCACCTTACTCATTCAGTCGTACATCCACCACCCACAAATTACAAGTGTTTCGACTAATTGGCTTGGCAGGATCTACTGTTTATAATTGGCACAGCTTAATGCATTAAGCCCTAGGGTGTTGTTTGTTATTTCCACTTAGAAAATCCTCAGATTAATAACACCTTTGATACAGTACAATATAACTGAAATACACAAGTCTCCTTACATTCAGTACATCCAGTCTAGATCAGGAGTTGGTTAAAAATTCACATCAAGTTGTTTTATACTGCAAGATAAAAACCCAGCAGTTTTGAAGACGCAAATCTCTGCCAGCCAGCAGCTAGCCTGAAGACTGTATATTATTTAAATATTACCAGTATGTGAACCCTTTTCCTTTTTTTTAGGTATTCTTGAGGTGCTGTACTGTGTCTTAATTGAAAGCCCCGAGGTTCTGAACATCATCCAGGAGAACCACATCAAATCCATCATCTCTCTCTTGGACAAACATGGAAGGAACCATAAGGTAGGCTATATTTCACTGCCAGGAACTGAAAGGGAAAATAAATTAGCTCCATATGATATGCACTCATATTTGAATATTTTCCCATTAACACGTTAAATCTGTTTCGCTGTTGTTTCTTGTCAGGATTTGCAGATGTAATCAAAATATGCAAGATTTAGATGCATGTCTGTAGACACACAGACACGACATCCTTTCTCACTGTGCACTTTTTGAAATTAGTGTGTGCATGAAGGACTGCCTGTTTGCTTGATTTTACATCAGTGCTAAAGTGCTTTGGAGACACTAGTTTATCTCCTCTTACCAGTATCTCCTGTGGAGGAGGTATTGGTGGCCCATCACATCAGTTAGAAGATCTATAAACTGGTGAAGAAAAAAAAGTAGAAAGCAAAGACAAAATCCAGGCAAATATATTTTTACCTGTTGGTGGTAGCTAGCTGGTGTCTGTCTCTCTCCTGTCATGGGCAGCAGTTCTTCTGTTTATCTCATAATGTAAAGACAGTCCTGAATGTCTGAATGAATCTGACTCATAAAAATCCTTTTTGTTCTTGCTGTTCTGTTTTTAGTCATCTTAACCAGCGGATAATCCAGTGATAATTAAGTTAATAAAAGTGTTTATGCTTCTACCTTTAGGTGTTGGATGTCTTGCGCTCTCTTTGTGTGTGTAATGGTGTAGCTGTGAGGTCCAACCAGAACCTCATCACTGAAAATCTACTTCCAGGTCGTGACCTCTTGCTACAGACCAGCATTGTAAACTATGTCACCAGGTACTTGAACTACTGTTAAGTTGTTTTCAAAATCAGAATCGGGGAAACTTCATTAATCCCAGAGGGAAACTGAGTCATCATAGCAGCATAAATACAACAGACAATAAAGGAATAGCATAAAAAGAAGTGTAGAAATAGAGATACAATTAGATAAATATAAATATAAAAGGACACAAGTATTAACACTAATGTTTCTGGGATATTGCAGAAATAAAGGTGCACAAGTGTCCAAATATACATTGTTTTGCAATATTTCCACGTTGTTAGTTTTGTTGTCTATAAAAGTTAATGCTAATGTACTTTCTCCTCTGTACTCAGTGTAAGGCCCAACATCTTCTTGGGTACATGTGAGGGGTCAACACAGTATAAGAAGTGGTACTATGAGGTGATGGTAGACCACGTCGAAGCCTTTGTGACAGCACAGGCGAGTCACCTGCGGGTAGGCTGGGCTTTGACTGAAGGTTATAGCCCCTATCCTGGAGGAGGAGAAGGCTGGGGTGGTAATGGTGTGGGAGATGACCTCTACTCATATGGCTTTGATGGACTGCATCTGTGGTCAGGTAAGATTTCCTTAAATTCTTTAAAAGAAGATTTACAATCTCTTGTAACCAATACAACATCTTCACTACCTGCTCTACTATTCAGGTACTGTGGCCCGGCAGGTGGCTTCGCCCAGTGCACATACACTGGCTGCCGATGATGTTGTAAGCTGCTGTCTGGATCTCAGTGTGCCCAGTATCTCCTTCCGTATTAATGGCCACCCAGTTCAGGGAATGTTTGAAAACTTTAATGTTGATGGCCTCTTCTTTCCCGTCATTAGCTTTTCTGCTGGGGTCAAGTAAGTTTAACATACAAATAAAGCATAATCCTCTGTTTCACTATTTACTTGTATTTTGTTGATTAATGGTCTAGTACACCAGCAAATTAATGTGATACATGTTGATGCAATGCAATTATGCAAGCAGAAGCTAATTTAATGGTTTTTCATGAGTTTGTCACCTTTTAAATTGTAATTTAATTTCAATTATTGGACTATTGGTGTAATAATATACAATGGGGAAGTAGCAAAAGAATTATTATTGCACTATATTTCAGAATTTCTCCAGTTTTATATTTTTAATAATTATTATTTTTCTTTTATTTCTTTAGATTATTGTCTAATCTCCCAAATAATAGCTTTAAAATCTTCAGAGTCCTGTCACTTAAAAGCTCTTACAGGATTTGTCTGTAATAAATCTTTAGAGTGCTGAGATGGGGCTTATGCATCATTGACTGATGAGTACAAGAAGGGAAACACAGGCTCAGGAACTGGCACAGAAATAAAATCAATTTTTTCTTTATTATGAGTTTTCTAAAGATCAATGAACCATTGTCATAAAGGAGTTTAGTAGTATATAAACCTCTGTCGTATAGATAAAGACTTGGACTCACTTGGTTTTTGTCCCCTTAGGGCTCGGTTCCTCCTCGGTGGTCGCCATGGGGACTTTAAATTCATGCCCCCGCCTGGTTATGCGCCATGCTACGAGGCTTTGTTGCCTAGAGAGAGGATGCGTATTGAACATATCAAGGAGTACAAGCATGACTTTAATGGTGTGCGCAATCTTCTGGGTCCTACTCTGTCCCTCACTCACACATCTTTCACCCCCTGCCCTGTGGACACAATTCAGGTAAAATCCCCTCAGCTAAAATCAGTATTCGATGTCTTTGTTTCTTTTCGTTTTCTGACTTTCCTTTGCTTTATAGATTGTCTTGCCACCCCACTTGGAACGTATCCGAGAAAAACTGGCAGAGAATATTCACGAACTCTGGGCTATCACTCGTATTGAGCAGGGCTGGACCTACGGGATTGTGAGTATGGTGTCAGCACTGCAGAACAAATGCAACTATACGAGATTAGCGGTTTGACAACATGAGCTTTAAGTGGTTTAGAGCTTTTAACTGTTAAAAGTTAATATGACTGTTAGAAATGCTTCAAAATGTTACCTTTGCTTCAAAATGCTTTATACAAGCAAAAAAAAGCATGAACTAACATATACATATATAATATATTTACCACTGTGGGTAAAAAACTATGATTTTTCCCTCCAGTTTAGGGATGACAACAAGAAACTCCACCCCTGTCTGGTGGACTTCCAAAGTCTGCCTGAACCAGAGAAGAACTACAATCTGCAGATGTCTGCTGAGACTCTCAAGTGAGTAGCAGGTTAGATTTGAGAGATTTAAAGGTCAGAGGAAAACGTTTATGTCCCATTATTGGTGAACTTGTGTCTTTACTTTATTATCCCACAGGACTCTCCTAGCACTGGGTTGCCATGTTGGTATGGGTGATGAGAAAGCGGAGGAGAATCTAAAGAAAATCAAGCTTCCCAAGACGTATGAAAACAAAAGATATTTCTTATTGTTTCGTCATAATTTTATACTTTAACTATGCAGATCTAAATGTAACCATATCTTTCTGTTAGCTATGTGATGAGCAACGGATACAAGCCTGCCCCGCTTGATCTCAACCATGTCAAGCTGACACCAAACCAGAATCAGCTTGTAGAAAAACTGGCAGAAAATGGGCATAATGTTTGGGCGAGGGACCGAGTACGGCAAGGATGGACCTACAGCATTGTCCAGGTGATGATTTCCCAATCCTTAGTGGATCTTTTATTTATTGGTGGATTGTCCGTCTTAAAGTACACAATCAATCACTTACAATCACATGCATTGCATATTTTTTTATTTTCTATATAAAGCTGCATTTTGTACACTTTTCAGGACATTGTTAATAAGCGTAACCCTCGTCTGGTACCTTACAACCTGCTGGATGAGAGAACTAAGAAAACCAACCGAGACAGTGTTAACAACGCTGTCCGTACACTCATTGGCTATGGCTACAACATTGAGCCTCCAGATCAGGAGAGCAGTAAGTCATCTTTCCTCATGTGTTCGCTGATTAAATGCACAGTAGCTTTTTTACACCACCTTTTTTTTTGTTCAGCATTTTTGTCTTTCTTATTCTTATCTGTCATGTTTTCCCTCTTTCGCTGCAGCTGGCCATGGCCTTGAGAACACCCGTGGGGACAAGGTGCGAATCTTCAGGGCAGAGAAGTCGTATGCTGTCACCCAAGGAAAGTGGTACTTTGAGTTTGAGGCAGTCTCAACGGGGGAGATGAGAGTGGGCTGGGCACGTCCTAATGTCCACTCTGACACTGAACTGGGAGCAGATGAATTGGCCTACGTCTTTAATGGCAATAAGGTTAGTCACTAGGGTAACATTACAAATCGAATTTAGACTTGTTAACTTGGTCTATCAAAAATTATATTGTGTAAATGTTTTCTAAATCATTCACATCTTTTTGAATGGGTGACGTGGATCTCAAACTATTAGAAATATTGAATTTTGAGGAGGGAAGTTCTTTAAGTTGTAGGAATAGAAAAACTATCTTTATTATTTTTGTATAGCTAGGAGAAGGTCAAGGTATCGTAAACCTGAGGCAAGATGTATTAGTCAGTAGCTAAAAAAGGTTACTGTAGCACACTGTAGCTGGTGGAAATGATGTCTCTGTTTTTGTGGAAATAAGTAATATTTTATTTGTTGTAACCTCTTCCAGGCCCAGCGATGGCATATTGGCAATGAACCATTTGGCCGCCAGTGGCAGTCTGGTGATGTCGTTGGCTGTATGATAGACCTGACTGAGATGAACATCATGTTCACGCTCAATGGAGAAATGTTGATCAGTGACTCAGGCTCAGAGATGGCTTTCAAAGATATTGAAATTGGGGATGGTGAGAACTGTTTTTTTATAGTACCAGCATTAGCACCAATAACTAAAAGTTAGTGGTGCTTTATTTTTTGCCAGTTTGCATTATAAGCAGCAGCTTGAAAAAACTATTAACTAATTTCTTCCCTTTCATGCTACCCATCAGGTTTTATTCCAGTGTGTACCCTGGGTCTATCTCAGGTTGGAAGGATTAATCTTGGTCAAAATGTCAGCAGCCTGCGCTATTTTGCCATTTGTGGCCTGCAGGAAGGATTTGAACCTTTTGCCATCAATATGAAGCGAGACATCACCATGTGGTTCAGTAAAAGTTTGCCCCAGTTTGGGCCTGTGCCTGCTGATCACAACCATATTGAGGTAACTATTCAGAGACATGTGTAAAGTTTAATAAAGTTAGAACTTCAAAATGAGTGATTTCTTTATTTTTGTCTCCTAGGTCTCCCGTGTTGACGGGACCGTGGACAGCCCCCCCTGTCTGAAGCTGACGCACAAGACGTTTGGGTCGCAGAATGCCAACACTGATATGATGTTCCTTAGACTCAGCATGCCTGTGCAGTTCCATGAGACCTTTAAGATCCCGGCAGGTACCACCCCTCTCACCCGTGCCCTTACTATACCTGAGGAGGAAGTCGCAGTGGTAGAACCTGACTCAGAGTTTGAAGTTTTGAAAAAGTCTGCCAGTCGCAAGGAGCAGGAAGAGGACAAGAAGGACCCCTCTGTGCCTAAGGAGATCTCCGTGGAAAATGAGAAGGACACAATGTCAGAAAAGGGAAAGAAAAAAGGGTAAGTTTGTCAGTTTGTCACTGCAAAATAATGAAAATATTCTGGACTGTTATGGTTGCTGGTTTAATATAAATTAAACAGAACAATCTCAATCAACTTCTGTTTTATTCTATTTATTTGTTTTGTTTGATTTTACGAATATTTGTGCTACATACCAATAACTGAAGTTGTGATATTTGGCTTGTTCTTTTAGAATGAAATCCACTGAAACTATAAAGCAGTTAGAAGCCTTTAAAAAAAACACTAATTCCAAATGTTATTTATCTTCCGTGTAAAACAGATTTTTCTCCAAAGCCAAGAAGGCAGCCATGACACCTCTTGCCCCTCCTCCTGCTCCTCCAACGGTGCCACGTTTGGTGGAAGACGTGGTCCCTGATGACAGAGATGATCCTGAGATCATCCAAAATACCACCACTGTGAGATTCACATTATTATTTGCTACAGTTACACATATTATTACCTGAGATTTTGTCAATTTGAATGATGGCTTTAAGTTTTCATGTAATCTGTAGATAATAAAATAATATGATTTCTTCTTCCCCCCCCCCCCGTCTTTAGTATTACTACTCTGTGAGGATCTTTGCTGGGCAGGAGCCGTCTGGTGTTTGGGTTGGCTGGGTCACTCCTGATTACCACATGTATGATCAAAACTTTGACCTCTCCAAGGTCCGCAGTGTCACTGTCACAGTGGGAGATGACAGAGGCAACATACATGACAGGTTAGTTTTTTTCGTGCATAAATTTTTATTATTGCTGGCCAAGCATTGAGGAAAACTTATAAATATATATTTTTTTATGTATTATTTATTTAATCTTAATTTAATCTAATGACATTTAGGCTAGATTTGTTTATTTAAATGCTGTGGAAGTAAAGACAAACAACACTAAGAAATTACAAATTAAATATGCCTTCATATTAATTTGGCATTGCACCTAAATGAATAAAGGGACCCATCAAGCTTATTTCCAGCTCCATATTTTTGTTCTGGGACTTCATTAGAGCAGCTTTACATGATTTACAGTGAAAAAAAAATTATGGATCTTTCTTACTTTGAGATGCAGCCTCTCAGTTCATTATCTGTTTAAGCTCGTGTCTATTTAAGACCCCCTCATGCTAATTGCCCACTTTTGCATGACTTGCTGCTCCTCGCCAGGCTGCTGCAAAAAGTCAATTTCTTATTCTTAAAAAACTCATATTTTGTACAAAATACAATCATGAGGTTGCTTTTACATATGCTGAACTCATTATTTGAAGCTCTATTCATATTCACAGTGTATGACAGAAAATAAAATAAAGAAAATACAATTCAAAGTTAGTTAGGGTTCTATTTTGCTTACATCTACTTCTTTTATTTGGTTTGTTAGTTACTGTAAAGAATTTGGATCAGCTGCAGTATTTCAGTTGAGACAGATGAGTTTAACTGGAGTGAGTTTCATTACAGCTGTGTTTCTTGCTCATTCTTTGCAGCATGAAGCACAGTAATTGTTACATGGTGTGGGGAGGGGACCTGGTCAGCAATCAGCAGACCCGCTTTAGCCAGGAGGACATGGTGATTGGCTGCCTTGTTGATCTGGCAACAGGTCTAATGACTTTTACGGCAAATGGAAAGGAGATTAATACTTTCTACCAGGTAAGGGAAGGTCAAATAGATTTATCTGTGTTTTTTATTCTTTGCTTTAAATGTATCCTGATGAACTATGTGACAACGCTATGTTCTGTCAGGTGGAGCCGAACACCAAACTCTTCCCTGCAGTTTTCGTTCAGCCGTTCAGTCAGAACATGGTGCAGCTAGAGTTGGGCAAACTCAAGGTCAGATGGAACGATTTTCACTCTTTTTTGCAGCTGCTTTTTCTTAAAGTGTCACCAATTTAGAAATGTATGGTAATGTAAGTCAGACCCACGTTGGTGGTCTTTGGGAGTGGAGCACGGTCCAATCTTGCATTGTAATTCTCCTACTTATCTCTTTTAATATTGGACCAGATGTTATCCATCATTTATTAATGATGATATTTGGTGTTTTTAATAAAATGAACCACTATTTTTTTTTTACCTGTACCTTCACATCTGAATTTCTGTATTTTTCAAATCTAGTTTGTCAGTGCGCCCCAGGGCAGCTGTGGCTACAATGTAGCTTGCTATCGCCAGTGTGTGAATGTGTGTGTGAATGTGTGAATGACTGAATGTAGTGTAAAGCGCTTTGGGGTCCTATGGACTAGAAAAGCGCTATACAAATGCAGGCCATTTACCATTTACCATTTAGTTGAATTTATTTTTTCCTTCAAATGACAGTAAACTCACCTCTACTGTATCTCTCATATCAGAACATCATGCCTATCTCAGCTGCGATGTTCCGCAGTGAACGTAACAATCCAGTCCCTCAGTGCCCCCCGAGGCTGGATGTCCAGATGCTGACTCCAGTTATCTGGAGTCGTATGCCAAATCACTTCCTCAAACCAGAGGTGGGCAAAGTAAATGAGCGGTTAGGCTGGATGGTGGAGTGTGTTGAACCTCTCATCATGATGGCACTGCACATCCCAGAGGAGAACAGGTCAGAAACAGAATGTCGATGCAGAAAACTCTTAAGTTTAGAGTTTTCATATAGCATTTATGACATTCCTGCTATAAATAATTGAGATAGCAGCAGATCAGCAATCCCTACATCTTTTAACTTTATCATTGCAAATGTCAGTTACTTGTTATACCCGATATATGTAGAGATGTCATAGGAAGAAGCTATTTTCTTTTTTCCGCATTAAGAGAGCTGAAAACCAAAAAGTACATTTTTTTATCATGAGAGTGTGATTTAAGAAAGGGAAGGTAAATATATAGAGCGATTAACATATAGTTATTACAAAAGATTTGTCATGATCATATGATGCATACAATGCAATGAAGTTGACTTTTTTCCACAGATGTATTGATATCCTGGAGCTGTCAGAGCGTCAGGATCTGATGAAGTTCCACTATCATACACTCATGCTCTACTGTGCTGTGTGCGCACTTGGGAACAACCGAGTGGCTCATGCATTATGCAGTCATGTGGATGAATCCCAGCTTTTCTATGCTATTGAGAACACCTACCTACCTGGACCTCTTCGCAGCGGCTTCTATGATCTGCTTATCAGCATTCATCTGGAATCAGCAAAACGGGCACGCTTGGGAACCAACAGGGAATTCATCGTTCCCATGACCGAAGAGACCCTCAGCATCAAGCTCTATCCTGATGCAATAAAAGCCCACTCCTTACCTGGTGTTGGTCTCACTACCTGCTTACGGCCAAAGCTGCATTTCTCATCCATCAACTTTGTTGGCACAGACCCTGATTTGTACACCATTAGTCCTGTCTTTCCTCTACAGGTAAGAAACAGGAGACAAGGTGCATTAAACCAAAAATCTTAAATGTTTTCTACCTTGACTTACTTGTTATTTTGCTTCTGTAGGAGCTGAAAACAAAGGCGATTAACATGTTACGAGAGGCTGTGCTGGATGGTAGCCAGGCCATGCGGGATCCAGTAGGAGGCAGTGTAGAGTTCCACTTTGTCCCAATCTTGAAGCTAATCAGTACACTGCTTATTATGGGCATCTTCAATGATGATGACACCAAGCACATTCTCAAGATGATCGATCCCAATGTTTTCAGTGGAAAGGAAGAGGAGGAAGCTGAAGAGGGCGGAGCTGCTGAAGGAGAAATTGAGGAAAAGAAGGAGGAGGAATCAGAAGAAGCAGCCGAAGACGAGCTTGAGGATGAAGGGGTTGGGGATGAGGAAGAGGAGGAGCTAAAAGAGCTGGAGAAACGAGAGGGTGAGGAGGAAGAGGCTGAGCCCAAGGAAGAAGGAGAAGAGGAGGAAAAGGACAAAGAAGAGGCTAAGAGAGGAAAAGTAGATGGAGAGAAAGCAGAGGAAGAGAAGGAGTCAGAGGCAGTAGAAGCAGAAGCACAGGAGGAAGACGAGGGTCTGGAGGAAGGACTGCTACAGATGACGCTGCCAGAGTCTGTCAAACTGCAGGTCATTGTGATGTTTAAACTCTGACTGCTTTACAGTTTTACAACCAATGTGGATAATTGTGTCAGAGGATCTCATATCATAAATTGTTTTTTTAAATTATAAGCATTAGAACTTATGTTCCTGTCTCAACTTTCTCTTTCAGATGTGCACACTCCTGCAGTACTTCTGCGATTGCGAGCTGAGACACAGGGTGGAAGCCATTGTAGCATTCTCAGACCAGTTTGTCCATGATGTTAAGAGCAATCAACGTGTCCGTTACAACCAGCTAATGAGAGCTTTCACCATGTCAGCTGCTGAGACTGCACGCAAGACCCGGGAGTTCCGCTCGCCTCCACAGGACCAGGTAATAACTAATATTATCACACTAAACGAATGTGTCTCATTGGCTCCAGGTTTGAATTAATTTAGATGGTATGTCTTAGTTGATATTCATCTTTGGAAAGTAAGAACTTACACTGAGAACAGTGTAACTTAACAGTTTATCATCAGATCTAAGGATTTAAAGATTAATTCTAATGATTAAGTACAAACCATGTACTTGATGAATTAATTATTAGTTCTTGAGATCTGATGATAAACTGTTAAGTTTCCCATGTGCTGTTCAGACGACAACAAAACAAACCCTATTTATAGCAAAAGACACACAAAATATCCTGATATAGCTGCTATAATGTGCTCTCTGTTAAGGTTCTTATGCTAACGAACTTCAAACACTTGGAGGATGAAGATTCTCCAGTTCCTGAGGACGTGCGGGAAACACTGGCAGAATTCCACAATGACCTCTTGCTTCACTGTGGTGAGCATTTTTGTGTAATTATGAATTTCTTCAGGTGTGAAAAGCTGTTTATGGGTGTTTAATGCTGTAGTCACATTTTAACCATAGGTATACATATTGAGGAGGAACCAGAGGAGGAGGAGGTGGACACTTCACTGAGGGGCAGACTTGTTAGTCTGGTAGACAAGGTTAAAAGCCTCCGTAAGAAGAAGGAGGAGGAGGAAAAGCCAGAAGTGGAGGAAGAAGCAAAACCCAGTAAGATTAACACTTAGATTACCTGTGAAACAGTTGAAGGACCTGATCTGCATTTTCTTTTTAGCTTTAGGGTAAGAGTTAAATTGAGTTTATAACACGCTCTTCCTTCATTTCACCCAGGCACCCTTCAGGAGCTGATCTCCCACACCATGATTCACTGGGCTCAGGAGTCTTTTGTTCAGAACCCTGAGCTGGTGCGACTGATGTTCAGCCTTCTACACCGACTGTACGACGGTCTTGGCGAGCTGATCCGAGCACTGCCCAAAGCATATGCCATCAATGCCGTGTCCGTTCAGGACACCATGGAATTACTTGAGTGTTTGGGACAGATCCGATCACTGCTCATCGTCCAGATGGGTCCTGAAGAGGAGCGGCTTATGATCCAGAGCATTGGGTTAGTGTGGGGGATAAATAGTGTATACTTTGGAATTTAGAGTTAGTTTGTTACATTTTGAGTTATAATAATAGAACATGTGATGTTATTTTATTAAGTAATGTAACACTGATGTATGGCTTCTGTTTTTTTTTTTTTTCAGAAATATCATGAATAACAAGGTGTTCTACCAACACCCCAATCTGATGAGAGCTCTGGGTATGCATGAGACTGTGATGGAAGTGATGGTCAATGTGTTAGGTGGAGGAGGAGATTCGAAGGTAACTGTGATTTCTTCAAGTCTTTCGCTTTCCAGGCCTGCAATTTATAACACAGCACACATCAGACATTATGCATCTGAGAAAAATGTTTGTTTTTTTCTTGCCCAGGAGATTCGATTCCCCCAAATGGTGACCAGCTGCTGTCGTTTCCTGTGTTACTTCTGCCGTATCAGCCGACAGAACCAGCGCTCTATGTTTGACCATCTGAGCTACCTGTTGCAGAACAGCGGCATCGGCTTGGGTGAGTCCCCTGTTACACTGTTTACCGTACTCTGTGTATGGCTTATTATGGACAGATTTTATTTTTAAATCTTTTTTATTTTGAATAATCATGAAACAATTACAATAAAATTTAACTCACTGAAGCATGCAGGTAAGAAGTTTCTAAATGAATTTTAATGTGCTGGAATCTTTATACCAGGTGATGAATGAATAAACTCACTGATTATATCCCTATGTAGGCATGCGTGGATCCACACCCCTGGATGTGGCTGCAGCCTCCTGTATTGACAATAACGAGCTGGCCTTGGCTTTACAAGAGCAGGAACTGGAAATGGTTAGAGAGAAAAAATGTTTTTAAAAAAGGCTATAGTGGAACTGTTATCTGATAATCTCTCCTTTTGGTACTCACACGAGGTAGGTGGTGACATACTTGGCAGGCTGTGGACTGCAGATGTGTCCAATGCTCTTGTCTAAGGGCTACCCTGACATTGGCTGGAATCCTTGTGGCGGAGAGAGATACCTGGATTTCCTCCGCTTTGCTGTCTTCGTTAATGGTTGGCTTTGATTATTATATAATGATGAGATTTGTAAGTAGTCGCCACTAATATTTACCTCCTCCTACAACCTACTCCCCTTAGGAGAAAGCGTGGAAGAGAATGCCACCGTTGTGGTGCGTCTGCTCATCCGTCGCCCTGAGTGCTTTGGCCCAGCCCTGAGAGGAGAGGGTGGTAATGGCCTGCTGGCCGCAATGGAGGAGGCCATCAAGATATCAGAGGATCCGGCAAGAGATGGGCCCACTGTTAAGAAAGACAGGCGCTTCATGTAAGGGCTGGCGCAGTGGCAGTGAATTAGATTTTTGTTGACAAAATAACACCAACTAACAGCTTAGACAAATCACTGTGTAGTTTCACAGCAGCACAACAAATTTTCTTATAGAAAATAACATTATCTGGATTGGCAGGTTTGGTGGTGAGGAACAGCACGAGGAGAACCGTGTGCATCTGGGAAATGCCATCATGTCCTTTTACTCGGCTCTCATTGATCTGCTGGGTCGCTGTGCCCCAGAGATGCATGTAAGTAGAGCAGCTTTTAACATATTTCTATCCCTCAAACCTCCAGGAAGAGTGGATCTGTGGGTGTTTGATTTGTAGGAGTTAGTTTCATATAGCACAACTTAAATTTTTTTATTTGTAGCTGATCCAAGCGGGTAAGGGTGAAGCTCTAAGAATCAGGGCCATCCTGAGGTCTCTGGTGCCTATAGAGGACCTGGTGGGAGTAATCAGCTTACCTGTGCAGATTCCAGCATATGGCAAAGGTTGGATAAAAAGTTGTGCTGATATATGGATGTTTTGTAATAATTTACAAAATGTGGCGCCCTACTTCATAAGGTTTTTTTTCCTATCTAACCACAGATGGCCAGATTATTGAGCCCAAGATGTCTGCCAGTTTTGTGCCAGACCACAAGGCCTCCATGGTGCTCTTCCTTGACAGAGTGTACGGTATTGATAACCAGGACTTCCTGCTTCATGTGCTTGAGGTTGGCTTCTTGCCTGACATGAGAGCTGCAGCTTCTCTGGATACGGTGAGAAAAAAAAGGCACAGACCTAACAGATAAAATTTCCTTCTGTAAATTCTAGATTTCAGTACAAAGTCTGCATATTGATGTAATTTGCTATAGATTCCCTTTGATATAGTTAATGTATCGGTCTGTCTTTAAGGTAATGCAGTGAGTATAAGCAGTTTTTTGTCTTCTCTGATTTTAGGTGGCATTCAGCACAACTGAAATGGCCTTGGCTCTGAACCGCTACCTCTGTTCGGCTGTTCTCCCTCTTCTTACAAAGTGTGCTCCATTGTTTGCTGGAACAGACCACCGGGCCATCATGATCGACTCCATGCTCCACACAATTTATCGCCTGTCTCGTGGCCGAGCCCTTACCAAGGCTCAGAGGGATGTTATAGAGGAGTGTCTCATGTCCCTCTGCAAGTCAGTATTTAAAAAAACCCTCTCTGTATAGCAAATGCTAAATAAGCAAGCTGAATAACTCCGAAAAGGAAGCCTTTATTTTCTATTTGTTTAACCTTTATTCAGGCTGGGGAGGTTTTTGAGACATTATCTCTTTTACAAGAAAGATCTAATGATAACAGCAAATTCACAACAAATTACAAACTTTGAAGTGAATGATGAAACGTGCCTTTTCAAACAGTTTTAAACTTACGGTGATATCCACAGATACCTTCGACCCTCTATGCTGCAGCATTTGCTTAGACGGCTGGTGTTTGACGTACCCATCCTCAATGAATATGCAAAGATGCCTCTCAAGGTGAGTCTTCTGTATAACAGTGTTCTGTTTGTTTGTTTATGTAATCTAATTTTTATATCACATATTAATTGAATTGCTTCAGCTGCTGACCAATCACTATGAGCGCTGTTGGAAGTACTACTGCTTGCCAAATGGATGGGCGAACTTTGGGGTGACTTCTGAGGAGGAGCTGCATCTTTCTCGAAAACTCTTTTGGGGAATCTTCGAATCGTTGGCACACAAGGTGGGAGATGTTGTTAACCTTCCATAAGTGCAGATTGTTTAAGTTAAGGAATTACTAACTTGGCTTCTCTAATATGAATTTAAATTCTAGAAATTTGATGCAGAGCTCTTCAAGATTGCCATGCCCTGCCTCTGTGCTATAGCTGGAGCCATCCCCCCTGACTATGTGGATGCCAGCTACTCCTCTCACACTGAGAAAAAGGCCTCTGTGGATGCTGAAGGCAACTTTGATCCAAAACCAGTAGAGACCACCAAGTGAGAACTGAAAGAAAGACTGTTTGATGTTATTTTAGTGCATTATTGCTTTTGGAAGAGAGTCAACGTGTACCTTGTCAGTGATGGATAGTTATAATTACATATTTGAATAGATTTTTTAAAGATTGTTTCCAGTTTCAGTTTTATTTGTCATATGCAAGCTAGCACAGGGTCTATGGAACGCCAGGACTGCCATAATGAATTAATTAATGAATTAAATACACCATTAAATAATTAATTAAATGTGTCAATAATTGAAAACAATTCATTTAAATGGGAAATAATCGATTAAATAAATATTTGTGACACATTTAATTAATTATTTATTTATTTCCAATTTTAATCAATTATTGCCACAATTAATTAATTTTTTAATGGTGTATTTAATTAATTCATTATGTCAGTCCTGGCACTCCATAAGGGTCAACATTGCAATATAATGTATTTGACGAGCAGCAGACAGTCACTCAGCAGTAAAATATACATATGTATATATATATATATATATATATATATATATATATATATATATATATATATATATATATATATATAGGGCCCGACATGGTTCACGCCTACTGGCTGAAGAAGCTGACTGCACTCCACGAGCGTCTGGCAGCACAAATGAACCAGCTGCTAGTTAACGAGAGACACCCGGAATGGCTAACCGAAGGTCGAACGGTCCTGATCCCCAAGGACCCCAAGAAGGGACCGGTCCCATCCAACTACCGACCAATAACCTGCCTCAGTACTACATGGAAGCTCCTGTCAGGCATCATATCGGCTAAGATGAACAGGCACATGGGTCAATACATGAGTGGGGCACAGAAAGGGATTGGCAAGAATACCAGAGGTGCAAAACACCAGCTACTGGTAGACAGAACAGTCAGCCGAGACTGCAAGACCAGACTGACCAACCTGTGCACTGCCTGGATTGATTACAAGAAGGCCTATGACTCAATGCCCCACAGCTGGATCCTGGAATGCTTAGAATTGTACAAGATCAACAGGACCCTAAGAGCCTTCATCAGGAACTCAATGGGGATGTGGCGTACAACACTAGAGGCCAACTCCAAGCCCATAGCACAAGTCACCATCACGTGCGGGATCTACCAAGGAGATGCTCTGTCCCCACTGCTGTTCTGCATAGGCCTGAACCCCCTCAGTGAGATCATTAACAAGACTGGCTACGGATACCGACTACGGAACGGAGCAGTTGTCAGCCACCTCCTGTACATGGATGACATCAAGCTGTATGCCAAGAGTGAACGAGACATCGATTCACTGATCCACACTACCAGGCTATACAGCAATGACATTGGAATGTCGTTCGGACTGGAGAAGTGTAGTCGAATGGTAACGAAGAGAGGGAAGGTAGTCAGAACTGAGGGGATTGAACTACCAGAAGGCAACATTGCAGACATGGAGGACAGTTACAAGTACCTGGGGATCCCGCAGGCGAATGGGAACCATGAAGAGGCCGCTAGAAAGGCTGCAACCACCAAGTACCTGCAGAGGGTCAGGCAAGTCCTGAGGAGTCAGCTGAACGGTAAGAACAAGATCCAGGCCATCAACACCTACGCCCTGCCCGTGATCAGGTACCCTGCTGGGGTAATAGGCTGGCCAAAGGAGGAGATAGAAGCCACTGACATAAAGACAAGAAAGCTCCTTACCATGCATGGAGGGTTTCACCCCAAGTCCAGCACCCTGAGGCTGTACGCTAAGCGGAAGGAAGGGGGCCGGGGACTGGTGAGTGTCAGCACCACAGTCCAGGATGAGACAACGAACATCCAAGAATACATTGGGAAGATGGCCCCAACTGACCGAGTGCTCAGTGAATACCTCAGGCAGCAGAAACCCAAGAAAGAGGAGGGAGACGAGGAACCATCATGGAAGGACAGGGCCCTGCACGGTATGTACCACCGGCAGATAGAGGAGGTGGCTGACATCCAGAAATCCTACCAGTGGCTGGACAAAGCTGGACTGAAAGACAGCACAGAGGCACTAATCATGGCAGCACAAGAACAAGCTCTGAGTACAAGATCCATAGAGGCTGGGGTCTATCACACCAGGCAAGACCCCAGGTGCAGGCTGTGTAAAGATGCTCCAGAGACAATCCAGCACATAACAGCAGGGTGCAAGATGTTAGCAGGCAAGGCATACATGGAACGCCATAACCAAGTGGCCGGCATAGTGTACAGGAACATCTGTGCCGAGTATAACCTGGAAGTCCTGAGGTCAAAATGGGAGATGCCCCCAAGGGTGGTGGAGAATGACCGAGCTAAGATCCTGTGGGACTTTCAGATACAGACGGACAAAATGGTGGTGGCTAACCAACCGGACATAGTGGTGGTAGACAAACAGAAGAAGACGGCCGTAGTGATCGATGTAGCGGTTCCGAATGACAGCAATATCAGGAAGAAGGAACACGAGAAGCTGGAGAAATACCAAGGGCTCAGAGAAGAGCTCGAGAGGATGTGGAGGGTGAAGGTGACGGTGGTCCCCGTGGTAATCGGAGCACTAGGTGCGGTGACTCCCAAGCTAGGCGAGTGGCTCCAGCAGATCCCAGGAACAACATCGGAGATCTCTGTCCAGAAGAGCGCAGTCCTAGGAACAGCTAAGATACTGCGCAGGACCCTTAAGCTCCCAGGCCTCTGGTAGAGGACCCGAGCTTGAAGGATAAACCGCCCGCAGGGGCGAGATGGGTGTTTTTTATATATATATATGTATATATATGTATATGTGTGTATATATATATATATATATGTATATATATGTATATGTGTATATATATATATATATATATATATATATATATATATATATATACATATATATGTATATATACTCCATCCTGTGGAGTGTGGTGTGTGTGTTTAAGTGTTGCTCAAATCTTCAAGTGCAGTTATGAATGTAACTGAAAAGGCACATATAAACATCTTACATGAAACTACACTGTAATTTCTATAAAGTCATAGTGGCATTCTGAAGTTAAGTTTAGATATTAGATTATTTGAATAACAGTAAATATGACTAAATTTTCAGCACTATCATCCCAGAGAGACTGGATCCTTTCATCAACAAGTATGCAGAACACACTCATGATAAATGGGCTTTTGAAAAGGTCAGTAATAAGGGAATAATGTAAGCAATAATGTTTTTTAAAGTATTGCTTGTAATAATTGCTTAAATCATTTTTCAGATTCAGAACAACTGGACGTATGGAGAGGTGCTAGATGAGAATGCTAAGACTCACCCGATGCTCCGGCCATACAAAACATTCTCTGAAAAGGTAATGATTTTTCACTTGTTTTAGTCTGAAGCTTGAAATTCTGAACACTTAATCGTATCTAACATTTTGTAGTAACCCTGCGTTCCATTAAATATGAGGATGCCAGGTCTTCTTAATTAGTACTCATTACCCATGGACCTTTTGACTATTTTTGCATGATTATTGTTATGGGCATTCATAGTATAGCTTCGTTGTTAATTGTAAAGCCCTCTACCTCCTTTTCTCAGGACAAGGAGATCTATCGTTGGCCCATTAAAGAATCCATCAAAGCTATGCTAGCATGGGAGTGGACCATAGAGAAAGCAAGGGATGGAGAAGGAGAAGTCGAGAAAAAGGCCGCCGCCACCACCGCCACGCGCAAAATCTCTCAAACTGCTCAGGTAAAAGTCCATATAGGAATGCAAGGTTCTTACATAAGTGTAAAAACAGAACATTCGTGGATCATGCAAAATGAATTTTCTCTTGGCCTAATTAAATTGGGGAAACAATGGAGTTTCTCTTTTACTGAGAAACTGAGTAAAAACTTCACATGGACACTGTTACACACAAGATCTTTTTTTTAATTGTCTTCAGGCCACTTATGATCCGAGTCACGGATACAGCCCTCAGCCAGTAGACATCTCAGGAATGGCCCTCTCCAGAGAGCTGCAAGTATGTCTCTTCTGGTCAGATTTTCCCCAGCATTTATAGATCACACAAGTTGCTCACATACCTTTGAAGAACTAGGTAGAATAATTATTATTTTTTCTTTCCACATAGTCTATGGCTGAACAGCTAGCAGAAAACTATCACAACACCTGGGGCAGGAAGAAGAAGTTGGAGCTACAGTCCAAAGGCAAGAGTAGTTTTTATTACAGTAAACTGGGAGTTTTCTTTTTAATGATATGTTGATTTAAAAAATGACTTGTGCCCTTGCTAGGTGGTGGTACTCATCCTTTGCTTGTGCCTTATGACACATTGACGGCTAAGGAGAAGGCCAGAGACAGGGAGAAAGCCCAGGACCTGCTCAAGTTCCTCCAGCTTAATGGATACGCTGTGACGAGGTAAGCTAGAGCTCTCAGAGTTTAATATTAGAGCTATCCGTTTTTCTCTTTCAACTCCTTTCATATTTCCTCCATCTTTTTTTTCCACTCCTAGAGGTCTAAAGGATATGGAACAGGACATCTCCTCCATTGAAAAGCGTTTTGCTTATGGCTTCCTTCAGAAGCTTCTTAAATGGATGGACATTGCCCAGGAATTCATCGCTCATCTTGGTACTGTGATTGAACACATAGATGATTCTTGTACTTATACTGTGTGCACTGCTGTTTAGACCAGAACTAAAGTCAGAAGGGGTTTAATTATTATTTTGTATTTTTACTTTTTCTAACAGAGGCTGTAGTTAGCAGCGGTAGAGTGGAAAAGTCACCACACGAACAAGAAATCAAATTCTTTGCCAAGGTGAGCTTCTTTATTCGTCGTACTTTTTTTCCGTGGATGTCAGAGGATGATAGTTGTAACAAAATCCTGTGCTGAAGTTTGTAGGGACTGAAAAAATTACCACAATTTGTAATTTTAAGAAACGCCTTTTATTCTGTAGCTTTACTAAGCAGATACTATTTATAATTGGATATTTTATGCTGGGTTCTTTTTTATAGATCCTCTTGCCGCTGGTAAATCAGTACTTCAAGAACCACTGCCTGTACTTTCTCTCCACTCCTGCCAAAGTATTGGGCAGTGGAGGACATTCCTCAAATAAAGAGAAGGAGATGATTGCGAGGTGTGTGTCATAAAACCATATATTTTTAAAAAAATCAATCTTACCTTGAATTATGTGTCCTGAAAAAATTGCCATTTCCTTTCCCTCTCGGACAGTGTGATAGTATCTGTCCTCTCCTTCCATGTCCCTCCATCTTTCTCCTGTTGTGTGATATCCATGATCTCCTTTACTTTCCTTTTGCTTTATGTGTACTTCAAACATTTTTCCTGCCTTGTTTCCCCTTACTATACTCCCTTCCTCTCTCCCTTCCTCTTTTCTCCTCCTACCTCAGTATCTTCTGTAAGTTGGCTGCTTTGGTGAGGCACAGAGTATCTCTTTTTGGTAAGGAAATTGCATGATGTCATGCCCTGTCACCATCTCTGTATTTGTTTTCCTGTGTAATTTCTCTTTATTACAGCGTTTTATTTTTTTGCTTCTTCCTCCTCCCTACCTTTACTTTACATACTAATCAAACTAATAAATCATCGTTACCTCCTCCGAACTTACCAGTTCTTCTCTTCTCTGTCTTTAGCTCAGCTTTTGCTTGGCTTTAATGTTTGCTGTAGTTTCTTTGATTTAAAAGGTATCCACAAAGTTAGCATGAATGTCTGTGACGGCGTCAGATATCCACTGGTACTGTACTGCAGCTTTGTCGTGTGTTATCATCCTGGCTTATATGAGACAATGAATGCTTTGTTGTCATTTTACTCCCCTTCACCACCATATGTCTTAAGTAGACTGTCATTGTTACATGGCCAGTGGACAGGTGAGCTTGTCTCACCAGCACAATATGATCTTCCACTTTAAACGTGCCTAAATAAAACTCTGTGATGGTGGCATTGCACTTAAGAAACTGTTTTTTAGCAACTTTTTTATGCTCTTTTCTTAAATAATAATTATTGTTGTTTCAGCTATGTATTTAACATTTGTGATTCAGAAGATTCAGACTTTACCGTTGTAATGTAATTGTGAGTTTGCTCAATGTTTCCCAACAAACTGTATACAAGGTTTAGAGCTAATTGTGGCATTTGCAGTAATTTGGGCTCTTGTAGAGCTGAAGGATAGCACTGACAATGCACCTTTTTTGTTATGTTTTCAGGAACGGATGCCCCTGCAGTGGTAAACTGCCTGCACATTCTCTCACGATCACTGGATGCCAGGTAGATCACAATATACCCATAAAACATCCCTATTGCTCCACAAGCAAAGAGAAAATAGAAACAAACTGTCTGAGATTTTTAGAAAAACTTTTTCTCTGTGTATTCTTTAAGGACTGTTATGAAATCAGGCCCTGAGATTGTGAAAGCTGGCCTGCGTCAGTTCTTTGAGAGTGCTGCGGATGACATTGAGAAGATGGTTGAAAATCTGAAACTGGGCAAGGTGTCCAGTCGAAACCAGGTCAGAGAGGGTTTTCTTTTTTTTTTTGCTCACTAAACAAATGTGTTCATGTTTTTCTTGTGAACTGAAATCTGTATTTGTGTGTTGTTTACAGGTTAAGGGTGTCGCACAGAATATCAACTACACCACCACTGCCCTGCTGCCAGTCCTCACTTCACTGTTTGACCACATTGCCCAACACCAGTTTGGTGATGATGTCATGAGTAAGTAGAATGCTTTTGTCCTTTAAATTAACCATTAATGACTTGTTACTCTGGACCAACTCAGAGCTAATGAAGTCTCTTCTCGACATTCTCAGTGGACGACTTGCAGATATCCTGCTATCGTCTAATGTGCAGCATCTACTCTTTGGGCACTGTGAAGACTCCACATGTGGAGAAGTGAGTAGAGACATGGTCTAAAAAAAGCCTGGAACTAGTTTTACTTTTTTCATTATATATCAGATATCATAACAAGAAACATTTATTTTTCTTTATGTGCATGTATTCTTTCAAAGGTTGATTTTGCATGTGTTATTTCATACAGACATCTTATGAGTATGCGTGTTTTTTCCTTCCTTTGCAGACAGCGACCAGCTCTTGGCGAGTGTTTGGCCCACTTAGCAGCTGCTATGCCGGTAGCCTTTCTTGAACCAGTGCTAAATGAATTCAACTCATTTTCTGTTTACACGACCAAGACTCCTAGAGAGAGAGCGAGTGAGTTTTGCTGTCTTCTTTCACCTTTATGATTCATTTTACATGCTTCAAACTATTAGATAGTGTTCATGCTGAGTTATTTTTCATGTGATTTCACTCGTCTTTTCTCTCCCTGCTTAGTTCTTGGTCTTCCCAATCAAGTAGAAGAGCTGTGTCCTGACATCCCAGAACTGGAGATTCTGATGAAAGAGATCCATGACCTGGCTGAGTCTGGAGCTCGCTACACAGAAATGCCCCATGTGATTGAGATCACCTTGCCCATGCTGTGCAACTATCTCCCGCGCTGGTGGGAGAGAGGCCCAGAGAACTTCCCCGAGCAGGACGGCCAGCTCTGCACCGCTGTCACCTCCGAGCAACTCAACCAGCTGCTGGGTAGCATCATGAAGATTGTGGTTAACAACCTGGGTATAGATGAAGCCTCTTGGATGAAAAGATTAGCAGGTTAGTGACCAGAGGATTTACAATAAGCCAAAATAATGTCACGTGACAGCCAGCTATAGTATTGCAGCATATCATGATGTGTAAACAACTACATTTTCACATGTTACACAACTATTATTTGGAGATGACTGGCAAATGTTTTGTGCCTTGTCCAGTGTTCGCTCAGCCCATTGTCAGCAGGGCTAAACCAGAGATGCTTAAATCCCACTTTATCCCAACCATGGAAAAGCTGAAGAAGCGTGCAGCAAAGGTGGTGGCAGAGGAGGATCATCTGCGCATGGAGGGCAAAACAGAGGTGGACAGTGAAAACGGGACCATTCGAGATGAGTTTGCTGTACTCTGTCGGGACTTGTACGCTCTCTACCCTTTGCTCATTCGCTACGTGGACAACAACAGGTAGCTGAGATTAGCAGCACCTTTATATGAAACACATTTCTGCTTCAGTTTTCTTTTTTTTATTGAAATTTGAAATTTAGGGGAGCATAATATGACGCTTTTTTGTCTTGCAATGAGGCACAATGTTGTTATTGAGGCAGAAGGATGGAACCAGGGAACTAAACCTACAAGAAATAATAAATTCAAAATCTGAACAGTAGAACAGGAAACTCAACAGGAACAATAATTCAAGGTTTTAAAAGAAAGCTCCACTTTCATTTCAGCCTTTTGTTTGCTGGTCATGATTCACATTTAAGAACTATCTATTGCTGCATGTGTCTGTAGGGCAAGGTGGCTGACTTGTCCAGACCCAGATGCAGAGGAGCTTTTCAGGATGGTGGGCGAGGTCTTCATTTTCTGGTCCAAATCCCACGTAAGTCTTCTGTTTTCTGACATTTTCATATATGTATGCATTTATTCCGTCTCTCGTTTAGCATCTTTATTGTGTTATATATTGCAGAACTTCAAGAGGGAGGAGCAGAACTTCGTGGTGATGAATGAGATCAACAACATGTCCTTCCTGACTGCTGACAGTAAGAGCAAGATGAGCAAGGTACTATCTGAGAGCAAAGGAAATGTAAAAGTAAAACATTGCCTGTTCTCTAGATGTTTGATTCACCTACTTCCATATCTTGAGTCATAACACATTAAGAAACTAAACTCTAATAATTAATGTTTCACTAACACCACCCATTACAAGCAGAGAAAAGTAACAGGAAGCCCTTCTTGGTGTTTTCTCAGCTGTTATTTCATTGTTTTTCTTTAAGCTGCTGTAGCTTTATGATTATTCTGTAGGTGTTCATTTCAGTCATTTCACAAATAAGTTTCTACAAGAAGACTGATGGGCTGTTACATAAATATTAATATCCTTTTTTTCCAGGTCTGTGTAAGTGGCAGTATATAGTGTAGTAGTAAGATTGTTGCTAACTGTTTTTTCTCCATATATATCCTGTGTCGGGGTTGGACGCTGGGCCACTAGGCCGGAGATGGAGAGGTTAGACCGTGTTTGTGCACGAGAGCTGTGCTGATCGCATGGCACCCTGAGTTTGCGGAGGCATTTCATCAACTGCTAATAGACAGATCCCAATATTCACACGTATACAGACACACAAACACACACACACACACAGGGTTTTTCCTCTTAGGAGAGACTTCACTACACATCTATGAGTGAATGAATAAAGTGTGAGATTATATTATACACAAATATATTAGTGATGTTTTTTAGGAGTAAAGAATGTGAGTGTGAATGTGTCGCAAACAGTGTTGGTCAAGTTACTTGAAAAAAGTAATCAGTAACTAATTACTGATTACTTCCCCAAAAAAGTAATCCCGTTACTTTACTGATTACTTATTTTCAAAAGTAATTAATTACTTAGTTACTTAGTTACTTTTTAAAAACACGATTTACAACCTGAATAGGTAATAAAGCGATAGATCTTTCAGCCCAATTCTACTTTTTCTACAATCCATCATACAAAATGTAATCAAATGGAAAAGTCCCTTTTTAAAACTTGTTTTATTAGTTTTAATCTTTTAACTTTATGCATCAAGCAAAAATTTAATTATATGCAACATTCTCTGACTGGAAGAAATTTGTTTTAAACCTATTTAAACCTATTTTCTGCACATTCCAGCACATAATTTTTTTTTTTTTTGTGTTTACACTCAGTCTTTCAAATAGATGCAAGTAAAACACAGCAGAAAATAAATAAAGTCAAAGACTAGCGGGCCTTTTGCTCTATTTTCACCTGTAAAGCAGGAGTTGGGTAGGCGGAGGTTTACCCTGGTGCAGGTGAGCCGCAGCGGTCAGTGGAAGAATCCGCGAGTTTCTCTGTGAGTTTCCCATTACGTCATAGCGCACTCGGTGCTTGCTTGGAAGTTTAGGGGTTTTTTTTCGCTGTAAAAAGAAGTTTTCTTCCCACGCACAACGGACACTAATGTTTTTGTCACTTTTTATGGAATCAAACTTAAAGTAAGGTCAGTACTTCCACGCTTTAAACGCTGCACGCTCATACTCTCTCCCGCACTCGATCCATTGTTGATCTGCACACAGCTGTTGTCACGAATGTCGCACTTGCTTACGTCACTGTCATGAGACATTCTTGCAAAAAAATCACGGTTTTAGTAACGCAGTAACGCAGCGTTCCTACGGGAAAGTAACGGTAATCTAATTACCGTTTTTGCAATAGTAATCCCTCACTTTACTCGTTATTTGAAAAAAGTAATCGGATTACAGTAACGCGTTACAAGTAACGCGTTACAAGTTACAAGTAACGCGTTACTGCCCATCTCTGGTCGCAAACATATGCTTTTATGTGTGTCTGTATATGTGTGAGTAGGGGTCTGGAGCAGCTTGATGAAAGCTCTTTGCTGTAGATCACAGTAGCGTGAAAGGTTTCATGGTGCTCGGCAGAGCAGTAACGTATATAATTTGTTGTGTGCACTCCTGCAGCCGAGTACCATCACCCTGTTTTTCTTTGACCAGTAAATAGTTTGCCTTTTGATGATCCTTGTTGGATACAGTTATGGAGCCCGTGCTACTGTGATGTTACTTGTGTCACTGATGCTTGGGTTTTTTTTCAGCTTTTGTGTCAGAGATTCCTGCGCTGGGGGACTCTTCTCTTTTCAGTAGCTGTTTAAACCAAAAGTCCATTCCCTGCTGTTGCTCGGTCCACCAGTAGCAAATGTCAGTCGCTGGATCTTTTGCAGGAAATTAAGCTAGCTCTCACTACATCACCAGAATACTGTCATCATATTTACTAACTGGACTCGTTACTTCATGTCATGTTCATTGACACCATTAAATTGTTAAATAAACCTAATCACTGTTTGATGTTTTACGTGGTTGGTGCAAGTAGAACCTCTTCTCCTGGGCTATCAGATGGGCATTACTGTAGTGAGCTTCTGTTTCCTGATCATCACAATGACTCTCAAAGCCCATAGAGTTCTTTCTACCCACACACACCAACACCAAGCATGCACAATAAGGGCAGAGAGGGTGCTGTGAGGCCAGACAACAGACAGTAATGAGCATTGTCAGCCTCTGGATAGGAGTGTGTGAGAAGAGCTCCACGGCGATGGAGCTGACCCCATGTGCTGTTCTCTGTGATGTCCAATGGACAGGATGTGCCCTGTCCAGCCACTGCAGTACTAACAGTGAAGCTGCATTGTGTGTAACACCTGTTGCTGGTGCAGCAATGAAGCACATGACATGACATGAAAAGTTGATGGAAGAAAATATGTTGTTTAGTTGTTAAATATTCTCCAAAGCCTTAAATGCCACAAACCATTTTCTGAAAAGGGATTTTTTATTGGTGCCATATAGTTGCTTCATGGAATAGAAAGTGTTCAATCAGTTTAATCTCTCTGTAGTCTGGCAGCTCAGAGCAGGAGCGTACCAAGAAGAAGCGACGGGGGGACCGCTACTCTGTGCAGACCTCCCTAATTGTAGCAGCGCTAAAGAAGATGCTTCCCATCGGCCTCAATATGTGCTCTCCTGCAGACCAGGAACTCATCAACCTTGCCAAGATCAGATACTCACTGGTACTTGTGCTTATTAATGTGATTGCTTTGGGCAAAACTTGCTTCATAGATTAATTTGTTGAATTGAGCGCTTTAAATTTCTATAGTGCAAAAGCGTTGCTTCTTTGTTAGCATACATTTTGACACAAAATGGGTAGAAATGATTTTATCTCTCTCTATATATATAATAATAATTTTTCCACAGTCATATAACTCTGTTACGTTTTTCATTCCCAAATTTGTTTAGAGGCTGCATGCTGTTAATTACTAAACTATAGGATTATAAATGTCCTCCAAATCTTGGTTTCTTTAACTCGTAGAAAGACACAGATGAAGAGGTGAGGGAATTCTTGCACAACAACCTGCATCTGCAAGGCAAGGTAGGCAGACTTTTTATTTCTTTACTAACTGAAAGAAGATAATAAACACATTCCTGTATAAATCTATTCATTCTGTTCATTAAACACATTGACGTGTTATATTTTAGGTGGAGGACCCAGCAATGCGCTGGCAGATGTCTCTTTATAAAGAGATGTCTGGAAAAGCAGAAGATGCCGATGATCCGGAGAAGGTGGTGAAGAGAGTACAAGAGGTGTCTGCTGTCCTTTACCACATTGAAGTGGTGAGTACAACCAGGCATCCTCAATAAAAGAAGGTCTGGAACTGGCTCTCCGTTTAAAAAGTCCTTATCTCTGATCCTATGACTATAACCCAGCAGGCAATGCAGAGCTTAAGAAAAGAGAGACATTTTCCAAGATAATTATTTATTTTTTGTACATTAGACTGAACATCCCTTCAAGTCAAAGAAAATGGTTTGGCACAAGCTGCTGTCTAAACAGCGTCGCAGAGCTGTGGTGGCCTGTTTCAGGATGACGCCTCTGTACAACATCACCACGTAATGATTAACAACATACTTATTCAAAACATGATCGACAATAAAATCAAAAGGTTTTATGAGGCATTATACCTAATTATCTTAATTATCCCTAATTGTCAGTGATCTTTCATTGTTTGCAGGCACAGGGTAACCAACATGTTCTTGGATGCATACAAACGCAACTGGTTAGAAACCGAGGGTTACTCATTTGAAGACAAGATGATTGATGACTTATCAGTAAGTTACACTTTCATTAATGTTTCATTACTGGCATATTGTCTATTCTTTATACAAAGGGTCTGTCATGTTTTATCCTATCTATTAACGATTAGAAAACCATGGAAGAAGAGGAGGAAGAGGAAGAGGAGACTGAGACGAAGCCTGACCCCCTTCATCAGCTGATTCTTCATTTCAGCCGCACAGCTCTTACAGAAAAGCTGTAAGAGCGTCTTTCTTCCTCTGCGTCAGTTCTCTGACCTGTTCCTCAGTGACACTTACTGATTCCTGCTCTGTGGTATTTCATTACAGTAAACTTGATGTTGACCATCTCTATATGTCATATGCTGATATTATGGCAAAGGTAAGACCTGTAAAACACCAATGGGAATAGATCTTAAAGCTGAACTTCAGAAGAGAATAATTCACTGACATTCTGTCTGCTGCCTTCAGAGCTGCCACATTGGTGAGGAGGACGAAGGGGGAGAACAGGAGGGGGAGGAGCCATCCTTTGAGGTGCGACAGACAGAGATGGTATGGGGGGACCAGGGGAAGGGAGGCAGGGGAGTCAGCGGAGAAGCAGCTCCCCACGCACTGAGTGACTACACCATGACATCACACTCGGCACATCCCCCCCACCCCACTCTTGCTACATTTCTCTTTTTTTCCCTTTCTGTCTTCCTTTCGTTAACTCACACCACGTGTCTATTTCCTGTTGTGGTGGACTGACCTGTGCATGCCTTTCCTGGACTCTGCACACCAGTCGGGATCAATATTCTGAAAGAATGTTTTTTTGTTTTGTTTTTTTTTTCTAAATTGCATGACTCGAGTGTAGAGATGACGGCAGCTAAAGAATTCAAAATAAAACCCAGGTGAAGACAGACAAGTGAGTCTGTACTAGCTATTAAAATTTCAGAATCACAGTTTCCAAGCCCAAGGTGTTTCGACACTGTGATGTTGCAGCTATGGTGATTTCAGAATTTCTGTTCCTTTTGAAACCTGATACGTAAATTGTGATGTTGCCCCTTTTAGACTTAATTTAGTAAGAAACAGATAATGGCGATTAATTAAGCCATAGCACAGGATCCCTAACAGGTCCCCTGTGCAAGTCTCAGAGTTTGTGGTCAGTGTCTTCTAGACATGTACCACCCTTTTCTGACTCACAACTCATGTAATCACCTGCTAATTTGACTGTGTTCACCCATATAGACTCACCTGAAAACTAGAGTTCTAACATCTGACAACTAATTGATTTTTGTTTGTCTTTCCTTTGAATTGGACAGCGCTAACAAGTTTCCCTCTCTGTGCTCACCAAGAATACAGTAAAAGCCTGCACAGTCAGCCATACATATACCGCCCCAAGCCCAAACACACTCATGCGAGCATACGCTACAACAGCTACATTCACAGAGACATTCATTCATACACACACAGTTTCTTTCCATTCTTTCTATTCATACTCTTATGCTGAGCGGAATCTCTGTAACCAGAGAAAAGTGCATTCATGTTTTTAAAACACTTCAGGCTCACGAGGGAGGGGGGCGGAGGGAGGGTTAGGTAGAGGTTTGGGTGCTTTGGGTGGGGGTCTGTGCATGATGTGCAGTGGGTGGGTCAAATGTAACCTCTTTTGTCAACAGGATGGTTGTTCATTACCTGCTATTATTATAGAATTTGTACTGTACCACAGAATAATATAAAAAAGAGAAGTATAGTGCAGCATAGTCTGAATAGCGTGAGTTAGAATACTGCGTCACGCAGAATTAAAGTTTGTGTGTTTTTTTATTCACTTTAATCTTAATATGTTATATTAAACAGTATGCAGTGTCTGCAGATGTGCAGACTCATTTGTTTGTCTAGTGTTCAGTAGTTTTAAAATATCATCACATACCTTTATTAATCTAATTCAAATAAATCTGAAGGGTGATGAGTGATTTGACAATTTGACAAAGACTGCTGCTGTATAACTAAATGGTGTTCATAACCAATCAGCCTTTTTCAGAGTAAATATTTCAAAGTTCTTGAATAGAACAGTCTTTTTTATTTTCATATCGTGACAAGTCAAAACTCTAAATGTCGAAAATATTTAGTCAAGCAAGCAACTTTTCCTCAGTTTCAGTTTAGGGTCTTATAGTTTATCTAAAAAGCAGACAAGCGTCACATACAGACAGGCTACTCCAGGTAGCATAAAATATAAGTTTAGGCTGTGAAGTAGAACAACCCTAAGCTGTTCTGTTGGAAGCAGGGGTTGCATGTTGTTTTACTCCAGCAACTGATGTTGCTTCCTAAGAAGAATATGTGAAGTGTGTGTTACAATCTGGGATGAAATGATTGCTGCAATTGAATGTTTGCACCTGTGTTAGATATCATAAACTGGAATAACTGTCTCCAACACTAATACATTGGAAGAGAATTGTATGTCTTCAAGAGTCCCGAGCATTAACACTAAAACAGTTTGTTTTTTTTTACAAGTTCATTCAACACTTGAAAAGAATAGTTTAGCTGAAACAAATTGGCCACTATCTGATGGAAACAGTGAGAATCTGCTCACTTAACTGAGCTTAACACAAAGAAAGATTAAGAGAAGTTGTTTCATAGGTGATAAATTAAATGAAAGTGTAAAAAGTTGTGTTACTTACATATAACACAAATTATTAACCAGCAACTCTGGATGACATCAGGACCAATGGTATAGCAAATACAATAGCAAATTATAATTAGAATAAGATTATCAGGATGTGTGTGTTTTTAGTGTATGTGTGCCTGTACATGTGTGTGTGTGTATGTGTAAGTGCGGGGGGCAGTGCAGTCTCTGTTGACAGGGTTACAGCTGTTTTCTTGCTACTCTGCTGCACAGGAAAAGGAGATGGAGAAACAGAGGCTCTTGTACCAGCAGTCCCGTCTGCACAACCGTGGTGCTGCAGAGATGGTGCTGCAAATGATCAGCGCCTGTAAAGGTAGCTGCTGCACATTAGATCTGCACACAGACACATAGTAGCACACTCTTACACACACACACACACACACACACACACACACACACACACACACACACACACACACACACACACACACTTGTCTGAAAATTATGAACCAAGCGTTAGCTGTGTTAGATGAACCTGTTTATAAAAAAGTAGTGGGAGTAGGAAGTGTAAATTTTGGGGGCTAGGAGCTCACTGAATAAACTGCTGTCCGTCATGGACAACCCATCGCACCCACTTCATTTTATGCTGTAGAGGCAGCACAGCTCATTCTCCCTCTTATTCGACTCCCCTGCTATAAAAAACTGTAGGCAACCTTTCCTACCATTTTATCTGTTGTTATCTTGGCAAAGAGAATCCAGCTTCGCTATTCATGGTTGGGTCAAGTTGTTGTACGAGCGGTATCTGCTTGTTTCAGGTGAACCTGGAGCCATGGTTTCTTCTACACTCAAACTGGGAATCTCCATCCTCAATGGAGGCAACAGTGATGTACAGCAGGTAAAGAGCCTTCATGAGTATGATATATTTATGTCTATAGGCTAAAAAGATTTAAGAAACAAAATTTATTTTACTGCCTATCTACATCTTGACATCTTCATTAGAGCGTTGTTGTCATCATGCTCTTGTCATCTGTGTGCAGAGGATGCTGGACTATCTGAAGGATAAAAAGGATGTGGGGTTCTTCCTTAGCATTCAGTCTCTGATGCAAACCTGCAGGTCTGTAATATATTTATGGTTACGTCGATGTTATACTTCTGCTTGCCGTTGGAGGGGATATACAAGTTTTTGTACTTTTTAAGCTGATTAAATGTTTGCTGTTAACAGTGTTTTGGACTTGAACGCTTTTGAGAGACAGAACAAGGCTGAGGGACTTGGGATGGTTTCAGAAGAAGGCACCAGTGAGTATGGTCGACAGCTTTTAATGGTCACTCACAAACTCAACATGCAATGCATACAAACATCTGCATCTTTGTTCTCCTCCTTTGTTTTGTGATATAATATAATATTTTCTTAGTGCCAGTCTTTATTCTGTGCATTTGTGTGTGCCTGTATGTGTATGCCTGGTACAGATATCTTTTCATGTGTCCAGAGTCAAGGAGTCATGACACATGTGTGTTAGTCGCAGCATTTTGACTATTAATGTATGAAACTGTTTATCATTCGCTGACAGTCATGAGAATTCTGGACTCACTCCGTCTCTTTGTTTTTCTCTTCCCTACATCTTGTTCACTTTGCCCGTTTCAACTCTTTACTCCTCATGCCTATGTCCTTCCTACGCATCAATTTGCTGCTCTCGCGGTTCAAAGATAAGAAGCTAGAACGTGGTAAATGAAACTTTGCTGTCATATATTTTTCTTTCTTTCTCCCCCTCCTTTCTGTCCTTTCTGTCCCTTGTAGCTCTTCTTCTTTTGACTAGCCTTTTCCTTGCTGTGAACTTAATATGCATTTCATTTCACACTCAAGAGCCCAGTAAAATTAAGCTTTAGAGTCATTTGGTCAGTGGTAGATTACAATATGTTGATATATTTTTTCATTGTATCCAAGTTTATTTTTCTTTTTGAAGTGGCTGTGAAGTTTAATTTTCCTTCTTGAGTGTTTTATGACAGATCTACTGTAACTCCATCAATCTCTGTCTCAGTATAGATCAATGGGAATGAAATGTAATCGTCTTATCTTCCTATTTCTTTGTATTTCATTCACAAATTGTGCTTGAAGCTAAAGCGTAGGAACTTTTTATGCTCTGCGTCGCTCTTATTTCCATAGTTTAAATGTAGTTTGTTTGCGTCTCCCGTTCCGGGCTGATCTTCACAAACTACGTAAATGGCCAGGTTAACCTCTGATCATTTCCATTTTGATTTGCTTTACTTCATCGGTATCGTAGCGTTGTTTATGAAATATCAGGTCATAATGTTTTACTGTGCTTGTTGTTAAAAAAGCTCAACAAGGCAGTCCAAAGGCAGCTCAGTAGAATCTCAGTCCTTGAGTATCTCCCTGTTATAGCGTCTATTTGTACATATTTTTGTACATCATTTCTTCTCTGCTTGTGCACAGCATATGATATGATGTGATAGTTCAATCTGGTAAGAAACAAGTAATGAAGTCTTTTTAAAGTTCCAGCTGTTGTATGGCGTTATTTTTGTGCCACTATTCTGAGAGCACGTAAAAAAAGTTTGCAGGTGCAAGTGTTGTATTTTGAGGAGAAATTTATTTTGAGCGAAGAAAAGCTGAATTTGAGTGAACAAAATTCATTGCTGCGTGCAAAAAATGTATTTCCGTGTTTGCTATTATCCATACACACACACAACAGCAGCCCCTGTCGCTCAGTTTTTGCATTTGTAAGTAAGTAAGTAAGTAAGTAAGTAAAATTTATTTATATAGCACATTTCACAGATAAAAATCACAAAGTGCTTTACAATAAGATCAGACATACAAGTTAAAATTAATTAAAAGCCTGTTTGTATAAAAATGTCTTCAGCTGCTTTTTAAAGGAGTCAGTAGAGTCTAGACAGCGTAAAGACAACGGCAGAGAGTTCCACAGCCTAGGTGCCAGTGCCTGAAAAGCCCGATCCCCACGTGTTTTAAACCTAGTACGTGGGACCACCAGTAGCCTCTGACCTGAAGACCTAAGTGCTCGGGATGAAGCACGAGGTTTCAACAGGTCAGAGATATACTGGGGAGCTTCACCGTGCAGAGCTCTAAAAGTTACAACTAAAATTTTAAAATGAACCCTAAAATTTACAGGCAACCAATGAAGAGAAGCCAAAACTGGAGTAATGTGTGACCTCTTGTTTGTACCAGTTATAAGTCTTGCCGCTGCATTCTGTAGACTGAAGGCGATCCAGAGCTGATTTGTTGAGACACGTAAAAAGACCGTTACAATAATCCAAACGAGAAGAGATAAAAGCATGAATAATCATCTCAAGTTCTGCCTTTGACACCAGTAGTCTGAGTTTAGAAATGTTTCTTAGATGATAAAAACAGTTCCGGACAAGTTGTTTAGAGTGTTTCTCAAGAGACATTGAACTGTCAAATATAACACCTAAGTTTCTGAGACTCGACTGAAATGAAGGGTCTAAAAAACTGATATGCTACCTAATTTCTGAGAGCATGTGATCAGGTGCAATAATCAAAGTTTCTGTTTTATCTGCATTTAACTGAAGGAAATTGTCATTTAACCATTGTTTGATTTCTGACAGACAATTATTTAAACAAGACAATTTATACAACTCAGAAGCTTTGAAAGAACAGTACAACTGAATGTCATCAGCATAGAGATGATAAGAAATATTATTGTAACGTCTGATAATGTGGCCTAGAGGGAGTATATACAGCAAAAAGAGAATAGGACCTAAAACAGATCCTTGAGGTACCCCAGAAGGCAGAACTGATGTTTCCGACAGCACATGATTTATACAGACAGTAAAGGATCTCTCAGATAGATACGACATAAACCATTTTAAAACAACACCAGTAAAAAACACCATTTGCGCTCGCTCGCAATGTGTTGCTCGCGCTCTCAACATTTCTGCCCGTGCGCGCTCAACTCTTTCTCTACACCGTTATATTTGTGCCACAAAACCAGCCAATCACAGACTTGGATGCAAAAAAATCTGATTGGCTGTTCTGGTCTCCAATCAGCTCGAAATGACGAAATGCAATATCCCAGAATCCATTTTGTCCAAAACTCAATCGAGGCAGTGGCGGAGGAACACAGAGTGGCGGAGTTTGAAATATTACTCTTTCTGGGTCACAAAATAAACTTTTAAGATATTTTCATGCGAGAATGGTGCTGTGTAAACTTCAAATATCTGCTCGATTCATCAAGACATCACATATTTGCATAACTGCTCTAACGTTTTCGGAGATGCCTGTTACCCACCAGCTGACCAGGTGGTCACTCGGGTTAAACATAATATATAATCAGAATCCTTATCAGAATCAGAATCAGAATACTTTATCCCCCAGGGATCAATAAAGTATTCTGATTCTGATTCTGATAAGGCTGAACTGACAAAAAAATCACCGACTACACCACCAGGTATTATAGGAAAAACCATAAAGCCTTTGAACTAAAACAAACGCTGTTGTGACAGTGATGTACACTGTCTTGTTGGTATATATGTATGATTTGTATCACCTTCATGTTTCCCTCTCACCACATATCCAAACCGATATCATGACCAGCAGCTTTTACAGCTGTGGCTCCAGCAAACATCAGCTGATACTAGAAATTAATTTTAAATAAATTATAACAACAGCTTATCAAGCTTGAACGTGCTGCTGTTGTTGTTTAGCGCAACATCCGCTGGTTTCCTGTTTCTGGTGCAAAGTGGGAGATAAACAAACAAGAGAGACGATCAGCTGATCATTGATCAGTTTCATGATTGAAGTAGCAACAGGAGAGGGAGGGGAGAGAATGAGGGGAGAAGAGGCAGCTGACAGCGTAAAGACAGAATAACATACAGCTTTGTGCCTTTTTTTCATTCTAGCTGAAGTACGGGACTAATCGCGTTCCTTTTTCCCTCAATACGGATGTGTTGTAATTGGTCCAGCCCAGAGTTGATCATGACGAATTGGCAAATCCACCACCTTTCATTGTTTATACCGTTACAAAAACAAACAAACATAAAAATGAAAAATCATCATCGGCCCACCGGGCAAATGTCCGGTATGCCCAATGGCCGGTTCCAGTCCAGCTATGCAGTCAGCTGGTGGGTAACAGGCATCTCCGAAAACGTTAGAGCACTTATGCAAATATGTGATGTCTTGATAAATCGAGCAGATATTTGAAGTTTGCACAGCACCATTCTCGCATGAAAATATCTTAAAAGTTTATTTTGTGACCCAGAAAGAGTAATATTTCAAACTCCGCCTGTTCTGTCACCATGTAACCGTGTTCTGTTTAAATAGATTTTCCCTGAGAAAGTTACTCTTTAGTGCCCCCTTCTGGCATGACCTGGTGTAACATGCGCAAATCTGTCTCTGTTCTATGATGTCATCAGAAAGTGCATGCTATTGTTTGGGGAAAAGACTTCTCCTGTTCTCCTGTTCTCTGCTGTAGTGGCAATTGTCTCCCTTAAGATGGTCTTTAAGGGCATTGTCGGTATGTAATTCTGTTTCATCCTTACTAATGAACAAATCTACTTGAAGAAATGTGATTGCAGTGTTTACTTAATAGAAATGTTTGTAAAGAGAGGATTCGCTAACGCTTTTGGCTAAACAAGTCATTTGTACTGTTATTGTGTATTTGTCCTCATCTATGATTTCTAAGAGCATTTCATGTTATTTCTCAGTTTTACCCTACTTCAAATGGCCTAAGTAAAGGGAGTGAAGTCAAACCCTCTTGTCTGCGTGGTCATTTTGAAGAGGAGTTTAGTCTGAATGTCGACTCTAGCAAGGCGTTAGAGGCAGAGGACATTACAGTAAAACGACAGCCTCTCAAAGACCAGTCTCGTGAGGAACTGGACAGCAAGTAGAGCTATCCTCCAGAAACAGCTCAGCTCTAAGATTCAGCTGCAGATGTTGGAAAAATCCAATCGACAGCAACATGTCACAGAGAACCAGCGCATCAATGAAAACCAGATCTAATATATCTGGCTCCTCCAGGCATTCCAGGAGTTCAGCTGCAAGTAAGGCAGCCGCCGCACAAGCACGTGCAGAAGCTGAGGCGGCTAAGGCTGAAGCAGCATTTGTGGATAAGGAGAATGATCTGAAGTTGCAGCAAGCAGAACTGGAAGCTTCTATGCAGCTTCGAAAAATGCGTCTTGAAGCGTCATTGGATAAAGTACGCATGGAAAAAAAGGCTGCAGCTGCAGAAGCAAAAGCAGAAGTTTTGGAGGCTGCAGTGATTCAAGATAATAGCGAGGGTCTTAGTGAAATAGATGTTCCTGCTGATGACCCAGTAACGCGCACAAGGGAATATGTGAAGGGTGCCACACATGGCAGCCAAACCACGCCCATTCTAGAAACCTCCAATGATAACACGGAGATGAAACTCCCTCAGCATTCACCGACCATAGACTCCTACCCTAAGATCTTTACGCCAGGATCTGATGTACATTTTCGACCAAGCCTCAAGCCAGTTGCGGCACCACACATCCAAACACAAACCACACCCATAATACCAAATCTAAAGGATCATTTCCCAGGCAAAGCTGACCAAAGTGAGACCTACACCCCTAAACAAGAACCAACGGTCAATTATGCACGACAGCCTCTGGACAGTGGCTACACCGGCACCGCCTATATCACAACCCCAGACAACTCCAGCCACCCACAGGAGACCACATGCCAGGAAAGGGGTCCACTGTACACTCCACTAGAAATGGAGCAGAACATGTCAGACCTTGTTAGATTTATGGCTCGACGTGAACTGGTGTCTACAGGGCTCCTTCACTTCAACGACCGTCCCGAATGCTATAGAGCCTGGAAAGCATCATTTATGAATGCCATCAGAGGCCTCAACCTCTCACCAAGCGAACAGCTTGACCTCCTTGTGAAATGGCTAGGTAAGGACTCAGCTGAACATGCTAGACGAATACGATCTGTGTATGCGAACCAACCAGCAAACGGACTGAGAGCTATGTGGGATAGGCTCAATGAATGCTATGGTGCACCAGAGGTCATCGAGGGTGCCTTTTTGAAAAGATTAGACAACTTTCCCAAGATTCCAAACAGAGTCGGTCGTAAGCTAAGAGAGCTGGGAGACTTGCTGTCGGAAATACAGGCTGTCAAAGAAGATGGTGACCTGCTTGGGCTTAGTTATCTGGATACCCCTCGTGGTGTTACCCCTGTGGTGCAGAAGCTGCCATTTTATCTCCAGGAAAAATGGCTTTCTCTAGGCTTTAAGTACAAAGAAGATCGCGGGGCTCCCTATCCCCCATTCGGCGTCTTTGTGGACTTTGTGTGTCGGGAAGCACGGATGCGCAACGACCCTGGCCTCACACAGACAGCATTCAGCAGTGAGTTATCAGGCGCTAAGCAATCGTCTAAAGCCGAAGGTCACAAAGCTGTGGCAGTTTTTAAAACGAGGGTCTCTCCGGATCCTCTGCCCCCTTCCAACGGTACAAGGACTGCATCGTTTGGCACCCAATCTGGAAGCGAGTCATCCACTAGAGATGATCCAGCAGAGCGCTGCCCGCTACACAATAAACCCCACCCCTTACCCAGGTGTCGTGGGTTTAGAGAGAAGCCAATAGAAGAAAGGAAAGCACTCTTAAAAAGGCACGGAATATGTTACAGGTGCTGTAGAGCCACACATTTGGCAAGGAATTGTGAAGATGACATCTCCTGCTCAGAGTGTGGGAGCAAGAGCCACATTGCAGCCCTCCACCCTGGATTTGTTCAATGGTCCACCAACACAGCACAATTCGCACCAGATCAGGGCGGGGAGGGAAACTCCAACCTGAATGAAGCTGATGTTTCCACAGCATGTACTGAGGTCTGCGGAAACTATTCCGCAGGGCGTTCCTGCTCAAAAATATGTCTAACCAGGGTGTACCCAACTGGTTGCCCTGATGCTGCAGTTACGGTATACACAATATTAGATGATCAGAGTAACAGATCACTTGCACGTACCGAGTTTTTCGACTTATTCAACATTTCAGGGTCTCCTTCACCATACACTGAAGACATGTGCTGGAACACAAGAGACAGAAGGCAGACAAGCACATGGCTTTGTGATCGAATCCATCAACGGCAGTGTCACACTCTCTTTGCCGCCACTGATTGAATGCAACGAGATCCCAAATAACCGTGCAGAAATACCAACACCAGAGGTAGCATTAAACCACGGTCATTTGAAGGCCCTTGCAAAACACATTCCAAAGCTGGACTCCCAAGCTTCCATTCTGCTCTTGTTAGGCAGAGATATCATTAGGGTTCATAAGGTCAGAAGACAAGTGAATGGCCCACACAATGCACCCTATGCCCAGAAGTTGGACCTGGGTTGGGTTATTTTGGGAGATGTGTGCATTGGAGATGTCCACAGACCTACTGTTATCAGCTCTTGCTACACTAACGTACTGAAAAATGGACATCCTTCTATCTTTCAGCCATGCCCAAACAAGTACTCTGTAAAAGAGAAATATAGTAGTGGTGGGTCCCCTTCATTTCCCCTGACATGCAAACATCCCCTTGCCAGCGAGAAACAGGCCACTTTAGACTGTAATGTGTTCCAGACAACAAAGGACGATGACAAAGAAGCTCCTTCAATCGAGGACGGACAGTTCATCCACATCATGGAGCAAGAGGTTTACAAGGACCAAGAAAACAGGTGGGTGGCTCCCCTGCCTTTCAGATCTCCACGACCAAGGCTCCCTCATAACCACGAGCAAGTACTTGAACGTCTCAAATCTTTACAACGGTCTTTCAGAAGGAAGCCTAAAATGAAAGAAGAGTTTGTCTCGTTCATGGCAAAGATCTTTCAGAATGGGCACGCTGAAGAAGCCCCACCTCTGAAGCCTAATGAGGAGCATTGGTACCTGCCTTGTTTTGGGGTTTACCATCCCAAGAAGCCCTCTCAAATAAGAGTCGTCTTCGACTCCAGTGCCCAGCACAAAGGTTTGTCTCTGAACCAAGTACTCCAAACGGGACCAGACCTCAACAACACCCTGGTAGGAGTCCTCCTTCGGTTTCGGAAAGAACAGATCGCCTTCACTGTAGATGTACAACAGATGTTTCATTGTTTCATGGTGCGACCTGAAGACCGGAACTTCCTCAGGTTCCTCTGGTTTAAAGAGAACAACCCAGAGAAAGAGATCATGGAGTTCCGTATGAACGTGCATGTCTTTGGAAATAGTCCTTCTCCGGCTGTGGCTATCTACTGTCTTAGACGTGCAGCACAGGAAGGCCGGAAGGAGTATGGGGAGGATGCAGAACAGTTTGTCACTCGTGACTTTTACGTAGATGACGGGTTAAAGTCCTTGCCCACAGCAGATGCAGCTATTGATCTGCTCAAAAGAACTCAAAAAATGCTGGCTTGCTCTAACCTTAGGCTGCATAAGCTGGCTTCGAACAGCAAGGAGGTCATGAAGGCCTTTCCCAGTGAAGATCATGCCACAGACCTGAAGGATTTGGACCTTACTGCTGACACTCTACCAATGCAGCGTAGCCTTGGGCTGTACTGGGACTTGGATTCAGACTGTTTTACTTACCGTGTCCAGGACGAGAGAAAGCCATTCACTCAACGAGGAGTTCTCTCAACGGTGAACAGCCTGTACGATCCTCTAGGATTCGTTTCCCCTGTGACAATTCAAGGAAAACTGCTGCTTCGAGAACTAGCCTCACAATCTTCAGACTGTGACACTCCATTGCCAGCAGAAAAGAAAAAGGTGTGGGAAAGTTGGAGAGATTCTCTGCAGGAGTTAAGACATCTGAGGATCCCCCGACCGTACTCAAACATGTCACCACCTACTGTCAAGTTAACAGAACTCTGTGTCTTTTCAGATGCCTCAGAGAAAGCAGTAGCTGCTGTTGCCTACTTGAAGACTGTGGATGCAGATGGGGGATGCTGCACTAGATTGGTTGCAAGTAAAGCCAAACTGGCCCCACGTCCAGAGCATACTATACCTCGGTTGGAGCTTTGTGCAGCAGTCATGGCAGTAACTCTGTCTGAGGTCATCACCTCCGAAATAGACATTGTATTTGACGCAGTCACCTACTACACAGACAGTAAGGTGGTGCTCGGATATATCTACAATGAGAAAAGAAGATTTTATGTATACGTGAGCAATCGAGTCCAGAGGATCAGACGAAGCACAATGCCACAGCAGTGGCGATATGTCTGCACAGAAGACAATCCCGCAGACATTGCCACACGGTCTATCACAGCAGACCACCTTGAGAACACAATATGGTTCTCTGGACCGGCATTCTTGTCTCGACCTGAAGGGGCGTCACCTGTGGTACAGAGGTTTGACCTTTTGGAACCAGATCAAGACAGTGAAATCAGGCCTCAAGTCACAACACTGTCGGTCACAGTCCTCAAACATCTTGGCTCTGGGCGGTTCAATCGCTTCTCATGCTGGAGTTCCCTCATAAGGGCTCTTGGTACCCTTATTCACATTGTTCAGAGCTTCAAAAAAGGAAAGGAGTGTGTCGCTCAAAAATGTGAGGGTTGGCATCAGTGCAGCACACCCCCAACCGGGGATATTCTTGAACAGAGTAAGCTAGTCATTATCAAAACAGTTCAACAAGAGGTCTATAGAAAAGAACTGGAGTATCTTGCATCAAACGCCAACATTCCCAAGAGCAGCTCACTTGTTGCCCTGGATCCTTTCATTGACTCAGACGGGCTATTAAGGATTGGGGGTCGTCTCATTGAGGCAAAAATAGGGTTCCACGAAAAACGGCCACTGGTTCTGCCTGGACGGCATCACGTAACCACTCTCATAGTGCGTCACTTTCATGAGCAGGTACGTCACCAAGGACGTCTCTTCACTGAAGGAGCTGTCCGATCTGCAGGTTACTGGATCGTTGGTGGCAGGAGATGCATTAGTAGACTCGTTTTTGAGTGTGTCACTTGTCGAAGGCTGAGAGGGAGGTGTGAAGTTCAAAAGATGGCAGACTTGCCACCAGACAGGCTCAGCATGGAACCACCTTTTAGCAACGTCGGCATTGATGTGTTTGGGCCCTGGTCTGTATCAGCCCGTCGCACGAGAGGAGGCCACGCTGACAGTAAGAGGTGGGCTGTCCTCTTTACCTGTCTGTGTGTCAGAGCTATACACATTGAGGTAATTGAGTCATTGGATTCCTCCAGTTTCATAAACGCATTCAGAAGGTTTATGGCGATTCGAGGACCTTTGAAAAACATACGCTCCGACCAGGGCACTAATTTCACCAGAGCTTGCAAAGATATGGGGATTCCCTCAAATCTTGATGGGAAAGCCATGGAGAGGTTTCTGTCAGAACACGGATGTACGTGGACCTTCAACACACCACATTCCTCTCATATGGGAGGAGCATGGGAAAGGATGATCGGCATCACACGTCGTATCCTGGACTCGATGCTTCTTCAGATGGGCTTCTCCAAACTCACACATGAGGTACTCACAACATTCATGGCTGAGGTCTCAGCCATAGTGAACAGTCGACCACTGGTGCCTGTGTCAAATGATCCTACAGATCCTTTCATTCTTACACCGGCTTCATTGCTTACTCAGAAAGTAGGTCCATGCCCAGTACCAGAAGGAGATTTTGGACATAAAGACCTATTGAAGCAACAGTGGCGCAGGGTCCAAAGCTTGTCTAACACATTTTGGGACAGGTGGCGGAAACAGTATCTGTCAACACTACAGTGTCGAACAAAGTGGACTTCTGACCGGCCAAACCTTAAGCAAGGAAGTGTGGTGCTTCTTAAGGACAGTCAGTGCAGTAGGAACGACTGGCCCTTAGGTATTATCGTCGATGTGTATCCCAGTAAAGATGGAAGGGTGCGCAAAGTGCAAGTGAAGGTCATTAAGAAAGAGGGACCAAAGCTTTACGTCCGACCCGTGAATGAGATGATCTTGCTCATTCCTCCAGATGACTGAAATGTGTTTGACCTTGTCATATTAGTAGGTGAAACCTGCTGAGTTTCAGACGGGGAGTGTTCTGTCACCATGTAACCGTGTTCTGTTTAAATAGATTTTCCCTGAGAAAGTTACTCTTTAGTGCCCCCTTCTGGCATGACCTGGTGTAACATGCGCAAATCTGTCTCTGTTCTATGATGTCATCAGAAAGTGCATGCTATTGTTTGGGGAAAAGACTTCTCCTGTTCTCCTGTTCTCTGCTGTAGTGGCAATTGTCTCCCTTAAGATGGTCTTTAAGGGCATTGTCGGTATGTAATTCTGTTTCATCCTTACTAATGAACAAATCTACTTGAAGAAATGTGATTGCAGTGTTTACTTAATAGAAATGTTTGTAAAGAGAGGATTCGCTAACGCTTTTGGCTAAACAAGTCATTTGTACTGTTATTGTGTATTTGTCCTCATCTATGATTTCTAAGAGCATTTCATGTTATTTCTCAGTTTTACCCTACTTCAAATGGCCTAAGTAAAGGGAGTGAAGTCAAACCCTCTTGTCTGCGTGGTCATTTTGAAGAGGAGTTTAGTCTGAATGTCGACTCTAGCAAGGCGTTAGAGGCAGAGGACATTACACCGCCACTCTGTGTTCTTCCGCCACTGCCTCGTTTGAGTTTTGGACGAAATGGATTCTGGGATATTGCATTTCGTCATTTCGAGCTGATTGGAGACCAGAACAGCCAATCAGATTTTTTTGCATCCAAGTCTGTGATTGGCTGGTTTTGTGGCACAAATATAACAGTGTACAGAAAGAGTTGGGCGCACACGGGCAGAAATGTTGAGAGCGCGAGCAACACATTGCGAGCGAGCGCAAATGCAAAAACTGAGCGAGAGGGGCTGCTGTTGTGTGTGTGTGTGTGTGTGTGTGTGTGTGTGTGTGTGTGTGTGTGTGTGTGTGTGTGTGTGTGTGTGTGGATAATAGCAAACACGGAAATACATTTTTTGCACACAGGAATGAATTTTGTTCACTCAAATTCAGCTTTTCTTCACTCAAAATAAATTTCTCCTCAAAATACAACACTTGCACCTGCAAACTTTTTTTACGTGCTCTCAGAATAGTGGCACAAAAATAACGCCATACTGTTGCTGCATCATATACCTTTAATGTATTTTGTTCTGGTAGCCTTCTGACTTTATTGCTACCTCTTTGCTTGGTATACCTATGGGAATATTTAACATGAGTCACAATGATAACATATTTCTCCCGAGGCATGTGTCCATGACTGTTGTTTTAAGAAAAACCTGGCATCCCCCTCATGGCTTTGTTATGATTTGTTGTTGTTCATTCATGATTAAATCGAAGCATGCTTGTGCATCTTTTGGAAATAAACTGTTTTTACCTGATAGCATGCTATTAGAGAACTGTGAAATTGATATTTTTGCAGTATATGTAGCAAAGTGCAATGTTTAGGTTAGATTCTATTGCAAAGAAATTATGAAAGTCTTCTCAGTTCCTTCAAAAATATTGACAAAAGTGGTTATTAAAGTGCATTTTCCTGCATTCCCCCCTGATTTTCCCCCAACATCCAAGCTGATAGCTAACAGGAGTTTACAGAGTTCAGTAGATCTGTACTGCATGATGGTGTGCCGTGGAAGTTATATCTGTGTTTATGTGTTTACCATCAGTATCCATGTCCTGTTTTTTCAGCAGTATTTTTCTGTTATTTTGTGATTTTTATGTGTACTTTCATTGTCCACTACAGTGTGATGTGGCTGACACTTCTTGTTCATCTGAGTTGTGCAGATGTTTTTGTGTTAAAAAATGTTGAGCTCGTTTGCAATACACATGTGTGCACCTTCCATCACAGTCACAGGCTCTTCAAGTTCAAACATGAATCTCAATTTCACAAACATTAAATAATGTCATTTTAAATAATGTCCACTAATGAACTATTCCTATAAATAACATTTGTGCTTACTGTTTAACTTTTAATGCTAATAAAATCTAAATCCAGCAGTGTTAAATGTGTAGATAAACAATATAAAGTTGGTTTACAATATTTAACTATTTGATGAGTGCGCTTAATGAAGGTAAACTGGCCTGAATAATAAATTCTATAATCTTTCTATAACTGGTCATTTGAAAAAATCATTTCCATCCATCTATTCGCTTCCGCTTATCCTTTTCAGGGTTGCAGGGGGTGCTGGAGCCTATCCCAGCTGTCTTAGGGTGAGAGGCAGGGTAGAATCCTGGACAGGTCGCCAGTCTGTCACAGGGCTAAGACAGAGACAACCAATCGCACTCACGTTCACTCCTGCATTCACGCCTATGGGCAATTTAGTGTTTCCAATTAACTAATTAAAAATTCCAATTTCCAATTAAATAATTATTTGTTTTTATATTTTCTTGTACGAAGACAAAATGATTGGATATTTTGATCTCCTGGTGCATTTTTCCCTTTTCTTTGTTTATAATTTGTTATATATATATATATACACACATACATACATACATACATACATATACATACATACATATATATACATATATAAACTATATAGAAAGAAAACTGGTCTGAATCTTTATCTACAACTTCTGTAAGGTGAAGTCAAGTAGATCAAGTAAAAAAGGATACAATTCAAGTTTTGCAAAAGAACATTAAAATGTTAAAGAAACGTGAGCTAAAGGTACCCTAGCATTTTCTTTTACTTCCTCTGTAGCGTCAACCTTTACTCCTAATATACATAATCTTGTGTTTACCACTATATTCTAACAGAATAAAAGCAGTTCATGTGTACTCTGTCCTGGGACTGCAGAAACCTGCTTTCGCACAGATTAATTAGCATGCCTTTTGTTATTCATCCTAGATGAGAAAGTGATGGCAGACGATGAATTTACATGTGACCTCTTCCGCTTCCTTCAACTTCTTTGTGAGGGCCACAATAATGGTAAGTCATTGCTGTACTAAATAAAACAAGTCTATTCACCAAACACCACGGCTGTATTTAGTGATCTTCCATGAGCCAGAGTGATGCCACCTTGTTTTTAGACTTTCTGCATTAAGTTTTGTATTTCATAAATGAAATTTTCAGCATACTTGGAGTCATTATCCATGTGCATTGTGAAGCACGGTCTGATTGCTTTCGGCTGAATATGAGTGGGGAATATAGAATAGAATGGAATAGAATAAACCTTTATTATCCCATGGAGGAGACATTTCGGTGTTACAGAGCTCTTACAGCAAGGAAAAATAAAATATAAAAGGAAGACACAAGGTGAACATTGAACGGAGATATCTATAAAATGGACAGGGATATGTATCAAATCTACAGAGTTATGTATAAAATGTACAGTAAACAAACAAGCTGGTGAGTAAGATGACCAACAGGATGTTAAGCTGCATTATAGAGTCTGACAGCTGCTGGTAAGAATGACCTGCGGTAGCGCTCCTTCCTACACTGCGGGTGTAAAAGTCTACTGCTGAACGAGCTGCTCAGTGCTTGTACAGTCTCACGCAGGGGGTGGGAGGTGTTGGCCATGATGGATGTTAGCTTAGACAACGTCCTCTCCTCCCCAACCTGCTCGATGGACTTCAGCGGACAGTCCAGGACAGAGCTGGCCCTCCTGACCAGTTTGTTGAGTTTCCCCCTGTCTCTCTCTCTCCATATATATGTGTCAAAGATTGGTTAGAAGTTGTGAAGCAGTTTTTATTAACCACTGATATAATTGATTCGTTGTGCACTTTTGCATTCATTCTTTTTAAGAGTGATTTGGACACTCCTAAAGTTTTTTTGTCATCTCTCTGATGGGTTTATTTTGGTTTTTAAACTTTATGATGGCCTCCATCACTTGCACTAACATCTCACTGGGCCTCTTATATAAATTACAGTGAAAAGCTTCAAAGCTTTAAATCAATTTGAGATATTGTTTTTACTTAATTTTCCTGAAATTAATTTTGATTGAGGCTCTGAAAATGGGACACTGTATATCATCATGTCATGGTCCGGAGTCTGTGACTCCGTGTTCATGTTTTAGTTTATTATTATTCTGTGGTTTAGTTTATTCTGGGTTTCTGTACTCTCCTTTTTTCACGTTTCATGTTCCTATGTTCTGCGTCCCCCAGTCTGTGTTAAGTTTGTGTGTTGTGTCATAACGTGTATGTGTTTCCTGTTTTATTGTGAAGATCTGCGTCTTATGTGAGTGTTTTCAGTTTGCTCGTCACGTTAATCACTCCCAGCTGTGTCCCCCACCTGTGTGTAATCTCCCTGTGTTTCTCTGAGTGTATTTAAGTCGTGTCGTCTGTCGTAGTAGTTGCTGGTTCGTTTTGTGTTGTTCCCCTCCATTTTCCTGTGCATTCTCCCTGCGTTGTTCTCCCTGCATCTCTGGTTCATGTTTCAAGGTTTCAGGTTTGTTTTTGCTTAGCTTTTCCCAGTTTAGGTTACTCTTAAGTTTTGGTTTTCGTCCACCTCGTCCCTGTTTGTTTTACCCTTTTGTTAATAAAGCTCGCTCACAACTTAAGCAGTCTGCATCTTGGGTCCGTTAATAATTCACACACAGCTTGCCCCGGCAACCCGTGACAATCAAGCCTGTAGACTCCTGGTGGAGCATAGGGCCACAACAACACCACGCCAAGGGACTCTGTTTTGGGCTGTTCTCTTCAGCTGGGTCCACATCATTCTGGTGGCCTTTATTTTGCTCTAGACAGATCTTCTTCACGTCTGTTTGGGTCTCCCCACGGGACACTGTATATAGAACTGTGTAATTCCTAATCAGTTAATGCAAAATTTTTATAAAACTTCTTGAATTAAAGATGAAAATCAGCACTTGATGCACCTGGTGCATTATCGTCTGTCTGAATTTTTAAAAGTAGACTTCTTTAATTTTGACAGTTCAGGTAATTTTCTTTTCCTTTCATCCTCAGATTTTCAGAACTACTTAAGAACTCAGACAGGCAGCACAACTACTATAAATGTCATCATCTGCACTGTGGACTACCTTCTTCGACTCCAGGTCAGTCAGATATACAGTACTTACCCTGATTTTGGCAAGACTGAGGATTAAGCACCTTATATACAATGAAGCTTTTGAAATGTTTCTTATTAATGACTTCTGGGAGCTCAAAAAGACAAGAGTCTTAATATGAGTCCAGTATATCATAAAAATTAGATATTACAGTTAGCTTCTGATATTTTTAAGTTTTTTGAGAGTTAAACAAGTCATCCAGAACCCTTGCTAACATCATGTTCTTCCTCCTGTTCCTGCATGCAGGAGTCCATTAGTGACTTTTACTGGTACTACTCAGGAAAAGACATAATTGATGAGCCTGGCAAGAGGAATTTCTCCAAAGCAATAACTGTGGCCAAGCAGGTCTTCAACAGCCTGACTGAGTACATCCAGGTAAAAATGTTGCTGCATGAATGATAAGAAATCTTAGTGGAAGATAAGATTTCTAGGGGATATTCCAAATATGGGTCTACTGCCACGTCCCTCCAGACAGTGGTTAAGTGGAGAACCCCTTCAGATCTAAACTTTGTACATTACAGAGTAAATTGACTTTTTAGAAGAAATTCTACAGGTTTTGTATTCCTGCTTAGGATATGCATTTTTCAAAACACAGTTTTGTTCCCAAAATCAGACTTTTTAGAATTTTTGAAATATTTGGTTTGGTTACAAAGAAAAAAATATGTCTTCCAAATTTGTAAGCGCACATGAATATTATCTTTATTTGCCGATGTGTGTGTTAACTTTCAGGGTCCCTGTACTGGGAACCAACAATCTCTGACCCACAGCAGATTGTGGGACGCTGTTGTGGGTTTTCTACATGTCTTTGCTCACATGATGATGAAACTTGCTCAGGTAAGGAACATGCCATTCAATTCATTAATTTTCAATCTTTTTCTTTTTTAGTTTTTATTTCCCGGTGTCAGGAATAATTTCCATTTAGAATCCAACCCCCCCCCAACTATTTTCTATAATAATCTAAACGTACTTGTTTATAAAAATAGTTGTCGATTTGTCTTTTTTGTTATGCTAATTATATAAACTGTCTCTCTCATGGTTCCTACAGAGAAAAGTATGTATTTGTTTGATTACTCTCAGGTTTAATCAACTTTAGAAAAAATCTTAACCGTTTCCTCCCTTTTTAGTCATATTGTTTCTGCCACTTTGATGAGTCTTTTGATATTTAACTGTCTGATAAATATGAAGGGATATTTAAACCTCGCAAATTTTGTCCCTGGTAAAGTAATCTGTCTATATATTAAGTCTAACTGTCTTTATGTTTTAGTTAGATTGTAACCAAATTTAAATTAGAAATGCAAGATCATCTTCCTTCATGCATACAGTATTTGTCTTGTACCTACACGTTTATTAGCTATGTTCATCGATTCAACAACTTTGTTTGACATTTTAGATTTCCACCCAGAGAAATATGAAAACATTTTCAGAGTTGCAGAAATTATGGCTAATACATTAGCAAAGCTAATTATTGTCACTCAGTCTAATGTGGAATTAGAATTCCCCAAATAAATCAGCTAACCTGATGAATAATATGAATTTCATTAAAGTTGGCAGAAACAACTTGAAAAAAATATACAGTTATTCCTTTCTATTACTTCTATTTTCCTACTTTACATTTTTGTATGATAAAGTTAAACTACCAGTGCTATTTGATTGTGCTTTGGGTGTTTGCTTTCAATAACACATGTCTACTGTCATTCATTTGTTTTGGTTTGTAAGAAGCTGCAGTGTTTACTAATCTAATTTTGTGTGGCTGTTTTATTGCTACTGACACCACTGATTAAAAGGCATTTTTTCTATGTCATATGACTCTCCTGAAAATTACTTTTGTACAACTACTTTGTTTAGGCAGGTTTAGATAAAACAAAACACATACATTAAAAAAAGTTTTGTTCGGAAGTTCTATGCCAAAAAAACTTCCAGAACAATATATGCTGTCTTGGTTATTGAAATGGAGGCTGTTGCCTGACAAAACATTAGATAGTATTCATGCTGAGACAATCCAAAAACAAAGTAAAAATGTTAATGTAAAACAGTTTTATTTTCATGTGTAACTCTGTTAGATGCACCCCGATCCTGGACAGCGAAACAGCGTAAGAATCTGTGTTTTCACACCAAATCCATCTCATTTAAAGCCCCTCACGCCTTTTTAAAGCCCTCATGCTTAATACTTTCTTTAATAAGTTGCTTAATAGCCTGCACCATCTACATGTGCCTCTTTGTGTATTTTCTCTGCAGCACTTCATATTTTGTCTTTGCGTTTTTTTTAATGGTGTAGATTTTAGGTCTCAACTGTTAAAGAAGCCAAAGTTACAGTTATTCACTTAGTTGTGCTAGATTTAGACCTCGATGATTATTACACACCAAACTGTAATTACACTTTGTAAGGTAAGTGTCTCCGAAAGTATTGTGATTGAATTAATTATTTCTTCTTTGAGGGATTCATTTCACTTTACTCCTTAAAGCCTTAACGTGTTGTATTGTCTCTCTTCATTTAGCTGTTTCATTTGCTGTAGATGATAAGCTGTTTAAAACGGTACAACTCTGATTTCGCAAGCAGTTTTTGCTGGCTTGCATGACATCCTTTTCCTCTAGATCTCCACCAGCCTGACAGCCACTATGACCTATGATAAACATTTGAAGTTTGTCATATCAGCTGGTGCAGGCCTTCAGGAGTGATAAGATTAGCGTCTGCAAATATGGCTGTCTTCCATCCTGCAGTCTCTTTTTCAAATTAAGGCTGTTAGAAGAGCCATTTTCTTCCCTCCCCTTTCCTGTGTTTCTGTCTCACGTCCTATCACATTCAGTGTACAATTTATTATATAAAAATGCATATTCTTTATTCAAAAATGCACCCCCAGGATCATTTTTGGAGTAGATCACACTCTGAGGTAGTGCCTTTCACTTACGTTTAAAAAAAAAAGCAAATTATGTTCAGTTTAAACTGTAATGTATACATAAAATGGCTGTTTTTTAGTCAATACACTTTAAAAAGCTTGTCTCTCCGCTGTGTCTTTGTGTTCTGGTATATACGTTTTGGCTCCATCGAAGGACTCCAGTCAAATTGGTCTCTTGAAGGAGCTTTTAGATCTGCAGAAGGACATGGTAGTGATGCTTCTGTCACTGCTTGAAGGTAAGATACTCCTCACTATCAGATCATGTCTGCTTCTTTCTGTCAGATACATTCTATATTGTCCTTATCTCATCTCTGCTTGTACTGCTATCAGGCAATGTGGTGAATGGTACCATTGCCAGGCAAATGGTTGACATGTTGGTGGAGTCCTCCAGCAATGTGGAGATGATCCTTAAGTTCTTCGACATGTTCCTCAAGCTGAAAGATATAGTGGCATCTGATGCGTTCCGTGATTATGTGACTGATCCACGTGGTCTTATTTCAAAGAAGGACTTCTCCAAGGCCATGGACAGTCAGAAGCAATACTCTCCGTCTGAAATCCAGTTCCTCCTCTCGTGCTCAGAGGCTGATGAGAATGAAATGATCAACTTTGAGGAGTTTGCTGATCGTTTCCAGGAGCCAGCAAAAGACATCGGTTTCAATATTGCTGTTCTGCTCACAAACCTGTCAGAGCATGTACCCCATGACACTCGCCTTCAGAACTTCCTGGAACAAGCAGAGAGCGTGCTTAACTATTTCCGCCCTTTCCTTGGCCGTATCGAGATCATGGGAGCCAGCAGGAAGATCGAACGCATTTACTTTGAAATCAGTGAGGAGAACCGCAATCAGTGGGAGATGCCTCAAGTCAGAGAGTCCAAGCGGCAGTTCATCTTTGATGTGGTCAACGAGGGTGGCGAGAGTGAGAAAATGGAGATGTTTGTGAACTTCTGTGAGGACACCATTTTTGAGATGAACATTGCTGCATCTATCTCTGAGCCAGAGGGAGATGGCGCAGAAGAAGAAGATGATGAAGACGAAGAGGAAGGTGGAGGAGATGAAGGAGAGTCTGGAGAAGGAGATGAAGGAAATGGTGAGGGTGAAGCTCCGGAGTCGGCTTCTGCCTTTGCAGAGTTTCTGAAGAGCGTGGTTAACTTCTTTAACATGTTCACCTTCCGTAACCTCCGGCGTCGATACCGCAAACTTCGAAAAATGACGGTAAAGGACATGATTATCGGCCTGGTTACATTCGTCTACACTGTTTTGATGGGCATCCTGATTTTTGTCTATAGTATATGCAAGGGTTTCTTCACACTAATATGGAAGGCACTGTTTGGTGGAGGCTTAGTAGAGGGTGCCAAGAAGATAACAGTCACAGAGATCCTGGCCAGCATGCCCGATCCCACCCAAGATGAAGTTCATGGGGACCTACCGCCTGAACCGGGTGCTAGGGAAGTCCAAGATGCAGATGGAGTGGCAGACCTCATAGATGCCGTGGGTGGAGAGGAGGAAGAAGAGGATGGTGAGGACAGAGAAGGTGGACGGTTGCCTGGCTTTAATACTCCTGGGGGACTTGGAGACATGGGAGAGACAACACCAGAAGAACCTCCGACTCCTGAGGGCACTCCACTGTTGAAGAGGAAACTGGTGGGTTGTTCTCTCTCGTAGTTGTTTGTTAATATGTACACTCTTTAGTAACTGGTTAATTAATTGTAAACTAATTTAAACAGCTGGCTGCTGCAGTAGGAGGACAAGGAGCTGAAGAAAAGGTTGAACACGAAGAAGAGGCTCCTCAGGAGACCGAGAAAGCAGAGTAAGACGTTTGCCTGTTGTAGTCTGATGTCAAAAATAAGCAGGATCTGCTTAAAATGTGTCCTTGAGATTAAACATAATATATTTTGAATTCACTGAATTCACTATCATGTGTGCAATTAGAAACAATTTCCAGATGTTATTGATTAAAAAACAGTTGTAACTCTGCACAGTTTTGTTAGTTGTTCACATACATAGCGTACACCCTTGTAGGTATTGAGTTTTTAATCACATTTTAAACAGTGCCAGAAGTCTAAAGCTATTTTTGTTTTCCCAAACTTAAATTTCTTTGTGTCTTTCCAAGCACCGAGAATGGTGAGAAAACAGAGAAAGCAGAGAAGGCAGAGCCTGAACCCGAGGTAAAGGAGGAAGAGCCTGAGGAACAAGAAGAGATAAGTGTGAAGACCAAAGTGAAGAAGGACAAGAAATCTGATAAGGAGGGCTTTAAACTGTGGAATGAGCTGGAGGTTCAGAGGATTAAATTCATGGTGAGCAGCTTTTTCTCTCAGCACGTTGTTGCATGTATTTTAACTGCCATGATGAATACTAGAAAATGAGTCTGATATGTTCAGCTGGTGTACTAGAGATTAGTTTCATACATAGAACATTTTTAAAATGACTCCTAGTATACTTTTGTGATTAGTAACTCACACCTTATCAGCATGTGCATTTATCAGCATTTATCACAGCATTATTGCTAATTTCTTTATTTCTTTCCAGAACTACCTTTCTCGCAACTTCTACAACTTACGTTTCTTGGCCCTGTTCATTGCCTTCGCTCTCAATTTCATCCTGCTCTTCTACAAGGTCTGTTTTGACTAAATAATTTGATGTCATGACACCTGGGACGTAGCACTGTGCATTACAAATTCATTTATTAGAATCTGTTAGTTCTGGAGTCTTACATGCATAAAAATAAGCATATTCACATTTATACATCAGCACCAACTAATATTTGTGGTCGTGTCTTAAATATTTTTTTCAGATTTTTAGTAAAAATATTCTTAGAAGCTTTAGCAAGACCCTGAGGACTGCTGTTTTTTATGACTATCTAGGTGTCTGACACGCCTCCAGGTGAGGAGGAGTTTGAGGGTTCTGGTCTCTTTGAGGGTTCTGGGATTTTTGAAGGCTCCGGTGCTGAGGAAGACGGATCAGGATTAGATGACGGAGGGGAAGATGATGATGAAGAAGGCCCTTTGTACTACTTTTTGGAAGAGAGCACTGGCTACATGGAACCAGCAATGGCTTTCTTTGGTATTGTTCACACCATCATCTCCTTCCTCTGTATCATTGGCTACAACTGCCTGAAGGTGTGTGAGAGATTTGCTTTTCTTTACTCCAAAAAAGTTTTAGGGGTGTGTTTTCATAGGTTTCATGCGGTATATCTTCTGCTCCATCTCCACCTTTGTAAGGTCCCTCTGGTTATCTTCAAAAGAGAGAAAGAACTGGCCAGAAAGCTGGAGTTCGATGGCCTCTATGTCACTGAGCAGCCTGAGGACGATGACATCAAGGGCCAGTGGGACAGACTGGTGCTCAACACTCCGTAAGACCCATGTTTCAGTATCATTCGTGATACTTTATTACGTAGAACCTGCTAGTACCAGGTTGGTACAACAAGGCACTCTTGCCCAGAGAACTGTCACTCACTGGGTATTTTCTCTTTTTCAAAGCATGGTTGTGCAGTAAAATCACAGTATCACTGATAGAAGACAGAGAGCAAGGAGAGATGATGAGGAGCTGATAAAGAGTGAAAGACGGTTGGGCAATGAGAAAATAAGGAAAGAAAAAGAGAACAAACAGATTTTTAGGTCAGGAAGATATTCATCTGTGCAAAACTGGAAAGGAAATGTGTGAGGCTCCAGAGCTTCAAATAAATAAGATAAACTGAGCACACTGTAGCTAATGTTTGTATCATTGTGCAGAACCTTCCCCAACAATTACTGGGACAAGTTTGTGAAAAGAAAGGTAAGAGTTTTTTGTCTTTTTTTGTCAGCCACATTTTTGCAGTTATATATTGAAGTACGACGGTCAACTCAACATCTGTATGTGATGTCCAGGTTCTGGATAAATATGGGGACATTTATGGCAGAGAGAGAATTGCGGAGCTGCTTGGTATGGACTTGGCTTCTCTTGATGTCAGCGCCATGAGCCATGGAAAAAAGCCTGAACCTGACACCTCAATGTTCAGCTGGTAAGCTCACGCATTACATGAATCAATATAATTTACAGAGATATATTTAAAAAAGGCATAAGGGCAAATGTGTCTGTTGTTGTGCAGGATAACATCTATTGACATCAAATACCAGATCTGGAAGAATGGTGTGGTCTTCACTGATAATGTGAGTAAAAGAAAGTTTTTATGTAATTAAAACATTAAGCAAATCTGCTTTGAATGCGGTCTTCCTGATGCATTTTTTAAATATCTTTTAGACTTTCCTCTACCTGGTTTGGTACATGTTGATGTCTCTGCTTGGGCACTACAACAACTTCTTCTTTGCTGCTCATCTTGTTGACATTGCAATGGGCGTGAAAACCCTGCGCACGATTTTGTCCTCCGTCACCCACAACGGCAAACAGGTTACACTTTTGCTAAAGATACGTAATCAGGCTTTCAGTTGACCTGTTTTGTTTTTTTGTTTTTTGTTTTTTTTACATTAGATCCTTTGTTTTCCTTCCTTTCGCTGCAGCTGGTGATGACAGTGGGTTTGCTGGCCGTGGTGGTGTACCTGTACACTGTGGTGGCCTTTAACTTCTTCCGCAAGTTCTACAACATGAGTGAAGACGAGGATGAGCCGGACATGAAGTGTGATGACATGATGACTGTGAGTGAAGGGCAACCCCCCCCCCCCAAATAAACAACAAAGCAAAAAAAACCCACTTCAGGACACACCCAGCATGATTTTTTGGAGGTCGGCTTTACTATGAGTTGTGATGCTATCTAAACTGACCTCTGACTTTACCCCCTCCTGCAGTGTTACCTGTTCCACATGTACGTTGGTGTGCGAGCTGGCGGTGGCATAGGAGATGAAATTGAGGACCCAGCTGGTGATGAATACGAGCTTTACCGCGTTGTCTTTGACATTACATTCTTCTTCTTCGTTATTGTCATCCTGCTGGCTATCATCCAGGGTAATTTTGTGTTATTTGTGGACACCGTATCATGACACAGGGCGCTGCAATTTCACTGCAAACTGTATACAAATGGCTGTAAGCATAAGTCTAAACAGAAAATGGCATTTACAGCCAGTTTTAACACTGAAAAATGTAGCATTTAGCTATTTGTGCAGTATCACAAGTGAAGAAGATATTTCTGTTTTACAAAAATTAGAAAAGGGTAAAAAGGGTATTTGTCTGTCTCTCAGGTTTGATCATTGATGCATTTGGAGAGCTGAGAGACCAGCAGGAGCAAGTCAGAGAGGACATGGAGGTAAGGCTTAATTTTAAACAACCTACATCTCTCTTTCAACTACTAGACACGATTTTGTTTCTCATAAAGTTTCCTTTCTCCCTTTAGACAAAGTGTTTCATCTGTGGAATAGGGAGTGACTACTTTGATACGACGCCGCATGGCTTTGAGACACACACTTTAGAAGAGCATAACTTAGCCAATTACATGTGAGTGGTATTACAAACACAGATGTGACTTTCACGCCATTAAACATAATACTCTGTTATTTAAAATAGAAAATCAGCAGATATTTGTGCTAATTGTATAAATATCTGTATTAATCTGAAAATCATGTTTAACCCCTTAATGCTAATGATCTTGACTTCTGTCAAGTCTAATTTGTGTTTCTGTTTCAGGTTCTTCTTGATGTATTTAATCAATAAAGATGAAACAGAACACACAGGACAGGTGAGTAAATATAGGGATTGATTTGAGACAAATATTGACGTTTCAAAAACAAAGGTGCAGGCCTCCTTAGTATTTTTTGGAATCGTTAATTTTGAAAGTCGGTATTCACCAACGTTGCACCATTTTTCAGGAGTCATATGTGTGGAAGATGTACCAGGAACGATGCTGGGACTTCTTCCCTGCTGGAGACTGCTTCAGGAAGCAGTATGAGGACCAGCTTGGATAAAGTCATGCATCTTTACTCTGCATCCAATGGAGAAAGAGAGGAGAGAGAAAGATATGAAATTTTAAGATCAAACATATCTATGTCTTAGTTTTGTCCTTTGCCTGCACAGTTCTCTCCTCTGTTAAAGCTATGCACACTTTGACTGCACTGTTGTACCACCTGCAGCAGAATGTTGTTGGAGCTTATTTAAGAAAGGGAGACTAATAACCGAGAGGCATAAGAAGATACAAGAAGCCAGGGGCCTTTTTATTCTGCTATGACTACACTACATGGCCTTTTTGTGAAATATACATAGTTTGCCTTGCATATCAGTTGTGTCTTTTCAAATGGGGCTCTTTCGTCGCTACTGCTGTAAACGTTTTAGTGCCTATAGCAAAGCCACTGCTTCAGCAATCTCGTTTAGATTTTTAGTTCCAACACTTTTCTTTGAGATATTTTATTTATATTATTTGTAAAATTAGGATATTTTTTTTTGTACATGGCTGCTGCTGACTGGTATTACATGTCTGACTGTTGGTGTTTCTGCAATAAAAGCAGCTCGCAGTCATTTTTCTGAGATCCTTGAGAGGGCAGTAAAGATATTCGGCCGCCTCTCACTCTTTTTCTCTCAAAGCTTGTCTTCGGAGAAGCAATCGTGAATAGAAACTTCTGAACTGACTTGCCAAAATAAAAAAACGCACTGACATCAGTACGTGGCATGTACCGGTGTGAATCAGCTGTACAGACAAACCTACTTGGCACTCTTAAGTCTTACAATGCATCCCTGAATGTATGTGGTGCCCAATCTCTGCTGGTGTTTCCGTGCCATATAAGATATCGATGATGTACACACACATACACTATAAGAGGATGCCAAGGTTATTTATTCTTTATATGCAGATCAGATCTTCTGAAGACGACCGTTTTAGCCCGTCTGTATTTCTGGCCAACAGTCTGTTTTATGACACTTTATGCACAAATAAGTTTTTGTCAGTGCATTAAAATAAGTAATGAATGTATCTAACGTATACACTTTGGCCAAAGCGTCATCTGTATAACTGAGGAATGACTAGGCTGCCTGGACGCTTTTTGATGAAAAGACATATTTTACTTAAACCATAGATACATATATTTATTTTTATTTGGGGCTTTGAGGGATTTAAATGACCCTTGCTACTTTGTTGGACACGTGTGTCCTGTTTGTGACATCCTCAGTGGTGAAGAGAAATGGTCTTACACAGGTTTATATGCCCAGTTTGCAGTCAGAAGAGAAAGTTAGCTTTTGTTTTTGCTAGTTAGGTTTTTATGATCAGTATTTTTAGGAATTCAACATATGAATTATTTTCTCAATTTAAAAAAGTCATGTGTGATGCATTGATCTCAGACCGTTCTGTCTCACTATGCCTCCTCCTGAACACATAAAAACTCATTTACTCTCCATCTTGTATTTAATGTTATTATATGTCAAATACAGAGCAGTATTTTGGTTGCTGATGACTCTGAAGTGTGCATTTGCCGCTGTAGCTGTATCAGAAGCAGTTGATGTTATGGAACTGAATAGAGATCACTACTTTCCACTTGACTGAGTGTCCTCTGACTGAACCCTGTGTTTCAATACAGAATAAACAGACTATTTTAAGGAGAACGTGAAGATGTCTCCTTATTTCCGTGCAAGCTCTCCCCAGATTTGTTCTTCATGTTACCTTGTATTTAGAAGTTACAAATTCCATTCATATTTGGTCTCACAAGGTTGTTCTCCAGTAAGATGAGCCAGGCAGTCTTCATGCATTTCATTTGGGCGATAACACTGATTTTCATTTTGCAATTACACATTGAAGTGGCAAAAGCTAGAGTTTATATTTTATTAAATGAAAGATTTTATAGGTTTGATGGTGTCTTTAAAAACTTTAAAAACCAAATATGAAAAGTTCTTAGTTAAGCAGGACACACCCATGAATTACTGTGACAGTTTTGTTCTTTGAATGAATTTGTGTGGGTCTACATTCAACCACACAACCATTCAGTGTGTTTACTTTACAAAGCACTTGCTGGATTAAGCTAACGCCTCCATGTAGTATGTATGCGTACATTTATGAGGTTACCTGAGTGGGAGATAAGGATTACTTGTGCTTCTGTTTGCCTTTAGCAGATAGGCTTGTTTGGATATTTAATGAATCATACTTAGAGTACACACCTCTACAGTTCTGTTTTATGATATCAGGTTTCTGTGTGTACCAGAGGTAATTTATTCATACATACAGCTCTATTTCAAAAGAGTTCTGTTGCACACATAACTACAAAATGCTCTATAAAAAACATCATTGTACATCATGTATTGAGTATGAATTTAATCAGGTCTACCATAAAGAGCTGAAAAACAGAATGAATCACCACCCTGTAGAATGGATACTGATTGCTTCATCATTTTGGTTTTTCCTTGCACAGCTGCACACAAATGCATTCTCAGTCTTTTTCTTTCAAGTGCCACTCCTCGGCAGGGGCAAAGGTTATTTGCATCACGTTACTCCAAAGTAAACACAGTGATGCAGGGCTGGGTGTGGTACCCTGTTCTACCCCTCCCTCACTGCTTGTATAAAATAAGGCATCTGGGTGGTATTAGTGTTCGGTGAAGTTCTCCTGTTTTGTTCTGCTCGCCCATCTTACTGACTGCAGCCATGTTTGTTGCTCCTCCTGGCTATCAGCCAATCTATAGCCCGGTAAGTATCTGCACGCACTGATACCCACAAAAATATATGTTTTTTTCTATTAGGTCTTAAACAAGCGTCATTTTTTTTTGTTCTGTTAATAACGATAATATTTGAGCCTGTGGCACTGTGTGAATTTTATGCTAAGAAGATGTAATAAATTGTCCTTAGGTTCTCATAGTTCCATTACCATTACAGGATTTTGCAAATGTATTAACTCAAAAGTGCAATCACATACTTTGTTAGAAAATTCAGATAATATCACAGTGGAAGGTCGGCTGTTTTTGTAAGGAGAAACCAAAAAAGTGACACCACAAAATGATAGCAAAGACGTATTTTTAGTTGGATCTTCTTTTTAGTTATTCAGTTTTTTCCATTGGTTCCCAAAGAATGACACGTTTTAAGTGAGGGACATTAATGAAGGCATGAGATTAGGAAAGTTTATAACACTTAGAACAGGAGTAATTAAACAACGTTCTAATTGACCATAGTACTGGTCACGGTTCTTAGTAGAAGGATAGACTAAACAATCTGACCCATAAGGAAGTATAGGTCAGGATATACAGCTAAATTCAATTCATTTGTTTTTATATAGTTCTAAATCACGACAGCTGTCGCTTCAAGCCCCGGCCAGACCCCAATAATCAGATAGCCCCCTGTGATCAAGCACTTGGGGAGGAAAAACTCCCTTTTAAGAGGAATAAACCTCCAGCAGAACCAGGCTCAGGCACCCATCCACCACGACTGTTTATGGGTGAGGGGACAAAGACAGGGCAGAACATTAACTGGAAGTGAGTCATAGATTAATAATGACTAACGATAACATTTAAAGTTGTGCATAAACACACAAAGAAAGAAACGCGCAGTGCATAATGGAAAGTCCCCAGCAGAATAGGCCTATTGCACCATAACTAAGGGAGAGTTCAGGGTCACCTGTTTCAGCCCTTTTGTTGAACATGACTTGTTAATAGATTGATTAATCATATTTAAGACTTGTCCACTGTGGTGTATACTGAGGTAAAAATACAAAAATTATGTATTTTTCCAAAGCATTATGGAAGACAGTGTATATAATACATGAACTGTGTGTGTTTTGCCATGCCCAGTAACAGAGAGAGAGGCCAAACTGAGAGAGTAAGAACTGTTGCGAAATAAGATAAACACTAGATAGATTCACAATGCTGTCCATACTGCCCAGGCCTTTGTATAAATATTGAAATGCTGGGCCTCTTTTGGCTTCATTGAAACAAATAATACATTTACAGATTTGGTACAAACCAAATAGAAAAGCCTGATTAATATTTTACATGCATCAAATATAATTCTACATTAAATCCTAATTTGACATTTAACTAGTAACTACACTAATAATATATACAAATATATTATGATAGTTCAAAATAACACTAGAGTACTGTAATTAATCACTGCAAAGTAATTTGTAACTTGATTTAATCATAATATGACTGACATTTGGACTATGAAGTGCTGTTGCTGTGTTACAGTTACTTAATATTTTGTCCCTGGCACAGGACATACCCTATCTAGGGCCTATTAATGGAGGGCTGAGGGAAGGAACATCCATCTATATCCAGGGGACCATTCCCAAGCACATCACCAGGTGAGGGGAAGAAATAAACTCGTGACCCTATACACTTTACAGAAAATTTGTTATAGTCAATAGCTGTTAAACTGTCTGTTCCCAAGGTGGTTATCTGTAGTTATGATTTATCATTTATATCCAAGAGGCAGCAGTGATTCAGGATCATAGTCCATTAACGGGCAGAGTAAAAACTGCACATGCCTCACTGTGTCAACATATTAAGCTCTTTTTTTTTTTTTTTACAACAGTTACAGCAAGTTTCCTAATCTTATCTGCTTTCTTTCTTTCTTTCTTTCTTTCTTTCTTTCTTTCTTTCTTTCTTTCTTTTCATTGGCAGGTTCTTTATCAACCTGATTTGTGGAGAATCTGAATCCAGCGACATTGCCCTACACTTCAACCCTCGATTTGATGGCAGGGACAAGGTGGTCTTCAACACCTGTCAGAATGGATCCTGGGGGTCAGAGGACAAGATTCACAAAATGCCTTTTAGAAAGGGAGAGCATTTTGAAATGGTCATCATCGTTACTTTGCAGGGCTACCAGGTCAGGACAAACTGTTGTACAGACAATGAAAACAAATTCTATGTATGTAAAAATGTAAAAATCTATTCATGTAAAAGCTGTAACTGAAGACTCAATAAATGGTTTATTCTCACTATAATATAATTGTAAGGTATTAGTTATAGTCAGTATGTGATCAGTTATATTATTACCATTTATGCTTCTTTTATTGATTTAATCCAACACAAATATGACATTATTCTGTTGCAGATTAAAGTAAATGGGATTGATTTCCATACTTTTCAACACCGCATCCCTATGGAGCAAGTTCGTGGGCTGCAGATTGCAGGAGATGTTTCCATCCAGACGATTAATTTTATTGGGGTGAGTCCTCAGCTCTGTGAATCTTCTGCATTGATGCTTCGGGCTTTGCTGGGGAAAATAAATTAAGTCAAAATTATCAAAAGTTTTGATTTAACAAGTCTGGCAGCTGTTGGCTAACGATTTCTGCTTATGTGCCCAATAGGGCATGCATAGGTATCATGAAGGAAAGGGAATAATTAAAACAGAACATGTTGCATCATATTCAGAAAAATCATTTTTCTTTCATGTTTTGCGGGGTTTAAAAGTCATCTCTTTACAAATGTGAAATTAGCAGATGAATAAATATGTTTGTATGAATGAATGAATAAGTATGTTTCTATCAATATGCCAGATTTCTCCTTGTATTTCAAACAACACAATCTTCTGTGTTTAATCATTATTATGGTCAACAGCACTTACTTTGTGAAGAATTTGTTTTTAAAACATTTTTTCCCTATTTGATCCTTTTAGGGTGGAATGGGAGGAGGAATGGGAGTGAGTATATATATGTAATATCAAAATGATACAAATTAATTTACCACAGCTTTTTCATGATTACAGTCATTCCCTGCTTTTCAACAGGGAGGATATCCAGGAGGTGGCATGGGGGTATGTTACTTTTGCTGAGATGTGTTTTGCATTCTGTTTCTTTAAATATTACTGTAGTGAGATAAAGTGTGCATATATTTAATTTGAACTGCACCGTGCTTCTTTTGACATCCAGGGAGGTTACCCAGGGGGCATGGGAGGAGGAATGGGAGTAAGTGTACTGAGTAATTGTACATTTGTTTTTGATAAGTAATTTTTCAATTGCCACATTAGTACGCAAATGGTAAAACATACATATTTGAACTTTTCAGCCAGGAGGATATCCAGGAGGTGGCATGGGGGTATGTTACTTTTACTGAAGCATGTTTTACATTCAGATTCTTTAAATATTACTGGAGCTGTAGTGAGAGGAAGTCTGCACATTTGAACTGCACTGTGTTTCTTTTGACTTCCAGGGAGGTTACCCAGGTGGCATGGGAGGAGGAATGGGAGTAAGTATACTGAATATTGTATATTTGCTTTTGACAAGGCCACTGTAAGTTTTCAAATAACATGCTAGTACACACATCATTAAACAAACATGTTTGAATATTTCAGCCAGGAGGATATCCAGGAGGTGACATGGGGGTAAAAAATACTTTCATTCCTCAGATTTACATTTGCTATATTATAAAATGTAGGTCACACGTATGTAACAGAATAAAGTAATTTTAAAACTTCTGATTGATTCCTTGCAGGATGGATATCCAGGAGGCATGGGAGGTGGAATGGGGGTATTGAATTATGTTATAACTTAAATAATCTGTGCAAGCTGAATTTTTATGACAAAAATCTTAATTTAAGTTTTATTTATCTTTCATTTTCATTTTGTTTTTGTATTTCTTTTTATTATTATTAATATCATTATTATTATTATTTAAGGGCGCCTTTCCAGGCTCAAATCTGCCGGTGAGAACAATGCACAAAAATCGACATGTTCTTTTTATACACAGTTCATATATATTTACATTTGCTAAACCTACTCATATTTTCTATCTACTAATCAGGGTATGAGTGGGCAGCCAGTCTACAACCCTGTAAGTAAAATTTGCATAACACTCAACTTTCAGTCCAGTCACTGACTCCACGGGTATTATATTGAAAGATTAATCTGAAACTATGAGGTGATTTTAGTCAAATGAAGATCGATTGTTTAGAGAACATAAACAAGATGAGCTCACATGCTGAACTTTGTTTAATGAAAATGTTCAATTTTACCTTTTCTATTATTGTGACTAAGAAAAGCATGTGGGTTGTGAGGCTTGAACTTTTGTTGGTTTCTGAAATGATGCATAACAAAGAAAGTTTGACAATCATTGAATTTGTCAAACAAGACTTCAGTCCCATTAGACACCAGACTGTAACCTTTAGGACACCATCAACAGGTTTTGTACACCTCTTATAAGGCTACCTGTGTTACTGTGTAATACTGTAATACTCATATAAGATATCTCATTTTGTTTTTAAGCCTGTGCCCTACTCCAACATCATCCCAGGAGGGATGTTCCCTAAGAGGACCATCGTCATCAGAGGCATGGTTCCCTATGGAGCAGACAGGTGTGCGATTTTAAGACTACTTGCCGAAATCTCTAGTGCAGTACTAAAGTGCTAACATGAATGTTTAACACTCATGGATGTGTGTTTCAGATTAAGGATCAACTTTTTGGTGAGCAGATCTCGAGACATTGCTTTCCACATGAATCCCAGAGTGAGGGAAGGAATTGTTGTAAGAAACAGTATGATTGGAGGAAACTGGGGCCAGGAGGAGAGAGAAATGAGCATGAATCCATTTATTGAGGGCCAGTACTTTGATGTAAGTAACATCAGTTATGCAGTCGTAATATCAAGTCCTTATGATGAATTTTAGAAGCAAATTTTAATGTGATTTTGGCAAATTCTAGAAAACTTTGTGTGTCAGCATTCAAAAGTTTTCTCTCTGTCCCTCAGATGTCAATCCGTTGTGGAAACCAGAGGTTTAAGGTGTTTGTGAACGGGCAGCACCTGTTTGACTTTTCCCATCGCTGGCAGTCCTTCAATGAGATCGACATGCTGGACATAGAAGGCGATGTGCAGATCTCCTACATCCATTTCTGATACCCCCCCCCAAAAATAAATAATTTTGTGCAACTTTCAAAACTATGTCATCCACAGAGTTGCTTATCTCAGTTTCTTACCTGCTTTGAGATCAGATATCTCAATAAGATCAAATGTCACCTCAGTATCTGCTGTATTGTTTATATCCAGTTAACTGAATTAATAAATCATGAATCATTCATGAATTAACTGATTTATTTCTTATGCAAAGCTTCTTCAGTTCAAAGTCAAATGGTGGAGAGTCCCAGATTTAAGCTCTGTGGGAGTAACCCACCGAGAGGGACAATGGACCCCCTAATGATCCTCTACCTAATCACATGAGCCAAGGTGTGAAAATGGGTGTGGATCACAATCAGCCAAGGTTTCAGGTGAGCTCATTGTGAAACCTAGCCCCACCCTATCATGTGATTTCCTGAGGTCAGATGGCCCAGGATGTGAGTGGGCGTTAAGGCGTCTGGGAAGGGATCTCAAAACTGGATTATAGATGGCAGACAGTTGGTGTTGTAAACCACTGTCTCTGTTCAAAGATGGTCGCTCACAGTGGACGTAAATGGCTTCTTTTACTCCTCTTTCAAACCATCTGTCCTCTCTGACCAAAATGTGAACATTGGCATCCTCGAAAGAGTGACCTTTGTCCTTTAGATGCAGATGGACCACCAAGTCTGAATAGTTTATATTAATGGGCCAATAGGTTCGACTATAGGAGCACGGGGGTGTGTTTAAATGAGACATAGACAGGAACGTGACTGGAAAGAACCAGTCTGCTTTAGTGAACCAAACCATAAGTTCTGACAACCACAGGGTTAAGGCACTTTACAGAATTGTGGAAAAGAAAATTACAAAAAATTAAAGAAAAGTAAAACCACATAAAACTACTAATATAGCCCCCTGGCCAAGTGTTAGCTTTTAGCTCTCAATGTTGGGTGCACCCTGGTAACTGACTCCTTAACTTTTACAGAAAACAGATGACTCAAATTCAATGTCCATTCAAATGAAGATCTTACACACCATTCACATGTGGAAAATGTTCTACACAGCAGCTTATTATTCAGAGTCCTAAATAAAACTTGTCCAAGGGTTATAGTCCAAAAATTCCCAGAGTGCGAAAGAAATTAGGGATGAGAAAATTTCAGTCAGTGGTCTTACATATAACCACCTGAGTGTGAAAGTGTGAGTGATACAAGCCTACCACACCCACACGTGGGGCGATCGTGGCTCAAGAGGTGGGAGTTCGACTTGTAATCGGAAGGTTGCCGGTTCCAGCCCCGGCTTAGACAGTCTCGGTCCTTGGGCAAGACACTTCACCTGTTGCCTACTGGTGGTGGTCCAGCCAGTGTCCGGCAGCCTCGCCTCTGTCACTGCCAGGGTGGCTGTGGCTACAATGTAGCTTGCCATCACCAGTGTGTGAATGTGTGTGTGAATGGGTGGATGACTGGTTGTGTTTGGGGTCCCTAGGGACTAGAAAAGCGCTATACAAATACAGACCATTTACCATTACACCGCAAGGTGCAGCAGATCATCAGGTGGAAAAGAAGGAAATCTCAGTCTCAGAAGAGTAATTCAAATACTAATTATGCTGTTCTAGCTATAATCCACAACTTAGGCTTGTGTTGAGATCATATTAGACATCAATTTGCAATTAAAATACTCAAATTTGCAAAAACAAAACCCCATTTCTCTTATACAACCTATCCATTACCGCAATGTATTGTCAAAACACTTTTTTGTAAATTGCAAAATAAGCACTTTTCCAAAAACAATAGGAAAACTTTAAAACTTACCAAGCAAATTAAATAAAGTTATTGCATATGCAACAATTATTAATCAAAATAATTCAGATGAATTCAGTTATACAACAATAAGTTGTTCAAATAACTTTTGATTTGAACAAACAGACAAAAATTAACTGAGGCATACACAATATGTGCTCACCGATCTCAGTGCATCATGCTCGAAGACAATGGTATGGTGTCTCTCATAGTGATGTGCGAATCATGAACGAATCGTTCAATACTTGAGAATCACTTTACTGACTCGTGAATCATGATTCACAAGCCCAACTGACTCGTTGACTGACTCATCCCTGTTACTGAAGCAAACTAATTTCATTAGTAGAAATATATCTCGCTTATAATTAAAATTGTGGAAAAAACAACAACAACCAGTTTCTTAACAAAAACATTTCTGCTCTGGACTGGATGAAAAAACCATGAGTAGAAACCTCACATCAAGACAATAGCTCATCAGTTCACAGTAGCATCGCTGTGCTAACATGCTAACAGCACATTTGAGCTACTCAAACATGCGGGGCTCTAAATGACATAACAGGGCACGTTTTTTACTCTTTAATGACAGTAATATGATGTCTCATTGTGAATACAAATAAACATAAGTTGTACTTTAAGTGTTACCTCACTCCTGGAAGCAGAATGAGATGAACTTTCAGGCAGTTGATAACAAATTAGAGTTAACAAGGCTAACAGTTTAGCTCCACACAGTGCTCTATAAAGTCACCGGAAAACTGTAGCATCCGACTGTTTACTCACTGCCACTATTTTCAATATGGAACATTGCTGATAACCAGTGAACTTATGTGCAGCAGAATTTGTTGCAAACTTATATCTAGTACTTTTTCCAACTCAAAAACTTCAGTGTCTCAGCAAACAAAACACTGCAGCACAGCACTCTTTTCCTCCCCCCAGCACACGACTACACATGCCTAGAAGCGGACACAGGGAGATGGGCGGGACACACAGCGGCAGCCTACTTTCCTATTGGTCGAAACAAACTGAAAGCTTTGTATTCTGATTGGTTTGGTAGGCTGTCCATCTTTCCTCACCTCTATCATTTCTTAAAGCGGTAAGAAATCATTTTATGTGGGTTACATATAACATACTATTTTATATAGTTTTATATACAAGTACCTTTGATGTATACAACTAAGAAACACAGCGCCTCACTGACATTTTTTGTTATCTTGAAATGTGTGCCAGATTACTGTCAAGGCCATTCCAATGACAAAATGATAAACTAAAGTAAATACATAAAAAATAAGTGCATACTGTTGTGTCTTTCTCTTGGATTCTGCTATGTACAGCGCCAAACGCTGTCCCTGTAGAAAATCCTCAGACTCCTAAGTTATAGCAAAGATGTATACATTACGTGAATCAGGACATGCACATGTAACAACTGTCAGTGAGGAAAGACTTGCTTTCTTAACACTATGACTCGCTCAGTGTACTTGAACTGCAATTTATTTATTTATTTTTAAAGATGTATATTGGGAATACGTCTTTAGATGGAAAGCCAACAGATGCACAACCTCCTCCATGAAGTTCGTGTTTTGACACTTCTGACAATTTTAAGGCTAACGAAAAATAGGGTCAAGTTAAGGCAACTAAGCTAGGCATTCTTAACCTCTTCATAAACTTTCTTATTGTAGGTATTAACATAACCTTAAAAACAACAAGTTTTCTGATCAGATAATTCACCTTGTGTAAAACAGGCTCTGCTGCTTCTTTATTCCAAGAATGAATGAAGTTTATTCTTATATAATTGTTTCCTTGGGTGTGACAGGTCCTCCATACAGGTGCTGACTCACTGTAAAGTTCAAGCTTTCAGGTTTAGTCTGGCAGTGTCTGAGCTGTTTTTATGAAGATTTTTATTTTATTTTATTTTTTTTAGCTTAATTACTCTTTTGAATTCAGGTGGTTGAACAGAAATGGTGTGTTTGTTAGGAATTCATTTCTCTGATTCTGCTGCAGTGTGTGTGATCCCATGCATGTAGCATGGAATCTAGATCTCTTCACCCTCTTATTGATAAGAGTGTCCCCAACTGCTACAGCAAATGAAATTTTACACTCACTTGGCTCTGGATAGTGTAATAAAACTTCATAAGACAAGGTTGGCTTATAAGGTGTTTTTTCAACCCGTCATCTTATAAGAAAGGGGTTGAAAATAAAATATCAGTCCTTCACGTCCTTGGAATTAATTTGGCTGCTTGTTTATGAGTATGTCTGTGCAAACTATATATAGAGAGCCACATAAGGTTTCTTCTTGCTGTTAGAAAGAATCAGCGACGGGCTGGATTTTGTTCTTTGTACTTGTACTGGGATAGCACACTTTGGCAATGACCAGTCTTGTCATTTTTAAGAGTCTGTCACTGCCAGGGCATTTTCTTGGATCCATTCCTGTCCTCGAGCAGCTCAACAGTTGGAGTGCAATTGGGAGTGGAGTGTCATGATGACTGTAGAGGCAATGTGGCTGTGGAGGATGATACTGGCATGTCCAGGCTCTCCATGGAGTCCGAAAGGGTTCGGTTGGTTTCGTGCTGTGGACAGAGGACATAACGGTTGGGGTGGTGGACCTCCACTGTGGTCACAGACTCCAGGCCTTTCAAGCAGAGAGGGGATGGGCGTCCAGTGGGGTCACGACCACCAACGGCTCCGAGCTCCATGGAGGACTCGTCCATGTTCACATATAGAATCTCATCTGGATCTTGTGGGTCTGGCAGATCCTCAAGGGCTTTTTCGAGCTCACAGCGCAGTGACTCGAATGATGGACGATCTTTTGGGCTCAGCAGCCAGCAGGAGAACATCAGGGAATAGCTGGTTTCTGCGTGTAGCAGAGGTAATTTCTTCCTACATAGATCTCTACTTTATTTAAAAAGACTTTTTGCACACATAACTACAAAGCACTCTATAAAAAAAGCCTTTTACGTTATGTATTGAGTATAAATTTAATCAGGTCTACCACGAAGACTTGAAAAATAGAATGAATCACCATCCTGTAGAATGGATACTCATTGCTCAATCATTTTGGTTTTTCCTTGCATAGCTGCACACAAACGCATTCTCGTTTTTTTTTTTTTTCACTCAAGTGCCACTCCTCTGCTGGGGCAAAGGTTATTCGAATCAGGTTCTTACAAAACAAACACAGTGATGCAGGGCTGGGTGTAGTACCCTGATCTACTCCTCCCTCACTGCTTGTATAAAATAAGGCATCTGGGTGGTATTAGTGCTTGATCACAGGGAGTTATTCTTCTGCTTTGTTCTGCTCGCCCATCTTACTGACTGCAGCCATGTTTGTTTCTCCTCCTGGCTATCAGCCAATCTATAGCCCGGTAAGTATCTGCAAGCACTGCTACCCACAAAAATATGTTTTTTCTATTAGGTCTTAAAAAAGCGTCATTGTTTTTGTTCTGTTAATAACGATAATATTTGAGCCTGTGACACTGTGTGAATTTTATGCTGAGAAGATGTAATAAATTGTCCTTAGGTTCTCATAGTTTCATTACCATTACAGGATTTTGCAAATTTATGAACTGAAAACTGCAATCACTGAACATACTTTGTTAAAGAATTAAGATAATATCACAATGGAAGGTCGGCTGTTTTTGTAAGGAGAAACCAAAAAAGTGGCACCACAAAGCAGTTCAGAGGAATCAAAAATGACTTAGTATTTTTAGTTCGATCTTCATTTTAGTTATTCAGTTTTCTCCAGTGGTTCCCAAAGAATGACACATTTAAAGTGGGGGACATTTATGAAGGCACGAGATTAGGAAAGGTTACAATGCTTAGAACAGGATAAGTAAACAAAGTTCTATTTGACCATAGTACTGGTCACGGTTACTAGTAGAAGGATAGACTAACAATCTGACAGATAATGAAGTGTAGGCCTGGATATATAGCTAAATTCAATTCAGTTGTATTTGTTATAGTGCCAAATCATGACAGCTGTCGCCCAGCCAGGCCTCAACAATCAGATAGCCCTCTGTGATCAAGCACTTGGGAAGGATAAACTTCTTTTTAACAGGGATAAACTTCCAGCAGAACCAGGCTCAGGGACAGGCACGGGTGGATATAGACGGGGAGAAACAGTCACTCAAAGTGAATCAGAGATGAATAGTAATCCTTGCTTTTATTTAAGCAGTATGGAAATATTAGTTGCTGAGAGGGACTGGAAAGAGAGACCATATTTCTCTGATAGTAGCAATTTAAAATCCTTCTCTTCACCTACAAGGTACCATATCAACCAAATAGATCCCTTTGCTCTCAGATGGCAGACTTACTTGTGATTTCTAGGGTATTTCAAGCCCCTCGTTTGTGGAGACAAGTGTTGTGCCAAGGTAGGTATGCCCGACAGAATTTGTTTCCCTTGCATTGGGAGGATTCACTGGGCAGGGAGAGTGGATCCAATTGATTACGCCCGAATTAGAACCAATTAGACATGGAAGAAATGAGCTTTTTTAGTGAAAACTTGAAAAGTGAGTGTCATTAAATTACCGTTCAGTTTGAATGTTACAACAGAAAATTATGTATTTATTGTTCTCACGTGTTATCGGATGGGATTATTTCAATAAACTGGCAGATAACTGACCGATTATTATTTGTATCCTCCTGTAACTTTACTGTATAAAGAGCTAAAAGCTCCAACATTTCAGGAGTCATTATACGAAGTGTTTGTGAACTAAAAATGAAGAATTTGGGATACTGTTTGTCTGTGATTTGGACACGTGCTAGGTAAGGTAATGTCTTTTTAAGTAATGGTTTAATCACGGCCACCTTAAAGACCTGTGTACATGGCATCTTAACAGAGACAGGCTGATCATATTTAAGACTTGTCCATTGTGGTGTATACAGAGTCAAAAGTACAAAAATTGTGTATTCGTCCCAGCATTACGGAGGACAGTGTATATAATGTATGAACTGAATGTGTTTTGTCATGCCCAGTAACACACACAGAGAGAGGCCAAACTGGGAGAGTAAGAACTGTTGCGAAATGAGATAAACACTAGATAGATTCACAATGCTGTCCATACTGCCCAGGCTTTTGTATTAAATATTGAAATGCTGAGCCTCTGTTGGCTTCAAAAATGATTTCACTGAAACAAATAAAACAACATTTGGTACAAACCAAATCGTTTGGAAATGCCTGATTAATATTTACTAGAGTACTGTAATTAAGCACTGCAAAGTAATTTGATTTAGCTGATTTAATCATAACATGACTGACATTTGTAAGTGTACTTCATAGCCTTGCATACAACACAGTGTTGCTGTGTTATAGTTATTTAATATTTTGTCCATGGCACAGAACATACCCTATCTAGGGCCTATTTATGGAGGGCTGAGGGAAGGGATGTCCATCTATATCCAGGGGACCATTCCTAAGCACATCACCAGGTGAGTGGAAGACATAAACTTGTGACACTGTACACTTTGCAAGATATTTATTATAGTTAATAGCTGTTAAATATATTTTGTCCATTCTCAAGGTGGTTATCATTAGTTATAAGGGGCTGGACAGCGTCAACGCGTTAACGTGCTAACCGCGCTAATACGGTGAAACCATCCAGCCCCAGGCACGGGCGATCCGCGGCAACTCGTTAACGGAGATTTAATGCAGTTATGAAGTGAACATCATTTTAACGAGATTAACGCTGACAGCAGTAATTTTATTATTTTTTCTTTCTTTCTTTTCATTGGCAGGTTCTTTATCAACCTGATTTGCGGAGAATATGAATCCAGCGACATTGCCCTACACTTCAACCCTCGATTTGATGGCTGGGACAAGGTGGTCTTCAACACCTGTCAGAATGGATCCTGGGGATTAGAGGAGAAGATTCACAGGATGCCTTTTCGAAAAGGAGAGCATTTTGAAATGGTCGTCATTGTTAATTTTCAGGGCTATCAGGTCAGGACAAACTGTTGTACAGACAATGCAAACCATTTCTCGTTTACTTTATCCTGTAAGTAAAGACTCAATAAATGGTTTATGCTCACTATAATATAATTATAAGGTATTAGTTATAGTCAGTCAGTTATATTATTACCATTTATGCTTCTTTTACTTTAATGCAACACCAATATGACATTATTCTGTTGCAGATTAAAGTAAATGGGATTGATTTCCATACTTTTCAACACCGCATCCCTATGGAGCAAGTTCGTGGGCTGCAGATTGCAGGAGATGTTTCCATCCAGATGATTAATTTTATTGGGGTGAGTCCTCAGCTCTGTGAATCTTCCGCATTGATGCTTCGGGCTTTGCTGGGGAAAATAAATTAAGCCAAAATTATCAAAAGCTTACATTTAACAAGTCTGGCAGCTGTTGGCTAGCGATTTCTGCTTATGTGCCCATGTAACCGGTTTCTGCTTCACCACGTTGCAACAGTTCGGCCCATACAGACTCCTCGACTCTGCGTTGTGTTGTGTTTTTAAGAAGACAAAGAGTCTCTGATCGATCGTTGCCGTTTTATTTCCTGAATGGAAACAACGGTGTTGTATCAGTGCAAAGGGCTCGCCACACACCACTCGCACAGCACACTACGGCAGAACATCCCATTAGCATTCCGCTTTAGCATACAGTTTTACACAATAATAAACAAATGAAAAGTACATAAAACTGGTGTTGGACATGTGTCCACTAAGCACTTATTACACTCGGTGCCCATCAGTTAATCAAACATGTTTTATGTGTCTGTACTACTTAGCTACATTGTGTGCGAAACAATACAACTCACCTCTCGTATGGCTACGGCAGACTGGCAGCGATTACTGCAGCCAGCCTCACCTAACCAGCCACACCGAGAGGGGGCGCTGTTTCCCCATTACACTGACATTTGTGGCAAGTGGAATAATACCACATAAACACTGTTACACCCAATAGGGCATGCATAGGTATCATGAAGGAATGGGAATAATTAAAACAGTACATGTTGCATCATATTCAGAAAAATCTTTTCTTTCATGTTTTGCTGGGTTTAAAAGTCATCTCTTTACAAATGTGAAATTAGCAGATGAATAAATATGTTTGTATGAATGAATAAGTATGTTTCTATCAATATGCCAGATTTCTCCTTGTATTTCAAACAACACAATCTTCTGTGTTTAATCATTATTATGGTCAACAGCACTTACTTTGTGAAGATTTTGTTTTTAATTAATTTTTTCCCTATTTGATATTTTTAGGGTGGAATGGGAGGAGGAATGGGAGTGAGTATATATATGTAATATCAAAATGATACAAATTAATTTACCACAGCTTTTTCATGATTACAGTCATTCCCTGCTTTTCAACAGGGAGGATATCCAGGAGGTGGCATGGGGGTATGTTACTTTTGCTGAGATGTGTTTTGCATTCTGTTTCTTTAAATATTACTGTAGTGAGATAAAGTGTGCATATATTTAATTTGAACTGCACCGTGCTTCTTTTGACATCCAGGGAGGTTACCCAGGGGGCATGGGAGGAGGAATGGGAGTAAGTGTACTGAGTAATTGTACATTTGCTTTTGATGAGTAATTTTTCAATTGCCACATTAGTACGCAAATGGTAAAACATACATATTTGAACTTTTCAGCCAGGAGGATATCCAGGAGGTGCCATGGGGGTATGTTACTTTTACTGAAGCATGTTTTACATTCAGATTCTTTAAATATTACTGGAGCTGTAGTGAGAGGAAGTCTGCACATTTGAACTGCACTGTGTTTCTTTTGACATCCAGGGAGGTTACCCAGGTGGCATGGGAGGAGGAATGGGAGTAAGTGTACTGAGTAACTGAACATTTGTTTTTGATAAGATCACTGTAATTTTTCAAGTGCCACATTAGTACGCAAATGGTAAAACATACATATTTGAACTTTTCAGCCAGGAGGATATCCAGGAGGTGGCATGGGGGTATGTTACTTTTACTGAAGCATGTTTTACATTCAGATTCTTTAAATATTACTGGAGCTGTAGTGAGAGGAAGTCTGCACATTTGAACTGCACTGTGTTTCTTTTGACTTCCAGGGAGGTTACCCAGGTGGCATGGGAGGAGGAATGGGAGTAAGTATACTGAATATTGTATATTTGCTTTTGACAAGGCCACTGTAAGTTTTCAAATAACATGCTAGTATACACATCATTAAACAAACATGTTTGAACATTTCAGCCAGGAGGATATCCAGGAGGTGACATGGGGGTAAAAAATACTTTCATTCCTCAGATTTACATTTGCTATATTATAAAATGTAGGTCACACGTATGTAACAGAATAAAGTAATTTTAAAACTTCTGATTGATTCTTTCCAGGATGGATATCCAGGAGGCATGGGAGGTGGAATGGGGGTATTGAATTATGTTATAACTTAAATAATCTGTGCAAGCTGAATTTTTATGACAAAAATCCTAATTTAAGTTTTATTTATCTTTCATTTTCATTTTGTTTTTGTATTTCTTTTTCTTTTTATTATTATTAATATCATTATTATTATTATTTAAGGGCGCCTTTCCAGGCTCAAATCTGCCGGTGAGAACAATGCACAAAAATCGACATGTTCTTTTTATACACAGTTCATATATATTTACATTTGCTAAACCTACTCATATTTTCTATCTACTAATCAGGGTATGAGTGGGCAGCCAGTCTACAACCCTGTAAGTAAAATTTGCATAACACTCAACTTTCAGTCCAGTCACTGACTCCACGGGTATTATATTGAAAGATTAAATCTGAAAATATGAGGTGAATTTAGTCAAATGAAGATCGATTGTTTAGAGCAGCGGTCCCCAACCTTTTTTGCGCCACGGACCGGTTTATGCCCGACAATATTTTCACGGACCGGCCTTTAAGGTGTCGCGGATAAATACAACAAAATAAAACTAGTACCAGTACCGAAAAAAAGATTTATTCATAACACACGTGAAAAGACCCAGGAAAACCGAGTTAACGATAAAACGATAACAAAATAACGCTGAAAACCGATAAAAACCCTGAAAACCATACATTTCACACCTGAGCCCCGGTAACAAACGACTCACGGACCGGTACCGGTCCGAGGCCCGGGGGTTGGGGACCGCTGGTTTAGAGAACATAAACAAGATGAGCTCACATGCTGAACTTTGTTTAATGAAAATGTTCAATTTTACCTTTTCTATTATTATGACTAAGAAAAGCATGTGGGTTGTGAAGCTTGAACCTTTGTTGGTTTCTGAAATGATGCATAACAAAGAAAGTTTGACAATCATTGAATTTGTCAAACAAGACTTCAGTCCCATCCCAGACACCAGACTGTAACCTTTAGGACACCATCAACAGGTTTTGTACACCTCTTATAAGGCCACCTGTGTTACTGTGTAATACTGTAATACTCATATAAGATATCTCCTTTTGTATTTAAGCCTGTGCCCTACTCCAACATCATCCCAGGAGGGATGTTCCCTAAGAGGACCATCGTCATCAGAGGCATGGTTCCCTATGGAGCACACAAGTGTGTGATTTTAAGACTACTTGCCGAAATCTCTAGTGCAGTACTAAAGTGCTAACATGAATGTTTAACGCTCATGGATGTGTGTTTCAGATTAAGCATCAAGTTTTTGGTGAGCAGATCTCGAGATATCGCTTTCCACATCCATCCGAGATTCAGGGAAGGAATTGTTGTAAGAAACAGTATGATTGGAGGAAACTGGGGCCAGGAGGAGAGAGAAATGAGCATGAATCCATTTATTGAGGGCCAGTACTTTGATGTAAGTAACATTTGTCATGCAGTCATAATATCAAGTCCTTACAATGAATTTTAGAAGCAAATTTTAATGTGATTTTGGCAAATTCTAGAAAACTTTGTGTGTCAGCATTCAAAAGTTTTCTCTCTGTCCCTCAGATGTCAATCCGTTGTGGAAACCAGAGGTTTAAGGTCTTTGTGAACGGGCAGCACCTGTTTGACTTTTTCCATCGCTGGCAGTCCTTCAATGAGATCGACATGCTGGAGATAGAAGGCGATGTGCAGATCTCCTACATCCACTTCTGATACCACACACTAAAAAAATAAATAATTTTGTGCCTCTTTCAAAAAATGTTATTTGTTTAAATAACATATTTCAAAAATATCTCATCCACAGAGTTGCTTATCTCAGTTTCTTACCTGCTTTGAGATCAGATATCTCAATAAGATCAAATGTCACCTCAGTATCTGCTGTATTGTTTATACCATGTTAACTGAATTAATAAATCATGAATCATTCATGAATTAACTGATTTATTTCTTATGCAAAATAGTGTATATACTGTATAAAAATTTGTTTACAAATCATTACAGTGACAATATAAGGCAGTTATAGTACAATTTTCTCCCAATTCAAAAAAACACAACAGGAAAAATCGCAGTCGACACACACATGCACTGTAATGCAAAATACTGGCTCTGTGAAGGCACTTGGTAAAATCATAAAATTTAAGGCTTTGAATGTAAGATGGAGTTTCAGTTTTTGCTGGAATACAGTTGGAAGCTCATTTTTGGACCAAAATACTCCAAAGACACAGATATAAAACAGGAGACATATGTGCATTCAAAGTGGTATAGCATCTGAACATGGAAATTTAAACCAGTACCTCAGCCTCAGCACCACTGTTTGTGGTTCAGAAACAATGTGGTACTCCCACTGAGTCTACAGTACCAAAGCTATTACAAGAAATGTACACTTTTAACAAGAAATTTCCATAATGCTACTAGTATAACATACTATTTTATATACAAGTACCTTTGATGTATACAACTAAGGAACACAGCGCCTCACTGACATTTTTTCTCATCCTGAAATGTGTGCCAGATTATTGTCAAGGCCATTCCAATGACAAAATTATAAACTAATGCAAATACATAAAAAATAAGTGCATACTGCTGTGTCTTTCTCTTGGATTCTGCTATGTACAGCACCAAACAAGTGGCAGGATGATGTCACATGACGTGGTTAGTGATGTTTTCCAGTCTCCCAGACTCTTCCTATCAACAGAAAATACTGCAAATGTGTCATGTTCTCTCAGGTTTGTTTTCTGCTACTAAGAATAGGAAATAACTGAAATACAACAAAAAACCCCAAACAAAAAGATACACACATTATAAACACACACAGATACAAAAACATTAGTGCAAGTTGTAGAAATACAAAAATCAGCATTTTTTTTTTAAAAAAGTGTAATAACACTGTGCTTGACATAAAAAAGTAAAGGTAAAGAGTTTATCCCATCAATTGTCATGGATAATGGATTCGTTTCCTACATCCATCCACCTGTACCTTGAATCATCTCTGTCCTCCTGATTTGACTAGTACGTCTGTCCCTCTTGAAAATCCTCAGATTCCTGAGTTATAGCAAAGATATATACATACGTGAATCAGGACATGCACATGTAACAACAGTCAGTGAGGAAAGACTTGCTTTGTTCACACTATGAATCGCTCAGTGTACTTGATGCACAACCAACAGTAAAAACCCTGGGGAAGATACAAGACTTTGTTACAGCGGCACACCGGGCTCCGATGCAAATCCTGTATTATTACTATGTTTTTTAATGAAGTACCTTTACTTTTATTTGCAATTTATTTATTTATTTTTTTAAAGATGTATATTGGGAATAAATCATTAGATGGAGTGCAGCTAACACTGTGCAACTGTTGGCTGCACTCCATGGAGGAGATTGAGCATCATGCACAACCTCCTCCATGAAGTTCATATTTTGACACTTTTGACAATTTGTAAGATAATGAAAAATAGGGTCAAGTTAAGGCAATCAAGCAAGGCATTCTGAACCTCTTCATAAACTTTCTTACTGTAGGTATTAACATAACCTTAAAAACAACAAGTTTTCTGATCAGATAATTCACCTCGTGTAAAACAGGCTCTGCTGCTTCTTTGTTCCAAGAATGAGTGGACTTTCTGCTTCAAAAAATGTTTCCTTGGGCGTGACAGGTCCTCCATACAAGTGCTGACTCACTGTAAAGTTCAAGCTTTTGGGTTTAGTCTGGCAGTGTCTGAGCTGGTTTTACAAAGAGGTTTATTTATTTTATTTTTTTAGCTTAATTACTCTTTTGCATTCAGGTAGTTAAACAGAAATGGTATGTTACAGCTAAAGCAAAAGGGAATTCATTTCACTGATTCTGCTGCAGTGTGTGTGGCATTGTAACATGTAATGTAGACCTCTTCACCCTCTTATTGGTAAGGGTGTACCCAGCTGCTACAGCAAATGAAATTTTACACTCACTTGGCTCTGGATAGTGTAATAAAACTTCATAAGACTAGGTTGGCTTATAAGGCGTTTTTTCAACCCATCATCTTATAAGAAAGGGGTTGAAAATAAAATATCAGTCCTTCATGTCCTTGGAATGAATTTGGCTGCTTGTTTATGAGTATGTCTGTGCAAACTATATATAGAGAGCCACATAAGGTTTCTTCTTGCTGTTAGAAAGAATCAGCGACGGGCTGGATTTTGTTCTTTGTACTTGTACTGGGATAGCACACTTTGGCAGTGACCAGTCTTGTCATTTTTAGGCAGTGAGTCTGTCACTGCCAGGGCATTTTCTTGGATCCATTCCTGTCCTCGAGCAGCTCAACAGTTGGAGTGCGATTGGGAGTGGAGTGGCATGATGACTGTAGAGGCAATGTGGCTGTGGAGGATGATACTGGCATGTCCAGGCTCTCCATGGAGTCAGAAAGGGTTCGGTTGGTTTCGTGCTGTGGACAGAGGACATAACGGTTGGGGTGGTGGACCTCCACTGTGGTCACAGACTCCAGGCCTTTCAAGCAGAGAGGGGATGAGCGTCCAGTGGGGTCACGACCACCAACGGCTCCGAGCTCCATGGAGGACTCGTCCATGTTCACATATAGAATCTCATCTGGATCTTGTGGGTCTGGCAGATCCTCAAGGGCTTTTTCGAGCTCACAGCGTAGTGACTCGAATGATGGACGATCTTTTGGGCTCAGCAGCCAGCAGGAGAACATCAGGGAATAGCTGGAGGAGACAAAAGAATGTTAGTGGAGAATGTACTGTTAGCATGATAACAGTGAACAGTGACATTTAATATCCCATGGTGACCAAATGTTTTTATAGAAATAAACAGTTCTGCATTTCTATGTAATTTATTTTCCTGGACAAGAGTATGTATTCAATACTTTTAAATATCGGATAATTTCTAATAATTAGCTCTATATTTCCCCCTTGATCTTAAAAGGTCCGTTTGGCTCATGTTAAATTTTGGTTTATATTTTAATACATTCCGTGTTTAAAATCCTCTTTTTTCCTCACTTCAGTTTTCTGTGCAATTATGTATAATGTCAGTGTGACTGCTGTAAAAGCAGAAAGACTGGAGAAGTCTTTAAGCGTGTAGCCTTTATGGAAACAGGGTACTTCTATTGGAGATTAATTTTGTATCGGAATTTCTGGAGCAGGACCACGCCCCCAAACACGCTCCTTCCGGTTGTCATCTATATAGGTTCCCCCCAGTTCTGCAAGCTGTTCGTTCTCGTTCACATGCCCCACCCTCCCTCCCTCCTTGTTCTCAATTCTTTAACTTCTTCATTTCCATTTAGTGCATGGGGATCTGCCAGGCCCCTTCGAGGCCTTCCCCAAACCGCAGCTCAATTCATGTCAAAACATTCACTTTTACCTACTAAAACGCTGTCAAACCTAAAATGAGGACATGGGCCCAGCTAGTGAAATGAAAAGGGAAAAGATTTCATTATCAGCAAAGTGTTTTTTGTCAAGGATACTCACATGCTGTCCAGACAGTCTGGAGGCTGCTTGAGACGGTTTCCTTGTCTCAAATAATCATAAATCTCACTATTTTCGACCCCAGGGTATGGCGTCTGACCCCGAGTGGCGATTTCCCACATGGTGACTCCAAATGACCACTAAGAGGGAGCAAGAGAAAGATGGAGAGGCGTACAGGGAAATAAAGAGAGAGAGGGCGAGGAAGGGTTTAGCATGAATTCCTGTAGACTTTACACACCTTGTCACACATTAGTGAAACATGAGTCTACACTGGTCAAACACTGGCTATGGAAAAATATCACAGTCATGTTTGTCTTGGATTTTTGGACATCCTGCTTTATGAACAAGCACTAAAGAATGCAGATCATTTTAAGTGCTTCACTGTATAAACACAACTGCACATGTGCATGGACACTTAGGCCCTTAAAAATACTGTATATTTCATTAGCTTACCAGCTGCTAAAGTTGATATCACTCACAGATGTTGGTCAGGACATATTTATGCATATTTATACTGACATTTACAGATATTTTGGTAAATAATTTTGTCTTCATGACCAGCTGGTATGCTTAAGTAATGTATAAAGTACTTGTTTCTGAGTACTTCGGGTCTTGTAAAAAAAATTGACTACAAAGCTTTAATTCCCAAAACACATTGTTACTTTTTGAGAAGGTGTATTTCTGTTCCCAAGCCTCTCTAATACTGAATGCCTTTGCTCTGTATTGTAGGGCACACAGTAACAAACACACAGAAGATAAACTTACCACATCACTCTTTGTAGTGTAGACGCGGTCAGCTAAGCTTTCAATGGCGATCCATTTTACAGGCATCTTGGAGATCCTGCCCTGTCTGTAGTAGTCTCCATTGTAGATCTTCTTGGAGAGGCCAAAGTCAGCCACACATACATTCATATTCTCATTCAGCCTGCGAAAGAGCATTTAGACATGAGCTAGAGTTATTACACTTGTGTTGGTCCTATATATATTGAACAGTATCTACATATCGACAGTCTTATTTAGGTTTAACATCCAAAACATTTGTTTTATAACCCTCATAAACTGGCAAGGCAAGGCAAGTTTATTTATATAGCACAATTCAACAACAAGGTGATTCAAAGTGCTTTACAGAGACATTAAAAAACAAAAACAATAAAAAGCATGATTTAAAATTGATTAAAAAAAACAGTAGATAAAATCAGTAGTTAAAATATAAGTTTTGAAATTTAAGCTTAAAAGTGTGGATTGCAAGGCTTGCTTGCATCATTAGTCTTTTATTCTAGCAAAAAAGAGACTAATGCCTAAAACTGACATCTAATAGTCATGTTTAATATTAAGCATAGTCTGTAGTTCTTGCTTTACTTCTTTACCGAGATCTTCTCCAACCATTGTATGTTGGATGAAAAAAAAAGGAAAGAGAAAGAGCAAACGAGAACACCCACAGGAAGTGAAAGAGCAAAATGCAGAAGCAGAGATTTTGCTTACATGCAGTTGCGGGCAGCGAGGTCTCTGTGGATGAAGTTCTTGTTGCTGAGGTATTCCATTCCCCTGGCAATATCGGTCATGAACTTAACCAGCATTTGAGATGGGAGGTACTGCAGGATAATACAGAGAGAAATAAGTTTTGTTTTTGTTCTTTGTCTAACAAAGCTGACGTGTATTTTCTGTGCAATAGAGGGCACCAGAGCCCATCGTGTTTCAAGTCTGAGTGGAGCACTCCTTTGCTCCAGATACTCCTCATGTGGAAACAATAGAGTTCAGCTCCACTGTGTTCTTGGAAACTGTGCATGGATGTTTCAATACTGTGTATGGATCTTGTTTTGATTAGGCTTGTGTTACCCAACTTCGCTCTTCAGGGACTTACTGCGTAAGTCAGTTTAAAAAACCAAAACAAAAAAAACAAAATAAGTATTAATACGTAAACACTTCAAATAAAGACTTGTGTTTCCATAATCTCTGACTCTACGTGTTGCCGGAAAAAGTATGGGTGGAGACTTGTTTAAGAGATCTTTGAATCTCTGTTGAACTTTGGAACCCATTTAGCTGACAGACATGTGAACTTGTAAACTCCAAACCTATTAAGCTGTTAAACTGTGTGGGACTGTATGTGTGCATATGCATAGGTGACTGTGAGTGTGCATGTCTGTTGCTGATTTTGTGCATTTGTTTGCTGTAATCAGACTAACCACAGGACAGTCTCCCAGCCTTGAATATAGCAGATAACTGTGCAGATCTCCATGTTTCATATACGGCAGAATGACCACAGGGGAGGGATATCCTTCACTCTCCACAGTCTGTAGACACACACCTATTAAAAAAAAAAACAAAACACAAAAAGAGCTTAGTATGCACAGAGACTTCATGCCTGTTCTGTCTATTCAGAAATTAACGTCATTTTACTTTTAATCCCCAAAGTCTTGACTGTGTATTTTAATAAGTGTCTTCATCTATGAAGAAACAACACACAATAACTACAACACAAAGGTTTTATTCTATGGCTCTGTTTTCTTTGGCTCTTACACAGAATACACAGTATATTGTTAACATTTATTTGTGAGTTTTGTGGATCGTCCTAAAAAAACAGCTGCATTGAGCAACAAATGCCTCCAGCGTTTTCAGTTGGATGCAGACAGAAATTTCAAAACCTAAATGGCTATGTATCATTAAGTGTAAATTAGAAAAAACACAACCTTTTGCAATTCGAAATTGCCAACTTTTGACATGCCAAGCAGCAAAAATGCCAACTCACCAAGGAGCCTCATAACATTGGGGTGGTCGAACTCTTTCATGCAGGCAGCCTCTCGGAGAAAATCTTCCATCTCTGAGCGTGTGCATATAGCAACTGGGGAGAAGAAGGTACAGAGGTGAAGCCACTTCACCCATATGTTACTCAGTAGGTAATGCATGGCACTAAAACCAAAAGGTTGACAGTTTGCAAGAATAAGAAATAAACTATTTGAGAAGGCCTTTTGACTCCCTGGATTTATTTAACTGTGAGTTCATGCATGTCAGCATTTTTAACCACTGAGGTTGTTTAAATTTCTCAACTAGAGTCCCTCCATAATTTAGTTTTGAAAAAAAATATCTAAAAAAAATTATATGGGGTAAAACTTTCTCTTCTGCCAATATTTTCTAAAAGCTGACTTTGTCCGTTTTCTGATGAAAACTGAGATTTTTGCCCTGAACACTTGTAAATTTTTGACCCAAGAGGCTGCTTATCAAATGCCCTGTGTTCCAGAGATGAAGGGATTCATTGTAGTGATTGCTGAGTACTTTTACTGTCTACTCACTTTTCATAGTCTTGACAGCGACTTTGAGAACAAACTCTTCTTGAGTCAGCAGCCCTTCCATCACAGAGCCAAACTCCCCTGAAGACAGAAAAACGTAGTTTAAAAAGCAATTGAAAATCACCACTCATTAATTTCTCAACTGTAAACAGTTTATACAGCTATTAAACAGCAAAACGTTTTACTATACAAATATATAACATATTTGTCTGACAGGAGATAAGTAGAAACCTGCATTGGTGCTATGGCAGACAAGTCTATAAACATGTACCAATTTTGATAAAGAAGTGTTAACAAAGCCTGTGATTAAATATATATATATTAAAAAAAATAACAAAACACCGAGCACTACCTTCTCCCAAGGTCTTTCCCAGGGTTAATTTATGTCTGTCCACCATCACATCTTGGAGCTTCTGCTTCAGCTCGTCGCTGATGCCCAAGCTGTTCACTGAAGAAAGGGGAGAAAAAGAATGTTAATGTTGCTTAGCTGCCTGAAGCAATTTAATTAACAACACAGAAATGAGAGAATAACAGCCTGATTTTGCCAAACAGCCTCGCTAGCTTTCCCAAAACCGCAATGCATGACACTAAGCCAAAAACAAAGTGTTTACTTGTAAAACTCCCCCAAAATGAGCATTAGTCTTTCCAATTTTAATCAGTTTGTTAGTAACATTATTTGAAGTTGCATTCAGATAATACATTATCTTTTTTTATGCACTTTTTCAGGTACATGTGTTTGTTGCAAGTCTAACATAGTTTTATGTCTAAAAGACAAAACAAAACCATTAAAAGTGAATCAAAATGTTACCAGGACCTAATAAATAATATAACATACTGAAAGTAAAAGTGCTTCAATTACAATGCAAAAAAAGTGCAATATTCTTAAAAAAAAAAAAAATCTTTAAAAAAAGCTCTGTTGGGAATATGTGACCCCAGTTTTGTTTATTACCCTTTTCTATAAGTCTATGTGATCCTGCAGAGACCAGGTTGGGTTGAGGGACACAAGGTCAGAGGATTAGGCTGGTTTAAATACTCACTCCACAGCTGGCTGTCATTGAGCAATAGTGGTAAGCTGACTGCGCTACACATTTTAGCTCTGTTTTCACATCTGGGCCAGGATGTGACAAGGCTACAACATGCTCAGAGATCCCGTCCAGCTGCTGCTACACCATCAATCTGTCATGCATTGGACAACAATCTACTCGGTCTTCAGGCATGTTCCAACACATGCTGGCATGACCAGCTATTAGCCAAGGCTTCTAACATCTAGAACTTCGGGGTTTGACTCCACTCTGAGAACTGGCTGAAATTACCGGTCAGTGTCCACAGCTTTAATTCTGTCCAAATCTCTCCAATCTGATCCTTTCCCTTTTACCCAGTGCAACTTTCTTCATTCACTCTGAGTCTATAATATCTCTTCATCTCTGTATCTTGGCCCCTCTTATTTTACTCACTGAATAGTTTTTTTCTCTCTTTTCCCTGCAGTTTTATCTTACTCCTGGCCTCTTTGCGGCTATTGCAAGCTGAGACTTGAACACGAGGACTAAAATACTGTGTGTACTGGTTACAGTGGCAAGACAGGTATATCAAATCACGAGGACTCGCAGGGACTGCTGGCTGGGAAAGCACACAAACTACTGCTTCTATGATACTACCAGTTTGAGTTAAATGGCACTGTTACTTTATTTCCCAACACCACATGCCTTTTCCCAATTTGGAAATGTGGAGTGGTTATTTTAACTTGTTTTTAACATCTCCAGTATCACGTTAAATGTAACTTTAATTTGCTTATCTGAAGAGTCTAGTTTAATTTTGATGTTCATGCTTCATTGCACAGGCCATAACTTCATTACTACATTTTCTGCACATCTAATTAATAGGCCTATTAAAAGACTGTCTTATGTAATATAACATGCTCACTGTTGCTATGGTATATGTCAGCTGACTGAACTCTCCAGGGCTATTATTACTGTGGGAAATGAATTAACTGTCAGTGCATTTCTGGCTTTGATCAACCAAAACAAACTAAAGATGTTTTTCTTGCTTTGAAATAATGAGAATAGAGCTGTAATTGTGTGACGCTTTTCTTCCACAGAACTGCTGGTTCCTATTATGTCTCTTTCTTTAAGGGCATGTTTGGGCATGCTGTTAATAAAGAGTACCTATTTCTGCCAAAAGGACAGTTGGATGCAAATACAGAGTATCAGCTTTCTGCCAAACATGGCAGGCTACAGAGGAACTCACATGTTGCTTCTGTAGTCCTACGGCTGTACGAGCGGCGAGCTCGGTACCTGACCACCAGCTCTCCACTCTCCATCATGGGTTCAAACGCCTCTCTGTGAAAGGATACATCACAAGAAACAGAGCAAAACACAAAGTCAGGTCACACCAGTGAACAAAAGTGAAAAGATGGATTTGGGCTACATTTCATGAAGCTATTTTTAGTCTTTCAAAACAAATGTTATTGCTTTATATAAATGCTTTAGAAGTGTGCAAGTGAGGCAAGCAGGCTGAGACCCAGAAAAAATTGAAACTTTTTGGTTTGGCACAGTCACTGAGTCCCTCCCTTCCAGCCACAAGGAGCAGTAACACCCTACGCACCCAAAGCGCGTCTCCTTGCGCCGCAGCTTGGCCACGTAAACAGCCAGGAACACAGCTATGGACACAGCACCGGTAATGGCCATCACCACATAAAACCAGTGCCAGGAAAAGGCTGGGGGCGATGATGGACCTGAAGGAAAGGGTGTGGATGGAGACAGATGAGCGTTTAGTAGTGTAGGTCTTGTAATTTGGAGTGGGGATTTAGGAGTTTAAAGCAGTAATTAAGTTATTTTATCAAAGAAGAAAGAAGACATGATTTTTGTAAGTTATATCAGCTAGATGACAAAAAGCATGCTAAAATATACATGCTGAATTGTTGGGAATAATGGTATGAATCAAGTGAAGAAAGTGACAAAGCAAACTCTTTAAGCTAAATCAAAAAGTCCTTCTTTTCCTAAAAATATAGTCATTTTCTTCACTCTAGAAATACTTTGCTGTGCCGTTTCCCACACTGAAATTTACTCTCCAGTCACTGCCACAATCTACTGCTGAACACTCACAATCTGTACCCAGTGTTTACAACTTCTCTTTCTTTTCATACTCATCCTCCACGACTTTGCTTGCTTGTTTTTCTCCTTTCATTTGCCATTTTGTTGTTTGAACTGTCTGTCTAGCTCTGTTAGACAAAGCAAACAGAGATGCTCACTGCTCCTGCCAGTTATAAATATTTATGATTCTTCTCCTCATTCAGCCCCATACCCCTCTTCCCCTTTCCCTTCTCTGTGAGATCATCTTCTCTTTTTTTTCTCTTCGTTCCCTTTTTTCTCAAAATACACAGTGAAACAGACTAAGAAGAAGTAGTCCAGTTATGGAGAAAAAAAACATGAGCTCACTTCCACTATCACTGTCATTGTGTGCTACTCAGAGAGGTGACAGAAGAATGTTTGTATGTGTACATAAATCCAGTCATTGCTCACCTCTAAATTCACCCATTTCTGCTGGTGTAATAAATAGAGAGCACGTGTTAATATTTTGACTTTTTATAACAGATCATATCAAGTATATTTTAGCAACCACAATTTCATCAAACGAAATCATTGCTTTATAAGAATAATACGTTAATCACACCTGTTGCAATAAATTACGATTTTGTTACTCACCAGGAACGTTGAGTGTCAGAGTCTGAATGGGTGCCCAGGGTCCTTGACCCGCCCCTGTATAGGCACACACTCGGAAAGAGACATTGGACAGGGGGACAGACAGATTGATTGCGAACTCAGTGCCCAATCCAGTATCGACGACGACAACCTGAAAGAAAAAATCGGTCTGTCATTATTAAGAAAAATGGACATTTTCTCCATGCATTTGTAAATTTAGCAACTTTGTTGACTGTGAATGTGTTCCTCACCTGCTGAGTAGCAGGTGTGCTGTACTCCACCATGTAACCCTGCAGCTGCCCATTTAGTTTTCCTGGTGGCTCCTCCCACATTACTAGTACCTCTGTCCCATTTAACTTAGCAGTCACATTAGCTGGTGGATTTTCAGGCACTGAAAAAGAAAAACAACAACAAAGCTCTGAAGCATCTCAGTTTTCTCTCTCCCTCCTGCAGACTAGGATTGCTCAGTTTTCCTGTTTATCCCTCTGTGTTACCTTGCCCACTGGTAGGTGGAATTAATCAGTGCATCTGGGAGCACCTGTCCACTTAACTTGTGTCTTTCACACAACCTGTAATGACTCATGGAAACAATCATAACAATTTTTATTTATAATTATTGTAAGTGTACCATCAGTACTTTAACTGTGTGCTAAGTGGCCTGTGTCCGGCGGACTGGAGTTAGCCAGGCATGTGTTGTTTTGACAGCTTAGAGCCTCTAGGGTGTGGATAACTCTAGCAGCTGGAGGGAGAAGATGTCAAAGAATGTGGAGAATTTGGCTTTATTAGGACAAAAAGGCATCTGAGGGCACCGCAGACAGGGGTGATTAGTCAAGTTCAGAAGCTGCTCGGGTCTTTCTTTGTCATTATGGTTCAGTAAAGTCCTGTGTCTACTTCACTTAATGCAGTTCCCTTTCTGTTGGCCATTCCTGTTATTGTTTTATTCATATTTATCTGGCTTTGTTTTTGGCATTCAGGAGAAGAGAGGGGAAAAAAGGCATCTGGCTACCAAAATACCCACTGGAGAGAAAATCTAGCTGAATAACATGCTAGAAATAGTGTGAGGAATTTATGCACTGTGTGTCTAGTGTGTGTGTGCGCGCGCATATGTGACTGATGCACTGTTTAGGACAGAAAACCAAGAAAACTTTCAATAAGAAGAAGTGAAGGCTTATTTCCTGTGTTAGTGTTTTAAGCTTACTTTGTGTTTGCTTCTCACTCTTGGTATGCTCCCAAAGTCACACAAACAAGCTGGACACCCACACACACCCACGCATGAGCTAAGTCACCGTGCGTTTGGGAAACACAGCCCAGCCCTATGGATGATGTTATCAGGAAGCATTTGGCGGGTGATTGTTTCCACATGTGGTCCTTATTCTTCCTGCCAGCGGCAACAAAAGCAAGTCAAGTTTGTTCCAGCAGTTCGGCTCCGCATTTGCTTAATCATCTGTCGGACTTTCTCTCTCTGCGTTCTCCACCTCTTTGTTGCCCATACTCTTTTACTCTCCTTCTCATTTTCTCTCTTTCCCTGACTTCTATCCAACACAATTCCATCGTCTTCTTTCCAAGTTTTCTTCTCCTTCATTGCTCGCCCTGTTTTAATGCCGTTCTTTGTTCATGGAGTGGCGAGTTCAAGTGAACAGACATGTTGATGTAAAATGTAGGATGAAAAAAAAAAGCGTTTCCCTTGGACAAAAATAATTAGATTTGCAAACTTCAAAAAAGGAAATGAGATGTTTATTTGTGCTTTTTCAAAAATGCCTCATGTTTTTTATTCTTCTGAAAGAATGGAAAGCAAGCCCTGACTTGGCAAGAGATTGAGAAAGAAACTCTTGAGCCACAATTAGTTCACTACAGCAAAGGTTCAGATTTGAATCCACAGCAGACTTACTGTTTCACATCCTGTTGGGGTGAAGAAAGTGTCAAATGATCAGATTTGGAAGATTTTGAAAAGTTGTTTGAAAGCAGGGATGTGACTCTTTCCTCATTCTTTATTCTTTTTTCCATTCTTACAGGTTGTAGGCCCTTTATGTGGTTGAACATATGTATGGAAAAAGGTCATCCTTAAGCCAGAAACTGACTGGTTCCCATGCATGAGAACTAGGAAAGCTCTACACAGGAAACATGTGCAACACAAATGTTAGTGTCATCAAAAATGTCTTAACTTTTAAGGCTATCCACCTTCTTTCAATTTAACAGCACAACCGACTGCTGTCTGTCTGGGAAAAAGAGTCACTTAATGCTTGAGAATGCATTTTTGTTGGCAATAGTATTAAGCAGGATTAAACGTGACACGTGTGCACATTGGGGTATGTCATCATGACTCACTTCCATTGGGACAGTGAATCGGGCTGTTCTGTGACTGTTTATTACGTCTCTTTGGGGGTACAGACTGACGTTATGCAAGGTGTGTACAGAGAATCAGGACTCCATTAACAGCCATTTAGTTTCTTAGTAACTGATTCTTTGTTTATTCTGTCTGTGTGTTTGTGATTTTTTTTTATTCTGGGGTTCTTTTCAGACAAATAAAATAGACTTGTGGTATGTAAAGAAATGCAATAAATGTAAAATCTCATCTCATCGCAGCGTTAGGATTAGCGGGGTGACATGGGTCGACTCGCTTCCTCTCCCTCTGACCAGCCCTACCCCCTTGTCCTCCTGGGAAAAAAGTAGACTGGGAAAATAGCTAGATGAGTGTTTACTCAAAGCACCCCCTTCTCCCATTTTTTTTCTGCTCTTCCATCCAGTCCTTCCCTACTCTCACCACCACCACCACTTTTCCCCTTTTTCCCACAGTGCCTCGCTCTGTGTTCTGGAAAGGAAAATCATAAGTCAACTGAGGTTAAAAAAAGGGGGGGAGAAATGAAAGATGAAGGAGTCAAGCTGAAAAACTGGATTCAGAAAAACTTGTTCAGCTTGTTCAGGGATGCAGGAAATCACATCCTCAGCAATGTTTGTTGGATGAGGTAGAAAACACTGGCTGAAAGATAAATGAGTAAAAGCAAGCCCAGTTCATCTGGAGGAACCAGATGAAGGACACGAGACATAAAGGGAGAGAGAGTTCAGCATATATACACAATTTATGAAGGATTTAAGGAGGCAGAAAGCTACAGAAGACTTCAGGCTCAAGAGAAAAACCTTGTGGGAGTTTGTCAGAGACTTCAGCAATGAAGCACATGGAAAATGTGGAAAATATTGCTGTGCTGTAAACAGCCAAACTCTCTCTATTATTCTCTAACTCAGTTTACCCTTAATGCCTCTTGAACTATTTTTCTCAAAAGCTAAATGTTATGTTTCATATGTTGTCATTTTTTTTCCTGTGAAACGAAATGAAGATTGCTTTAGCTCAAAAAAAAGAATTGAAAATTCTGCTAGTTCGAGGACTGCTTCCCTTTTGCGTCTTCCATTTATGAGAAAATGAGAAATACTGTGTTTACAGATTACAAGCAGCTTCCCTCATGGAAACCCCCAATCACTGCTCCTGTGGCATGTCTCCTCTCTCCATTCCTATTTATCCAGGGATACAGAAAGCATGAGCTGGCATGGAAAATCCCACCTCAGTCTAAACTCAAACACAGGCTAGCATTAGAGTTTGGACAGAGTGCTGCAATCCTAACTGAAGCCTTTCAGGAGAATTTAGCATCTACCTTCCTTTTCCCCATCACAGCCTTTTCTGTCCCTTCAGCGCCAGTCAGCCTTCTACTTCAAGAGTTTATATTTAAAGCTGGGTTCACAAGGGTACAGTCACTCACATCTGGTAACCTTCATAAACACAGACTAAGGAAAAGGGGCACAGTAAGGAATATTATGACTAATGGTGCACTGTAAACTAATTCCCTAACTCCATGTTATCAGAGTTCAGAATTCAGAGTTCAGAAAGTCTTGACTTATAATGATCCAAGTTGAAAATAATTCAAAAGATTCTGCAGGGAATTACATCCACCTTAAAATAGATCCAGAAAAAAGGGGTCGTGGGGCTAAAACACTCAGTCAGTAAAAATGTAAGTGCAGTGCTGCTGAGGAACTTTTGCCAGCTTGAATTCTAGACAAGACAGAAAACAGTCAAAGTGACTTATGCCCAAAGCATAAGACAGCAATGAAACACAGCTGGAGTATATTAACTACATCTTAAACATAACATAGTATCAGATATGCAGACCTAATAAGTGAATTAGACTTAAGTCAGAGTTCCAGACCTATGAATTGGGCTTTAATCTACTTTGTCATCCTGGAACAGAACAGCTAGGCCCTGTGAAGCCATCATCTTTATTATTACTGTTTTAGTCCCATTGAATAGGCTTAGCTGAGAAAACAACACTAACACATGTTCAGTGTGACTGAGGGCATCATTCTGTTAGCATATACTTGCTTCATGCACTTGCACATTTAGCAGTAAAAGTATCCCGCTGGCATTTGTTTGAAATGCACTTATAGAAAAATGACCCTTACTACAGAACAAAAACACCATAAAAAGCAACTCAGTGGTGTTTTTGTTACTGTGTAGATTCTGTCCTGGTCTGGTTACAGTTCACAGAGCCTTGACCTTGAAATACTTATGAAGAAATAATCTCACACACAGCGACATAAAAAGATGCGCACATCCGGACAAGACATCCTTGGTGAAAACAAACAACTCTGCAAAACTAACCTCCTTCTTTGGTACGTAGCTCCACCCAGGGAGACCAATCAGATGGGCCTTGGCTGCTATGGCAGGCCACTCTGACAGCATAGAGGGTGTGAGGCTCCAGGTCTTTGATGATGTGTGAGGATCGTGGCATGGACACAGTCTGATTATGGATCAGCTGATGTGGGCCTGCTATGATGGACTCTCCTGAATGTTTTGCCTGGAACATTAAGATGATAAACATTATACTTTGTATACTTTGTAAACAGTGGTTCCTATTAATCAGATTTACTGGTTTACGTGCAAACAAGAAGATGATGTGCTGTTTTTGAGTCCAAACAATGACTGAAAACGATATAAGGAGAAAATAGAAAATCCCTTTGAGCCATGCCAATCTCTTTAACAAATCAAGGAATTTCTGTATGCATCTCTGTGCTTTGCTTGTTTGTTTAAATTTCTTCACAGACAGGCGAATTGGTTGTGCAGACAAAATGGAAAAAACTGAATTCTTGTCTGCAGTTTCTTAAGCTATTATTTGTTGCTGCTGCTGGTGGAGGGGTCATTAAGTGTTAATTTTTAACAATGCTGTAAAATGTTCCTTTGCTGCTCTGAACAAAAGCCAAACTCAGCAAGGTAGGCTAAAAGCAGAACCCGCCAACCAGACATCACAGGCAGAAACCTGCTGTCTCTGCAAAGTCTTTATGGTAAACACATTTAAAGAGGAACACTAGAAAACAAAAGCTTCTCTGCAGCAATTTTATAACCACATTAAAGTTGCTGGTCTAGGTCATTATTCTGCAGCATTGTTCATTATCAACAAACTTGCTTGAGATGGGTGGAGTTCACAGGTAGAGTTAAAAACATAAATAATATGCCTAAAAATGAGCAGCCACACAAACAGATGTTTGTAGCAGGTGCTGATGTGTACTGTTTTACCATATAAAGCAGAAAGGGGTAGAAGATGAGTTATGGCAAGAAAAGAAAAGCAAAATCTTTTTCATTTAAAACTAGGCTAGCAAAAGGCTCTGAACTAGAGAATTAGCACAAAAAAAAAAACATGAGCAGTCAGAGGTCATGTGCTATAGGAAGCTTAAGTCTTTTTCCTTATGGCATGAGTTAGACATCTGAGGATGTCTTCAGTTGCATGAATGAGGAGAACTGTATGAATGTGTGTGGGTTTGTAAAAGCTCGATGAATCACCGTCCAGCCTGCAAAACAAGTGTGTTTAATCTAATAGTACAACTCAGCCCTGAGTCACACTCCAGCATGCATTCCCCCTTGTATGGCTCAGACCCACAATACCTGCTGTCACTGACTTTTCCTGTTTTCTTTTAACAACTTTCTCCACGCCTTTCTTTCCTTCTTTCTTCCCTTCTTTCACCTCTCTAAACCACTGCCTTTTCATGTTTCTCTTCACTACACAAACTACCGTTAAATTCAGCTTTTTGCCCCATTCTCCTGAAGTAGGCCCCTTTTCTTTTTCCCCTACAAGGGTAAATGGGTTAGAGAGAGATGGAGGAAGGGAGGGGGCAATAGTATCAAGAGGTATGAGGGGCAGCTTTATTAGAACCAGACGTTTAGGGGTGGTGCTGCAGTGTTCCCTTCTCCAGGAGAAAATTTTCCTCCTCTCAGCTATGAGCTATAACGGCCTCAAAGCATGATAGTGGCAGAGAGACACTTACAGAAAGAAAGAGAGGGAGGGAGCGTCCCTACATAAGTCCAAGAGGCCACTTCCCCAGAGTGAAACATGACCCACTGGTACATGAATAAAGCAGGGAGGGGTAGAGGATGAGTTATGGCAAGAAAAGAAAAGCAAAATCTCTTTTCTTTAAAACTAGGCTAGCAAAAGGCTCTGAACTAGAGAATTAGCAAACAGAGGAGTCAACGATCAATTGTTAACAGGTAGAAACAACAAACAGCTGCTGTGGTTATTCCAGCTAGGGTTCTGAGCTAGTTGTGCTATTCACATCTCCCACATTTACGTCTAGTTTTTCTCACCTGAACAGAACAGTTGACTATCTGGTAGGTACCTCCGAAACCAGGTTCCCACGATAAATGAAGTGCGGACTGAGTGATCTCTACAGCTCTCACATCCTGAGGTTTGTTGGGGAGAACTAAACAACAAAAACAACCCCCAAAATTAAAGATGTAAACATAATCATATGCAGATAAACTAGCAATGGCTGAAGTGACACTGCTTGCATGGGCTGACACCTACCAGTGATGGTACCAGATCGGGAGCTGGCCACACCCTTACGGTTTTGGGCCTCACAAGAGAAGGTGCTGGTCCTGTTCAGGCCTGGACAGAGAAATGAAACATGCAGCTGTGAGGAGGAAACACTTCAGTATGCTGAGTTGCATGTGATGTCAATGTGAGAAAAATATAACTAGAGTGAGAATAGCACGAGGGTAAAAGTTTCCATTCAGTAACATCCTCTGTTTGTCAGTAGTATTAGGTAGTAGGGTGCTTCTTCCTGAGAGTGTAATGGTTGTTAATCCAGGAAAGACTTACAGATTTTACATTTTGATTTGTGGTGTAAAAAAGTGAAAAAATGTGCAGCTGCTTCAGCTTTGGCAAGACAAGACAGTGTTAAACTTTTATACCTTATCTAAACATTTCAAGAAATTAACTTTATTCCATTGTGAACAATGAATCTTAATGTGAGTAAATACATGCAGAAATCAGGTTTACTTGTTGCACATGTTTAAGCAACGAGAGCTGACCAAAGCTGTGTACTAACACAAATAAAAGAGAGGAAGAAAGAGCAGGATAAAAAAAGTGTAGTATGAATTTCAATGATAGAATATCAGTTACTATAATATTAAGTTTGATCAAGCCAATAAAAAGCCATATAAAGCGTAGGTGGAGATTTGCTGATATTCAGGTTGAAAGGCATCAAAAATGTGCTTATTCTGGTATAAATCATAATATTTTTAGGACTTGGATGTAGTTTTGATTAAATAATTTTTTTCTCAATTGGCTACTATAACCATTATTATTTTCCACACGATCATCAAAAAAAAAAACAAAAAACATTCTGGTTTTAACTGCTATTTGACGTAATTTGAGGTTTGGTTTTTTCAAAACTGCAGCTTCATGATAAAGCAAAAGTTTCAGGAGTTGCGAATGCTTTTTGCTTTGTAGGCTGGAGAACAAAGAGTGCAGCCTAGCTGAAGTCTAGGTGTAATATGCTGAGCTGCTGCCTTCAAGAGGAGCTGGGGCTCCCGTGAAGGGGGAAAACAAGTATGACACACTGACATTCAGCAGAGAATGAGTCCTCTGACAAAGTGACTCACAGCGTGCTCACACATTGAGCATTTTGTAATGCAACACAGGCCTACACACACAGACAGACAGTGAAACATGTGACATTCAAGTTTATCACTGTTATCTAACACCCCAACATTGTCAATAAGCCACAAGCTGAGAGTGACAGAATCATGCAGTGTGTTTGTCCTGCGCCGACGGCACCATGCCCCCATTGTGCCGTGGCCGGAAAAAGAACAGGGGGTACGATCCTCGCTGGCTGTAGTGAGGGGTTGTGAGAGGGGAAAAGGAGGGAGGGGAGCGTGGGCTGACCACTGGCTGTGTGCGACAGTGAACTGCTCATCAAGCCAGATTGCGCCACTTGCTCGTGTCTCCTTCCTTCCTCATCAGAAAACCACAAAACAACATCCTTTAACAGCTGGAAATGTCATTATCTGTTACTAGGAGGAACCTCATGATCCGTGCAGTATTGACCAACAGTGTCAGCTGGGAAAGGCAGTGCGTGGCTTTGGTACTTTTTTTTTTGCTAGACTAACATTTTCTGTGAACAAAGTAATAGTATTAGATTTCTCAACTTTCTTAAAAGGAACTGGGATTGTGAATACTTTAATGGTCCATGAATAACCAAAATGGTTTAGAACTGAAGGAGAAATGAAACTGATAATGAAGTTGAAAGCGTTGACTTTAGCAGGGGAGTAAACCAAATATGCAACAGAAATTTATTTTGATGAATAGATTTTTTTGCCCAAGACACAATAAAAAAAGAAAAAGAAGAAAGAAGAACAGTTTATGAGGACTTCTCAAATCATGAAGCCACACATGTATGGCTCTTGGTTTCTTGCTGGTTGGAATGTACTTCATTCCATTTCTCTTTATGGGCTCCTTGAAAGATTATTTGTGTTTGCCTTGGTTTGGATCTGTGGTCTGCCAGGCCAGCTGTCCATACCAGAGTTGTGAGTGTAGGTTACCATCAATCGGGTCCTAGTCAACACCATGCAGCCTGCTCCGATGAGTCAAACCAGAGCCTTCAACTGAACTTCAACCGCTGCTTACTCCTCCCTTTTTCCTTCTGACTCAGCCTCCTCTGTTTTTCAGCCTACCACTGGTAGGCTAGCTGGCAGGCATCTGTAGTTTGCATTCAAGCAGCAACAGAATCCCCCTCCTTTATCTCCTTCTTTCTTTTATCTCCTTATGTCCTCTGCACATCAATTTTCCATCTCCCAATTTCCCAATTGTCCTTTCTGTGCTTGCTGCTCCTTTTTACCCACAAAACCACAAGGCATGTCCTCAATGGATTCACTGGCAATGTGCCAGCCTGGCTCTCTCTGGGGAGGGTGGTTATTCGGTAGCATTGTTTTGGCCATGAAAGGAGGATTTGAAAGTCTTTCAAACACAGGAGATAGTTGCTATGCAGTTTTTGAAGCAGGTCATAATAACCAGTCTAAATAGATTAGATTCAAGAACTCAACTCTGAACCACAACCTCTTGAAGGAGGACTTTTTACTCGTCTAATATTTAATTCCCATATTATTATTTTTTTACCTGCAGAAATTAACATTTGTAACTCATTAATCATTTAAGTAATTAATCTTCTCAGTTTTTAAAATGTGAGGACCCACTTCTCTTGCCAACATGTCAAGTTTGGGGAGAATTTTTTTTCTTTCTTTTTTTAAAAACTTTTTGTAACTTGATCATTTGTTATTGTTTTTATTTTCTCCTGTCCATTTCACTGTCAGTGCAAAATGAGGATTTGAGAAATCTGTTTGTTTAAACTGGACTAACTAGGTTGCTGTGCTTGACTGAGTAAAACATGATACCTGTGAGGTTGAGGGTTGAGGGTGAGAGGGCCACTGGATCCGTCAAAAAATTCAGAGGATGGCCATCCTGTAGCCAGATGACCCTGACTGGTTCAGGAGGCCCGTGGGCTGCACAGTGAAGGCTGAAGGAGACATTCGCCACGACAGTCATGTGGTAGGGCTCCAAAGAAAAATGAGGAAGGCCTGAGAAAGACTTAGCTGAGTCAGGGTCTCCACTCCTTTAAACAATCCAAATCTATAGACTTCTGTAGCTGTGGTTGTTTAATAACTCACCTTCCAGCTGAATACCACCCTCACCAGAAAAGGTCTCATTGCTTCCTGATAGAACAGCGCATTTGTAGTAGCCCATGTCAGGGAGCTGGACTTTCTCAATTCTGTTATGTATATAAAGAGGAATATTTTCAAAGGTTTTGTAAAGAGCAGAAAATGTCAAAGCAAACTGGTAATACAGGGAGCTGATGTTTACTTTCTTTCTAAATTTAACATTCAGTCATGCCTGAATAAAATATTTCAAGTTACAGCAGATTAGACAAATGTGATTTTCCTTGGATAATTTCAACAACTAGCTCAGATTGCATAATTTCTTTGAGAATTGATTTCTCTGTTTCTCTACTGAGAGTGGAAGCCAACATGGTGACATAATCCAGCAACAGCCCTGTTTGAGCTAGAAACAAGACGGGGTGGAAGAACAGGAAATAAACACATTTTTAGACCAGGTGTGACTGCTTCACAATACATAATCCTTAAATCTTAAAACGAAAAGAAACTTCCACATGTTAGCAGTCAAAACTGCATCCTACCTGAGTGTGCTTATGATAGTCCTACTGTTGCTGCCAGTGAGAACTTGGTATTGATTATTTTCTGCATGCTCCAGTGGCACACCATCTTTCAGCCAGATCACATCAGGGGACTCCACGTCCTCACTCCCTTTACCATTCAATTTGCACTGCAATGTAACAGGTTTGCCCAGTGAAGAGATGACAGTAGTGGGACTCTTTACAAACTCCAAATCTTTGAGAGAGGAAAGAAGCAGAAGAACAGGTTAGCATTTTTCAAATGCAAATTTTTTGCAGTCCAAAAACTGAAAATGTATCTTCAAAGAACAAGATTTTCCCGCTCTTCTCTTTTCTATAGAATCTGTGCAGCTACAAACTGAGCGTAGCATTACTTCAGACAATGTTTAGCTTTGTCTGCAGTCTTGTTACATCAACTGATAACAGCTGATCTCAGTCCAGCCCAAAAAACCTACTGCTGGCTCAGATGGTACCCTTCTGTGCATTCTTCAGGCAGATATCATACAGGCAACACCATGTCCTGCTCCTGCAAGCTGCTTTGCAACCCACCGTGACCCCAAGTGCCTTCATTTCATCTTTTGCTTGACCTTAATGTGATGTATGTTGTCACTTTGTTGATGCTTGCTTTGAGCTGTACATGTTTGTCTTGCTGTTTCTTTCATAGGACATAATTTTTCTATCACAAACAGTCATTACTAGAAATGAAAGGTTCACTCTTTTTTGGGCTAAAGTGGTCCTGACTCAACTGTGATTGTTCTGCATGCATACGCATGACACCTTTCAGTAGTTTAATTCACATAATTAGATTAACTACATTAATCATGTCATCTATCCAATATAAAACAAAAATAAAGAAAATGCCTAAGACAAACTCCCATAGATTAAGGTGAAATAGTCCAAACAACAATTCAAAACCCAAAGATATTTAAATCACAGTGACACAAAACACAGAAAAGTAGTAAATCTCCACAATCCACAAGCAGCAAGTAGCAAATTTTGGTTTAATAAATGTCTGGAACATTAAATCATAAACAGAATTGCCGTTGTCCTATTAATCAATCAGCTAATATGTCCAGCACTAAAGTCTTCATTTGGTTCTGTCTGATAAATATTTATTGCTTGTGACAGGCTTACTTTTGCAGTTGCCAGGATATGATAACCCGAGCTTTTGAAAGACTCTGGTTATCTTGTGCTCCTACTGATAGTGAGGCTGACCTGAGAAGGGCAGCACTGATACTGAGACAAAGGCTTCTTGTTAGAGGAAGGTTGCCTATGTTGCTTAAACAATGTCTGAGAACTGAGAGCCCAACACAAACTAAACGTAATTATAATCACAGCTTCTTCATAACAGTATTCACAGACCTGCAGCCTATAGATGTCTGATGTCAGAAAAATGTTGAAAACGGAGGATCATTCTTTTTTTTTTTACCTTCTGAAACTTTCAATGATAATGAATTAGAATACGTAACTTAAAAACCCAGATTTTCTTTAAACCATCAAACTGGCAAGTGCACATAAGATGTGCACAGATTTGTGATACAAGAATTCTTTTCTTTCTTTCGCAGCATCACATAAAAATGCAAAGCATCCACTCAACCAACCAAGCCAAGGCAACTCCTTGTAGATAAAGAAAACATAAATCATTTGAGGATGAGCAAACTTGGTTTTCAGAGCAAGAATGAAAAAGCAAGATTTTCTCAAGCTTGTCAACACGCCCTCCTCGTCTATTTCATGGTCACCTTTCAACCTTTGACCCTTTACAAAGACCCCAAAGACCCATTTCACTATAACACATAAATGCTCATAATTCAACAACCAAAAACAGATTTAAAATGCACCTTTTTGCAGTACTTATTTTACTCTAACTATAACATGTCTTAACAGAGTGTGTGCTTCCCCACCTCTTTGTCTCTGTGTGTTTTCTGGCATTAAAAGTCATTCATCCCTTTATTTTTTAAGCTTGGCTGAGCTCTTTCAATATTCTACATGACCCTGGCTTTGCCCTCCTCCCCCTCCAGTGCATTGAACCAAAAAAGCCTCATTTTCTCTCTCTGTATCTTTTTTGCTGAATTCATATAATAATAACCTTGTAAACATTTTACAAGATTGCAGACAGACAGAGAGGGGAGGCTACAGACAAACTGTGTGTCTCTGTTTGTGTGTGGCCTGTCTCCACTGATTCATTGGTGCCTAACTACTTCATCGCCTCCCTATTGTTCCCCGAATTCCCTTCAGGTCCCCCACTTTTTCCCTGATCTTTTCTTTCCACCCTGCCTCTACTCCTACTCTCCACTCTGTGAGAATGCTCAGATGTTAAATGTCATTGGTTGTGCACATACCAAAAATGTCTGACACAGTCTTAAGCATTTATCCTCCTCTCACTCCCTGCTTTATCCTCCTGCATTTTTAACAGTGTGGAATCCATTCACTGCCGCGCCTTTGCCCTTTCTCCTTTTCATGCCATTCATTGGATTCATCACTACACATTTTGCCACCTCCCCTCCAAACTCTCTACTCTTGCCCTCGTACCCCATCCATCATTGGATTGGAGTCTGAGTCAGACAAGCTCTGACTCACAAATCAAAGCATTTGGCCCCCTGAACCCCTCCTCATCCTTCACATTCTCACATCCAAATAGGAACTGAGACATCCGAATAAAATTCTCCATTCTTCACCTTCAGTGTCTAGTAATCTCCCTGCCTGCTAGTCATACATATACTGAGGGCAGCTGCCCAAGAGACAGAGTGACTGCAATTGTCAAAACACATAAGCTGACAGGTGGACGTCCCTGTAGGGATACTGTTTTCATCAACTGGGTGCAATTGAAAGTTCCCAAACAGTCTTTTTTTTGTCAGTAAAGTTTGTTTTAAAAGATCATTAACATACTTTTGAAATGATTCTGTATAGTGTAGAAAGACTATTTTCTTAAGAAAGCAGAAATTTGGCTTTCATCTTTCATCTTTGGCGTTCAGCAAACATTCTCTTTGCTGATTACGATTCACCCTTGTCTCAAGATATTTACATTAAATGCCCACCTTTCACATCTATCAAATTCCAAATCTTGTTCGCTTGAACTCCCAGCATGAATAAACATTGATCACCTGATTTCAGAAACATTGCTCTTGAGCAGTTATTCTTTATTGCTTTTGATAACGTTTTTTTTATGTTGGCCAGATGTTGAACGCCCCTGCTGCTGTGGTTAGCGAAAAACAAATTGAGTTAACGAGGCAGAGAGCTGACTGTGCTAATTGCTCTTTACGATGTTTCCCCCTGCACACAACTAACAGGCATATTGGGTAAATAAAAAAGCGCCCCGTTTCAGTTAAACCTTACCTGTCAGCGAATCTGCAGATGTTGGTATCCAAACCGAAAACATGACGGTGAGAATCACAAACGACCATTTAGACAAATTCATACTTTCTCTCGAAAACAAATGACCTCGGAAAAAGAGCTTCATGAGGAGAAGAGTCATCCTGGAAACATCACCAGACTCCATTACCGCATCGCAGCAGCTCAGAGATTCAAAGTTACGTTTTGCTCTAAAGAAAAAGAAAAAATTTCTCTGACTTGGCAGGTGCTGAAAATGTTGAGTATCCACAAATCAAGACCCAAACAAAGCGAATCCTCGCGTTTCAGTTCCCCATTTTATGAAACATGCGGTTAAAAAAGTCTCTGAATTGCCACAAACTCTTGAGTTTCCCTTATCCTGTTGCTTTGGTTGGTTTCAAACGGAGCAGGGCTGTCTCCATCAAAAACTTTCATCTACCATGAAAAACCGCACAGCAAACGACGCTCTAAACTTTCCCTGTCCAAACGAGAGTATATTTCTAGCGACCAAGAGCGTATTTTTAAACCAGTCTTTCCTGCAGCCGGTTGTCCAAAGTCTCTATCCTGCCTACGGGTTCCCTGCGACTCCAGACATTCCCCTGGCTTTCTTATCCCTCTCCCCCTTTCAAACACGATTCAAATTCCTCAACTCAAGTTCTTTCCACCCTCCTCCTCATCCTCCTCCTCCTTCTCCACAGTCTCCCTCCTTTTCTCAAAGGATGTGAGAAACTCTGCGGCATGCTGATTGTCTCGGCCCAATCTCCCATTCGCTTTTTAATTACACAGGGATGCCCAGAAGTTGTAAATGTCTCCGTAAATCAACCGTTTCGCGCTTGAAACACTGTTTAAAACACAAGCCTGTGCATTTCAGTGTGTGCAACATGACAGCATCATGTACATATAATAAGAAAACATAATGTTACAGACCTGCCTTTTTAATAATAAACTTTTTTCTTTTTTTCCTAAGAAAAAAATATATTTTTTAATCGCGCTGTCAAAGTTAATTGCTTATCCACATCTATTGTTTTTCTGTATACTGTTTTATAATAATTAAAACATATAAATGTTTAAAAGTACTACTATTAAAATACCATATCCAGGTTTAGCAGGTTTTGTTATTAATTCTTCATTATCTTGCTGCTGTTTAAAACATTTGAACATGTCGATTTGTTATTCCAACCAGTCAAAAGCAAACGTGATGTCAGCAAAAATGCATTAACGCATTACAGAAAAATATTCAAACTATTTTTGTTTGCATTTCCTCCATTCTACACAAACAGAGTCACCATCACGATGTCTGGGAATTTGTTTGAAAATCCGGATTCAGTCATAACAATTTGAAGCACTCTCAGCTGTAGTCTAAATAACTGCGGCTTTCCTTGATTTACATCTAAGTTACTGTTGTAGATCGCGATGTCTGAAGTGTGTTCTGTGTGTGCGTGAGGAAATGCTTCTTGCTGCGTGAGAGAAGTCCCTGCAGGGTTCTCATATCATTCATGAATGAATTGATCTGCTGTGTATATTTCTGTTTTTTTCTTCTTCTCTGAAAACAATGAGAGGGGCTGGAACTCAGGTTCTGAAGAACTCAGTCCGACTGCCCCTTTAAGAGTAGCTCTGCGGACAGTTGTGTTCCCAGGGTTTTTAATGGAGACAGAGAGCCACTGAGAAAGACCCCATTGTATATGCTCTCCTTTCAATCGGGGCCTGAGCAATGGTGCTCTCACTGCTCCCTGATAGAAGCACAAAGTGGAGGGAGGGAAGAGGGTCGCAGAGGGTGGTCCTGCATAAGAAAGCGGGGTGTTCAACTCCAAAACACAAAGTTTCGTGGCTAGTTGGACCTGGAAGGAGTGAATGTTTGGATATAAAGGGGGAGGGGCATCAGGTCTAGGACTCAAGGAGTGTTTAGGTTCAAGTCACGCTAAAATCTGATTCATTACACACCAAGACCCAAAGATTTAAAGACCTTTACACGAAGCTCAAGTGGATTAACAGAATTAAAAGCGAATGGTCTAGGTTATAAAACACTTTAACCGGCAAAACAAACTATATGGGCCCCAGCTACTCACAGAGTAGTAGGCTAGTGCTGGGCTCATATCCCTGATGATCTCAAATGCTTATTAACAAAACAACTTGTCTCGAAGAAGAGTGTCTATTGGCTGGAAGACATGAGAAACACCTTCCTGCTACTCTCCCAGCTACACATCCCCCCGGTGGTGCGGATAATGAGCTGAGGGCCTCTTCTTTTTCCTTCTCCTTACTGCAGACTTGACAGCCAAACTGCTCCACTCAACCCTGATGATTCATTAAAATAGACTGTAGTGACTGACTGCCTGAAGTTGAAGGCTCTTATGCCCCCTGCTGGTGATTTTGTTCAAACTGCAACTGAATTCATGGAAGAACAATCAGTCTTGAGAAATTCTCTGAATAAACCTAACTGAAGATCATTTAAAGGTGGTCAGCTTAGGCTCCTGACCCAAACTGACCTCCTCATCGGTCAAACACGTTGGTGTTTTTGTTATGACTTGAGTATAGCTGCCAATGGATCTAACACCGGCATTTGCTGATAAATCTGAGCTATACAAGAGTGTGAGCTCAGATTCAGCCAAATGTACAAAACCTATTGGGAAAACATTTAATTTGAGCAGGGCAGCAATGCCTAACATAGTGCAAAAACAACACAAAAGCTTAACAGGGTGAAAAGGCGATGTCCTCAAATAGTAGAGTCAATCCCCTGATTTAAATCAAATTGAGCTGCATTCCATCAGACTGAAGACAGACGGACTCAACAAAAAGCAGACGGTGAAAGTTTACTTCAGCCATAGAGTGTAAAAGATTTTAAACTCAATACTTAATATGATGATTTTTTTTCTACACTCCCAAATAATTTGAAAGCACAGTTTAATTAACATTCTTCTATCAGTACTGATGTCAGTTTTTATTGTAAAGTTGACTAAACCAGGCCAAAAACACCAGATATTATTACTTCATGTTTGTTCTTTGCTTGGAGAGATGTGCAACAAGATTAAACCTTGCAATGAGAGCTTTCTGCTGTTTTATTTTCAGCTCACTGGTGAAATTAGCCAGTGATAGAAACACTGAATTAGCAACAGACAGCAAAGCAAATGATATCTATGTGCTACAGTGTAAGATCCTGTTTTTCTGTCACACATAGAGTTCAAAGGGAGGACTGATCTGTCTGATGGGAAAATAAAATTTCCAGTGGGATTATCTGATTTTATGTCATCTCCTGGCTTTGACTAACTCCTCAATAGCTCTGCTTGTCATAAACTTTAAACAGAGACAGATATGTCTGTGAACAAAAACCTAGAGACACCCATCAAGGGCTGCAGTAACAATTTCAAACAAATGCTTTGGCATGTTGGTGATCCCATGTGGCATGTTACACATTACTGTAGGCAGAACACTAAACCAGAGGTCAAAGATTTAAGCCTCATGTATTCAAGGTGTTAAAGGTGCAATATATGAATATACAATGTACACTGAAGGTGTGTAAATATTTTTGCCCATTTATTTTCAAATTGCTTGCTGAAATCTGCTTCCTGTATTTAGCCCCCACATCTTTCAAACTACCACCACCTTACAACCCATTTATTGAAGACCAGTTTCATCAAAGCATGAGAGCGTCTCTCTAAGATCCCTCCTGTTACGTAACGTCATTCTAACAGCGATTAGCAAACCCAGAATGTCACAGTGAATAGCATTTAATCTCACTTGGATATATGATGATGAAAGACATGTAATATCTTAGAGGTGGTTACTTGGATGGGGCCACATATCCCAGGTTTGAACAGATTAAAATCTTGGTTGGGCCTATCCACAGCAGTGCAACAACAGGCTTCCAGCTGTGCAAGAATAATAATCCCTCTGTTTTAATCTCTCTGAGCAGGAGGTGATCCGAGCCCTTGTTCAGAAGCCATCCAAGGGCGCAGGGATGCGCTAAGATACAGGTTTGACAGGTTTACCAGTTTAATGATAAGCAATTATGCACCTCTCATATTTTCTGTGTGGAACTGGTAATTGAAGCGTGTGTGTGTGTGTGTTGCTCAGGGAGGGTGTCCAACATGACATCTGGTAATGGTTGCAGTATAAACCATAAATCATCTTTTTGGTGGGATTTATGCTTTGCTGTGATGATTATTTGGGCCTCTTATGCTCATATGATGTTTATATGTGCATAACCAGGCATGGCTCCAATTCCACTCACAACAGCATGGGTTTAAAGAGGGAAGGCCTAAATAGTGGGGATTATTCTCTCTCCCGCTTCTCCCTCTCCCTCTTTCTCTTACCCTATTTTTCAGCATCAGTGCTCTGCCTTTCATTTCAGTTCCTGTTGCTGTGATGACCACAGACATGAGCACAGCAGGTGTTCATCGAGGCTTCCTCAAAAAATATGGTAGGCCTGCTTCTATCCTTTTATCCACAGTAACCCCTCTGCAGTCGTCATGTAAAGTTTTATGTGAATGCTTTGGTCTGATTTTGTTTACTGCATCCTTTTGTGCTCATTCTGCAAATTAGGCCAAAGTTAGTAACTATATAGGCCTTTTGAAGATCTCAGTTGCTTTGCTGTCAAATATAACCAAACTATGTCTTTAATTTAGATTTTCTGATTGTCTTATGCTTATTTTCTCCAAGGTGTAATAAATTCTTAGTGTTTATTCTTTTAAAGCCAGTATAGCTTATATGGCTGCTGACTTCACAATCGGTGGAAAACAACACTGTCTCAGAACACCAATCCAACTCTTACATGAGCAATGTCAGCCTAAGAGCCAGCCAGTATGATTTTCAAGCCAAGTCATGAACCGGCTCTTGGCCAGCGCCTCTCTTTACTTATATTACATCTGTTTTTTATTGCCCTTGTTTTCATTTCAGAGTGGCGTCACAGTTGATAACAGTTAAGTAGCTATTTTGGTACTTCAAATGTTTTTCTTCCTCTCTTGACTTATGCAGACTAATAGCGCTAATAAAATTTAGGGATATTAATCTAAAGGTTGAAATCTGCAGTCAAATTAATGTAGTTCTTGTCATATTAGTATTCCCAGGTATAGTAGACGCCATAATAACAAACAATCAATCAAAAATTCCTATATCCCCCCTCTCTTGCTCGCTTGCAAATCCACCTGCTTTAATCCGCTGTATGGAGAAATAAAGCAGATCTTGTCTGTCAACATGTGCTCACCTTCTACTGTCTGCAGTCTAACACCGTCGTGTGTGTCCTGTCCTGAAAACTCATTGTTCCAAAAATGAGAATATTTCAGTTTCTTTTTAATACAAAAACGCATTACATTTGACTCAAGCTGTTTCTATTGATTTTTGATATTATGGATCTGCCTTGTTTCAAGGACAAGGTATCATTATTTTTGTATTATTATTGGTATTGTTGTTGTTGTTTTCATAAGTTGATCCTGTGACTTTCTCTGACTGTTGTAATTTTTGATCAGTGTGATTTTGAGGCTGCTGTTTGTGCTCTTAAAACCCCCCCAAACAATTTATTGGACATTGTTATAGTTGTGTTTATGTCACTACAATAAGTATCCAATTATATCACTGAAACTGACAAAAATAGAACATTTCTCTCAAAGAACCTGCTCATTAAACAGTTGTGTTATTTGTTTGTGAAACTTTCAGTTAAGTTAGTGAAAGTAAAAGCATACAACCAAACAAACAACACGTCACTCATCCATTCTGACTAAACAGCACCAGACTGAAAAGCCTCAGAAAAAACAACATCAGATGATATGATGAATGGCAGAACATAACATAACATTTTCTCTGTGCTTTTGCTACAGTTATTTTTTTACAGTTGTTTTTCTGGGACTTGTTTGTCTGATTAGTCAGAAGGACCTCCTGTTCAGCTTGTTTTGGCTGTTCTGGCACTTTTTGATTCATCTCCTATTTATGAGCCTACTTGTACTGTTTTCTTTTTCTTCTTTCTGGAGGCGGCTTCATGTTTAAGCAGTGGAAGGAGAAGTACCTTGTGCTGACCATAGAGGGTAACCTGCTGGTGTGCCGGGATGCAGAGTCCCCTCCAGACCAAGTGGTAGCACTACATAGCAGCTGTGAGTCAATTGCAGAGGGACGAGAAATACTTGACCTGCCCAAGTTGCCTCCAGGGGGCAGGAGGGACTGCTGCTTTGCTCTTATCCTGCCACAGAACAAGTTCCTGCTGCTGCTCTCAGACAACCCAGACGACTGCACGTAGGTCTCTCGCTCTCTCTTTATCTCCTTCCCTCTGGAGTTCAGATGTCCTTTACCCATTCACTATCAGTTGTTTTGCACATGGTGGCATATTTACACACACATACATTCTGAAATCTAGGTTTCCTTTGCTCTACTTGGTACCAAATAATTTTACTGCACGTGATTATCAGGCTGACAGTAAACCCTCTCCTGTGCTGTTGAAAAAATAAAAAATAAAACTTTGGATCTGTTTCAAACATCATGACATGTCATTATCTCTCACAGGCTCTGGCTGAAGGTCATCAGGAAAGTGAGAGAGGTGAGTTAGGTAGCACTGTTTTATTTAATATTAAAACAAATTGTGTTCTCTATGTTTCTCACTGCTAATTTGTTAGATTCCTGTTCCAATTGTAGACTGTTTATTTCTGTCATATAATAACGTTTACTTTTTCCAATTTGCTAGGGTGTCATGTCACCCCTGACACTCCAGAGACAACGCAGCCTCACTCCCTGCATCACAGATAGAGACCCCCTGCCCGACTCTGCCAGTGATAAAGACCCCGGGTCACCAAGGGTTGGTGAGGGCACCCCTCCTTTGACTAGGGTCACTGAACGGGGAGGCTCCTTCAGAGAGAGAGGGCAAAACCAAGGTCAGCTCTTAGGCCATTTGTAATTACTTGACAGTAGATTGAAGAAGGGTGCTGATTAATTTCACAAAACAGAAAAAACAAGACAAATGAGCAAAAACTCTAATCTGGTTAATTAATGAACTAATGGATATAAAATGATTTGTGAATAAAACAAATGGGAAGCACATTCAGAAATTTGACAATACACATTTCTGAAGCATTTATGCCTAAAACTACACATTATCACATTACACACCTGTTGCTTTATTACAGTTACAACTGCATCTTAATTACTGAAGCTCTGACTAATTTAATTTGCTAAATGTGATGCATTTGGACAATTCATGTTTCTCTTTTTTCCTTTATAATTTAGTGCTCCGTTGTTTTGAGCATGACAGATGGTGTCCTAAAGCACATCCAAAGCCATAACAAAGAGCACACAGAGGCAGAGTTGGGGTTAATCGTGTTTTGATCTAATTTTGAGTAATGAAAAATATAGCTTAATTGTATTTCTACTGTGTCCCATTTAATTTAAGTAGTTTATGAATACTAAGTCTAGTACACACATATACACTATTGCCAGTAGTAGTATAATAGTATTATAGTAGCCAGTTAGTATAATATATGCTGTCTGGCTGGTAAATAAGCCAAACTACACATAAATTTGTGAATTTAACAACATTTACATCTTTTACAGCAAATGTGTCACGGCAGCCTCTGCGTAGTGTTTCTGTGGCACCACCTCACCGTGTGTCCGACTGTCTTCGCCATGGCAACAGCAGTGATGCCCGGGCAGTGAGGGCAGTATGCTTACTGATGGGAGGGGCAGCAGCCTCCTCTGCTTTGGGCTACCTCAATTCCTGCTCCCCTTCCTCTCCCCTTGCCACAAGACCCCCAGAAATTGCCCACGGCACAGGGGGCTTCTCTGAGCTTTCTGCTGGGGGCTCCTTCCATGCCTGCAGCCAGGATGTCGATTCCCCACACTTTAACAGCTTCGACTTCGAAGGAGACTCCGACTTTGATGCATTTGACTGTGGAGGATTTGCTTTTTAGTTGACAGGGCTTTCAAATTCCTTATATTGATGTTTGTAATATAAGTATGTTGTTATTTACTAATCAGCTGTTGGGTAATCTGTAGGACTAATTTAGCAATTAATAAAGGTGTGCTTCCTGGCTTTATGCCAATGCTCCTCAGGTTAATCATAAATAAGCCCGACTCCTGTAAACACTGTCTGTGTTGTATCACTTTTTCCATGCCATGATGACTTGATATTAACTGGGTCAGCAGTCTGATTCCAGTCACACAGACATTTATAAGAACATATTAGTCTCAGATTTCAGTTCAATTCAATAAACTTTATTGATCCTGAAGGTTGATCCAGAAGGAAATTGGGTATTTTTTTTCTTTTCTTTTTTTTTTCAGATTTGGATTTGTGTCATAAATTTGAGAAAAGATGATCTCACTGAATGTTTTCTTTCTCGTCCACATTTCTCTCAGTGTCTTCTGCCCTGCTTTTGGAAATTACCCTTTCACCTGTGTGCACAGTGTAATCATACATGGAATGCAGTTTAAAGGTTAACACATTAAATCCTTTTGTCAACATGACTTTGTGTTTGTCTCTCTAGAACAAACAAACTGCAGCAGTGAAGACATAGGCCAAGGTCTGGGGAGGAGGGATTTTGAAGCAAATCTGTACAAGAGGGGATATGCATAACCTGAAAATGCACATGCTTAATGTGTGTATCAAGCAGATTATTATAGTCAAGACATCCATTCATTTTTTTTATCATAACATCACTTTTTTAAAATTATATTATGACTGCTTTAAAATACCCAAAGTCTTACTGCTTGGCATTACTTTACTGTTTGACAGCCAGGACAAACAGTAAAGTACAACTTTTTCCTGTTAGAGTTACCCACACTGAAAGGAACAAGTTGTACCATTTCTTGTAGATATAAATCTGACTGAAAAGACAAAAACAGTTTGAGTAACAGCTAAAATAGCAATGTCATTACATTTCTATCATTGAAGTTCCCTCTGGGTACTCCGGCTTCCCCCCACAGTCCAAAAACATGCAGTTAGTGGGGACAGGTTAATTGATTAATCTAAATTGCCCATAGGTGTGAATCTGTGCGTGAATGTGAGTGCGAATGGTTGTCTGTGCCTCTATGTGTTAGCCCTGCGACAGACTGGCAACCTGTCCAGGGTGTACCCCGCCTCTCGCCCTATGACAGCTGGGATAGGCTCCAGCGTCCCCGCAACCCTGGAAAGGATAAACGGAAGCGAATGGATGGATGGATGGATGGATGGATGACAAATCAAAACAACAATCACCTCAAGGTCCTTTATGTTGTAAGGCTAAAGACCCTACAATAATACAGAGAAAACCCCCACAATCAAAAGATTCTCTATGAGCAAGCAATTGACAGTGGAAGGAAAAACTACCTTTTGACAGGAAAAAAAAAAACAGGCTAATCAAGGAACAGCCAGGTTGAAGGCTGAGGTTGAAGGAGGCAGGCAGGATGAAAGACACACTGTGGAAGAAAGCCGGGGATTAATAATGACTAATGATTAAATGCAGAGTGGTGTGTAAACACAAAGTGAGTAAAAAAGGTGAGTGAAGAAGAAATGCTCAGTGGATCATGGGAAGCCCCCATTAGACTATGCGTATTGCGGCATAACTAAGGGATGATTCCAAGAGCATCTTGGATCAACTGAAGGCTTTTTGGGGATTTGTGTTTGATTTGCATTTTTAGCAAGTTTTCTCAGAAAGTTTTCTTGATCTTACTTACACATCACCCAGGCAGCTGCTATTTCCTAGGCAAACTTGCTTTGCTAACTTCTCTTGCTTCACAGGGATCAGGTATTTTGTTCCTATAATCATTCTAGAACCTTACATACGGTTTGCATTGTGTTCTCACACAAAAACAGTTTCAGCAAAACTGGTTTACAAACATTTATGTTAATAAGCAAAAAATGACATTTAGCTAATCTTAACAGTTTTTTTAAAAAAAATACCAATCTTCAGAAAAGAGAGGAAGTTGGGAATCCTTACATCACATAGCTCACAGTCTCCTATTACAGAGCTTATTATCTGTCCCTTCCCCCCAGCTAGCCACCATGGGGCAAAGGGCTTTTTGCTGCTCTGCTCCTCAACTCTGCAATTCCCTTTCCCCTCATATAAGAAATATCACCTCCCTCTCTCTTTTTAAATCTAGACTCAAAACTCACCCGTTCACAATAGCCTACTCGACATGAGCTTCTCCATTCTGCTATTTTAAATTTGCTCTGTTTTATGTTTATAATTTTGTAAATTGTTATGCCTGTTGTTGTTTTTCTTGTCTCTATTCTGCTGTGTACAGTGTCCTTGAGTGTTTTGAAAGGTGCTTTTTTTAAATTAAAATGTATTATTATTGTTAAGAAAGTCATTGTCTTTACAAACTTTGTCAGAGTGTCTGTTTATTTACCTTGTGTGTGCCCTGTTAGTGTTCATTTTCTGTTTACTTTTGCATCTAGACTGACGTATTTTCTGGGTTAGTTCAGTTGTTTGCCTTTGAGTCTGGCATTTGAAACTATTTCTTGTCAAGTGACAACATAATAACAGTTAAGATAAGAAAGTTTATAGAGCATCATGGAATTTTCTACAACTTTGATCTTGGCAGGGCTAATCTTAGCTCTACTGTGGATATTTAATGTAAAAAACAAAACAAACAGGCGTCTACCTCCAGGACCCACTGCACTTTCTTTCATAGGAAACCTTATACAGATAGACAAAAAAGCACCCTTTAAAAGCCTTTTAAAGGTAAGTTTACAATAGTATATTTTGTAATATGAGGAGAGTAATAACTGTCTTCAAACAGACTAAATTTAACAGCATCTTAACATTTCAGAATCAGAATACTTTTTTAAGGGTGTGCAATTACTGCAGTGTGTTTTTGCATAAAACTCATAAAAAGCTCAATGCTTATCATTAAAACAAATAATTTTTATTAGTTCAGTGAAACCTATGGGCCAGTGATGACAGTATACCTAGGCTGGCAGCGGACAGTAGTTCTGGTAGGATATGATGCTGTGAAAGAAGCCTTGGTGGATCAAGCAGATGACTTCACAGGCAGAGCACCGACTCCATTTCTACACAACCCTAACAAGAAATATGGTAAAGCGTGATCACTCAAATATGTTGTCTTTGTCAAGGCACAAGTGATTTTGTTTCCGAGTGCTTTAATTCTTTCATGAATCAGCATGGCTTCTCTTCCATTACTTTGGTAAGTGGTTTAATCTTTCAGGTTTAGGGAGCAGTAACGGGGAACGCTGGCGTCAGCTGCGACGCTTCACACTGACCACTCTAAGAGACTTTGGGATGGGATGCAAGGGGATGGAAGAATGGATCCAAGAAGAGAGTGAACATATGAGGGCTCACATACATAAATTAAAAGGTATAGTTTCAGCTGATGTGAAAAGGGCTACTGTGCAATATGCCAAGCTATGTTTACTATGCACAGCATGGTACCTATATGTATATAACATATTAAAAAATTGAAATGCTGGTAAGTGAAAACAAATACTAGGGGTGCATGTCTATCGAACAATACAACATTTTTTATTTATTTTATCAACTTTTCTTCTGACGATGCTGTCTGTGTTGAGAGCTCAGTGGATCTGCGTTCGACTACTCCGCCTAGGCTGCACTGTCGAGCGCAGATCCACTGTGCGCAGCGCAAGCTAGCAAGACAGAAGCTAAGCTCGTTGCAACATGGCAAATTGAACCTCCCCCACCCTCATTCAGATCTGGCCTTTGGAACTATTTTGGTCTTCATGTGAAGTATGACCCTGAAGGTAAGCGCGTCATGGACAAAAGTAAAACAGTATGTCGGATGTGCCACGCAATGCTCAATTACATGGGTGGGAACTACTGCGTTAGCGCAGTTTGCTCGTTAACGTGTTGACGCTGTCCAGCCCCACGCACGGGGCGATTCGCGGTAGCTCGTTAACGGAGATTTGCCGTGTTGTGGTGTTAACGTAATTTCATATTAATGCTGACAGCGCTAGTGGGAACAAAATGAATATGACTGCACATTTACACCGACATCACCCTAGTGCAAAGACAAGTGGAAGCAGACAAAAACAACAAGCACGCATGCTACAAACTTTACCCGAGTCATTTAGACAGCTGTTAGCACATGACTCTCCTTATGGGGACCTGATATGTTTAATGTGCTGCTGAGAGTATACCCCAGAAGAAGCGTATAGCAGCGGTCCCCAACCCCCGGGCCTCGGACCGGTACCGGTCCGTGAGTCGTTTGCCATGAGAATGCTCTAAAGAAAGAGACAAGGACCAGTGTTAAAGTCACTGACACATCATGCCAGATAACCAAAACGGAAACACAATAAGCTGTCCATGAACATAACAGGACACTACAATACTAACGGAAAATAATCAGTCTTCACTTTGGAAAAACAGAAGCATATTACAGTAGGCTAATCCCACTAACCCAATATTCTCCACTACTGAATTGACATCCACTACCACCACCACCAAAAAAACAATATGACCTGCTAAAACAGAGAGTTTTTGTGAGCTTCAGGTTGTTAACACATCAGGATGCACAACTGATATCAGAAATCATAGTCAAATGCATGAAAACACCATTTTCTGGAAAGCCGTGTGCCAACAAACATATGCTTTGGTCCTGGCTAATCAACTTTTAAAAAGATTCAAACTTGTAATAGTTTGAAACGGAGAAGCGCAGACTAAACAGTGGGAAAGTCGGAAGTGTGGGCATGTCATAACTAAAGTGAAGTCCTTAGTTAATTTGACAGATGATTCCTCTTCTCTTGCAGGTGCACCATTTGACCCCACATTCTCATTGGGCCGTACTGTGTCTAACGTGATCTGCTGCCTGGTTTTTGGTCAACGTTTCAGCCATGAAGACAAGCAGTTCTTGCGCCTCCTTACCATACTTTCTCATATAGGAAAGCTTAATAGCAGCCCTGTGGGTCAGGTAACTGAAAGTGGGAGCAGAATTAAAAATTAAATGCTTTTAAATTTGGTTTTCATAGTTTGATTAAGAATATATACATCAGAACCTGTCCTGGATCTTTTGAAAATCATACTGGAAAAATTATCCAAACACAGTACATGCTTTACAAGAATGTATGGTGCTATGCTTCCTTACAACAGATGTACAACCTCTTTCCGAAACTCATGGACCATCTTCCTGGCCCCCACCACAAAGTTTTTGCAGAGTATGAAGAGGTGAGAAAGTTTATCAAGATGAAGATCCAAGAACACAAAGACACATTGGACCCCAGCTCCCCACGAGACTACATAGACTCCTTCCTTATTCGAATCAACCAGGTTGGAAAACTTAAGCATAACATATAAAAGAAAGCTCAAAACTACAACTACTGTGTTTATTAATGTAGGTAATTAATAAAATCTAAAGTGCTAAAAATTATATTCTTAATTTAGCTGTGTCCTGCACCTACATTGCCTAAGCAACTGTATGGACTTTTGGCTACCAGCAGAGTGTAGCACCAGCAGTAGCTAAAGAAAAAACGTGCGGGAGTTTAGGGAGACCATGGAGCAGATTTTCAGCCAGCCTCAAAGCAACATGCTGTGGGGACATAATGTTGGAGCATTAGTTAAACCAAATGGCATGACCAGATATTTGAAGTGTCCCAGGTGTGTGTTCAAAAGCTGTCTTCCACTTGTCCCCATGTTTGATCTGAACCAGATGATATGGGTTTAGAAGGTTGAGTTTGGTGAAGACCGTGGCACTTTGGAGTGGTTCAACCGCGGAGCTGATGAGGTGTAAAGGTTATTTATTCTTAACTGTAATGTGATTTAAGCTGCAAAAATCAATACATGGCCGGAGACAGCCATCCTTTTTGCCAACGAAAAAGAACCTGGCCCCTATCGGGGAGGAAGATGGCTGAATGATTGGCTGGACCAATCTAAGAGAGGATTGTGAACCTCCAAACAAGGAAAACCTAGGATGAGTGGTGTATCTGGAGAATGAAATGTGAAAAAGTTGAGAGTCTCTCCGTGTAAAATTAGTAATGCGACGGGCGCAGTGCAATGATTGATGTGGGCAAAACCTTCATCGTTTAAGGCTTTGGCAGGAATGGGTGGATCTAGCTTAACCAGTGAGATGTTCAGTTGTTCAGTTGTCATAACCTGTTTGAACTGCTCCCATCAGGCAATAGATATAAAAGCATCAGAACAAAGACTAATAGACTAAATAGCAACATCTACCCTGCAGCTGTTAGGGTACTGAATTACAGGTAATCACCTACAATTAGCCTGACAAATACTGTGCAATGGATGACATCCTGTGACATCCTGTGCAACAGTGCTTATGTGCAATAAGGTTCTATTAATTATTACTGAATACAGTCTTCTGCCTCTTTTTTTATATTTCATTTGTAATTATATTTTAAACTTTGCTTGACAAGGCAGGGACTGCATTTATTTTGTTGTACTTGTTAAAATGACGATAAAGATATTCTGATTCTCTGATTCTAAGAACAATGGCAACTTTCTTCTCTCAGGAAAAGGAGATTTCCACAACTGAGTTCCACTATGACAATTTGGTCTCTACAATAATGACTCTGTTTCTGGCTGGAACACAAAGCACCAGCTCCACCCTGAGATATGCTCTTAGCGTGCTGATTAAATACCCCAAAATACAGGGTAAGTTTACAAAACAAGACCTTGAATTTACTTTACGAGCCCTAATACATTATAGTTAGGAATACGTCCCTTGGTGGGCGTAAAAACAGATCAGAGTGGTAATAGTTTCTGCTTTGCTGTGTCCAGAGAAAATGCAGCAAGAAATTGACACTGTTATTGGAAAAGGCCGTTGTCCCAGGATGGAGGACAGGAAGTCCCTCCATTTTTCACTTGCTGTCATCCATGAAGTGCAGCGTTTTCTTGACCTTATCCCTCTCAGCCTCCCTCACTACACACTGAATGACATATCCTTCAGGGGTTATACAATCCCAAAGGTATTTTCAATTCCAAGATCTCATGTGTATTACAGAATCTATTGTATATCAAGTCAGAGAATAATGTTGAAAGCAGCAACACTAACAAGATATATGTTTTGAATAGGACACTGTAATTATTCCACTGTTGCACTCTGTGCTAAAAGAGGAAAAGCAATGGGCCACTCCCAGGTCCTTCAATCCCCAGCACTTCTTGGACAATAATGGCAACTTTAAGAAAAGTCCTGCATTCATGCCATTCTCTGCAGGTAAAGAGTGAACACACAGTTATTGATCATCCAGTTCTTTTGCATGTTGACGTAATTTTTTTTTTTTCCAAATATCTTGATATTTACAGTGAAAAGCAATTCAGGGCTCTAGAATGTGACCAGTTTGGACACACATGCAACCTAATTTCTCAATGGTGTGACTAAAAAAATCCTAGGTCGCACCGGTGTGACCAGCCATTCGAGTAAAAGAAAATGTCCCTACAACTCTGAAAGTCTCCGTGTGGTCAACAACAGACACACACTATGCTCATATCATGGTCTAAACCATTTAGAGACCTCTCTGATTAGCCGTGGTCCACATATTTCTGTAGGCCTGCGTGTGTGTACCTTTGAAAGTGCAGGCGAATAGAGAGGTGTGAGTAGCCTAGGCCCGATAGAAGTAGATATAGCTGTGGGTAATGACAAAAGATGAAAAGAACGATTGATAACTTTTTCCTTAAGGCCTGATCCGTCCGTAGCCAGAGCTATGACACGGAGCCATCAACCTCTCAGGTTGTGTCTAACACTGGTCTGGAGATGGCATAAGATAATGAGCCATATACGTTTGCAGCAAACAGGTCACCAGAGGAGGCTGAGATGATGATTAAGTTTAACATTGCCTATGTAATGTTACAATATGCCTATTGTAAGTCCGAAATAATTCTTCACAAGAAAAATGGCTTGAATGTAAACCCTACATACAGTAATGATGTCGCGTATGTGAAGTTTATAGGTGCCATCCCGAACACACAAGAAAAAAACAGGAAAAAGGCCAAATTAGAGGAGTTGGCCATCTGAGGGGCATGTGACTGCAGTGGAGGATAGTCTATAAGATATCAAGCTGTTTAGATGTTCAGATATTGAGATGTTCAGTTTGAAGCCTTATCAGACACTTTGAGGTCCTTTTAATTAAGATTTCCTTTTCTTTAATATATCTTGAGATGTATTAAGTTTCAATTTCAGCCCAGTGAGGCACTTAAAGCACAAGCACTTTTTCAGTCACTTATGTTTCTTGTAGAACTGTGCTCCAAATAAAGAACTTTGTGTTGACAAGATTGTCATTTACAAATCAATACTGTCTGTATGGACAGCTGCCCCCCCCCCCCCCGAAAAAAAGTGAATATGTAAAATTGTGGTGGTAAGCAATGTGGTTGAAAAATTTGGGTGCACCTAACTTTTGTGCTGGCGCACCTTAGAAAACAAGTGCAACCGTGACAAAAAGTTAGTCTAGAGCCCTGCAATTATTTTTAATCAGAGTCCTTTGTGTATCTCTACAGGGAAGAGAAACTGTGTTGGCGAGTCTCTGGCCCGTATGGAACTTTTTATTTTCATAGTATCATTGCTGCAGGATTTCACTTTTTCCTGTCCTGGAGGCCCTGACAGTATAAATCTCATTCCCGAATACAGCAGTTTTCTTAATGTGCCCTGTAGATACCATATCATGGCCACACCTCGTTGAACAAGATGATGAAGTCTTCATCAGCTTCTTGTGCAACAGTGATTTGATGTTTATTTAACAGTTAGTTTGCTCGTACCTTGCTGATGTAGAACACACAACCATTACATGCAAATCTTTCATCTCGTCATGACTGTGTTTTCTGTAACTCTTTTTTTTAATGAGTTATTGTTTCTCATATTAATTGGTCTGTTTTTTTTTCTATATGCAATAAATATTACTACTATCTTGAACAAATAACTATAATAAACTAATAATATATGGGGTAGAAATGAAATGTAGTTTTTTCTTTTGATGCCACACACTCTAAAATTCAGCTTTTGATGAATAAGCTCATTTTGAGAAAAGTCATGAAGTATGAGATGAAGGGGTTTTAAAATGGCAAGGGGTCACCCACTTGGCTGTTCTAGTACATCAACCGTCAGAAAACATAAAGTATATTTAATGTTTTTGTCCATAATGTCCAAGCCGAATAAAAAAAATGTTTCACAACAAAAAAACATAATAAATTGAAGGTTAACTAAGAAGAGTGGTTAATCAGTAAGCCCACCAGTATCATATTCCATGCTTACGCAAACTCCCGGTTAAACATAAACACATCTTTTAAAGAACAGTGACTATATATATATGTGACTGTCCTGGGTCTTGAAGCCAAGCTTTTGGGTTGTTGACATCTAATTTCTATTTTTATTACCGTTTCATTTTGATTTATCCTTTTCTGTTAGTATAGTTTTACTCTTAGTTAGACTTTGCAGTCTTAATCCCAAATTATATTGTCTTTGAGTTCTTCTTCCAACAGGGTTCTATGTTGCTTTATTTGTGTAGTTGTAGTGTGAACTTCATAGTTCTCATAACACTGAGTCTTGTTGAAATTTATTTTTGCTTCTAGTTCCTTGACTTGCTGCTGTATTTTTGTGTATTATTTTATAGTTTTTAGATTATATAGATCAGGATGGAATCTTGTGCAACTGTCATCTTGGCAGGTTTAATCTTAGCTCTGCTGTGGATGTTTAATATAAAACACAAAAGGAACTGGCATTTGCCTCCAGGACCCACTGCACTTCCTCTCATAGGAAACCTTCTACAGATAGACAAAAAAGCACCTTTTAAAAGCTTTGTTAAGGTAAGAGTTCACTTTTTTAAATATTTGTGCGGCTTTTTAAGTTGTACAATAATTTTTCAAACTTTTCAAACTTCAGATGAATGTTTATCATTTAAACAATTCACATATCTTTAGTTCAGTGAAACCTATGGGCCAGTGATGACAGTATACCTAGGCTGGCAGCGGACAGTAGTTCTGGTAGGATATGATGCTGTGAAAGAAGGCTTGGTGGATCAAGCAGATGACTTCACAGGCAGAGCACCGACTCCATTTCTACACAACCCTAACAAGAAATATGGTAAAGCGTGATCACTCAAATATGTTGTCTTTGTCAAGGCACAAGTGATTTTGTTTCCGAGTGCTTTAATTCTTTCATGAATCAGCATGGCTTCTCTTCCATTACTTTGGTAAGTGGTTTAATCTTTCAGGTTTAGGGAGCAGTAACGGGGAACGCTGGCGTCAGCTGCGACGCTTCACGCTGACCACTCTAAGAGACTTTGGGATGGGACGCAAGGGGATGGAAGAATGGATCCAAGAAGAGAGTGAACATATGAGGGCTCACATACATAAATTAAAAGGTATAGTTTCAGCTGATGTGAAAAGGGCTACTGTGCAATATGCCAAGCTATGTTTACTATGCACAGCATAGTACCTATATTTATATAACATATTAAAAAACTTAAAATGCTGATAAGTGAAAACAAATACTAGGGGTGCAACGATACTCGTATCGATATTGAACCGTTCGATACAGTGCTTTCGGTTCAGTACGCATATGTATCGAACAATACAAAATTTTTAATTTATTTTATCAACTTTTCTTCTGATGATGCTGTCTGTGTTGAGAGCTCAGTGGATCTGCGTTCGACTACTCCGCCTAGGCTGCACTGTGGAGCGCAGATCCACTGAGCGCAGCGCAAGCTAGCAAGACAGAAGCTAAGCTCGTTGCAACATGGCAAATTGAACCTCCCCCACCCTCATTCAGATCTGGCCTTTGGAACTATTTTGGTCTTCATGTGAAGTATGACCCTGAAGGTAAGCGCGTCATGGACAAAAGTAAAACAGTATGTCGGATGTGCCACGCAATGCTCAATTACATGGGTGGGAACTACTGCGTTAGCGCAGTTTGCTCGTTAACGTGTTGACGCCGTCCAGCCCCACGCACGGGGCGATTCACGGTAGTTCGTTAACGGAGATTTGCCGTGTTGTGGCGTTAACGTCATTTCATATTAATGCTGACAGCACTAGTGGGAACAAAATGAATATGACTGCACATTTACGCCGACATCACCCTAGTGCAAAGACAAGTGGAAGCAGACAAAAACAACAAGCACGCATGCTACAAACTTTACCCGAGTCATTTAGATAGCCGTTAGCACATGATTCTCCTTATGGGGACCTGATATGTTTAATGTGCTGCTGAGAGTATACCCCAGAAGAAGCGTATAGCAGCGGTCCCCAACCCCCGGGCCTCGGACCGGTACCGGTCCGTGAGTCGTTTGGTACCGGGCCGCGAGAGTTGAGGCTCAGGTGTGAAATGTATGGTTTTCAGGGTTTTTATCGGTTTTCAGCGTTATTTTGTTATCGTTTTTATCGTTAACTCGGTTTTCCTTGCTCTTTTCACATGTGTTATGAATAAATCTTCTTTTTGTCGGTACCGGTACTAGTTTTATTTTGTTGTATTTATCCGCGACACCTTAAAGGCCGGTCCGTGAAAATATTGTCGGGCATGAACCGGTCCCTTGCGCAAAAAAGGTTGGGGACCGCTGGCGTATAGTATAGCTTTTATTTTGGAAAGAGCCATTTCTCTGTAATAAACTCTCTTTTCCAAAGATGAGTGATTTCTCGATCAGATAGATTTATTATTTTATCCCTTTGTTGTTTCAGCAACATTAAATTTAAAAACTGTACGTTTGAGTTAAAATATATATTTATAATTTTAATAAATGACAAATTAAAAAAGCATGAACATTTTTTTGTATCGAAAAAATATCGAACTGTGACACCAAAGTATTGAACCGAACCGAACCATGAATTTTGTGTATCGTTGCACCCCTAACAAATACATATATATTTTGATATATAAAACACTATATGGAACACTATCATCCCTAGTGACCACACCCATGAACCGATTTTCATCTACAACTCTGGTTGTCCCAAATATGCACACTCTTTGCCATGAGAACGCTCTAAAGAAAGAGACAAGGACCAGTGTTAAAGTCACTGACACATCATGCCAGATAACCAAAAAGGAAACACAATAAGCTGTCCATGAACATAACAGGACACTACAATACTAACGGAAAATAATCAGTCTTCACTTTGGAAAAACAGAAGCATATTACAGTAGGCTAATCCCACTAACCCAATATTCTCCACTACTGAATTGACATCCACTACCACCACCACCAAAAAAACAATATGACCTGCTAAAACAGAGAGTTTTTGTGAGCTTCAGGTTGTTAACACATCAGGATGCACAACTGATATCAGAAATCATAGTCAAATGCATGAAAACACCATTTTCTGGAAAGCCGTGTGCCAACAAACATATGCTTTGGTCCTGGCTAATCAACTTTTAAAAAGATTCAAACTTGTAATAGTTTGAAACGGAGAAGCGCAGACTAAACAGTGGGAAAGTCGGAAGTGTGGGCATGTCATAACTAAAGTGAAGTCCTTAGTTAATTTGACAGATGATTCCTCTTCTCTTGCAGGTGCACCATTTGACCCCACATTCTCATTGGGCCGTACTGTGTCTAACGTGATCTGCTGCCTGGTTTTTGGTCAACGTTTCAGCCATGAAGACAAGCAGTTCTTGCGCCTCCTTACCATACTTTCTCATATAGGAAAGCTTAATAGCAGCCCTGTGGGTCAGGTAACTGAAAGTGGGAGCAGAATTAAAAATTAAATGCTTTTAAATTTGGTTTTCATAGTTTGATTAAGAATATATACATCAGAACCTGTCCTGCATCTTTTGAAAATCATACTGGAAAAATTATCCAAACACAGTACATGCTTTACAAGAATGTATGGTGCTATGCTTCCTTACAACAGATGTACAACCTCTTTCCGAAACTCATGGACCATCTTCCTGGCCCCCACCACAAAGTTTTTGCAGAGTATGAAGAGGTGAGAAAGTTTATCAAGATGAAGATCCAAGAACACAAAGACACATTGGACCCCAGCTCCCCACGAGACTACATAGACTCCTTCCTTATTCGAATCAACCAGGTTGGAAAACTTAAGCATAACATATAAAAGAAAGCTCAAAACTACAACTACTGTGTTTATTAATGTAGGTAATTAATAAAATCTAAAGTGCTAAAAATTATATTCTTAATTTAGCTGTGTCCTGCACCTACATTGCCTAAGCAACTGTATGGACTTTTGGCTACCAGCAGAGTGTAGCACCAGCAGTAGCTAAAGAAAAAACGTGCGGGAGTTTAGGGAGACCATGGAGCAGATTTTCAGCCAGCCTCAAAGCAACATGCTGTGGGGACATAATGTTGGAGCATTAGTTAAACCAAATGGCATGACCAGATATTTGAAGTGTCCCAGGTGTGTGTTCAAAAGCTGTCTTCCATTTGTCCCCATGTTTGATCTGAACCAGATGATATGGGTTTAGAAGGTTGAGTTTGGTGAAGACCGTGGCACTTTGGAGTGGTTCAACCGCGGAGCTGATGAGGTGTAAAGGTTATTTATTCTTAACTGTAATGTGATTTAAGCTGCAAAAATCAATACATGGCCGGAGACAGCCATCCTTTTTGCCAACGAAAAAGAACCTGGCCCCTATCGGGGAGGAAGATGGCTGAATGATTGGCTGGACCAATCTAAGAGAGGATTGTGAACCTCCAAACAAGGAAAACCTAGGATGAGTGGTGTATCTGGAGAATGAAATGTGAAAAAGTTGAGAGTCTCTCCGTGTAAAATTAGTAATGCGACGGGCGCAGTGCAATGATTGATGTGGGCAAAACCTTCATCGTTTAAGGCTTTGGCAGGAATGGGTGGATCTAGCTTAACCAGTGAGATGTTCAGTTGTTCAGTTGTCATAACCTGTTTGAACTGCTCCCATCAGGCAATAGATATAAAAGCATCAGAACAAAGACTAATAGACTAAATAGCAACATCTACCCTGCAGCTGTTAGGGTACTGAATTACAGGTAATCACCTACAATTAGCCTGACAAATACTGTGCAATGGATGACATCCTGTGACATCCTGTGCAACAGTGCTTATGTGCAATAAGGTTCTATTAATTATTACTGAATACAGTCTTCTGCCTCTTTTTTTATATTTCATTTGTAATTATATTTTAAACTTTGCTTGACAAGGCAGGGACTGCATTTATTTTGTTGTACTTGTTAAAATGACGATAAAGATATTCTGATTCTCTGATTCTAAGAACAATGGCAACTTTCTTCTCTCAGGAAAAGGAGATTTCCACAACTGAGTTCCACTATGACAATTTGGTCTCTACAATAATGACTCTGTTTCTGGCTGGAACACAAAGCACCAGCTCCACCCTGAGATATGCTCTTAGCGTGCTGATTAAATACCCCAAAATACAGGGTAAGTTTACAAAACAAGACCTTGAATTTACTTTACGAGCCCTAATACATTATGGTTAGGAATACGTCCCTTGGTGGGCGTAAAAACAGATCAGAGTGGTAATCATTTCTGCTTTGCTGTGTCCAGAGAAAATGCAGCAAGAAATTGACACTGTTATTGGAAAAGGCCGTTGTCCCAGGATGGAGGACAGGAAGTCCCTCCATTTTTCACTTGCTGTCATCCATGAAGTGCAGCGTTTTCTTGACCTTATCCCTCTCAGCCTCCCTCACTACACACTGAATGACATATCCTTCAGGGGTTATACAATCCCAAAGGTATTTTCAATTCCAAGATCTCATGTGTATTACAGAATCTATTGTATATCAAGTCAGAGAATAATGTTGAAAGCAGCAACACTAACAAGATATATGTTTTGAATAGGACACTGTAATTATTCCACTGTTGCACTCTGTGCTAAAAGAGGAAAAGCAATGGGCCACTCCCAGGTCCTTCAATCCCCAGCACTTCTTGGACAATAATGGCAACTTTAAGAAAAGTCCTGCATTCATGCCATTCTCTGCAGGTAAAGAGTCAACACACAGTTATTGATCATCCAGTTCTTTTGCATGTTGACGTAATTTTTTTTTTTTTTCCAAATATCTTGATATTTACAGTGAAAAGCAATTCAGGGCTCTAGAATGTGACCAGTTTGGACACACATGCAACCTAATTTCTCAATGGTGTGACTAAAAAAATCCTAGGTCGCACCGGTGTGACCAGCCATTCGAGTAAAAGAAAATGTCCCTACAACTCTGAAAGTCTCCGTGTGGTCAACAACAGACACACACTATGCCCATATCATGGTCTAAACCGTTTAGAGACCTCTCTGATTAGCCATGGTCCACATATTTCTGTAGGCCTGCGTGTGTGTACCTTTGAAAGTGCAGGCGAATAAAGAGGTGTGAGTAGCCTAGGCCCGATAGAAGTAGATATAGCTGTGGGTAATGATAAAAGATGAAAAGAACGATTGATAACTTTTTCCTTAAGGCCTGATCCGTCCGTAGCCAGAGCTATGACACGGAGCCATCAAGCTCTCAGGTTGTGTCTAACACTGGTCTGGAGATGGCATAAGATAATGAGCCATATACGTTTGCAGCAAACAGGTCACCAGAGGAGGCCGAGATGATGATTAAGTTTAACATTGCCCATGTAATGTTACAATATGCCTATTGTAAGTCCGAAATAATTCTTCACAAGAAAAATGGCTTGAATGTAAACCCTACATACAGTAATGATGTCGCGTATGTGAAGTTTATAGGTGCCATCCCGAACACACAAGAAAAAAATGGGGAAAAAGGCCAAATTACAGGAGTTGGCCATCTGAGGGGCATGTGACTGCAGTGGAGGATAGTCTATAAGATATCAAGCTGTTTAGATGTTCAGATATTGAGATGTTCAGTTTGAAGCCTTATCAGACACTTTGAGGTCCTTTTAATTAAGATTTCCTTTTCTTTAATATATCTTGAGATGTATTAAGTTTCAATTTCAGCCCAGTGAGGCACTTAAAGCACAAGCACTTTTTCAGTCACTTATGTTTCTTGTAGAACTGTGTTCCAAATAAAGAACTTTGTGTTGACAAGATTGTCATTTACAAATCAATACTGTCTGTATGGACAGCTGCCCCCCCCCCCGAAAAAAAAGTGAATATGTAAAATTGTGGTGGTAAGCAATGTGGTTGAAAAATTTGGGTGCACCTAACTTTTGTGCTGGCGCACCTTAGAAAACAAGTGCAACCGTGACAAAAAGTTAGTCTAGAGCCCTGCAATTATTTTTAATCAGAGTCCTTTGTGTATCTCTACAGGGAAGAGAAACTGTGTTGGCGAGTCTCTGGCCCGTATGGAACTTTTTATTTTCATAGTATCATTGCTGCAGGATTTCACTTTTTCCTGTCCTGGAGGCCCTGACAGTATAAATCTCATTCCCGAATACAGCAGTTTTCTTAATGTGCCCTGTAGATACCATATCATGGCCACACCTCGTTGAACAAGATGATGAAGTCTTCATCAGCTTCTTGTGCAACAGTGATTTGATGTTTATTTAACAGTTAGTTTGCTCGTACCTTGCTGATGTAGAACACACAACCATTACATGCAAATCTTTCATCTCGTCATGACTGTGTTTTCTGTAACTCTTTTTTTAATGAGTTATTGTTTCTCATATTAATTGGTCTGTTTTTTTTCTATATGCAATAAATATTACTACTATCTTGAACAAATAACTACCAAAATGGCTTTACACCTATCAACAAACCATAAAGTCTTTTATGTAAACACTCAGTCTCATCATCGCTGTTAAAACTGTAGAAAACAAAAAAATACAAGGTCTTCAACATGAAGTAATTAGAAATTGCTCTCCTGTCTGAAATGTTGCTTCAAAATCTTAGTATTTCTTTAATAACATTCACTCCAATGATGTATTCAGTTTTCACAAGTGTAGCACTGTGTTAACGCAGCTGGTTTTCTGCAGAGATTATTTTGACTTCTTTTGGGACAATATAGCACATTTTTAACTACGCCACAAAATTCTTTGGGGTGAACACACGTGAACCCTGCAAAGAGAGCCCGAGGTTATCCTCTCTCTTTCCCTTTGACAGCTGGTAAGGACCCAGCATCTTGTAACGCTAAGTGGAAAGGAAAGTGGACGGTTGGAAGCACCAACTATGTCTCTAACTTGCTTGAGGCCAAGTCAATTCCATGCAGACTACCTAAATGATCACAGTGTGTTTCTGATGCGTTCAGGGTCAGTAGTTTGCTAGTACCTCACTGATGTAGAACACAAGACCATTACATGTAAATCTTTCATCTCGTCATAACTGTGCTTTCTGTTTTTTGTCATGTATTGTTTTTTTTTTTTTTTTTTTTTTTTTTTTTAAATGAGTTATTGTTTCTTGTATTAATTGAATTAATTAATAATTATTATTAATTAATTTTTCCTCTACAGGCAATAAATATTACTACTATTATTAATCAATAACTACTGTAAATGGCTTTACACCTATCAACAAATCATTATCATCATTATCATTATCATTATATTGTTTGAACAATAAACTTTTCACATTACAACATATCTTTTATTGTTTGAACATGATATATTCGCTTGCCTTAAAACATTAAGCCAAACATGAAGCCAAAACACGATTTGGCTTCAAGCCTATTCAACAAACAATGATCCCAAAGTCATTGCTGGATATTTCATAGCAAAAGTAGAAAAGAAGATGGGCACACCTGCCAGGATTCGCTCTGTTTTGGGTCATAATGGCAGAGATGTAAAGATTCTTGCATTGGATTATGGATCGAAACAGTTTTATTACTGGGTCCAGCAATCACAATCAGCGTATTCAAGGCTGGTGAGCCTTTATGAGAGTCAGCACTGGATAAATCGTTTCCAGGAATTAAAAGACAATGACTGTTTTTCTGGATGTTTTTTGGACAAGCAACTCATATTGTTCACATGCCTGAACGTCATCGAGGTATGTAACCACATTTACATTCTTTTATTGAGTCAGTGTGTGTGTGTGTCTGTGTGTTAGAGAGAAAGAGAGACACAGAGAGAGAAAAAGTTCGCTTTAACACCCACCATGCACATAAACCAGGCTTATTACCATTATGTTCAGGATATGAAAAAAATGCATATTTCACTGGCCAGAAACATAAAATCACACTGTTTAAAAAAAGTCACGTTCAGTAATTACTTTCAATTTTCCACAATATACTGTTATACTTGTTGAGTATTTTTGATAAACTCTGTTTTTCTGACTGATACTGTGTGGTGCTTTTGGTCAACATGTTGAGCCAAAAGAAATGTGCTCTCGTGAGATTTTTTTAAAATTGTTAATATTTAACAGGAAGAGCTGCAGCAAGTTGCACATTTGTGGAACACCCACATAATGCGCAGAAGCAGAAATGCAGTTGCTCCAAGTGGACGTCCGATTCTCATGTACACCATCCCTAATCTTGTTGTTGTTGTAAGTCAGAATGCGTATGTTTGTGCATCTGTAGATAAGAATTTGTGTGTGCATAAAAAAGATTTGTGTGTGTAAAAAGAATTTGTGTGTGCGTAAAAAAGATTTGTGTGTGTAAAGAAGATTTGCGTGTGTAAAAATATTTACACAAATTACAAATTCTTTTTGTTAAGGTCTGGTTACAGATACAAAGCAAAAAAATAAGAGTGAAACTCTGCACTCAAGTTTCAACTTACGAGTACGAATTTTGACCTGATTTTTCTTCCTTTCAGCTGATTGGTCAATGTCAATCACAAATTTCACTATCCAATCAGAGAACAGATGGGTTTGGCTGTCGGAGGGGTGCTTTACTGAGCTGCAGTTCAAACCCACTTTAGAAAAACTAAATTAGTATTTACGTCTCTTTCAGTTGCACAATGCACAAAGGGTTGAACTCATTGGATATCAATATTTACACTTGGGTTTTAAGGGGTATTTATTATTTTCTTCATTATTGTATTTATGGGTTGTACGGAAGCTCCAAACGCAATTTCATTGTTCTCTGACAATGACAATAAATACTTATACTATAAACACAGTTTAATTCATTTGTTTTTAGATAAATAAGGAAACATTGTGCTCAAAATAATATAGAGGAGGGAAGTGAGAGGAGGAGGGAAGTGAGACGGTAAGTGATGGAAGTGATGGGAGAAGCTAAGCGAATTATGCTGTAGGTGACATCAGACGCCGGAGATTTGGAGGAAAAAAAAGCAAATGGTAGCATAGAATATAAAAAACGCTTTAAAAGTTAAAGCATTCCTAAATTAAAAAAAAAAACTTAAAGTATTCCAAATACACTAATCAATTGTCATTTAACTAACCACATTTGTCCAACTATCTCCAACACCCTGAGGACAACGAGGAGTGTTTAGACGCTCTCCAAGATTTCATCGACCGGTGCTTCCACGACCTAGTAATGAAGAAGGCCCAGAGCGCGTCTTCCCCGGTCAAAGTTGAGACGCCGTCATATTAAAGATGTCGCCCGGCATACTCCCCCGGCACAACATTGCCTGCCGGCAAAGACATTATGGACATCCTGGAGTCAATCGATAAGCGATTGCCCAGTTTTGATGCGAGGTTGTCCCTGGTGGAGATCTTACACCGGGAGTTTAAATCTCTGAAGGAATCCCTGGAGTTCAGCCAGCAGCAGGTGGAAACACTTGCTGCGGAAAACGCCACGTTACGGGACTTGGTCAAATCTCTAACCGATAATGTGACCCAGTTAAACATAGAAAATAAAAAAATAAAAGAGACCATTATCGATCTACAAGCCCCTAGCATGAGAGATAATCTTGTGTTTTCTGGTATTCCAGAGTCTGCCGGAGAGGACCCGGAAACAACCATGAGAAGCTTCATTGAACCCCACCTGAAGCTGCCGGAGGACACAGTGAAAAACATAGGGTTTGAAAGGGTGCATTGCATCGGGGTTCTGAAGACAGGAAGCGGGAGACCACGGCCTATTGTGGACAAATTCGGCCACTTCAAGCAGAAGGAGCAGGTGAAGAGTCGCGGCAGAGAGCTGAAAGGAACGGATTTCAGCGCGAACGACCAGTTCCCCAGAGAGATGCTGGAACGACGCAAGGTCCTGTTCCCAGTCTGACGTAGCTTTATCCAGAAAGGCTGCCGGGCTGTCATCGCTGTGGACTGGCTCTACGTGGACGGACAGCTCTACCGCGACCCTGACACCACTCCGTGGCTGTGTTGACCGCACACCAGATAACAATCTGCTACACTATTTTCTTCACTCACACTCTCTTGTATTAACTTTTGTTTAACTTTGTAAACAAAATGCCTTAATTTGAATGTTTCCGTTTTTATTCCTTTTTTCCTCTCTCTCTCTTGTCGCTCACCCTGCTCTTTGGTTTCTTTGCTTCTCTTTTCTATCACTGCGTCGATCACCTGCTTCCCTACCCTATCCACAAACAACACCCTCTATTTCTACATGCTCACTCTGCATGATCACGCACACACATGCGTTTAAAGGCAACACATTTACAACAGCCTCACAGCGCACACAGATATAGGAAACACACACTCAGATGTGCACACATTTGCTCATATTAGTTATTATGCACACACATAGTCAGAGCTATGGAGCTTTTCGCCGCGCATTTTTCTTGTCTTTATTTACAAACAAATGATGTGTTTCCATTTTCCTCACCCGTCTAAGCGAGACACACAGCGTACATCATTCGCCATACACACAGAACTATGGGCGCACTAAGGTTTGTCACATGGAATGTGCATGGAGCTGGCTCCAGAGAAAAAGGTTAAAAATATTTAACCAACTTAAAAACCTACAGGCAGACGTTGTTTTATTACAAGAGACTCACAGGCCTGTCACAGGTTTGATTGAACTTAAAACACCTGAGTTTCCTAATGTGTTTTCAGCCTGTTATAAGTCTAGACCAGGGGTCAGCAACCTTTAGCACCCAAAGAGCCATTTGGACGCGATTTACACGCAAAATAAATCACTGGGAGCCGCAAAAACTTTTTGACATCTAAAATGAAGATAACACTGTGTATATATTGTTTGTTGTTTTTTTTTTTACCTTTATGCTTTGTGTAAACAACTAAGGTGTGTTGCTTAAATCCATGAAGTGCTACAGAGAAAATTGCATTTTATTTATGTAATTAACACATTTTGAACTCTTAAAGAAATATAACAAAAGGAAAGACACCCAGCTGAACTAAAATGATCCATGTAGCCAGAGGTGGGTAGTAACGAGTTACATTTACTCCGTTACATTTACTTGAGTAAGTTTTTGAAAAAAATGTACTTTTAAAGTACCTTTTTTGCACGATACTTTTTACTTTTACTTGAGTACATTTATGAAGAAGAAACGGTACTTTTACTCTGTGTCTGTGAAGGTTCTCAGTCATCCAGGTCATCGTAGTCAAAGGAGCTTGCAAAGAAAAGCGTCTGGACTTCTTTAAGTTACTTGAAGAAGTTTCACCTCTCATCCGAGAAGCTTCTTCAGTTCTAAGGTCAAATGGTGGAGAGTCCCAGATATAAACCTAGTGGGAGTATCCCCCCACAGAGGGACAAAAGGACCCCCTGATGATCCTCTAATCGCCTGAGCCAAGGTGTGAAACTGGGTGTGGGTCCCAATCAGCCAGAGTTTCAGGTGTGTTCATTGTGAAACCTGGCCCCACCTTATCATGCGAATTCCTGAGGTCAGATGGTCCAGGATGTGAGTGGGCGTTAAGGCGTCTGGGAAAGGATCTCAAAACTGGATTATAGATGGCAGAGAGTTGGTGTCGTAAACCCCCGCCTCTGTTCAAAGATGGTCGCTCACAGTGGACATAGATGGCTTCTTTCACTCCTCTTTCAAACCATCTGTCCTCTCTGTCCAAAATGTGAACATTGGCATCCTCGAAAGAGTGTCCTTTATCCTTAAGATGCAGATGGACTGCTGAGTCTTGTCCTGTGGAGGTGGCTCACATTTTGGACAGAGAGGACAGATGGTTTGAAAGAGGAGTGAAAGAAGCCATCTATGTCCACTGTGAGCGACCATCTTTGAACAGAGGCGGGGGTTTACGACACCAACTCTCTGCCATCTATAATCCAGTTTTGAGATCCCTTCCCAGACGCCTTAACGCCCACTCACATCCTGGGCCATCTGACCTCAGGAATTCGCATGATAACGTGGGGCCAGGTTTCACAATGAACACACCCGAAACTCTGGCTGATTGGGACCCACACCCAGTTTCACACCTTGGCTCAGGCGATTAGAGGATCATCAGGGGGTCCTTTTGTCCCTCTGTGGGGGGATACTCCCACTAGGTTTATATCTGGGACTCTCCACCATTTGACCTTAGAACTGAAGAAGCTTCTCGGATGAGAGGTGAAACGTCTTCAAGTAACTTAAAGAAGTCCAGACGCTTTTCTTTGCAAGCTCCTTTGACTACTTTTACTCTGCTACATTTGCAAAATTCAACTCGTTACTTTAAAAAAAAAAAAAAAGTTTAACACATTAGATAACATGCCGCCAGTGGAGTTTCCGGTACTTTTTTACCAATGAGATGTGGCCATGCAGTCACATGACCAGTTTGAAACTGTGGCGGGCAGAGCAGCCCAAGCGTTTCAAAGTAGTGGACACACGGAAAGAAGAAACATGAAAACATGGCAGAGTCTACTCTAGAGCTGAAGAGGATGATCAGCATTTTCCTCACATACAAAGAATGTTTAGCTTAAAAGCAGTACAAAAGAACAGCTATGTCTTCAGTGTCGGTGTCTTCAGTGAGAGCCAAAACAAACCAACTTTTCAGCGTGAAACAACTCAATTCGTGTAACCTGAGGAAACGGTAAGCTATATCACGTCATAACATGAAAAGTATATTGTTCTAACAATATACCTTTCACATTTGAACAATATAATATCACGTTATTGTAATATAAATATTATATTGTACGAACGAGAAAAGTATATTGGTAGAACAATAAACTTTTCACGTTCTAACATGATATAGCTCTATTTTTCTTTTGCCTGGGTGGCAGCTCCATGCTTACGTATTCGGATGAGCATGCCTCATCCTACAAGTTGTGCCTCCATCTCTTGTGTCCAGATCATGCACTGCCGTGCTGCTCCACCTTTTCACTTTAATTTCTGTGTTTGTGTGTGCACAGTGTGAGAGGCTGCGTTGCGGGGTGACAGGATTTCAAACAGGTTTGATTATCTTGCGACCATACGATTGATGATTGGGAGCTGGTCGTGAGGTGTTAACTGCTTTTCGTTTCCCCATGTATACTACACGATGCACATGCGATTAAGGCAAAACACGGGCCGATCCCCAAAACGGTTGTGCGACTGAAAAATCGGCTCAAAATGGGCCAAAAATTGCACAGTGTATGCCCAGCTTTTGGAGGCTAGCTCCAAACAAACATCTGCAGCTTGGCAGTGTATACAGCGCTATAATGACCAGACCTAATTCTTTTGAAAACCTTACATCTTTCCACAGGTCTCCACTTCATCAGACATCACCTAGACTCAGTGCTCGATGAGGCCAGCACAAACAGCGGCCTATTTGACGAAGATGATGGATCCATTGGGTCAGGAAAGCCAGAAGCAGGGGAGCTGGAGAGGTACCTTTCATGTCCATTCACTGGAGGTGTGGATCTATTGCATGGCTTTCCTCACATCAAGAAGCTGTCGATCAAAGTCAATACAGCTCTTCCTGCATCTGGAGCTTGTGAAGGACTTCTTAGTCATGCAGGACTCCTGTTCACTGCCAAACAGTTACAGCTTCACAGAAAGAACCTTTAGAGCAAACTGCTGCTGAAGCTTAACCATCACCTCACTGAGTGAAGAAAGGGCACATTTTTGCTAAATATGCAGAAATAAATGCACACCCATACAATTTATGGTAAACTGAGCTCCCTTGTATGTACATATGTTGAAGATGCCTCGTTCTAATGTTTTCTCTGAGGCTGCTGTGCCATTTGGAGCAAAAATGAATATAAAGTTTACAGCATATCTTGTCACTGGAAATTGTTTGCACTGTTTATATATTTATATTATTTACTGTAGGTATTGGTGAAAAAAGCTTTATGTTGTGAAAAACTGAAATCTGGAAATTAGAATTGTTGTGCCTTATTTTGTTGATGTTTTTACATATATTCCTTTTGAAAATACAAAAATTTGTATATTTATTTATTTTTGTTTGTCTGATAACATTTATTTAAAAAATAAATCGGACATTTCAAACAGTTACTCGCTACTTGAGTAGTCTTTTCGCCAAGTACTTTTTTACTCTTACTTGAGTAACTTTTTTGACAACTACTTTTAACTTTTACTTGAGTAATAATATTTTAAAGTAATGTTACCCTTACTTGAGTACAATTTTTGGATACTCGACCCGCATGTAGCAAACAAAAACTGTTGTGAGCCGCCACCCTTATATCGCCTTTGGGCTTTTGGAGCCTTGACCTGACTTTTAAAAAAATAATTGGAAAAAAAGCACTATGCTGCTGAAAAATGAAAAATAGATATTTGCAAAATTCTGCCTAAATATGTATTTTACCTGGTTAATGTGTGTGGCGGGGCGTGGCCTGCAGCGCACCTGAGCGGCACCCGCAATCACGCCTCGCCGCCTTAACGTCTGTGCTATCTATGCTGTTGTGTTGGTGTGTCGGGCTGTGAGCTTTAACACCGGCTGTATACGTACAGCAACCGTGTGTGAAAAGTGCTCAATAAAGAGATGCTGAAAAGCATGTTCATGCAAACATCGTCGGGTCTGCCGTGATATGTTTACAATGGGACTTCTGCTCCTGAACCTCTGCGCACAGCGTCTGCAAATCGGATCTGTCATCTTTATGCAGGACTGTAAGCTTTCATCTGTGAGGCGTGAGCGGTGTTTGTTTTTAACGTGGTTCACGGTGGAGAATAGCTGCTGACATAATGTGGATCCGAAGATCCATAATTAGCCTACCTGGGGTTGAAAGTCTCGATAAATGCATGGCGTTTCCACGGGTATATCGGCTTCTGCAAGTGTGACGCTTATTTTGAGCGATCAAAAACTAATAGAATATAATTTTATATTTATATTTCAATATCACAGTAATCTTCCAATTTAGAACTACAAGTTAAAAAAGAACTAACATAAATAAAATACACTTCAGCTAATTACTTAAAAAAATAATTTATTTTCCCAAACCACGTGGAGGTAAAAGGACTAAAAAGCCGCATGCGGCTCCGGAGCCGCAGGTTGCCGACCCCTGGTCTAGACAATGAGGAGTAGCAATTTTAATACATAAAAATATTAATTTCACAATATTCGACACAGTTATAGATCCAGAGGGCAGATTCCTAATCGTTAAACTATCTATACTTAATCAAAAGCTATGTATTGTAAGTTTTTATGGTCCAAATGTTGATGACCTCTCATTTTTCTACGGATTTTTCAGTGCACTCTCTGAACACCTAGGTTGCACACTTGTTCTTGGAGGCGACCTCAACCTGGGGCTAAATGAAGAAATGGATAGGCTCAGTACAGCAGGAACTCAGCGCAACTGGCAGTCCACAAATATAATCAAACAGTATATGAGCGACTTTGGTCTTTGCGATACATGGCGCTCCCTTCACCCCAACAGTAAGGAATATACTTTCTTTTCACATTCATCACTCCTACTCTTGTCTGTATTATCTCCTAGTCAGCAGCTCACTGCTGAGTGACATCTCAGACACTGAGATTCACCCTATAACTGTCAGCGATCATGCTCCTGTATCTTTAACACTAATACACAAGAATAACACTACGCCAAGTAAAAACTGGAGATTTAATACATCACTACTCAAAGATGAAGAGTTTATCAAATACTTTAAAAAAGAATGGACTCTTTATTTAGGCTATAATGATTCCTGGAACATCAGCATCTGTCCTCTGGGAAGCAGGGAAAGCTGTGATGAGAGGTAAAATAATTTCTTTCTCATCACATAAGAAGAAAGAAGAAAACAAAAATATTCAGGAATTAGAAAAAAACATCAAATCCTTAGAAAAAGCCTATATGTCCCACCAAGATCAAGAAATATTGAACAAAATACGCAAAACAAAACTAGAATTAAATGAAATTATTAATAAAACGACTCAATTCTTAGTACAAAGACTTCGCCTCCAACATTTTGAACATGGTAACAGATCCGGACAATTTCTAGCTAACCAGTTAAAAATCAATAAAGAAAAAACAACCATATGTGCTGTTAAAGATTTATCTGGGAATACAATATATGACCTTAAAAAATAAACAAAATTTTTAGGGATTTCTATGAAACTTTATATACACCACAAATAAACCCATCTAAAAATGAATTTGATCAGTTTCTCAACAACATAAGTCTTCCAAAATTATTAGATACCCAAGCAATGGCACTGGATTCGCCACTGATGCCAGGTGAACTCCTGGAAGCCCTGATAAGTATGCCCAATAATAAGGCTCCAGGTCCAGACGGCTTTCCAGCAGAATTTTACAAAGAATTCTGGACGATTCTAGCACCTATTTTTCACAGAATGTTGCAGGAAATCAAAGAAAATGGCAGACTACCACCAAATATGAACTCTGCAATTATTAGTCTCCTACTAAAACCAGGCAAAGACCCTGTATTTCCTTCAAGCTATCATCCAATATCCTTTATTAATGTAGACCTTAAAATAATCTGCAAAGCTCTCTCAAAGAGATTAGATTAGAAAAAAAAAACCCTTTTAATTCATCCTGACCAAACTGGTTTCATAAAAGGTAGGCACTCATCAACAAATACACGTAGACTACTTAATTTAATAGACTACTCATGCAGTAAAAATATTGAAACCATAATATTGTCTCTTGATGCAGAAAAGGCGTTTGACAGAGTTAACTGGAAATTTCTATTTGCAACTTTACACAAATTTGGTTTTAGAAACTCTTTCGTGAGCTGGTTAAAAATATTATATAATTCCCCAACAGCTTGTGTCAGAACAAATGACCAAACATCCACCAACTTCTGTCACCTAAGGGGCACCGGGCAGGGATGCCCACTCTCCCCTTCACTGTTTGCAATTTTTATTGAGCCTCTAGCAGCAGCAATTAGACAGGCTACAACAATTAAGGGCATAAAAGTAGAACATAAAATCAGCCTTTATGCGGATGATGTGTTACTTTTTCTCCAAAACTCACAAACCAATCTCTCTGGGGTAATTGCATTGATAAACTCTTTCTCAAGAGTCTGAGATTATTCAATTAACTGGTCACAACCTACAGTTCTTCCGATTAATTGCTACTTCCATAATTCTTCATCTGCCCTATTGCAATCTGGAAATATTAAATATTTAGATATCAATATCTCTCCTAAGCTTGCAGAATTAACTCAATTAAACCACATCCCACTTTTAAAGACAGTAGAAGGCAATCTGGCTAGATGGAAATCTCTACCCATATCACTCATGGGAAGGGTTGCCGCTATAAAAATGATGGTCTTGCCAAAAAAAACCTATTTATTTTCAATGATCCCAAGTAAGCCATAACAAGATTGGTTCAGATCTCTAGACTCGTATATTTCTAAATTCCTTTGGAAAGATAACCCCCCGCGTATCAGCTTAAAAACATTACAAAGGACCAAGGATAAAGGAGGACTAGATCTGCCTAACTTTAATCACTACTTTTTAGCCAATAGTTCATCTCTAGATGGTTAAAACACACCTTCTTAGATGAACCCTGGATAGATGTAGAACAGGCACTATGTAATAATCTAGAAATTTCAGACCTACCATTTATCAGCTCAAACATCAAACAACATGAATGCTTTAAAAGCGTCAACATCAGCTCTTCTCTAACAGCATGGTGGGAGTTTCTAAAAATAACAGTCTTCATTAATCCCATGCAAACGTACACCTATCTGGAACAATCCGGACATATTACAAAACAATAATATGATCAACTTGCCAGATTGGAGTTATAAAGGAATTAAATACTTGGAACATAAGTAGTAATATACCTATACTTTTTTTTGCCCCCCCCCCCACCCACACACACACACACACACACACACACACACACACACACATCCCTCTCCCCCCACCCCGAGGGCATTTTCCCCCCTCCCCTATCCCCCTCCGCGTCCATGTGCGGGTGCACGTGCGCGAGAACGGACTTTTTGCTCGTGCATGGGGGTCCTGGGGTCATATGAGTTTACATGTGTTTAATAGCGTGTTATTTAATGAAACCATTATGTGTTTTAATTAAACTCTTTTTAAAGGATTGTATAGGTCTCAGAGTTCTGTTATTTAGACATAGATGATTTAATTTAACTACTTCAGGGGTATTTTAACTAGTTAGGAGCCTTTTGCATTTTCTTCAGTGCTATTTAGGAGCAAACAGAGGGCCGCAAATAACAGGTATCCCTTTAGAAATAAACAGTGATACTTCTAAAAACTGTGTATTCCCACACAGCATTTAATTTAGCTAGTTTAGGAAGATCAAATAACAGGTATCGCTTTAGAAATAAACTGTGATACTTCTAAAAGCAGTGTATTCCCACACAGCATTTAATTTAGATAGTTTAGGAAGATTTCACTTTTCTAATAGTTTCACAGGCCAATAGTTTTAAATAGAGCACCGCAAACAACATGTATTCTTTTAGAAATAAACTGTGATACTTCTAAAAAACACATATTCACTCATAGTCACACTCTGTAACAGTTAGACAGAGGGGGGTGCAGTTAGGCTCCCAACAGTCTGTAAAAAAGGTATGACCCAACAAAGAAGCTCCCTTATCAAGAGCATCCCAGCCCAAAGGTGTTTCTTCACAAACAGTTAATTCCCACACTCTGTAACAGTTAGACAGAGGGGGTTGCAGTTAGCCCCCATCAGTCAGTGAGTTCTGTTATTTAGACATAGATGATTTAATTTAACTACTTTAGGAGTATTTTAACTAGTTAGGAGCCTTTTGCATTTTCTTCAGTGCTATTTAGGAGCAAACAGAGGGCCGCAAATAACAGGTATCCCTTTAGAAATAAACAGTGATACTTCTCAAAGCAGTGTATTCCCACACAGCATTTAATTTAGCTAGTTTAGGAAGATTTCACATTTCTAATAGTTTCACAGGCTAATAGTTTTTAAATAGAGCACCACAAACAACATGTATCCCTTTAGAAATAAACGGTGATACTTCTAAAAGTACATATTCACACTAGCGCTGTATCAACCCCAATGCAGCTTTAATGCAACTAGTCTTATAATTATCTACTAGTCTGCAACAGTTAGACTCGATGATCACACATAGATGATTTAACTATTTTAGGGGCATTTCACTTTTCTAAAAGTTTCACAGGCCAATAGTTTTAAATAGAGCACCGCAAACAACATGTATTCTTTTAGAAATAAACTGTGATACTTCTAAAAAACACATATTCACACCTAGTCACACTCTGTAACAGTTAGACAGAGGGGGTGCAGTTAGGCTCCCAACAGTCTGTAAAAAGGTATTACGCAACAAAAGAGGCTCCCTTATCAAGAGCATCCCAGCCCAAAGGTGTTTCTTCACAAACAGTTAATTCCCACACTCTGTAACAGTTAGACAGAGGGGGTTGCAGTTAGGCTCCCAACAGTCATGAAGAAAACAAAAGAGGCTCCCTTATCAAGAGTATCCCAGCACCCATCCCAACTGTAGTGCCATACATTCCACATTTTTAATTACAAACAGTTCCATTATCTTATCTTATCATGTCAGAGGTCAACAGAAACCATGTCCAACAGAGTCTCCAAAGGCTTTCCACCTTTCTTCCTTACATCGTGCTCTTTTATCTCTACATCTCAGAAGTCAACTGAAAGTAGCCCCACCTATATAAAAACACCCTAATCAGACACCTTGTATTCTTCCACACTACTTCACAACTGCCGCAAGGTATATCGTTTTAACTTTTTATTTTTTCACCTGAATGTGCGTTGGAGCCGACTTTGCTACCCGCACAGAGCGTTTCTGACAGTCAGGCTCTGCTTATACAATAGAGAAAAGCAACAATACAGAGTGTTTCTCTGCTCCAAGAAATCCGAGGGCCTTTCACAAGGTAAGCATGTCTGTTATACCCAGGGCATAAATGTCTGTATGGCGGTGTTGATTATTCAAACCCTGTTTAAAATGTGACACATATGTTGTCCGAAAACAATTCCTCTAAATTTGCAAAGTTACTGATTTAAAAAATATATATTTTCGAATTTTTAGTTGCATGTCAAACATATGATAGACTCTTGAGCATATTTATATAGCTAAATTCACAATGGTATAACCGTGCTAAATAAAAGAGGCCCAAGCACCAAAGCACTCTAATCCACTCCGCTAAACTGTATGTTGATAAGTACATGAAGCGTACCTCTACAGCTGAAAACAGTTTGTATCCGCACTCTGAGGGTCTGCTGAATTGTTTTTAATACGGCACTTTTTGACAAACAGCAGATGATGAAATCCTCTTTATTGTAGAAACTGTCCCTAAGCTATTGTTGCTCATACTTACTGAGGTCCCTAGCTACTTCCTTACTATGTCAGTAAACTTTTTTGAAAAGGAAGCTGTTGTAGATTTAAAGAAACATCTTAATTGAAGCAAAGGCAAAAAAAACTGGAATGAATTTTATGTGACCGTTCATATTAAAGCCAACAACAAGTGAAAATCCAAAAACGGCTCCAATCCTTTGTATTAATGATCTCCCCCCTCTCTCTCTCTCTCTCTCTCTCTGTGTGTGAGTGTGTGTGTGTGTGTGTGTGTGTGTGTGTGTGAGTGCCCTCACAGAAGGAAGGTCACAGCAGGAGCTTTTCTCAAACGCATTACCAATCAGTTTTTTACAAGAAGTGTAGCTCATACAATGGTATAAATGTATTCTTTGCGATACTTTATAAATATGAAACTAAAGATTTTGAGTTTGTGCACATTGTGAAGCAAGAATCTAAATATTTGTGTCACAATGATTTCTATAAAAGCATGTTGTTTATGGGGATAATGCAACAAATCTTTTGCGCGTCCTATTAATGATCAATGATAATTGAAGAGGAACCCTGGCTCAGGACATTTTCATGACAAGTGACAGCGCAGACAACTACTAATGAGAGAACCTGTTTTATCATCATAAAGACTGTGATATGAAGCATCGTTAAAGTGTCACTTCAGTAATGTTGACTCATGTTTTTAATAACGACTTTAAAACACTAAACTCTAATTTCTGTGGTTATTTTAAGTTTACAGAATATAACATGTGGTAAGACGACGAGTTTTACTTCTCACTGTCCGTGTTATGTGTATCTATTTATCATGTATGCTACTTTGCTCTGTGGACTGTAAAATGTTTCATTGTGTTCATGAAATAAACCAGACTTTCACTGTGTGCATCTTTTACTGTTTTTCTGCTTTTGTTCACTCCAAGTTTGACAAAACCTACAGATATCCAGAGTTAACTCACTAACAATGTGGAGCAGTCACAGTGTATTTAGCTGCTTTTTCCCTGAACACAACCAACTGAGAGAAACGCCTGTAGTCCTCACTTTGGTCATTTGAACGCTGAAGGAGATTTGTTCCATAGACACCTTATACTAGTGTTTCCTGCACTACTATGTTCTATTTAAATCCAGATTCCTTTTATAGTTTGCAGTGAAATTTGTTAAACCATTGCTTAATGGGACAGAAGTACAAGTCACTCTTTACTAACACATTTGTAGATGAGTTTATTGCTGAACAACACAGCTAGCAGTCTCACACACTCTTTAGGTTTTTCAAGTTATGTGTGTAAGGGTTTAGTCTATCAAACCTTACCCTTTTCTCCCCAGTATCACAACAGTATGACTCCCAAAGTACGGCTCAGTAAACAACCAATGATTCTAAAGTCAGAACAGAAAGATACAGTTGGAAGATGAATGATTGCGTTTTTATGATGCGTAGTAAAATGACCCCCTCTTCTTCTTCTCTGTGTTGTTGTTGTTGTTCTTCGTGTGTGTGTGTGTGTGTGTGTGTGCCTTAGAAGTCAAATAATACATTAGCCATACTTAAAAAAACATCTGAATTTCATTTAGAACTGAGATTCTAAGTTGTAAGCAGAAATCTTATGCACAGCCAGAAACATGTTTCCCCACTTTCACAATGCTGAGGTGACAAATCCACAACCCCCAACAAATGGTTTGTTACACGCGGGTGTGAAGGGCAAGCTTTACTTACACAGCCTCACACACAGTAGATTTTTAAAGTTTTTGGGTACAGGGTTTAGCCACAGATGTAACTTCTACTTTTGATAAAGATCACTCCATCTGTTTATTTCTTAAGAAATTAAGCATCTTTATTAAGCTCTTATTTATAAATGTCTACACAATAATAGACACCGTGTGCTCTGTGACATTATAGTCTTCTACTTCTGCTTCCATTGGTTTGCATTTTAAACTCCCAGCCTTTCAGTTTGTTATGAACGACTTATATTTCTAACATTTTGTGATATAAAAGTGAACCATGCGACTTTTTTTATTTTCTGTTTGATGGAATGACTTAAGACACGAGTTATTTAAACAATTCTAAATGACAGTGTGATGGCCATAGTACTTTATGTGGGCCAAATGTGTTAAGGATAATGTTTATCAATGTAAAATTGCAAAGAACTTGTGGATAGAATATAACATTTTGTAAACGGGTACCTCAGAAGCTGTACTGGCAGATCTATGTATGTAAGGTAAAACTTTCCAAAGTACTTCCACTTAAGTAACTAAACACATAAAGTCACCCTTACCAATAATCCACTGCTCCTTGAAAAAGTAGCACAAACAGACAACTGACTGAGCGATGATAAGTAGAGCTACCCGAGGCCGATACTCAAGCAGAAGAAAATAAAAGTTGTTGTTTTTGTGGCTCGAAAATTAAAGAAAGTATGTTTAATAATTCAACAAGACCCGCACCTTCAACACATGTACATTCAATTTTGGAACAGGCTCAACATTGCTGTTGTTCAATAGTTTTTACCCGTTCGAAAAAGTCATTTTACGGCTTTAATGTTTCCAGCTGATAAGGAGAATGAGTGCATTTCAAGTGAGCGTCCAAAGGCTTTAAACATCTGCTTTGTCTGTAACGACAGTATCAAACTACAGAGTATTATTTTTACTAAAATTCAACATTTTCAGATGAAAATTTGGCTGCTTTTTGTTTTTTTCACTGTAACACCCACCTCAATGCCATTTTTAGGATATTCTTGGTGATCCCACCTTTTTCATATTTATGCTTTTGGCACTGAGGGTATCTAATACGCATGTTGTCACTGTGTTTTTGTACTACCAGCTGTGAGGGCTCTGCTTTTGCTTTGAGCAGTCTGTTTTTATTTTGTCTCGTGACTGTGTGTTTTTTTTCAAACGAGATCCTCGTCAGTTTGATTTTGTTACCACAAACTTTGTGTGAAGTTCACAACAGAGGTAAAGAGATTTAAACACCCCAGTTTAAGGAGGCTGGCAGGGGTTGGACCACCTGCACAGGACAGGTGAAGCAGAGAGTGTCCGGGGAGATGTGCAACAGAAGCAGAGGGAACATTTTACAAGATGATAAATGGCAGATTTAGGTGATTAAGGATTTGTTGACAAGATTAAAAGACACGTCCGTCAGAGTTCAACAACATTACAGTTTGATTAAATAAAAAGTTTTTAAACTACACAAGGGTCATTTTCTCCTCTGATAGTAAGCATATTAAACATGTCAAGAAAGAAAGAGTATAAAGAAAAATAGTAAATGTGTGTCTAATTAAACTCTTCCTGTGAACCTTATATCATCCTTTAATATGTTTGGTGTTACAAACTTGAAGAAGCACAGAAAAGATCATCAGACATTAATCTAATCAGTTTTCATTCATTCATATTGAAAAGTTGAAATCTTCCCTGCTAGACCCAAGTGCAGCGTTTAACACCGTTGGCCATAACATTTTATTACAGCTATTATTAAATGGAGAGTCCTCTTCACACACTGAGGTTAATTATGAAGTTCCACAGGCTTCTGTGCAAAGAGCAGTTTTGTTTACATTATACGTGCTTTAGAAGGCATAGCATAGCATACATTTTCACTGCTATGCATATGATACCCACCTTTATTGGTTAAACTGCCGGGATGTCTTAGACACATAATGAGCTTTAATTTTCTGCTTCTAAGTTCAGATAGAACTGAGGTTATTGTAACGGGGCGTAAAAATCTTAGAAACACTGTGGCTAACAAGATCCTTACTCTGGATGGCATCGTCTTGAGCCGCCTGTTGTAGTGATTTGGTACATTATAAGTAAAATTGAAACATACAATCCCATAGCACAACATCAACATTTATTTATATACGAAAATAAAAATGCTTTTTCAGAAAAGAATTGTAACTTGTAACAATTCATCACCGATTACGTGGGTACATAGGGTAAGTCCTCATCATTAACCCATAGCGGTTCCGGTAATCTCTCAGGGCCTTGGAAGGGTGGCGATGCCCGGTCTACCTCATCAATGTCGGGAGAGTCGCCGAAATACAAAAAATCTTCCTCGTTGTCAGTGTCCATAGTCCACAGTTGTGGTGATGAGGGGGGTGTGCTCCACTCTGACACTGGTGAATACGGTGCGTCTTCACTCCAATCTTCAAATGTAGGGTTCGTGGCTGGATCTTCAGAGACTAAAGATTGCTCAGTATCCCTGGTACCAAGTACCAAATATGTACCAAGTTCTGTCACTCTGATGGTTGATTGAGCAGAAGGGCTGGAAGATACCATTTTCATGGAGAATTTCAAGCCCAACAGATGGGAATTACCGTTCTTTTCCAAAGTTGCAGCTGCTAGAGACACAGTGGCCAACTCTACGAGGGTAAGTCCTCATCATTATCCCATAGCGGTTCCGGTAATCCCTCAGGGCCTTGGAAGGGTGGCCATGTCCGGTCTACCTCATCAATGTCGGGAGAGTCGCCGAAATACAAAAAATCTTCCTCGTTGTCAGTGTCCATAGTCCACAGTTGTGGTGGTGAGGGGGGTGTGCTCCACTCTGACACTGGTGAATACGGTGCGTCTTCACTCCAATCTTCAAATGTAGGGTTCGTGGCTGGATCTTCAGAGACTAAAGATTGCTCAGTATCCCTGGTACCAAGTACCAAATATGTACCAAGTTCTGTCACTCTGATGGTTGATTGAGCAGAAGGGCTGGAAGATGCCATTTTCATGGAGAATTTCAAGCCCAACAGATGGGAATTACTGTTCTTTTCCAAAGTTGCAGCTGCTAGAGACACAGTGGCCAACTCTACGGTTTTTGAAAATTGCTGCCACTCCTACCCGCACCCTTTAAGATCAACCCACTTCCAGATCACGCCCCCTTCTGTTATTTTAAAAAGAAGACCGCCGTCTCATTCCTTCAAACCTTTTTTTTTTAGCTCAAAAACAGAGAGAAGTATGGCCTCTACAGCCCTGCGCCACCCTGCGGAGGAGGGGGAAAGTTCTGCGGACGAGGGTACAATATTACCTGACACGCCCGGTTACTATCGCCCCTTGGAAAAGCAGCAGCAAGCGGACGAGCTTGACGGTTGGGCATCTTCTTTGTTCATCGATACCGTGAAAACCGCGGTGTATCATCTTGTCAACCTAGTAATCAACAAGTACCTCACTGACAAATGCAACGGTTGTATGTCCGATCAACCCCGCCAGAAACAGCACGAGTGTGCGCGAGTGTTGGAGGATGACTTTTACGCTGAAAATTATTACGGCATCAGAAAAAGACTCCTCACCCCTCGTTTCATTCCATCCATTCAACGGCTGCTGATTGCTCGCCACATCAAAATGGACGACGTCAAAGTCTGCATGGTGGCGGAAACTCTTGCACGAACTGAAATCGGAAAGGAAAGTCTTTGACGCCATCGCCGAGGCATACACCAAACTGGTAGGGTTGGACATGGTGAAAATCAGACAGCTACGGTTGGTCGCAGAGTGTTACAAAGGTGGCTGCTAATTCTTTCTCTGAAAGACTGATTTTTTCATTCTTAGAACGTGTAACCAGCATTTTACCAAACAATGTATTCTACATTTAGTGCATTAAAAAAAAAATGTACCCACGTAATCGGTGATGAATTGTTACAAGTTACAATTCTTTTCTGAAAAAGCATTTTTATTTTCGTATATAAATAAATGTTGATGTTGTGCTATGGGATTGTATGTTTCAATTTTACTTATAATGTACCAAATCACTACAACAGGCGGCTCAAGACGATGCCATCCAGAGTAAGGATCTTGTTAGCCACAGTGTTTCTAAGATTTTTACGCCCCGTTACAATAACCTCAGTTCTATCTGAACTTAGAAGCAGAAAATTAAAGCTCATTATGTGTCTAAGACATCCCGGCAGTTTAACCAATAAAGGTGGGTATCATATGCATAGCAGTGAAAATGTATGCTATGCTATGCCTTCTAAAGCACGTATAATGTAAACAAAACTGCTCTTTGCACAGAAGCCTGTGGAACTTCATAATTAACCTCAGTGTGTGAAGAGGACTCTCCATTTAATAATAGCTGTAATAAAATGTTATGGCCAACGGTGTTAAACGCTGCACTTGGGTCTAGCAGGGAAGATTTCAACTTTTCAATATGAATGAATGAAAACTGATTAGATTAATGTCTGATGATCTTTTCTGTGCTTCTTCAAGTTTGTAACACCAAACATATTAAAGGATGATATAAGGTTCACAGGAAGAGTTTAATTAGACACACATTTACTATTTTTCTTTATACTCTTTCTTTCTTGACATGTTTAATATGCTTACTATCAGAGGAGAAAATGACCCTTGTGTAGTTTAAAAACTTTTTATTTAATCAAACTGTAATGTTGTTGAACTCTGACGGACGTGTCTTTTAATCTTGTCAACAAATCCTTAATCACCTAAATCTGCCATTTATCATCTTGTAAAATGTTCCCTCTGCTTCTGTTGCACATCTCCCCGGACACTCTCTGCTTCACCTGTCCTGTGCAGGTGGTCCAACCCCTGCCAGCCTCCTTAAACTGGGGTGTTTAAATCTCTTTACCTCTGTTGTGAACTTCACACAAAGTTTGTGGTAACAAAATCAAACTGACGAGGATCTCGTTTGAAAAAAAACACACAGTCACGAGACAAAATAAAAACAGACTGCTCAAAGCAAAAGCAGAGCCCTCACAGCTGGTAGTACAAAAACACAGTGACAACATGCGTATTAGATACCCTCAGTGCCAAAAGCATAAATATGAAAAAGGTGGGATCACCAAGAATATCCTAAAAATGGCATTGAGGTGGGTGTTACAGTGAAAAAAACAAAAAGCAGCCAAATTTTCATCTGAAAATGTTGAATTTTAGTAAAAACAATACTCTGTAGTTTGATACTGTCGTTACAGACAAAGCAGATGTTTAAAGCCTTTGGACGCTCACTTGAAATGCACTCATTCTCCTTATCAGCTGGAAACATTAAAGCCGTAAAATGACTTTTTCGAACGGGTAAAAACTATTGAACAACAGCAATGTTGAGCCTGTTCCAAAATTGAATGTACATGTGTTGAAGGTGCGGGTCTTGTTGAATTATTAAACATACTTTCTTTAATTTTCGAGCCACAAAAACAACAACTTTTATTTTCTTCTGCTTGAGTATCGGCCTCGGGTAGCTCTACTTATCATCGCTCAGTCAGTTGTCTGTTTGTGCTACTTTTTCAAGGAGCAGTGGATTATTGGTAAGGGTGACTTTATGTGTTTAGTTACTTAAGTGGAAGTACTTTGGAAAGTTTTACCTTACATACATAGATCTGCCAGTACAGCTTCTGAGGTACCCGTTTACAAAATGTTATATTCTATCCACAAGTTCTTTGCAATTTTACATTGATAAACATTATCCTTAACACATTTGGCCCACATAAAGTACTATGGCCATCACACTGTCATTTAGAATTGTTTAAATAACTCGTGTCTTAAGTCATTCCATCAAACAGAAAATAAAAAAAGTCGCATGGTTCACTTTTATATCACAAAATGTTAGAAATATAAGTCGTTCATAACAAACTGAAAGGCTGGGAGTTTAAAATGCAAACCAATGGAAGCAGAAGTAGAAGACTATAATGTCACAGAGCACACGGTGTCTATTATTGTGTAGACATTTATAAATAAGAGCTTAATAAAGATGCTTAATTTCTTAAGAAATAAACAGATGGAGTGATCTTTATCAAAAGTAGAAGTTACATCTGTGGCTAAACCCTGTACCCAAAAACTTTAAAAATCTACTGTGTGTGAGGCTGTGTAAGTAAAGCTTGCCCTTCACACCCGCGTGTAACAAACCATTTGTTGGGGGTTGTGGATTTGTCACCTCAGCATTGTGAAAGTGGGGAAACATGTTTCTGGCTGTGCATAAGATTTCTGCTTACAACTTAGAATCTCAGTTCTAAATGAAATTCAGATGTTTTTTTAAGTATGGCTAATGTATTATTTGACTTCTAAGGCACACACACACACACACACACACACGAAGAACAACAACAACAACACAGAGAAGAAGAAGAGGGGGTCATTTTACTACGCATCATAAAAACGCAATCATTCATCTTCCAACTGTATCTTTCTGTTCTGACTTTAGAATCATTGGTTGTTTACTGAGCCGTACTTTGGGAGTCATACTGTTGTGATACTGGGGAGAAAAGGGTAAGGTTTGATAGACTAAACCCTTACACACATAACTTGAAAAACCTAAAGAGTGTGTGAGACTGCTAGCTGTGTTGTTCAGCAATAAACTCATCTACAAATGTGTTAGTAAAGAGTGACTTGTACTTCTGTCCCATTAAGCAATGGTTTAACAAATTTCACTGCAAACTATAAAAGGAATCTGGATTTAAATAGAACATAGTAGTGCAGGAAACACTAGTATAAGGTGTCTATGGAACAAATCTCCTTCAGCGTTCAAATGACCAAAGTGAGGACTACAGGCGTTTCTCTCAGTTGGTTGTGTTCAGGGAAAAAGCAGCTAAATACACTGTGACTGCTCCACATTGTTAGTGAGTTAACTCTGGATATCTGTAGGTTTTGTCAAACTTGGAGTGAACAAAAGCAGAAAAACAGTAAAAGATGCACACAGTGAAAGTCTGGTTTATTTCATGAACACAATGAAACATTTTACAGTCCACAGAGCAAAGTAGCATACATGATAAATAGATACACATAACACGGACAGTGAGAAGTAAAACTCGTCGTCTTACCACATGTTATATTCTGTAAACTTAAAATAACCACAGAAATTAGAGTTTAGTGTTTTAAAGTCGTTATTAAAAACATGAGTCAACATTACTGAAGTGACACTTTAACGATGCTTCATATCACAGTCTTTATGATGATAAAACAGGTTCTCTCATTAGTAGTTGTCTGCGCTGTCACTTGTCATGAAAATGTCCTGAGCCAGGGTTCCTCTTCAATTATCATTGATCATTAATAGGACGCGCAAAAGATTTGTTGCATTATCCCCATAAACAACATGCTTTTATAGAAATCATTGTGACACAAATATTTAGATTCTTGCTTCACAATGTGCACGAACTCAAAATCTTTAGTTTCATATTTATAAAGTATCGCAAAGAATACATTTATACCATTGTATGAGCTACACTTCTTGTAAAAAACTGATTGGTAATGCGTTTGAGAAAAGCTCCTGCTGTGACCTTCCTTCTGTGAGGGCACTCACACACACACACACACACACACACACACACACACACACACACTCACACACAGAGAGAGAGAGAGAGAGAGAGAGGGGGGAGATCATTAATACAAAGGATTGGAGCCGTTTTTGGATTTTCACTTGTTGTTGGCTTTAATATGAACGGTCACATAAAATTCATTCCAGTTTTTTTTGCCTTTGCTTCAATTAAGACGTTTCTTTAAATCTACAACAGCTTCCTTTTCAAAAAAGTTTACTGACATAGTAAGGAAGTAGCTAGGGACCTCAGTAAGTATGAGCAACAATAGCTTAGGGACAGTTTCTACAATAAAGAGGATTTCATCATCTGCTGTTTGTCAAAAAGTGCCGTATTAAAAACAATTCAGCAGACCCTCAGAGTGCGGATACAAACTGTTTTCAGCTGTAGAGGTACGCTTCATGTACTTATCAACATACAGTTTAGCGGAGTGGATTAGAGTGCTTTGGTGCTTGGGCCTCTTTTATTTAGCACGGTTATACCATTGTGAATTTAGCTATATAAATATGCTCAAGAGTCTATCATATGTTTGACATGCAACTAAAAATTCGAAAATATATATTTTTTAAATCAGTAACTTTGCAAATTTAGAGGAATTGTTTTCGGACAACATATGTGTCACATTTTAAACAGGGTTTGAATAATCAACACCGCCATACAGACATTTATGCCCTGGGTATAACAGACATGCTTACCTTGTGAAAGGCCCTCGGATTTCTTGGAGCAGAGAAACACTCTGTATTGTTGCTTTTCTCTATTGTATAAGCAGAGCCTGACTGTCAGAAACGCTCTGTGCGGGTAGCAAAGTCGGCTCCAACGCACATTCAGGTGAAAAAATAAAAAGTTAAAACGATATACCTTGCGGCAGTTGTGAAGTAGTGTGGAAGAATACAAGGTGTCTGATTAGGGTGTTTTTATATAGGTGGGGCTACTTTCAGTTGACTTCTGAGATGTAGAGATAAAAGAGCACGATGTAAGGAAGAAAGGTGGAAAGCCTTTGGAGACTCTGTTGGACATGGTTTCTGTTGACCTCTGACATGATAAGATAAGATAATGGAACTGTTTGTAATTAAAAATGTGGAATGTATGGCACTACAGTTGGGATGGGTGCTGGGATACTCTTGATAAGGGAGCCTCTTTTGTTTTCTTCATGACTGTTGGGAGCCTAACTGCAACCCCCTCTGTCTAACTGTTACAGAGTGTGGGAATTAACTGTTTGTGAAGAAACACCTTTGGGCTGGGATGCTCTTGATAAGGGAGCCTCTTTTGTTGCGTAATACCTTTTTACAGACTGTTGGGAGCCTAACTGCACCCCCTCTGTCTAACTGTTACAGAGTGTGACTAGGTGTGAATATGTGTTTTTTAGAAGTATCACAGTTTATTTCTAAAAGAATACATGTTGTTTGCGGTGCTCTATTTAAAACTATTGGCCTGTGAAACTTTTAGAAAAGTGAAATGCCCCTAAAATAGTTAAATCATCTATGTGTGATCATCGAGTCTAACTGTTGCAGACTAGTAGATAATTATAAGACTAGTTGCATTAAAGCTGCATTGGGGTTGATACAGCGCTAGTGTGAATATGTACTTTTAGAAGTATCACCGTTTATTTCTAAAGGGATACATGTTGTTTGTGGTGCTCTATTTAAAAACTATTAGCCTGTGAAACTATTAGAAATGTGAAATCTTCCTAAACTAGCTAAATTAAATGCTGTGTGGGAATACACTGCTTTTAGAAGTATCACTGTTTATTTCTAAAGGGATACCTGTTATTTGCGGCCCTCTGTTTGCTCCTAAATAGCACTGAAGAAAATGCAAAAGGCTCCTAACTAGTTAAAATACTCCTAAAGTAGTTAAATTAAATCATCTATGTCTAAATAACAGAACTCACTGACTGATGGGGGCTAACTGCAACCCCCTCTGTCTAACTGTTACAGAGTGTGGGAATTAACTGTTTGTGAAGAAACACCTTTGGGCTGGGATGCTCTTGATAAGGGAGCTTCTTTGTTGGGTCATACCTTTTTTACAGACTGTTGGGAGCCTAACTGCACCCCCTCTGTCTAACTGTTACAGAGTGTGACTATGTGTGAATATGTGTTTTTTAGAAGTATCACAGTTTATTTCTAAAAGAATACATGTTGTTTGTGGTGCTCTATTTAAAACTATTGGCCTGTGAAACTATTAGAAAAGTGAAATCTTCCTAAACTATCTAAATTAAATGCTGTGTGGGAATACACTGCTTTTAGAAGTATCACAGTTTATTTCTAAAGCGATACCTGTTATTTGATCTTCCTAAACTAGCTAAATTAAATGCTGTGTGGGAATACACGGTTTTTAGAAGTATCACTGTTTATTTCTAAAGGGATGCCTGTTATTTTTCGGCCCTCTGTTTGCTCCTAAATAGCACTGAAGAAAATGCAAAAGGCTCCTAACTAGTTAAAATACCCCTAAAGTAGTTAAATTAAATCATCTATGTCTAAATAACAGAACTCTGAGACCTATACAATCCTTTAAAAAGAGTTTAATTAAAACACATAATGGTTCCATTAAATAACACGCTATTAAACACATGTAAACTCATATGATCCCAGGACCCCCATGCACGAGCAAAAAGTCCGTTCTCGCGCACGTGCACCCGCACATGGACGCGGAGGGGGATAGGGGAGGGGGGAAAATGCCCTCGGGGCGGGGGGAAAGGGATGTGTGTGTGTGGGGGGGGGGGGGGGGGGGGGGGGGCAAAAAAAAGTATAGGTATATTACTACTAACATATATTGGAAGGAACAGACTTTATTTCGTTTGACAGACTAGTTATACAATATGGGATCAACAAGAAAAGATTTTCGGAATATCAACAAATTAAATCCATAGTAAAAAAGAAATTTAATCCCAGTGAAGCTGAATTACAAACACCACCAATTGTGGTACAATTTTTTAATCTAAAACCCCCCAAATTACCTGTCTAAAATATACAGAACACTTTCCAATATAGATGAATCAATATCCCTTCTTATTGCAAAATGGGAAGTGGATTTATCGATCAGCTTAGACCAAAACCTTTGGTCTCAGATATTCTTAAAAACCTTTCAATGGATCAGAAATCCCAGTTTGCAATTAATACAATACAAAATATTACACAGAGTGCACTATACTGGTCATAGGATGTTCAAGATGGGCTATACGTCTTCCAACAACTGCTCACACTGCACAGCAAATACACCGGACAATTATATCCACGCTCTTTGGTTCTGACCACCAGTTCAGAAGCTTTGGGGCGAGATATGTGAAGACTTATCAAAGTGTCTGAAATGTAACATTCCAGCCTCCCCTTTAGTATGCTTGCTGGGCAACTTGGATGAGGTCATTACAGAAATAAACACAGCCCACATTGTTTTTACGGCCCTATGCATTGCCAAGAAAACGGTCCTCATTAACTGGAAAAATAAAAAATAATCTTAATTCTAACCAATATAAAAACTATCTAATAGATCACATTAGTCTTGATACAGCCTCTGCCATCACATTTGATCAATCCCTCTGGGCTCCTTTGATCGGCTTCATCACCTAGTGGGGGTGGGGGGGGTCATGGTTTGGTCCTGCCTTCACTATTGTGGTTGATATGGGGGTAGGGACGGCCTTAGGGCGTCTAGGGATTCCCTAGGGATGTTTTCCCTGGAGGGCCTAATGCGGGGGTTGTGGCCATGACCTGGTTAGGGGCTCTGGTGGCTCTTAGATGGTGTTTTCCTTGTGGCTGCGTACAGCAGAGATGGGGGAGGGTCTGTGCTGGCAGACGTTGGTTACTGGCCTGGTAGTCTGGCTGCCCCTGGGTGGGTCCGGGACGGGCGTGGAGGCTTGGGGGTCTGGGGGTGCTCCGCCCCCGGGCTGGGGCTCTGGCTGGGCCTTGGGTACCGGTTGTTGTGTCGCCGGGGTGGTGGGCGGGTGAGTGCATGGGGGCTCAGCCCCGGAACGGGGGACCTCTAGTGCATCGGCCCAACTGGAGGGCTCTCTAACTGGTGGGGAGGCTGTTACATCTTTGCAGGAGGTCTCCTCTCTACAGGAGCACACTCTGCAGGTGGGGGAGAGATATTGGAGAGGTGGAGAATGACTCAGCCTGGGTGTCTTTTGTCTTGTGTAGTCTGGGAGAAGATTGGATGATGGGGTGGGTGCAGTTTTCTCTGCGGTGGGGTCAGGTGGGCTGCCCCGGACTGGGCGCTGGTGCCCTACCCTCAATTTTAAATGCATTTAGACACTGAGTTTTCGGGAGGAGCCGTGCTGCTCTCTGGCAGGAAGCACCATGTCCTCCTGTGTTTTAAATGCACTTTAGAACAACACACAGCAACACTACATATGAGCAGGCGGAGGGAGGGTTTGGGGTCTTCACTCACCCCCGTTCTGTTAACCGTCGGGGCAGGGGGACTGGGAGGAGGTGCTGGCCGTCGGATTGGGGTCTGGGATGCGGGGCCTCCCAGCTACTGCAGATAAGGAGGCGGTCTGCTTTCCTCCACCCCAGAGAGAAGGGTTACATCTCCTGGGTCCGGGTATGGTTTGCCCCTCTGGGGGCAGGGGTACCCGGACCTGGGATATAGAGTATGTTTGGGGAGTGTGAATGTGTGTACAGTGTCTGTTTGTGTCTGTCTCCACGTCGGGTGAGTGCCGAGTATTTGGTTGTGTATATGGGGGTGGGTATGCACGTTTGTGTCTGCGTGCGCCTGTTCGTCTATGTCTGTATGTCAGCTTGGGTCTTAGACTCCACCTCTCTGGGAATATCTCAGGCTCTCCGAGGTATGGAGACCTATCTCCCCTCATCACACTCCCTGCCAGTGGCTGATGCCCTCAGACGTTGGTGTGTTGGTGGTTCTTGGCGTCTGGGGCTCGGGCTGGACGCTTATGTATGTACTGAGTCACTCCTGGTGGCCGATTGGCGGGGCCTGGCGCCTGTGGCCCATCTTGGCCCCTTCCGGGGGGTGGGGTGGGGTGCCCTCAGGCCTCTGGGCCTCCACAAACAACTTGCACAGGCACTTGAGAACTGTCCACCCATCAGTGCAATGGGAAGATAAAACGCAGTCACTTGAGTGTGATATTAATAAAGATACCAGTGTGTCCACTGTAACTTTTGCTGCTGCTGCATCTATAGCATCTTGCAGTATACCACTCTAAACCAACCCAGAGCTCTATTAGACAGCTTTTGCAGAAGTCTGTGACCCCGAGCAAGACAGAACTCAATTGATAAAGACCTATCAAAAATGATTGCAAGAACAAATAGCTCAGAAGTGCATTTAATGTGTTTATTGTTGTGTGTCATCTAGCCTGCCGCTGCTGTTGGTTTTGGAGCCGCAATAAAATGTTTCACAGTTTTAAAAAAAATTCTAAAAAACATAATAAATTGAAGGTTAAGTAAGAAGAATGGTTAATCAGGAAGCTCACCAGTGTCATATTCCATGCTTATGCACACTCCCTGTTAAATATAAACAGATCTCCTAAAGAACAGTGACTATATATATATGTGTGACTGTCCTGGGTCTTGGAGCCAGGCTTTTGGATTGCTGGCATATTAAGTTCTGTTTTTATTACAGTTTGATTTATCCTGTTCTGTTAGTATAGTTCAATCAATCAATCAATCAATCAATCAATCAATCAACTTTTATTCGCCACATGCAGTAAACTGCAGTGAAATGAACCCGCCCCCCGACCTTACACACACAACACAGACATCACATGGGGATACAAGTCAGAGAACGGTTGCATTACAGAAAAAAACACTGAAATGTACACTACAATGGGAAAAGTACAAGAGGAAAAAAAGAGACCTCTACTCATGCTGGGCTACAGGAGGACAGCATGAGAACAGGAAACAAAAAAACTCCTCTGCACAAAAAAGCACATAAATGTCCACAGTACAACATTATAGAGCACGTGACCAGCAACAGGGTTGGGTAGGGGAAAGGAGTAATCCCAGGCAACACAGCAGCCATCCTGCCACTGCGTCGACTCACCAGCGCGGGCCCAGACCCGCCTCGTGTTCCCAGGAGGCAACAAGCATCGAAGGCGTTGGAAGGGGAGGGGGGATGTGTGAGTGCTTATCAGTGTAAGTGTATGTGTGTGCGTGTCCATAGTTCAGCTGAGACAGTGTCCTTCACCTATCAGGCTAAGTAAACAGTCTTCCAGCCAACCCAGGTGGCCTTGCATGGGATGGGAAGAATAGTCATCACACAGTCGTTATCAGGGAGTATTTGTTCTGCTCCAGCCTTGGGCCGTGCAGCTAGTTTTACTCTTAGTTAGACTTTGCAGTCTTAATCCCAATGTTATATTGTCTTTGAGTTCTTCTTTCAACAGGGCTCTCTGTAGCTTTATTTGTGTAGCTGTAGTGTGAACTTCATAGTTCTCATAACACTGAGTCTTGTTGAAATTTCTTTTTGCTTCTAGTTCCTTGACTTGCTGCTGTCTTGTATTTTTTTCATTATTTTATACTTTTTATATTATATAGAGCAGGATGGAATCTTGTGCAACTGTGATCTTGGCAGGTTTAATCTTAGTTCTGCTGTGGATGTTTAATATAAAACACAAAAGGAACTGGCATTTGCCTCCAGGACCCACTGCACTTCCTCTCATAGGAAACCTTCTACAGATAGACAAAAAAGCACCTTTTAAAAGCTTTGTTAAGGTAAGAGTTCACTTTTTAAAATATTGTGCTGTTTTTTAAGTTGTACAATATTTTTTCTCGTAATTTGAGGAGACTCGCACACTTTCTATAAACACACCAAACTTTAACAGCATGTTGGCATTTAGACAAAACTTCAGATGAATGCTCATTTAAATAAATGATTCATTTAATTTAAATGATTTAAATAAATCATTTTACCTATCTTTAGTTCAGTGAAACCTATGGGCCAGTGATGACAGTATACCTAGGCTGGCAGCGGACAGTAGTTCTGGTAGGATATGATGCTGTGAAAGAAGCCTTGGTGGATCAAGCAGATGACTTCACAGGCAGAGCCCCAACTCCATTTCTACACAACCCTAACAAGAAATATGGTAAAGCATGATCACTCAAATATGTTGTCTTTGTCAAGGCGAAGTGATTTTGTTTCCTAGTGTTTAATTCTTTCATGAATCAGCATGGCTTCTCTTCCATTACATTGGTAAGTGGTTTAACCTTTCAGGTATAGGGAGCGGTAACGGGGAACGCTGGCGTCAGCTGCGACGCTTCACACTGACCACTCTAAGAGACTTTGGGATGGGACGCAAGGGGATGGAAGAATGGATCCAAGAAGAGAGTGAACATATGAGGGCTCACATACATAAATTAAAAGGTATAGTTGCTGAAAGGTCATTTCACATGAAGCTGTATACATGTATTTATATAACATATTAAAAAAAATGCTGATAAATGAAAATAAGTTTACTATGCACAGCCTATCTACCTAAATTTATATTTCATAAAATATTTAAATGCTGATACGTGAAAATAAATACATCACTATATGGAGCACTATCACCCCTAGTGACCACACCCATATACCTATATTTAACTGCAACTCTGGGTACCCCAAGTGTACACACTCTCTGCCGTGAGAATGTCCTAAAGAAAGAAACTCACTGACACATCATCCTAGACTATCAAGTGCCCTGAACATTACAGGACATTATAACACTAATGGAAAAATAATCAGTCTTAAGTTTAGCAAGATAGAAGCATACCACAGTGGGCTAATCCCACTAACCCATTATTTTCCAATACTGAATTGACACCCACCACAGCCACCCAAAAAACCCAATATGATCTACTAAAATGGTGTTTTTGTGAGCTTCAGGTTGTTAACACAACAGGATGCACAACAACGGATCTCAGAAAACACATTCAAATGCATGAAAACTAGTGATGGTAAATTTGATTCTACTGAATCGAGTTTGAATGAGTCACTCACACAAGTGAATCGGGTTTTTTGAGTCATTTGAGTCACTGAGTCAGTTGACCAGAGAGTGCAAAAAATTTACATTTTCACTCAAACTTAATTTGTTTCTCTTTTCATGTATATCCTACTGTTAAGATGAGTGATTGAAAAAGAAAAACAACTATTTTTATGGAGCAAAAAAGAACAAAAAAAATTTCTAAAGGGAACATTTATTTTATTTATTTTTATTTTATTTTATTAGTATTTTCCTCAAATGTGTCAAATATATATTTTCTCATCTAAATGTCCACTGAGCTGTGAGCCAGGGAACCGTAATGCGCCTTAACATTGGTTGCCAACCAAGAAGAAGAAGCTGTGAGCCAGGAGGGAGGGGGCGAGGGAGTGAGTGATTCGTTTATGCTACGATTCAGCACAGGAGGGAGGGGGTTAGTGAGTCCTGAGTGATTTGTTTGCGCTATAATTCAGCACAGGAAGGAGGGGGTTAGTGAGTCCTGAGTGATTCGTTCATGCTATGATTCAGCACAGGAGGGAGGGGGTTAGTGAGTCCTGAGTGATTCGTTCGCGCTATAATTCAGCACAGGAGGGAGGGGGTTAGTGAGTCCTGAGTGATTCGTTCGCGCTATAATTCAGCACAGGAGGGAGGGGGTTAGTGAGTCCTGAGTGATTCGTTCGCGCTATGATTCAGTACAGGAGGGAGGGGGTTAGTGAGTCCTGAGTGATTCGCTTACGCTACGATTCAGCACAGGAAGGGAGGGGGTGAGTAGCTAAAATGTGCTGTTAGCATGTTAGCAGAGCGATGCTACTGTGAACCCAGGAGCTATAGGGCTTTGGAGCGGACGTCACGCCGCAATGTATTGTGGGAGCGCGGCACCATTTTCTGGGTCTACAAATCAAAACAGACACACTGTCTTGGAACGACAACGACAAGAAACATGCTTAAAAGCAGCTCAAAAGAAAACGGACGGTATAGAGACCGATTGCGTCCAGAGGCGAAGCAGCGGTACTTGAAAAAAATAGAGTGCATCGGAGATGTGGACCCATATGAAATACGGCAGTGGAGAAAAGACCCAGGCGACTTACCACCACTGTCCTTACCCGATATCTTCACGCATCTTGTTAACCCTAACTCTAACCCTCACGTTCGGATTTCGGAGTGCCCCATGTGTAACGTTGGCACCCAGTCTGGATTTGTTTGATCCATTTCATAGGCAGGCTTCCCCACAGTTGTGTGAAAGAATTAGCGAATCGTTACATAGTACGCATGTCTGCACAGTCACTCAATTCTATGTTTGATCGCAATTTCTATAACCTCCGAGGACACCAACGATAATATTATTAAGCTATAAAGAGTGATATAAACATATATAAAACTTACCGGAGTGAAAATGTCTGGAGCACACCAACAGATATCTGGAGATGGAAGTGAACTGGATATCAGCTCGTCTCACGGCTGCTATTCAGGCTAGATGCCTTCGTTTTGTAAGGTCCGCCATATAAGCTCCCTCATGTTGCTTCCAGGTTGGGAAAGAATAAAAAGACAAACCCTTTTTAAGCTTATTCCCTTGCCGGTCGTGCGATTGAACATTGCAGCCGACCACACAGCAAGTACAAACCATGGCTGTTGTGTGTGCCTTCGCTCCTTTTTCGCTTGGAGCATCAGGCCAAAATCCTTTCCACGCCCACCCTCGTGACATCACGCTCCAAAGCCCTATTGTCTTGATGTGAGCTTCTACTCAGGGTTTTTTCTTCCTGTTCAGAGCAGAAATGTTTTTGTTAAGAAGCTGGCTGTTGTTTTCCCCCACAATTTTAATTATAAGCTAGATATATTTCTACTAATGAAATTAGTTTGCTAAGAGCAACAGCGATGAGTCAGTGAGTCAGTTGGGCTTGTGAATCATGATTCACGAGTCAGTAAAGTGATTCTCGAGTATTGAATGATTCGTTTATGATTCGCGCATCACTAATGAAAACTGTTATTTGGGAAAGCCATGTGCCAACAAACATACTCTTTAAATCTCTTTAAAAAACTGACCTACCAGTGGGAAAGTTGGAAGTGTGGGCATGTCATAACTAAAGTGAAGTCCTTAGTTAATTTGACAGATGATTCCCCTTCTCTTGCAGGTGCACCATTTGACCCCACATTCTTATTGAGCTGTACTGTGTCTAACGTGATCTGCTGCCTGGTTTTTGGTCAACGGTTCATCTATGAAGACAAGCAGTTCTTGCGCCTCCTTACCATACTTTCTCATATAGAAAAGGTTAACAGCAGCCCCGTGGGTCAGGTAACTGAAAGTGGGAGCAAAATTAAAGATTAAATAGAAATGCTTTTTAATTTGATTTTCATATTTTGTATAAGAGTATATACGTCTTTTGAAAACCATACTGTAAAAATGATCCAAACACAGTAGATGTATCATTGTCTCTTCACAAGAATGTATGTTGCTATGCTTCTTTACAACAGATGTACAACATCTTTCCGAAACTCATGGACCATCTTCCAGGCCCCCATCAAAAAATTTTTGCAGAGTATGAAGAAGTGAGAAAGTTTATCAAGATGAAGATCCAAGAACACAAAGACACATTGGACCCCAGCTCCCCACGAGACTACATAGACTCCTTCCTTATTCGAATCAACCAGGTTGGAAAACTTAAGCATAATTTATCAAAGAAAGCTCAAAACTACAAATACTGTGTTTATTGATGTAGGCAATTAATATAATCTAAAGTGCTAAAAATCGTTTTCTTATCTTGCTATGAATGATTTTAAACACTCCTCTGTGAATTGTCACCTTCTTGTGATGGAAAGGTTTGCATGTTGTTGGAGGAATTTGTTTGTGACAGGGTCTCCTAAGGCAAACTTGTCCTGGCTAAGGGACCAAATAAAAACTGATTCAGATAATAAGCAGTGAATCCTGCTTGTGCTGCGATATTCGGGACTGAAAACCGAGGAACATTCACACACTTTCAGCTTGTTGTGTTTGTTGGTATATTACTGACTTTAACTATCCATTAAATCATCAAATTCACCGTAAGATTAAGATCAACTATTGAATGGCATCTAACCCCATGTTTGCCTACTGGTGGTGGTCAGAGGGCCCGGTGGCGCCAGTGTCCGGCAGCCTGGCCTCTGTCAGTGCGCCCCAGGGCAGCTGTGGCTACAATGTAGCTTGCCATTGCCTGTGTGTGAATGGGTGAATGACTGAATGTAGTGTGAAGCGCTTTGGGGTCCTTAGGGACTAGAAAAGCGCTATACAAATGCAGGCCATTTACTATACAAATGCAGGCCATATATTTTAAAGCGTGGTTCTCAAACTTTCCATAAAAATGACCATCTCATAAAATATATGGCTCTTGAAGTACCGTAGTACAGTAGTATAGGCCTATTTAACACCATATACAGTTTACACAAGACAATTTGAATTCTTATATGAATGTTATTTATTTTAACTGTCATAAACAGAATGTGACGAGTCATAATAATAACAACTGTGCTGCATTAAAACATTCACAGCTGGTGGGATATCTGGTCTTTAAGTGATGACGTGGTGAATCCTGCTTCCGGGTCCAAAATACTCTGCATTTATTAAAGCTTTGTGCTTTTAAGATGTTTTAATTCTTGTGCATCTTGTTCTATTTAGTCTGAACAAGACCTCCCAAAAAGTCAGTGATCACTGTCGGCCTCTCTCGGTTTTTATCACCACTATTCATTTTAAAGCTAAGTTTTTAAAACCTTATGATGTAACTACAACCCAGCCCACGCAGCAGTATATTAATGACTAACCTCGCATTGTGGATGGATTATCTCAGTTGTTCTCCTCACTGAAGTTTGGTCCGTTTACAGGATCCTGCCATCTAACCCTCACATTAACTTTTATCGAGTGGAAAGAAAGTTAGCGTTCATCCTCCAGCTTCAATGTTATGCTACCCATAGCTGTGGAGCTAGCCATCACACAGCACATCATTATATACCAGCTAGCCCAACTTCAGTAACCCTATAAACGCCACTGCTGTGTAGTTTTCTGTCTTCATTTATGTCAGAAGTGATAGCAGAGCTGTACGTTTTTATTTTTGCTGTGGTGGTTAAGCTGCCGGATTTTTGGCTTCACGACCCTCCTTCATGCTTCGTGCACGTCGAAGCTCAGTTTGCTCTTCGTGGCGTTTCAGCCGACAACACGAAATACCATCATGTGGTGACCTCACTGGATCTGCTGTCCACCCGCCGTGTGATGACCATCCTCCGGGATCCCCCCACCCAAGGGAAATACACCGCTCTCAAGGTGCTGAGCTGAGCTACTCCCTCTCCGACGCAGAGTGGGCCAAGAAACTCCTCTCTCTCTCAGGCCTGGGTGATGGTACCGCTCTTGAGCTCACGGAGAGCACGCTGTCCTTGCTAGGAACAGATGATGGCGGATTCCTCTTCACTCACGTCTTCCTCCAACAGTGCGAGCTGGCCTTGCCAACTCTCCACTGCTGGCTGCGAAGGATTACTGCTCACTGGCAGAAGCGGATCGCATTCTCCTGTCTACCAGGAGCTTCGACATAGATAGTTCCCAACTCACCGACGGCATCTCCCCCGCCTGCACCAATTCTCCCGGTGGCCTGCGACTCATCGATGGTGGCTGGGATCACGGCACCACGGTAAAGTGCTGTGTTTTTACCATCAGTGTTTGGCCCCGTAGTACGGCGCTGTCTGCCACCTTGCAGTTTTAAGGCCCAGGGAAACGAGCCCACCAGTGCTCTGTAGCGGCCGTGACTGCTGGCGATAAGGAAAGGCTGTTCTTGTGTCGTCTTTACATACCTCCATGATGGTATATTATTTATTATTATTTATGTTAATTCCCGCGTACCACTACAGGGAGCCCAAGCACCACCAAAGTAAAGGCTTTAAAGTAAAGGCTTCAAAACCAAGTTGACACTGAAAGTACTAACATCACTAATATCACAGAACTTTGCATGTGGCCAAAAGTAATGTTTTAATGTTCTTTGTTATCAAACATTTGCACATAAATAAGTGACATAATATTCAGTACTTACTTTTAAAAGTTTACTCTTCTGCTGCCCCGCTTCAGCCATCCACTGTTTTTTTTTTCCGAAAAAATTATCCACACCCACATACACGCTATGAATTCTGGGATAGGTTGGGCCACGAAGGATACACCTGACCCATCCTTCAAATTCGGAAAAATGAAAGACGCATTTGTCGGCCGCATTTGGAGCAACTTTTGAATTGGGACAGCCTTTGTTGCGTCACTGTGATGTAATCGGCCTTTAAATGTGGCCTCCGAAGGATGCAGACCCTGAATTGGGACACAGCCATTGTGTTGACCTTCGGCTGCACGCAGAGTATAGCACCAACAGTAGCTGAAGAAAAAACTTGTGTGGGAGTTAAGTGAGATCATGGTGCAAGACTTTCAGTCAGCCACAAAGCAATTCTCACACATCATCAGCTCACTAAGGAGAGGAAAGTGGTGCCAGTGTTGCCAACTCCCCAGTAAGGAAAATTGCTATTGGCTGTCCTAAAAGTACAGTAGAAGTAGCTAAATATCATCATTGCCTAATTTGCATAATTGGTCCTGCGTATGTAATTGTAACAGACGCTGTAGGAGAGAAAAATAACATCGTGGTAGAGGCATAAAAAAACACCCTAAAAGTATTTAGAATATATTTAGAACTACAAATTCAATTTCTCTTACTAATTATAGTTTTCAGTAATTCCAACCCTCCTCCTTTATCTGGACTTTGGACCGGCAAAAGTGACCTGAAATAGGCACTCTGGCGGAGTTACTTTTTTGGTTTGTGTGTTTTTAACTGTTTTTAAAAGTAACAGTAAAAGAAGAATATTTTTTAAATAACTATTAACAATCAAAATGGACAGAGCCTCCCAGCATTGCAAACCTCGTTACAACGATGGGAATGATGAATTTTAGTGCACTGATTTATTTTAGACAAAGAAAAATGTACATTTACCGCTGCTCCCGCCTTGCGTTACAGTCCGGGGGGGGGTGCAGCAGCTGCTTCGCTCGTTTGCAGTTTGCACGCATTGGGGTGAATATCGCCTGCTCTGACATCAGCTGGGGGGCGACTGCTGCGTGAGGACTATGTGCCGCCTGTAAGCATTTTGGCACGGATGAGGTGCCCACCACAGCACCCGCTGCTTGTTGAGTGCAAAAGCGATACGTGCTTTCACGTCAAAAAGTCATCATAAGTCTCCAATAACACCACAAAAAGTCGCCGGATTTGTTGCTAGTTGCTTTTTAGAAAAAAAGGCGCTAAAGGGGGTCTGAAAACTCGCTAAATATAGCGACAAAGTCGCTAAGTTGGCAACACTGAGTGGTGCTATACTAATATAGTATACATAGTAGATTGTTGCAGACGGTAACCAAAAATATTGAGTGGTTGAGGCAGGCATACTTTTACTAGGATCTCCTCAATCTCACTGACATGTCTTCTCTTGAGGAAACAGAAGCTTTAAGGGGGTATTTCAACAATTCCTCGGCAAGGCCCCTCAGGAATTCAGCCCGAGTTCCTTCAGGTACTGGATGTAAAGCCTAATCGAGATCCAGTGGCAAACGAGGTAGATGTTTCTCCTCTGAGAGGAGGGGAGCTGGTTAGTATGTTCCAACTATAAGGGGATTCTCAGTCTCTCTCGGAAGGGTACTGGAGAGGAGAGTGTCTGTAAGTTGAACCTTGGATTCAGGAGGAACGATGCAGCTTTTGTCCTCGTCATGGAAAACTGGACCGCTTCTTTATCCTACCAAGGATATTTGAGGGTGCATGTGATTTTGCCCAACCACTGAGCAGTGCTTTGTAGACTTGGAAAAGACATTCAGCCAAGTCCCTTGGTAGATTGTGCGAGAATTGCTTAGGGATCATAAGGTGACTGATTCTGTTTTGTTTTTTTTGTTTTTTTTATGGACAGAATTTCTAGGTGTAGCAAAGTGGTGGAAGGATTCCACTTTGGGGGTGTCACGATCTCCCTGTCTTTTGCAGATTATGTGGTTCTGTTGGTTACATCAAGTGGTGACCTTCAACTTGAACTGGAATGGTTTGTAGCCAAGTGTGAAGTGGTGGAAATGAGAATTAGCGCTTCCAAGTTTAAGGTCAAGGTTCTCAGCTGGAAAAGTGCACCCAAATGCTGCTAGTGGTTAGCTTTAAGTATCTCAGGGTTTTATTCCCAAGTGAGAGGAGAGGGACATGGGAGATTGACAGATGGATTGGTGATAGTTGCAGTAATGTAAATGATATCCAGATGGTGAAGAGAGAGCTGAGCATAAAAGTAAGGCCTTTGATTTACTTGATTTACTGGTTAATCTATGTCCCTCACATCATGCGAGGGACATAGATTAACCAGATTAACCATAGACCACTGCCCAGAGCTCATGAGCTCTGGGTAGTGACTGAAAAAAAAAAACATTGTGGAAACAAGCACCAAAAATGACATTTCTTCAAAGGGTGGCTGGTTTCTCCTTTTCGAGATAGAGGGAGGAATCCGGTAATTTTGGAGAAACTCAGAGTACTCATTTGTAACACCCGTCCCACGTTCTATTGAAAGGGGCCCTGAGTTCCTGTTGTTACTTACTATTGATACTCCCTTTTTGATGCTTGTGATCTGAAATGTGTATTAAAATTGACTATATGACAATAAACCACATGCAAGCAGGCCAATTATAAATTTGACTCCACTTTAGTGACGATTAGTTCCAATAACACAAAAGAAAAATAAGTGACATTAATAAAGTTTGTTGAGCAATGACAAACTATCCAACATCAACTGAAACCAAATAAATAATATGGTAGGAGAAAATTAGTGATGTTCAATTCGTGAACGAATCGTTCAATACTCAAGAATCACTTTACTGACTCGTGAATCATGATTCACAAGCCCAACTGACTCACTGACTCATCCCTGTTGCTGTTAGCAAACTAATTCCATTAGTAGAAATATATCTAGCTTATAATTAAAATTGGGGGGGGGGGGACAACAGCCAGTTTCTTAACAAAAGCATTTCTGCTCTGAACTGGAAGAAAAAACCCTGAGTAGAAGCTCACATCAAGAAAATAGCTCCTCGGTTCACAGTAGCATCGCTCTGCTAACATGCTAACAGCACATTTGAGCTACTCACCCCCTCCCTTCCTGTGCTGAATCGTAAGCATAAGCGAATCACTTAGGACTTGCTCACCCCCTCCCTCCTGTGCTGAATCATAGAGCGAACGAATCACTCACTCACTCACTCACTCACTCACTAACCCCCTCCCTCCTGTGCTGAATCGTAAGCGTAAGCGAATCACTCAGGACTCACTAACCCCCTCCCTCCTGTGCTGAATCATAGAGCAAACGAATCACTCAGGACTCACTAACCCCCTCCCTCCTGTGCTGAATCCTAAACGTAAGGGAATCACTCAGGACTCGCTCACCCCCTCCCTCCTGGCTCACAGCTTCTTCTTCTTCTTGGTTGGCAACCAATGTTAAGGCGCATTACCGCCCCCTGCCTCACAGCTCAGTGTACATTTAGATGAGAAAATATATATTTGACCCATTTAAGGAAAATACTAATAAAAGACAAATAAACAAAATAAATGTTTATTAAGCAATTTTGATAGGAAATTGCTTAATTTTAGAAATGTTTTTGCTCTTTTTTGCTCTATAAAATAGTTGTTTTTTTTTTTAGAATCATTCATCTTAGCAGTAGGATTTACATGAAAAGAGAAACAAATTAAGTTTGAGTGAAAATGTACATTTTTTGCACTCTCTGGTCAACTGACTCAGTGACTCAAATGACTCAAAAAACCCGATTCACTTTGGTGAGTGACTCATTCAAACTCGATTCAGTAAAAAGAATCAAATTTACCATCACTAGAGAAAATGCTCTCTCTTTCTAGTCTGGTATCAGTCTGGGGCAAGATATTTCTAATTTTAGAGATACTGCGCAAATGGAAGTGTCAGGAGTGTCGTGTGTGGAGGCGAGGAAGTGACCCAAACGCAGGACTCGTGGATAGTGAAGAACTGAAGATGGTTTATTATGAATCGTGGATGAACAGGGCAGGCTGGCTGACTAACTGAACATACATATGGAGAGACGACATTAACATCAATGACACGACAAAGAACTGGTGAAACCGAGGAACTTAAATACACAGGTTGAATGATGACAATGATTGGAAACAGGTGAGTACAGGGCTGAACATAATCTGACTAATGACACAAGAGACAAGCTGACACAGGGAAAAAACAGGAAGTGAGAACATTAATGTGGCGAACTAAACTTAACATGAACAAACTGAAATCACTGGGTCAACAACCCAGGAACCCTGACAGGAAGAAAGCAGTCCTACAAATGTGTTTAATATATGCATTGAAGGATATATCCTGGTCAAAAATGACTCCAATGTTCTTCACAGTGTTACTGGAGGCCAAGGTAATGCAAGCAGAGTAAGAATGTTGTTACCATATTTCTTAAGATTTTCAGGGCCAAATACAATAACCTCAGTTTTATCTTAATTTTCAAGCAGAAAATTCGAGGTCGTCCAGGTCTTTATGTTTTTAAGACATTCCAGCAGTTTAACTAATTGGTGTGTGTTATCTGGGCTCATGGATAGATAAAGCTGGGTGTCATCTGCATAGCAGTGAAACTGTATGCTATGCCTTTTGATGATACTCCCTAAGGGAAGCATGTATAATGTAAACAGAGTTGGGCCTAGCACTGAACCCAGTGGAACTCCATAATTAACCTTAATGTGCGAAGAGGACTCTCCATTTATATGAACAAATTTGAGTCTATTAAAGTAAGATGTAATGGTAAGATAATAACTGATGACAAACAGATGAGATTATTCACCTCAGGTGTGCAGGAACCTTTGGCTAGAAGCCAGAACGGATCTACACACAAATATACACTCACACAGACAGAAAGAGAAAAAATATAAAGAGAGACACATCGAAGTACAGAGAAGCACAGAAAAACAATGACAACTTTCTTCTTTCAGGAAAAGGAGATTTCCACAACTGAGTTCCACTATGACAATTTGGTCTCTACAATAATGACTCTGTTTCTGGCTGGAACACAAAGCACCAGCTCCACCCTGAGATATGCTCTTAGCGTGCTGATTAAATACCCCCCAAAACAAGGTAAGACTGTGAATTTACTTTACAATACATACAATATTAAAAGATTGTAGTTAGGAATACGTCCCTTGGTGGATGTAAAAACAGATCAGAGTGGTAATAGTTTCTGCTTTGCTGTGTCCAGAGAAAATGCAGCAAGAGATTGACACTGTTATTGGAAAAGGCCGTTGTCCCAGGATGGAGGACAGGAAGTCCCTCCCTTTTTCACTTGCTGTCATCCATGAAGTGCAGCGTTTTCTTGACATTGTGCCTCTCAGCCTCCCTCACTACACACTGAATGACATATCCTTCAGGGGTTATACAATCCCAAAGGTATTTTCAATTCCAAGATCTCATGTGTATTACAGAATCTATTGTATATCAAGTCAGAGAATAATGTTGAAAGCAGCAACACTAACAAGATATGTGTTTTGAATAGGACACTGTAATTATTCCGCTGTTGCACTCTGTGCTAAAAGAGGAAAAGCAATGGGCCACTCCCAGGTCCTTCAATCCCCAGCACTTCTTGGACAATAATGGCAACTTTAAGAAAAGTCCTGCATTCATGCCATTCTCTGCAGGTAAAGAGTCAACACACAGTTATTGATCATCCAGTTCTTTTGCATGTTGACATAATTTTTTTCCAAATATCTTGATATTTACAGTGAAAAGCAATTATTTTTAATCAGAGTCCTTTGTGTATCTCTACAGGGAAGAGAAACTGTGTTGGCGAGTCTCTGGCCCGTATGGAGCTTTTTATCTTTATAGTATCATTGCTGCAGGATTTCACTTTTTCCTGTGCTGGAGGCCCTGACAGTATAAACCTCATTCCTGAAAACAGCAGTTTTATTAATGTGCCCTGCAGATACCATATCATGGCCACACCTCGTTAAAAAGATGATTTGTTCAGACAGAGTTATAGTCTGTTTTCAAGCACTCGAACAAGGATGTCTTCATCAGCTTCTTGTGAAACAGTGATTTGATGTTTATTTTACAGTTAGTTTGCTAGTACCTCACTGATGTAGAACACACAACCATTTCATGTAAATCTTTCATCTCATCATAACTGTGTTTTCTGTTTTTTGTCATTTATTCTTTTTTTTTATGAGTTGTTTAATGGACTGTTTTTCTCTACAGGCAATAAATATTACTACTATCTTGAACAAATAACTGCTATAAATGGCTTTACACCTCTCAACAAATCATAAAGACTTTTATATAAATACTCATCATCACTGTTGAAACTGTAGAAAACAAAAAAAATACAAGGATTAACGTGAATGAATTAAAAATTGCTCTCCTGTCTGAAATGTAGTTTCAAAATTAAAATCTTAGTATTTGCTTTAATAACATTCACTCCAATGATGTATTCAGTTTCCACAAGTGTAGCACAGTGTTAACGCAGCTGGTTTTCTGCAGAGATTATTTTGACCTCTTTTGGGACAATATAGCACATTTTTAACTACGCCACAAAATTCTTTGGGGTGAAAACACGTGAACCCTGCAAAGAGAGTCTGAGGTTATCCTCTCTCTTTCCCTTTGACAGCTGGTAAGGACCCAGCACCTTGTAACGCTAAGTGGAAAGGAAAGTGGACGGTTGGAAGCACCAACTATGTCTCTAACTTGCTTGAGGCCAAGTCAATTCCATGCAGACTACCTAAATGATCACAGTGTGTTTCTGATGCGTTCAGGGTCAGTAGTTTGCTAGTACCTCACTGATGTAGAACACAAGACCATTACATGTAAATCTTTCATCTCATCATAACTGTGCTTTCTGTTTTTTGTCATGTATTGTTTTTTTGTTTCTTTTTAAAAAAAAATGAGTTATTGTTTCTTGTATTAATTGTATTAATTAATAATTATTATTAATTAGTTTTTCCTCTACAGGCAATAAATATTACTACTATTATTAATCAATAACTACTCTAAATGGCTTTACACCTATCAACAAATCATTATCATTATATTGTTTGAACAATAAAGTTTTCACATTACAACATATCTTTTATTGTTTGAACATGATATATTCGTTTGTCTTAAAACATTAAGCCAAACATGAAGCCAAAACACGATTTGGCTTCAAGCCTATTCAACAAACAATGATCCCAAAGTCATTGCTGGATATTTCATAGCAAAAGTAGAAAAGAAGATGGGCACACCTGCCAGGATTCGCTCTGTTTTGGGTCATAATGGCAGAGATGCAAAGATTCTTGCATTGGATTATGGATCGAAACGGTTTTATTACTGGGTCCAGCAATCACAATCAGCATATTCAAGGCTGGTGAGCCTTTATGAGAGTCAGCACTGGATAAATCGTTTCCAGGAACTAAAAGACAATGACTGTTTTTCTGGATGTTTTTTGGACAACTCATATTGTTCACATGCCTGAACGTCATCGAGGTATGTAACCACATTTACATTCTTTTATTGAGTCAGTGTGTGTGTGTGTCTGTGTGTTAGAGAGAAAGAGAGACACAGAGAGAGAAAAAGTTCGCTTTAACACCCACCATGCACATAAACCAGGCTTATTACCATTATGTTCAGGATATGAAAAAAATGCATATTTCACTGGCCAGAAACATAAAATCACACTTTTTTTAAAAAGTCACGTTCAGTAATTACTTTCAGTTTTCCACAATATACTGTTATACTTGTTGTTGAGTATTTTTGATAAACTCTGTTTTTCTGACTGATACTGTGTGGTGCTTTTGGTCAACATGTTGAGCCAAAAGAAATGTGCTCTCGTGAGATTTTTTTTAAAATTGTTAATATTTAACAGGAAGAGCTGCAGCAAGTTGCACATTTGTGGAACACCCACATAATGCGCAGAAGCAGAAATGCAGTTGCTCCAAGTGGACGTCCGATTCTCATGTACACCATCCCTAATCTTGTTGTTGTTGTAAATCAGAATGCGTATGTTTGTGCATCTGTAGATAAGAATTTGTGTGTGCATAAAAAAGATTTGTGTGTGTAAAAAAGATTTGCGTGTGTAAAAATATTTACACAAATTACAAATTCTTTTTGTTAAGGTCTGGTTACAGATACAAAGCAAAAAAATAAGAGTGAAACTCTGCACTCAAGTTTCAACTTACGAGTACGAATTTTGACCTGATTTTTCTTCCTTTCAGCTGATTGGTCAATGTCATGTCAATCACAAATTTCACTATCCAATCAGAGAACAGATGGGTTTGGCTGTCGGAGGGGTGCTTTACTGAGCTGCAGGTCAAACCCACTTTAGAAAAACTAAATTAGTATTTACGTCTCTTTCAGTTGCACAATGCACAAAGGGTTGAACTCATTGGATATCAATATAAACACAGTTTAATTCATTTGTTTTTAGATAAACAAGGAAACGTGCTCAAAATAATATAGAGGAGGGAAGTGAGAGGAGGAGGGAAATGAGACGGTAAGTGATGGAAGTGACGGGAGAAGCTAAGCGAATTATGCTGTAGGTGACATCAGACGCTGGAGATTTGGAGGAAAAAAAAGCAAATGGTAGCATAGAATATAAAAAACGCTTTAAAAGTTAAAGTATTCCTAAATTTAAAAAAAAAAACTTAAAGTATTCCAAGTACACTTATTCCAAGATTTCATCGACCGGTGCTTCCACGACCTAGTAATGAAGAAGGCCCAGAGCACGTGGACTGGCTCTATGTGGACGGACAGCTCTACCGCGACCCCGGCACCACTCCGTGGCTGTATTGACCGCACACCAGATAACAATCCGCTACACTATTTTCTTCACTCACACTCTCTTGTATCAACTTTTGTTTAACTTTGTAATATCAGTTTGCTAATTCAGTGTAACGTCACCGTCACTCTCCGCCAATGCCTTAATTTGAATGTTTCCGTTTTTATTCCTTTTTTCCTCTCTCTCTCTTGTCGCTCACCCTGCTCTTTGGTTTCTTTGCTTCTGTTTTCTATCACTGCGTCGATCACCTGCTTCCCTACCCTATCCACAAACAACACCCTCTATTTCTACATGCTCAATCTGCATGATCACGCACACACATGCGTTTAAAGACAACACATTTACAACAGCCTCACAGCGCACACAGATATAGGACACACACACTCAGATGTGCACACATTTGCTCATATTAGTTATTATGCACACACATAGTCAGAGCTATGGAGCTTCTCGCTGCGCATTTTTCTTGCAGTATACCACCCTAAACCAACCCAGAGCTCTATTAGACAGTTTTTGCAGAAGTCTGTGACCCCCAGCAAGACAGAACTCAATTGATAAAGACCTATCAAAAATGATTGCAAGAACAAATAGCTCAGAAGTGCATTTAATGTGTTTATTGTTGTGTGTCGTCTAGCCTGCCGCTGCTGTTGGTTTTGGAGCCACAATAAAACATTTGACAGTTTTAAAAAAATTCTAAAAAACATAATATATTAAAGGTTAACTAAGAAGAGTGGTTAATCAGTAAGCTCACCAGTGTCATATTCCATGCTTACACAAACTCCCTGTTAAATATAAACAGATCTCCTATATATATATGTGTGTGACTGTCCTGGGTCTTGGAGCCAGGCTTTTGGGTTGCTGGCATATTAAGTTCTGTTTTTATTACAGTTTGATTTATCCTGTGCTATTAGTATAGTTTTACTCTTAGTTAGACTTTGCAGTCTTAATCCCAATTTATATTGTCTTTGAGTTCTTCTTCCAACAGGGCTCTCTGTTGCTTTATTTGTGTAGCTGTAGTGTGAACTTCATAGTTCTCATAACCCTGAGTCTTGTTGAAATTTCTTTTTGCTTCTAGTTCCTTGACTTGCTGCTGTATTTTTGTGTATTATTTTATAGTTTTTATATTATATAGAGCAGGATGGAATCTTGTGCAACTGTGATCTCTGCAGGTTTAATCTTAGTTCTGCTGTGGATGTTTAATATAAAACACAGAAGGAACTGGCATTTGCCTCCAGGACCCACTGCACTTCCTCTCATAGGAAACCTTCTACAGATAGACAAAAAAGCACCTTTTAAAAGCTTTGTTAAGGTAAGAGTTCACTTTTTTAAATATTGTGCTGTTTTTTAAGTTGTACAATATTTTTTCTCATAATTTGAGGACACTCGCACACTTTCTATAAACACACCAAATTTAACTTTAACAGCATGTTGGCATTTAGACAAAACTTAAGATGAATGCGCATTTAAATAAATGATTTATTTAATTTAAATGATTTAAATAAATCATTTTACCTATCTTTAGTTCAGTGAAACCTATGGGCCAGTGATGACAGTATACCTAGGCTGGCAGCGGACAGTAGTTCTGGTAGGATATGATGCTGTGAAAGAAGCCTTGGTGGATCAAGCAGATGACTTCACAGGCAGAGCCCCAACTCCATTTCTACACAACCCTAACAAGAAATATGGTAAAGCGTGATCACTTAAATATGTTGGCTTTGTCAAGGCACAAGTTATTTTGTTTCCTAGTGTTTAATTATTTCATGAATCAGCATGGCTTCTCTTCCATTACTTTGGTAAGTGGTTTAACCTTTCAGGTATAGGGAGCGGTAACGGGGAACGCTGGCGTCAGCTGCGACGCTTCACACAGACCACTCTAAGAGACTTTGGGATGGGACGCAAGGGGATGGAAGAATGGATCCAAGAAGAGAGTGAACATATGAGGGCTCACATACATAAATTAAAAGGTATAGTTGATGAAAGGCCATTTCACATGAAGCTGTATACCTATATTTATGTAACATTAAAAAAAAATGCTGATAAATGAAAATAAGTTTACTATGCACAGCCTATCTACCTAAATTTATATTACATAAAAAATTTAAATGCTGATATGTGAAAATAAATACATCACTATATGGAGCACTATCACCCCTGGTGACCACACCCATATACCTATATTTAACTGCAACTCTGGGTACCCCAAGTGTAAACACTCTCTGCCGATAGAATGTCCTAAAGAAAGAAACTCACTGACACATCATCCTAGACTATCAAGTGCCCTAAACATTACAGGACATTATAACACTAATGGAAAATAATCAGTCTTAAGTTTAGCAAGATAGAAGCATACCACAGTGGGCTAATCCCACTAACCCATTATTTTCCAATACTGAATTGACACCCACCACAGCCACCCAAAAAACCCAATATGATCTACTAAAATGGTGTTTTTGTGAGCTTCGGGTTGTTAACACAACAGGATGCACAACAACGGATCTCAGAAAACACATTCAAATGCATGAAAACTAGTGATGGTAAATTTGATTCTACTGAATCGAGTTTGAATGAGTCACTCACCAAAGTGAATCGGGTTTTTTGAGTCATTTGAGTCACTGAGTCAGTTGACCAGAGAGTGCAAAAAAGTTACATTTTCACTCAAACTTAATTTGTTTCTCTTTTCATGTATATCCTACTGTTAAGATGAGTGATTGAAAAAGAAAAACAACTATTTTTATGGAGCAAAAAAGAAAAAAAAATTTCTAAAGGGAACATTTATTTTATTTATTTTTATTTTATTTTATTAGTATTTTCCTCAAATGTGTCAAATATATATTTTCTCATCTAAATGTCCACTGAGCTGTGAGCCAGGGAACCGTAATGCGCCTTAACATTGGTTGCCAACCAAGAAGAAGAAGCTGTGAGCCAGGAGGGAGGGGGCGAGTGAGTGAGTGATTCGTTTATGCTACGATTCAGCACAGGAGGGAGGGGGTTAGTGAGTCCTGAGTGATTTGTTTGCGCTATAATTCAGCACAGGAAGGAGGGGGTTAGTGAGTCCTGAGTGATTCGTTCGCGCTATGATTCAGCACAGGAGGGAGGGGGTTAGTGAGTCCTGAGTGATTCGTTCGCGCTATAATTCAGCACAGGAGGGAGGGGGTTAGTGAGTCCTGAGTGATTCGTTCATGCTATGATTCAGCACCGGAGGGAGGGGATTAGTGAGTCCTGAGTGATTCGCTTACACTACGATTCACCACAGGAAGGAGGGGGTGAGTAGCTAAAATGTGCTGTTAGCATGTTAGCAGAGCGATGCTACTGTGAACCCAGGAGCTATAGGGCTTTGGAGCCCTTTTCCGGGTCCACAAATCAAAACAGACACACTGTGTTGGAACGACGATGACAAGACAGCTCGTCTCACGGCTGCTATTCAGGCTAGACGCCTTCGTTTTGTAAGGTCCGCCATATAAGCTCCCTCCTGTTGCTTCCAGTTTGGGAAAGAATAAAAAGACAAACCCTTTTTAAGCTTATTCCCTTGCCGGTCGTGCGATTGAACATTGCAGCCGACCACACAGCAAGTACAAACCATGGCTGTTGTGTGTGCCTTCGCTCCTTTTTCGCTTGGAGCATCAGGCCAAAATCCTTTCCACGCCCACCCTCGTGACATCACGCTCCAAAGCCCTATTGTCTTGATGTGAGCTTCTACTCAGGGTTTTTTCTTCCTGTTCAGAGCAGAAATGTTTTTGTTAAGAAGCTGGCTGTTGTTTTCCCCCACAATTTTAATTATAAGCTAGATATATTTCTACTAATGAAATTAGTTTGCTAAGAGCAACAGCGATGAGTCAGTGAGTCAGTTGGGCTTGTGAATCATGATTCACGAGTCAGTAAAGTGATTCTCGAGTATTGAATGATTCGTTTATGATTCGCGCATCACTAATGAAAACTGTTATTTGGGAAAGCCATGTGCCAACAAACATACTCTTTAAATCTCTTTAAAAAACTGACCTACCAGTGGGAAAGTTGGAAGTGTGGGCATGTCATAACTAAAGTGAAGTCCTTAGTTAATTTGACAGATGATTCCCCTTCTCTTGCAGGTGCACCATTTAACCCCACATTCTTATTGAGCTGTACTGTGTCTAACGTGATCTGCTGCCTGGTTTTTGGTCAACGGTTCATCTATGAAGACAAGCAGTTCTTGCGCCTCCTTACCATACTTTCTCATATAGAAAAGGTTAACAGCAGCCCCGTGGGTCAGGTAACTGAAAGTGGGAGCAAAATTAAAGATTAAATAGAAATGCTTTTTAATTTGGTTTTCATATTTTGTATAAGAGTATATACGTCTTTTGAAAACCATACTGTAAAAATGATCCAAACACAGTAGATGTATCATTGTCTCTTCACAAGAATGTATGTTGCTATGCTTCTTTACAACAGATGTACAACCTCTTTCCGAAACTCATGGACCATCTTCCTGGCCCCCATCAAAAAATTTTTGCAGAGTATGAAGAAGTGAGAAAGTTTATCAAGATGAAGATCCAAGAACACAAAGACACATTGGACCCCAGCTCCCCACGAGACTACATAGACTCCTTCCTTATTCGAATCAACCAGGTTGGAAAACTTAAGCATAATTTATCAAAGAAAGCTCAAAACTACAAATACTGTGTTTATTGATGTAGGCAATTAATATAATCTAAAGTGCTAAAAATCGTTTTCTTATCTTGCTATGAATGATTTTAAACACTCCTCTGTGAATTGTCACCTTCTTGTGATGGAAAGGTTTGCATGTTGTTGGAGGAATTTGTTTGTGACAGGGTCTCCTAAGGCAAACTTGTCCTGGCTAAGGGACCAAATGAAAACTGATTCAGATAATAAGCAGTGAATCCTGCTTGTGCTGCGATATTCGGGACTGAAAACCGAGGAACATTCACACACTTTCAGCTTGTTGTGTTTGTTGGTATATTACTGACTTTAACTATCCATTAAATCATCAAATTCACTGTAAGATTAAGATCAACTATTGAATGGCATATATTTTAAAGCAGTGGTTCTCAAACTTTCCATAAAAATGACCATCTCATAAAATATATGGCTCTTGAAGTACCGTAGTACAGTAGTATATGCCTATTTAACACCATATACAGTTTACACAAGACAATTTGAATTCTTATATGAATGTTATTTATTTTAACTGTCATAAACAGAATGTGACGAGTCATAATAATAACAACTGTGCTGCATTAAAACATTCACAGCTGGTGGGATATCTGGTCTTTAAGTGATGACGTGGTGAATCCTGCTTCCGGGTCCAAAATACTCTGCATTTATTAAAGCTTTGTGCTTTTAAGATGTTTTAATTCTTGTGCATCTTGTTCTATTTAGTCTGAACAAGACCTCCCAAAAAGTCAGTGATCACTGTCGGCCTCTCTCGGTTTTTATCACCACTATTCATTTTAAAGCTAAGTTTTTAAAACCTTATGATGTAACTACAACCCAGCCCACGCAGCAGTATATTAATGACTAACCTCGCATTGTGGATGGATTATCTCAGTTGTTCTCCTCACTGAAGTTTGGTCCGTTTACAGGATCCTGCCATCTAACCCTCACATTAACTTTTATCGAGTGGAAAGAAAGTTAGCGTTCGTCCTCCAGCTTCAATGTTATGCTACCCATAGCTGTGTAGCTAGCCATCACACAGCACATCATTATATACCAGCTAGCCCAACTTCAGTAACCCTATAAACGCCACTGCTGTGTAGTTTTCTGTCTTCATTTATGTCAGAAGTGATAGCAGAGCTGTACGTTTTTATTTTTGCTGTGGTGGTTAAGCTGCCGGATTTTTGGCTTCACGACCCTCCTTCATGCTTCGTGCACGTCGAAGCTCAGTTTGCTCTTCGTGGCGTTTCAGCCGACAACACGAAATACCATCATGTGGTGACCTCACTGGATCTGCTGTCCACCCGCCGTGTGATGACCATCCTCCGGGATCCCCCCACCCAAGGGAAATACACCGTTCTCGAGGTGCTGAGCTGAGCTACTCCCTCTCCGACGCAGAGTGGGCCAAGAAACTCCTCTCTCTCTCAGGCCTGGGTGATGGTACCGCTCTTGAGCTCACGGAGAGCACGCTGTCCTTGCTAGGAACAGATGATGGCGGATTCCTCTTCACTCACGTCTTCCTCCAACAGTGCGAGCTGGCCTTGCCAACTCTCCACTGCTGGCTGCGAAGGATTACTGCTCACTGGCAGAAGCGGATCGCATTCTCCTGTCTACCAGGAGCTTCGACATAGATAGTTCCCAACTCACCGACGGCATCTCCCCCGCCTGCACCAATTCTCCCGGTGGCCTGCGACTCATCGATGGTGGCTGGGATCACGGCACCACGGTAAAGTGCTGTGTTTTTACCATCAGTGTTTGGCCCCGTAGTACGGCGCTGTCTGCCACCTTGCAGTTTTAAGGCCCAGGGAAACGAGCCCACCAGTGCTCTGTAGCGGCCGTGATCGCTGGCGATAAGGAAAGGCTGTTCTTGGTGTTCGCTCGCTCTGCGGTAGAGTATCACTTCCTGTTCCTGCTCAAACACAGTGGTGTTTCTGAGTAGCTTATTTGCTTAGCAATTTAATTAACAACTTTTAAATACATTCTTCTTTCATAGTATAATCTTCACGTGCTTCATCCGAAGCACACTTTCTGTGTACTCACTACCTAATTTATAGCCAAAGTATTCACTCACTGTCTCTGTACTGTTTCGGTAGCTTAGCTTAGCTCGTAGCCGACTCGTTAGCACCATGGCTACTTCACCTGTCCCTCCTGCACTTTCTTGCTCATTGTGTCAGATGTTTAGTTACTCCTCGGCCTCCTTTAGCAGTAATGATATCTGTAACAAATGTAGCATATTTGCAGCTCTGGAGGCCAGGATTACTGAATTGGAGACTCGGCTTCGCACCCTTCGTTCACCCGTAGCTAGCCAGGCCCCTGTAGCTGGTGCAGCCGAAGATAGCGTAGGCCCCGCTAGCTGTTCCCCGGCAGACCCCAAGCAGCTGGGGAAAGAGGGCGGCTGGGTCACGGTGAGGAGGAAGCATAGTCCTAAACAGAAGCCCCAGGTACACCACCAACCCGTTCATGTGTCTAACCGTTTTTCCCCACTCAGTGACACACCCGCCGGGGGTCAAACTCTGGTAATTGGTGATTCTGTTCTCAGACATGTGAAGCTAGAGACACCGGCAACCATAGTCAATTGTCTTCCAGGGGCCAGAGCAGGCGACATTGAAGGAAATTTAAAACTGCTGGCTAAGGGTAAACGTAAATTCAGTAAAATCATAATTCACGTCGGCAGTAATGACACCCGGTTACGCCAATCGGAGGTCACTAAAATCAATATTGAATCGATGTGCAACTTTGCTAAAACAATGTCGGACTCTGTAGTTTTCTCTGGTCCCCTCCCCAATCAGACCAGGAGTGACATGTTTAGCCGCATGTTCTCCTTAAATTGCTGGCTGTCTGAGTGGTGTCCCAGAAACGATGTGGGCTTCATAGATAATTGGCAAACCTTCTGGAGGAAACCTGGTCTTGTTAGGAGAGACGGCATCCATCCCACTTTGGATGGAGCAGCTCTCATTTCTAGAAATATGGACAAATTTATTAAACCCCCCAAAATATGACTATCCAGAGTTGGGACCAGGAAGCAGAGTTGCAGTCTTACACGCCTCTCTGCAGCTTCTCTCCTCCTGCTACCCCCCCAAAAACCCATCTCCATAGAGACTGTGTCAGCTTCCAAAAAGACAAAAAACAAACTAAAAACCAGCAACAAACAACTTAAACATAAACAATTACAAAGAAAGAACAGTACAGTATCCACATCTGAACCAAAGAGTAAAACAGTGAAATGTGGATTATTAAATATTAGGTCTCTCTCCTCCAAGTCTCTGTTAGTACATGATTTAATAATTGATCAACAAATTGATTTACTCTGCCTTACAGAAACCTGGTTGCAGCAGGATGATTATGTTAGTTTAAATGAATCAACACCCCCGAGTCATTCTAACTACCAGAAACCTTGAAGCACAGGCCGAGGGGGCGGTGTGGCAGCAATTTTTCACACCAGCCTATTAATTAATGAAAGACCAAGACAGACTTTTAATTCATTTGAAAGCCTGATGCTTAACATTGTCCACCCCAGCTGTGAAACTCAGAAACCAGTTTTACTTGTTATCATCTATCGTCCACCTGGGCCTTACACAGAGTTTCTGTCTGATTTCTCAGACTTTATATCTAATTTAGTTCTGAGCTCAAATAAAATAATTATTGTGGGTGATTTTAACATCCATGTAGATGCTAAAAATGACAGCCTCAACATGGCATTTAGTCTGTTATTAGACTCAATTGGCTTCTCTCAAAATGTAAAAGAACCCACCCACCACTTTAATCACACTCTAGATCTTGTTTTAACATATGGCATAGAAACTGAACATTTAACAGTGTTTCCTGAAAACCCTCTCCTGTCTGATCATTTCCTGATAACATTTACATTTACAATAATTGATTACACAGCGGTGGAGAGTAGATTTTATCAAAGTAGATGTCTTTCTGAAAGCGCTGTAACTAAGTTTAAGAATATAATCCACCCACTGTTATCATCTTCAATGCCCTGTATAAACACAGAGCAGAGCAGCTATCTGAACGCTACCCCAACAGAGGTCGATTATCTTGTTAATAATTTCACCTCCTCACTACGTACGACTCTGGATACTGTAGCTCCAGTGAAAACTAAGGTCTCTAATCAGAAGTACCTGACTCCGTGGTATAATTCTCAAACACGTACCCTAAAGCAGATGACTCGTAATCTGGAGAGGAAATGGCGTGTCACAAATTTAGAGGATCATCATTTAGCCTGGAGAAATAGTTTGCTGCTTTATAAGAAAGCCCTCCGCAAAGCCAGAACATCTTACTATTCATCACTGATTGAAGAAAATAAGAACAACCCCAGGTTTCTCTTCAGCACTGTAGCCAGGCTGACAAACAGTCAGAGCTCTGTTGAGCCAACCATCCCTTTAACGTTAACTAGTAATGACTTCATGAACTTCTTCACAAATAAAATTTTTATCATTAGAGAAAAAATTACCAGTAATCATCCCACAGATGTAATATTATCTACAGCTACTCTTAGTACCATTGATGTTAAGTTAGACTCTTTTTCTCCAATTGATCTTTCTGAGTTAACTTCAATAATTACTTCCTCCAAACCATCAACGTGTCTTTTAGACCCCATTCCTACAAAACTGCTCAAAGAAGTCCTGCTATTAATTAATTCTTCGATCTTAAATATGATCAACCTATCTCTAATAATCGGCTATGTACCACAGGCCTTCAAGCTGGCTGTAGTTAAACCTTTACTCAAAAAGCCATCTCTAGACCCAGCAGTCTTAGCTAATTATAGGCCAATCTCTAACCTTCCTTTCATATCAAAAATCCTTGAAAGAGTAGTTGTCAAACAGCTAACAGATCATCTGCAGAGGAATGGTTTATTTGATGAGTTTCAGTCAGGTTTCAGAGCTCATCACAGCACAGAAACAGCTTTAGTGAAGGTTACAAATGATCTTCTTATGGCCTCTGACAGTGGACTCATCTCTGTGCTTGTCCTGCTAGACCTCAGTGCAGCGTTCAATACTGTTGACCATAATATCCTATTAGAGCGATTAGAACATGCTGTAGGTATTACAGGTACTGCACTGCAGTGGTTTGTATCATATCTATCTAATAGACTCCAATTTGTGCATGTAAATGGAGAGTCCTCTTCACGCACTGAGGTTAATTATGGAGTTCCACAGGGTTCAGTGCTAGGACCAATTCTGTTTACATTATACATGCTTCCCTTAGGCAGCATCATTAGAAGACATAGCATACATTTTCACTGCTATGCAGATGACACCCAGCTCTATCTGTCCATGAAGCCAGATAACACACACCAATTAGTTAAACTGCAGGAATGTCTTAAAGACATAAAGACCTGGATGGCCGCTAACTTTCTGCTTCTTAATTCAGGTAAAACTGAGGTTATTGTACTCGGCCCTGAAAATCTTAGAAATATGGTATCTAACCAGATTCATACTCTGGATGGCATTACCTTGGCCTCCAGTAACGCTGTGAGGAACCTTGGAGTCATTTTTGACCAGGACATGTCCTTCAACGCACATATTAAACAAATATGTAAGACTGCTTTCTTCCATTTGCGCAACATCTCTAAAATTAGAAATATCCTGTCTCAGAGTGACGCTGAAAAACTAGTTCATGCATTTATTACTTCCAGGTTGGACTACTGTAATTCATTATTATCAGGATGTCCAAAAAACTCACTGAAAAGCCTTCAGCTAATCCAAAATGCTGCAGCAAGAGTACTGACAGGGACTAGAAAGAGAGAGCATATTTCTCCTGTTTTGGCTTCCCTTCATTGGCTTCCTGTTAAGTCCAGAATTGAATTCAAAATCCTGCTCCTCACATACAAGGTCTTAAATAATCAGGCCCCATCTTATCTTAATGACCTTGTAGTACCATATCACCCTATTAGAGCACTTCGCTCTCGCTCTGCAGGCCTACTTGTTGTTCCTAGAGTATTTAAAAGTAGAATGGGAGGCAGAGCCTTCAGTTTTCAGGCCCCTCTTCTGTGGAACCAGCTTCCAGTTTGGATTTGGGAGACAGACACTATCTCTACTTTTAAGATTAGGCTTAAAACTTTCCTTTTTGCTATAGCATATAGTTAGGGCTGGACCAGGTGACCCTGAATCCTCCCTTAGTTATGCTGCAATAGACGTAGGCTGCCGGGGGATTCCCATGATGCATTGAGTTTTTCCTTTCCAGTCACCTTTCTCACTCACTATGCATTAATAGACCTCTCTGCATTGAATCATATCTGTTATTAACCTCTGTCTCTCTTCCACAGCATGTCTTTTATCCTGTCTTCCTTCTCTCACCCCAACCGGTCGCAGCAGATGGCCGCCCCTCCCTGAGCCTGGTTCTGCCGGAGGTTTCTTCCTGTTAAAAGGGAGTTTTTCCTTCCCACTGTCGCCAAAGTGCTTGCTCATAGGGGGTCATATGATTGTTGGGTTCTTCTCTGTATCTATGAAGCGCCTTGAGGCGACTTTTGTTGTGATTTGGCGCTATATAAATAAAATTGAATTGAATTGAATTGAATTGTGTCGTCTTTACATACCTCCATGATGGTATATTATTTATTATTATTTATGTTAATTCCCGCGTACCACTACAGGGAGCCCAAGCACCACCAAAGTAAAGGCTTTAAAGTAAAGGCTTCAAAACCAAGTTGACACTGAAAGTACTAACATCACTAATATCACAGAACTTTGCATGTGGCCAAAAGTAATATTTTAATGTTCTTTGTTATCAAACATTTGCACATAAATAAGTGACATAATATTCAGTACTTACTTTTAAAAGTTTACTCTTCTGCTGCCCCGCTTCAGCCATCCACTGGTTTTTTTTTTCCGAAAAAATTATCCACACCCACATACACGCTATGAATTCTGGGATAGGTTGGGCCACGAAGGATACACCTGACCCATCCTTCAAATTCGGAAAAATGAAAGACGCATTTGTCGGCCGCATTTGGAGCAACTTTTGAATTGGGACAGCCTTTGTTGCGTCACTGTGATGTAATCGGCCTTTAAATGTGGCCTCCGAAGGATGCAGACCCTGAATTGGGACACAGCCATTGTGTTGACCTTCGGCTGCACGCAGAGTATAGCACCAACAGTAGCTGAAGAAAAAACTTGTGTGGGAGTTAAGTGAGATCATGGTGCAAGACTTTCAGTCAGCCACAAAGCAATTCTCACACATCATCAGCTCACTAAGGAGAGGAAAGTGGTGCCAGTGTTGCCAACTCCCCAGTAAGGAAAATCGCTATTGGCTGTCCTAAAAGTACAGTAGAAGTAGCTAAATATCATCATTGCCTAATTTGCATAATTGGTCCTGCGTATGTAATTGTAACAGACGCTGTAGGAGAGAAAAATAACATCGTGGTAGAGGCATAAAAAACACCCTAAAAGCATTTAGAATATATTTAGAACTACAAATTCAATTTCTCTTACTAATTATAGTTTTCAGTAATTCCAACCCTCCTCCTTTATCTGGACTTTGGACCGGCAAAAGTGACCTGAAATAGGCACTCTGGCGGAGTTACTTTTTTGGTTTGTGTGTTTTTAACTGTTTTTAAAAGTAACAGTAAAAGAAGAATATTTTTTAAATAACTATTAACAATCAAAATGGACAGAGCCTCCCAGCATTGCAAACCTCGTTACAACGATGGGAATGATGAATTTTAGTGCACTGATTTATTTTAGACAAAGAAAAATGTACATTTACCGCTGCTCCCGCCTTGCGTTACAGTCCGGGGGGGTGCAGCAGCTGCTTCGCTCGTTTGCAGTTTGCACGCATTGGGGTGAATATCGCCTGCTCTGACATCAGCTGGGGGCGACTGCTGCGTGAGGACTATGTGCCGCCTGTAAGCATTTTGGCACGGATGAGGTGCCCACGACAGCACCCACTGCTTGTTGAGTGCAAGAGCGATACGTGCTTTCACGTCAAAAAGTCATCATAAGTCTCCAATAACACCACAAAAAGTCGCCGGATTTGTTGCTAGTTGCTTTTTAGAAAAAAAGGCGCTAAAGGGGGTCTGAAAACTCGCTAAATATAGCGACAAAGTCGCTAAGTTGGCAACACTGAGTGGTGCTATACTAATATAGTATACATAGTAGATTGTTGCAGACGGTAACCAAAAATATTGAGTGGTTGAGGCAGGCATACTTCGAGGATCTCCTCAATCTCACTGACATGTCTTCTCTTGAGGAAACAGAAGCTTTAAGGGGGTATTTCAACAATTCCTCGGCAAGGCCCCTCAGGAATTCAGCCCGAGTTCCTTCAGGTACTGGATGTAAAGCCTAATCGAGATCCAATGGCAAACGAGGTAGATGTTTCTCCTCTGAGAGGAGGGGAGCTGGTTAGTATGTTCCAACTATAAGGGGATTCTCAGTCTCTCTCGGAAGGGTACTGGAGAGGAGAGTGTCTGTAAGTTGAACCTTGGATTCAGGAGGAACGATGCAGCTTTTGTCCTCGTCATGGAAAACTGGACCGCTTCTTTATCCTACCAAGGATATTTGAGGGTGCATGTGATTTTGCCCAACCACTGAGCAGTGCTTTGTAGACTTGGAAAAGACATTCAGCCAAGTCCCTTGGTAGATTGTGCGAGAATTGCTTAGGGATCATAAGGTGACTGATTCTGTTTTGTTTTTTTTGTTTTTTTTAATGGACAGAATTTCTAGGTGTAGCAAAGTGGTGGAAGGATTCCACTTTGGGGGTGTCACGATCTCCCTGTCTTTTGCAGATTATGTGGTTCTGTTGGTTACATCAAGTGGTGACCTTCAACTTGAACTGGAATGGTTTGTAGCCAAGTGTGAAGTGGTGGAAATGAGAATTAGCGCTTCCAAGTTTAAGGTCAAGGTTCTCAGCTGGAAAAGTGCACCCAAGTGCTGCTAGTGGTTAGCTTTAAGTATCTCAGGGTTTTATTCCCAAGTGAGAGGAGAGGGACATGGGAGATTGACAGATGGATTGGTGATAGTTGCAGTAATGTAAATGATATCCAGATGGTGAAGAGAGAGCTGAGCATAAAAGTAAGGCCTTTGATTTACTTGATTTACTGGTTAATCTATGTCCCTCACATCATGCGAGGGACATAGATTAACCAGATTAACCATAGACCACTACCCAGAGCTCATGTGACGTCATGAGCTCTGGGTAGTGACTGAAAAAAAAAAACATTGTGGAAACAAGCACCAAAAATGACATTTCTTCAAAGGGTGGCTGGTTTCTCCTTTTCGAGATAGAGGGAGGAATCCGGTAATTTTGGAGAAACTCAGAGTACTCATTTGTAACACCCGTCCCACGTTCTATTGAAAGGGGCCCTGAGTTCCTGTTGTTACTTACTATTGATACTCCCTTTTTGATGCTTGTGATCTGAAATGTGTATTAAAATTGACTATATGACAATAAACCACATGCAAGCAGGCCAATTATAAATTTGACTCCACTTTAGTGACGATTAGTTCCAATAACACAAAAGAAAAATAAGTGACATTAATAAAGTTTGTTGAGCAATGACAAACTATCCAACATCAACTGAAACCAAATAAATAATATGGTAGGAGAAAATTAGTGATGTTCGATTCGTGAACGAATCGTTCAATACTTGAGAATCACTTTACTGACTCGTGAATCATGATTCACAAGCCCAACTGACTCACTGACTCATCCCTGTTGCTGTTAGCAAACTAATTCCATTAGTAGAAATATATCTAGCTTATAATTAAAATTGGGGGGGGGGGAAACAACAGCCAGTTTCTTAACAAAAGCATTTCTGCTCTGAACTGGAAGAAAAAACCCTGAGTAGAAGCTCACATCAAGAAAATAGCTCCTCGGTTCACAGTAGCATCGCTCTGCTAACATGCTAACAGCACATTTGAGCTACTCACCCCCTCCCTTCCTGTGCTGAATCGTAAGCATAAGCGAGTCACTTAGGACTTGCTCACCCCCTCCCTCCTGTGCTGAATCATAGAGCGAACGAATCACTCACTCACTCACTAACCCCCTCCCTCCTGTGCTGAATCATAAGCGTAAGCGAATCACTTAGGACTTGCTCATCCCCTCCCTCCTGTGCTGAATCATAGAGCGAACGAATCACTCACTCACTCACTAACCCCCTCCCTCCTGTGCTGAATCCTAAATGTAAGCGAATCACTCAGGACTCGCTCACCCCCTCCCTCCTGGCTCACAGCTTCTTCTTCTTCTTGGTTGGCAACCAATGTTAAGGCGCATTACCGCCCCCTGCCTCACAGCTCAGTGTACATTTAGATGAGAAAATATATATTTGACCCATTTAAGGAAAATACTAATAAAAGACAAATAAACAAAATAAATGTTTATTAAGCAATTTTGATAGGAAATTGCTTAATTTTAGAAATGTTTTTGCTCTTTTTTGCTCTATAAAATAGTTGGTTTTTTTTTAGAATCATTCATCTTAGCAGTAGGATTTACATGAAAAGAGAAACAAATTAAGTTTGAGTGAAAATGTACATTTTTTGCACTCTCTGGTCAACTGACTCAGTGACTCAAATGACTCAAAAAACCCGATTCACTTTGGTGAGTGACTCATTCAAGCTCGATTCAGTAAAAAGAATCAAATTTACCATCACTAGAGAAAATGCTCTCTTTCTAGTCTGGTATCAGTCTGGGGCAAGATATTTCTAATTTTAGAGATACTGTGCAAATGGAAGTGTCAGGAGTGTCGTGTGTGGAGGCGAGGAAGTGACCCAAACGCAGGACTCGTGGATAGTGAAGAACTGAAGATGGTTTATTATGAATCGTGGATGAACAGGGCAGGAACGAAGGACTGACTGGTTGGCTGGCTGGCTGAAAGACTGGATGAATGGCTGGCTGACTAACTGAACATACATACGGAGAGACGACATTAACATCAATGACACGACAAAGAACTGGTGAAACCGAGGAACTTAAATACACAGGTTGAATGATGACAATGATTGGAAACAGGTGAGTACAGGGCTGAACATAATCTGACTAATGACACAAGAGACAAGCTGACATGGGGAAAAAACAGGAAGTGAGAACATTAATGTGGCGAACTAAACTTAACATGAACAAACTGAAATCACTGGGTCAACGACCCAGGAACCCTGACAGGAAGAAAGCAGTCCTACAAATGTGTTTAATATATGCATTGAAGGATATATCCTGGTCAAAAATCACTCCAATGTTCTTCACAATGTTACTGGAGGCCAAGGTAATGCAAGCAGAGTAAGAATGTCGTTACCATATTTCTTAAGATTTTCAGGGCCAAATACAATAACCTCAGTTTTATCTTAATTTTCAAGCAGAAAATTCGAGGTCGTCCAGGTCTTTATGTTTTTAAGACATTCCAGCAGTTTAACTAATTGGTGTGTGTTATCTGGGCTCATGGATAGATAAAGCTGGGTGTCATCTGCATAGCAGTGAAACTGTATGCTATGCCTTTTGATGATACTCCCTAAGGGAAGCATGTATAATGTAAACAGAGTTGGGCCTAGCACTGAACCCAGTGGAACTCCATAATTAACCTTAATGTGCGAAGAGGACTCTCCATTTATATGAACAAATTTGAGTCTATTAAAGTAAGATGTAATGGTAAGATAATAACTGATGACAAACAGATGAGATTATTCACCTCAGGTGTGCAGGAACCTTTGGCTAGAAGCCAGAACGCATCTACACACAAATATACACTCACACAGACAGAAAGAGAAAAAATATAAAGAGAGACACATCGAAGTACAGAGAAGCACAGAAAAACAATGACAACTTTCTTCTTTCAGGAAAAGGAGATTTCCACAACTGAGTTCCACTATGACAATTTGGTCTCTACAATAATGACCCTGTTTCTGGCTGGAACACAAAGCACCAGCTCCACCCTGAGATATGCTCTTAGCGTGCTTATTAAATACCCCCCAAAACAAGGTAAGACTGTGAATTTACTTTACAATACATACAATATTAAAACATTATGGTTAGGAATACGTCCCTTGGTGGACGTAAAAACAGATCAGAGTGGTAATAGTTTCTGCTTTGCTGTGTCCAGAGAAAATGCAGCAAGAGATTGACACTGTTATTGGAAAAGTATCAGTATCAGCATCTGTAGATAAGAATTTTCTTGCAGTATACCACCCTAAACCAACCCAGAGCTCTATTAGACAGTTTTTGCAGAAGTCTGTGACCCCCAGCAAGACAGAACTCAATTGATAAAGACCTATCAAAAATGATTGCAAGAACAAATAGCTCAGAAGTGCATTTAATGTGTTTATTGTTGTGTGTCGTCTAGCCTGCCGCTGCTGTTGGTTTTGGAGCCACAATAAAACATTTGACAGTTTTAAAAAAATTCTAAAAAACATAATATATTAAAGGTTAACTAAGAAGAGTGGTTAATCAGTAAGCTCACCAGTGTCATATTCCATGCTTACACAAACTCCCTGTTAAATATAAACAGATCTCCTATATATATATGTGTGTGACTGTCCTGGGTCTTGGAGCCAGGCTTTTGGGTTGCTGGCATATTAAGTTCTGTTTTTATTACAGTTTGATTTATCCTGTGCTATTAGTATAGTTTTACTCTTAGTTAGACTTTGCAGTCTTAATCCCAATTTATATTGTCTTTGAGTTCTTCTTCCAACAGGGCTCTCTGTTGCTTTATTTGTGTAGCTGTAGTGTGAACTTCATAGTTCTCATAACCCTGAGTCTTGTTGAAATTTCTTTTTGCTTCTAGTTCCTTGACTTGCTGCTGTATTTTTGTGTATTATTTTATAGTTTTTATATTATATAGAGCAGGATGGAATCTTGTGCAACTGTGATCTCTGCAGGTTTAATCTTAGTTCTGCTGTGGATGTTTAATATAAAACACAAAAGGAACTGGCATTTGCCTCCAGGACCCACTGCACTTCCTCTCATAGGAAACCTTCTACAGATAGACAAAAAAGCACCTTTTAAAAGCTTTGTTAAGGTAAGAGTTCACTTTTTTAAATATTGTGCTGTTTTTTAAGTTGTACAATATTTTTTCTCATATTTTGAGGAGACTCGCACACTTTCTATAAATGTGCTCTCGTGAGATTTTTTTTAAAATTGTTAATATTTAACAGGAAGAGCTGCAGCAAGTTGCACATTTGTGGAACACCCACATAATGCGCAGAAGCAGAAATGCAGTTGCTCCAAGTGGACGTCCGATTCTCATGTACACCATCCCTAATCTTGTTGTTGTTGTAAGTTAGAATGCGTATGTTTGTGCATCTGTAGATAAGAATTTGTGTGTGCATAAAAAAGATTTGTGTGTGTAAAAAGAATTTGTGTGTGCGTAAAAAAGATTTGTGTGTGTAAAGAAGATTTGCGTGTGTAAAAATATTTACACAAATTACAAATTCTTTTTGTTAAGGTCTGGTTACAGATACAAAGCAAAAAAATAAGAGTGAAACTCTGCACTCAAGTTTCAACTTACGAGTACGAATTTTGACCTGATTTTTCTTCCTTTCAGCTGATTGGTCAATGTCATGTCAATCACAAATTTCACTATCCAATCAGAGAACAGATGGGTTTGGCTGTCGGAGGGGTGCTTTACTGAGCTGCAGGTCAAACCCACTTTAGAAAAACTAAATTAGTATTTACGTCTCTTTCAGTTGCACAATGCACAAAGGGTTGAACTCATTGGATATCAATATAAACACAGTTTAATCCATTTGTTTTTAGATAAACAAGGAAACATTGTGCTCAAAATAATATAGAGGAGGGAAGTGAGAGGAGGAGGGAAGTGAGAGGAGGAGGGAAGTGAGAGGAGGAGGGAAGTGAGACGGTAAGTGATGGAAGTGACGGGAGAAGCTAAGCGAATTATGCTGTAGGTGACGTCAGACGCCGGAGATTTGGAGGAAAAAAAAGCAAATGGTAGCATAGAATATAAAAAACGCTTTAAAAGTTAAAGTATTCCTAAATTAAAAAAAAAAAACTTAAAGTATTCCAAGTACACTTATTCCAAGATTTCATCGACCGGTGCTTCCACGACCTAGTAATGAAGAAGGCCCAGAGCACGTGGACTGGCTCTATGTGGACGGACAGCTCTACCGCGACCCCGGCACCACTCCGTGGCTGTATTGACCGCACACCAGATAACAATCCGCTACACTATTTTCTTCACTCACACTCTCTTGTATCAACTTTTGTTTAACTTTGTAATATCAGTTTGCTAATTCAGTGTAACTTCACCGTCACTCTCCGCCAATGCCTTAATTTGAATGTTTCCGTTTTTATTCCTTTTTTCCTCTCTCTCTCTTGTCGCTCACCCTGCTCTTTGGTTTCTTTGCTTCTGTTTTCTATCACTGCGTCGATCACCTGCTTCCCTACCCTATCCACAAACAACACCCTCTATTTCTACATGCTCAATCTGCATGATCACGCACACACATGCGTTTAAAGACAACACATTTACAACAGCCTCACAGCGCACACAGATATAGGACACACACACTCAGATGTGCACACATTTGCTCATATTAGTTATTATGCACACACATAGTCAGAGCTATGGAGCTTCTCGCTGCGCATTTTTCTTGCAGTATACCACCCTAAACCAACCCAGAGCTCTATTAGACAGTTTTTGCAGAAGTCTGTGACCCCCAGCAAGACAGAACTCAATTGATAAAGACCTATCAAAAATGATTGCAAGAACAAATAGCTCAGAAGTGCATTTAATGTGTTTATTGTTGTGTGTCGTCTAGCCTGCCGCTGCTGTTGGTTTTGGAGCCACAATAAAACATTTGACAGTTTTAAAAAAATTCTAAAAAACATAATATATTAAAGGTTAACTAAGAAGAGTGGTTAATCAGTAAGCTCACCAGTGTCATATTCCATGCTTACACAAACTCCCTGTTAAATATAAACAGATCTCCTATATATATATGTGTGACTGTCCTGGGTCTTGGAGCCAGGCTTTTGGGTTGCTGGCATATTAAGTTCTGTTTTTATTACAGTTTGATTTATCCTGTGCTATTAGTATAGTTTTGCTCTTAGTTAGACTTTGCAGTCTTAATCCCAATTTATATTGTCTTTGAGTTCTTCTTCCAACAGGGCTCTCTGTTGCTTTATTTGTGTAGCTGTAGTGTGAACTTCATAGTTCTCATAACCCTGAGTCTTGTTGAAATTTCTTTTTGCTTCTAGTTCCTTGACTTGCTGCTGTATTTTTGTGTATTATTTTATAGTTTTTATATTATATAGAGCAGGATGGAATCTTGTGCAACTGTGATCTCTGCAGGTTTAATCTTAGTTCTGCTGTGGATGTTTAATATAAAACACAAAAGGAACTGGCATTTGCCTCCAGGACCCACTGCACTTCCTCTCATAGGAAACCTTCTACAGATAGACAAAAAAGCACCTTTTAAAAGCTTTGTTAAGGTAAGAGTTCACTTTTTTAAATATTGTGCTGTTTTTTAAGTTGTACAATATTTTTTCTCATAATTTGAGGAGACTCGCACACTTTCTATAAATGTGCTCTCGTGAGATTTTTTTTAAAATTGTTAATATTTAACAGGAAGAGCTGCAGCAAGTTGCACATTTGTGGAACACCCACATAATGCGCAGAAGCAGAAATGCAGTTGCTCCAAGTGGACGTCCGATTCTCATGTACACCATCCCTAATCTTGTTGTTGTTGTAAGTCAGAATGCGTATGTTTGTGCATCTGTAGATAAGACTTTGTGTGTGCATAAAAAAGATTTGTGTGTGTAAAAAGAATTTGTGTGTGCGTAAAAAAGATTTGTGTGTGTAAAGAAGATTTGCGTGTGTAAAAATATTTACACAAATTACAAATTCTTTTTGTTAAGGTCTGGTTGCAGATACAAAGCAAAAAAATAAGAGTGAAACTCTGCACTCAAGTTTCAACTTACGAGTACGAATTTTGACCTGATTTTTCTTCCTTTCAGCTGATTGGTCAATGTCATGTCAATCACAAATTTCACTATCCAATCAGAGAACAGATGGGTTTGGCTGTTGGAGGGGTGCTTTACTGAGCTGCAGGTCAAACCCACTTTAGAAAAACTAAATTAGTATTTACGTCTCTTTCAGTTGCACAATGCACAAAGGGTTGAACTCATTGGATATCAATATAAACACAGTTTAATTCATTTGTTTTTAGATAAACAAGGAAACATTGTGCTCAAAATAATATAGAGGAGGGAAGTGAGAGGAGGGGGGAAGTGAGACGGTAAGTGATGGAAGTGACGGGAGAAGCTAAGCGAATTATGCTGTAGGTGACGTCAGACGCCGGAGATTTGGAGGAAAAAAAAGCAAATGGTAGCATAGAATATAAAAAACGCTTTAAAAGTTAAAGTATTCCTAAATTAAAAAAAAAAAACTTAAAGTATTCCAAGTACACTTATTCCAAGATTTCATCGACCGGTGCTTCCACGACCTAGTAATGAAGAAGGCCCAGAGCACGTGGACTGGCTCTATGTGGACGGACAGCTCTACCGCGACCCCGGCACCACTCCGTGGCTGTATTGACCGCACACCAGATAACAATCCGCTACACTATTTTCTTCACTCACACTCTCTTGTATCAACTTTTGTTTAACTTTGTAATATCAGTTTGCTAATTCAGTGTAACTTCACCATCACTCTCCGCCAATGCCTTAATTTGAATGTTTCCGTTTTTATTCCTTTTTTCCTCTCTCTCTCTTGTCGCTCACCCTGCTCTTTGGTTTCTTTGCTTCTGTTTTCTATCACTGCGTCGATCACCTGCTTCCCTACCCTATCCACAAACAACACCCTCTATTTCTACATGCTCAATCTGCATGATCACGCACACACATGCGTTTAAAGACAACACATTTACAACAGCCTCACAGCGCACACAGATATAGGACACACACACTCAGATGTGCACACATTTGCTCATATTAGTTATTATGCACACACATAGTCAGAGCTATGGAGCTTCTCGCTGCGCATTTTTCTTGCAGTATACCACCCTAAACCAACCCAGAGCTCTATTATAACAATAATAATAATGGATTGGATTTATATAGCGCTTTTCAAGGCACCTAAAGCGCTTTACAATGCCACTATTCATTCACTCTCACATTCACACACTGGTGGAGGCAAGCTACAGTTGTAGCCACAGGTGCCCTGGGGCAGACTGACAGAAGCGAGGCTGCCATATCGCGCCGCCAGTAGGCGGTAGGGTAAAGTGTCTTGCCCAAGGACACAACGACCTGGACAGAGAGCCCGGGGATCGAACCGGTTATAGATGCGCTTCCCAACTCCCTGAGCCACGGTCGCCCCCTATTAGACAGTTTTTGCAGAAGTCTGTGACCCCCAGCAAGACAGAACTCAATTGATAAAGACCTATCAAAAATAATTGCAAGAACAAATAGCTCAGAAGTGCATTTAATGTGTTTATTGTTGTGTGTCGTCTAGCCTGCCGCTGCTGTTGGTTTTGGAGCCGCAATAAAACATTTGACAGTTTTAAAAAAATTCTAAAAAACATAATAAATTAAAGGTTAACTAAGAAGAGTGGTTAATCAGTAAGCTCACCAGTGTCCTATTCCATGCTTACGCAAACTCCCTGTTAAATATAAACAGATCTCCTATATATATATGTGTGTGACTGTCCTGGGTCTTGGAGCCAGGCTTTTGGGTTGCTGGCATATTAAGTTCTGTTTTTATTACAATTTGATTTATCCTGTTCTATTAGTATAGTTTTGCTCTTAGTTAGACTTTGCAGTCTTAATCCCAATTTATATTGTCTTTGAGTTCTTCTTCCAACAGGGCTCTCTGTTGCTTTATTTGTGTAGCTGTAGTGTGAACTTCATAGTTCTCATAACCCTGAGTCTTATTGAAATTTCTTATTGCTTCTACTTCCTTGACTTGCTGCTGTCTTGTATTTTTTTCATTATTTTATAGTTTTTATATTATATAGAGGAGGATGGAATCTTGTGCAACTGTGATCTTGGCAGGTTTAATCTTAGTTCTGCTGTGGATGTTTAATATAAAACACAAAAGGAACTGGCATTTGCCTCCAGGACCCACTGCACTTCCTCTCATAGGAAACCTTCTACAGATAGACAAAAAAGCACCTTTTAAAAGCTTTGTTAAGGTAAGAGTTCACTTTTTTAAGTATTTGTGCGGTTTTTTAAGTTGTACAATATTTTTTCTCGTAAATTCAGGGGACAATTCACACTTTTTATAAACACACCAAATTTAACTTTAACAGCATGTTGGCATTTTGACAAAACTTAAGCTGAATGTTCATTTAAATAAATGATTCATTTAATTTAAATGATTCAAATAAATCTCGCGGTGACCGTGCTGTCGTGCTGTAGCTGCCCCAGTCTTATGGAACAATCTTCCTGTTGATATCCGGGCATCTGACTCTATGCCACTGTTTAAATCACGGCTGAAGACTTATTTATTTAATCTTGCTTTTTCACCTAGTTAACATTTGGTGTGCGTTGGTACATTTTTATCCGTTATGCTTGTTAACTATTTTATATATTATAATTGTCAAGGTTTTATAATATATGCGTGCCAGGTCCTTTCTCTTTTCCCTCCCATCTCATTTTTCCTATTTTATTTTTTATCAAGCACCTCGGTATACCCTTGGTTTTTTAGTGTGCTTTATAAATAAAGTTTATTATTATTAGTTTATTATAAATCATTTTACATATCTTTAGTTCAGTGAAACCTATGGGCCAGTGATGACAGTATACCTAGGCTGGCAGCGGACAGTAGTTCTGGTAGGATATGATGCTGTGAAAGAAGCCTTGGTGGATCAAGCAGATGACTTCACAGGCAGAGCACCAACTCCATTTCTACACAACCCTAACAAGAAATATGGTAAAGCGTGATCACTCAAATATGTTGTCTTTGTCAAGGCACAAGTGATTTTGTTTCCGAGTGCTTTAATTCTTTCATGAATCAGCATGGCTTCTCTTCCATTACTTTGGTAAGTGGTTTAATCTTTCAGGTTTAGGGAGCAGTAACAGGGAACGCTGGCGTCAGCTGCGACGCTTCACACTGACCACTCTAAGAGACTTTGGGATGGGACGCAAGGGGATGGAAGAATGGATCCAAGAAGAGAGTGAACATATGAGGGCTCACATACATAAATTAAAAGGTATAGTTTCAGGTGCTGAAAGGTCATTTCACATGCCCTAAACATTACAGGACACTATAACACTAATTGAAAATAATCAGTCTTAAGTTTAGCAAGATAGAAGCATACCACAGTGGGCTAATGCCACTAACCTATTATTTTCCAGTACTGAATTGACACCCACCACAGCCACCCAAAAAACACAATATGATCTACTAAAACAGCGTTTTTGTGAGCTTCCGGTTGTTAACACATCAGGATGCACAACAACTGATCTCAGAAAACACATTCAAATGCATGAAAACTGTTATTTGGGAAAGCCATGTGCCAACAAACATACTCTTCAAATCTCTTTAAAAAACTGACTAAACAGTGGGAAAGTTGGAAGTGTGGGCATGTCATAACTAAACTGAAGTCCTTAGTTAATTAGACAGATGATTCCCCTTCTCTTGCAGGTGCACCATTTGACCCCACATTCTTATTGAGCTGTACTGTGTCTAACGTGATCTGCTGCCTGGTTTTTGGTCAACGGTTCAGCTATGAAGACAAGCAGTTCTTACGCCTTCTTACCATATTTTTTCAAATAGAAAACGTTAACAGCAGCCCTGTGGGTCAGGTAAATTAAAAATTAAATAGAAATGCTTTTTAATTTGGTTTTCATATTTTGTATAAGAGTATATACGTCTTTTGAAAATCATACTGTAAAAATGATCCAAACACAGTAGATGTATCATTGTCTCTTCACAAGAATGTATGTTGCTATGTTTCTTTACAACAGATGTACAACCTCTTTCCGAAACTCATGGACCATCTTCCAGGCCCCCATCAAAAAAGTTTTGCAGAGTATGAAGAAGTGAGAAAGTTTATCAAGATGAAGATCCAAGAACACAAAGACACATTGGACCTCAGCTCCCCACGAGACTACATAGACTCCTTCCTTATTCAAATGAACCAGGTTGGAAAACTTAAGCATAATTTATCAAAGAAAGCTCAAAACTACAAATACTGTGTTTATTAATCTAGGCAATTAATATAATCTAAAGTGCTAACCCATATGGAAAAGATATATATAAATCTTATAGTTTGTATCTGTCCTGTGTGAAACTTGTATGAAAAGCATATAAGAGTGAAAACAGATATAAGATCCCTTGAAAAATTATATAATGAAACTTGTATGTTTTGGATACTTACTAAAACAATATATGAAAGTAATGAGAAAGTGGCCACTTTCATGAGTAAATCATGTAAGCCTTATATGATTTACTCATGAAAGTGGCCACTTTCATGAGTAATCACATATAAGTTTTTACTATTTCTTTTCCATATAGGAAAAATTTCCTAATCTTGCTATGAATGATTTTAAACACTCCTCTGTGAATTGTCACTTTCTTGTGATGGAAAGGTTTGTATGTTGTTGGAGGAATTTGTTTGTGACAGGGTCTCCTAAGGCAAACTTGTCCTGGGTAAGGGACCAAATGAAAACTGATTCAGATAATCCCTATGAAGAAGGGTTTTGGGACAAGGAACATTATCTTTCTAGTGGGTAAGGAGCATGATGTTAAATTAAAAGACCCCCAGCTAGATGTGGTTAGGCTTATTTCAACACATTGCACAGGCTCTGGAACCAAACTCCTTTTGAGGGTCTGGACTCGGTTTCAATCTGGAGTTCCAATCAGTATACTTGTATCTTCTCAGTTTTTCGCCTGCACATTGGAAGTTTCACTGGTGGACAAGTGAGTTGTTTCCCTGCCCCTTCCGGTTGGGGACTGTGCACTTACAGTTGTTTGCACTTATGTGCTTAACAACAGTTCAGAGTTCAAATTCAAATTCAAATTTTATTTGTCACACACACAACCATACACAGTATGACATGAGGTGAAATGCTTGTAGCTGTGCAATGCAATGCCCGACCATAAAATTACAGTGGTTTTACAGTATTTACAATTTACAGGTTATACAAAATTTACAGATTTAACTTAGAAATTTACAGTAAAAAAATGTGCAAATAGCAGAAAGAGATTATAAATTATAGGAAGTGTGCATGAAGAAAAACCAGAGTGCGTGTGGTGATGTGATGTGTGTGAGAGTCCAGTTTTATAGTGACGTGATGTGTGTGGGAGAGTCCAGTCCTACACCTGGTTCAGGGCCCGAATAGCCTGGGGGAAGAAGCTCCTCCTCATTCTCTCTGTTTTGGCCTTAAGGGAGCGGAAGCGCTTCCCAGACCTCAACAGTGAGAAGAGTCCATTGTTGGGATGGGAGAGGTCCATCATAATCTTCCTAGCTTTGGTCTTGCACCGCTTGGTGTAGATGGACAGCAGGTCAGGGAGCTCTGATTGAATGTTGCGTTCGGCTGAGCGCACCATGCTTTGCAGATCTCGTCTGTCCTGCTTGGTGGTGTTCCCAAACCAGGTGCAGATGTTTCCCGTCAGGATGCTCTCGATGGTGCAGGAGTAGAAGTTCTTGAGCACCTTCAGTGGCAGATGGAAGTCTCTAAGTCTTCTGAGGAAGAAGAGATGCTGACGGGCTTTCTTAACCAGGGTGTTGATGTGACAGGACCATGACAGGTCCTGAGTGATGTGGACACCCAGGTATCGGAAACTGTCCACTCTCTCCACTGGCGTGCCACTGATGATGAGGGGCTTGTAATTCCTCGCCTGCTTTGTAGTGAAGTCCACAATCAGCTCCTAAGTCTTGCTGATGTTTAGGAGGAGATTATTCTCCTGGCACCAGGTCTCCAGGTTCCTAATCTCCTCCAGGTAGGCCGTCTCGATGTTGTTGGAGATCAGGCCCACAACAACAGTGTCGTCAGCAAACTTGACAATGGAGGTGGTGTCTGATGTGGCTACACAGTCATAAGTGTACAGTGAGTACAGCAGGGGGCTTAAAACACAGCCCTGAGGCACTCCAGTGCTGAGTGAGATGGAGGGGGAGACTTGTTTTCCCACCCTCACTGATTGGGGTCTGTCTGTGAGGAAGTTGAGGATCCACTGACACAGTGATGAGCTGAGTCCTAGATCCGTCAACTTGGTGAAAAGCTTAGAGGGAATTATTGTGTTGAATGCTGAACTGTAGTCCACGAACAGCATCCTAACATAATTCCCTTTGCCAGTGTCCAGGTGACTCAGGGATGTGTGGAGCAGGTGAGATATGGGATCGTCTGTGGAACGATTAGTCCGGTAAGCAAACTGAAGTGAGTCGATGGTGGCAAGAAGTGAAGAAGTGATGTGATCTCTCATCAGTCTTTCAAAACACTTCATTACAATTGAAGTCAGTGCTACTGGACGGTAGTCATTGTGGCAAGCGGGATGTTGTTTCTTTGGAACAGGGACAATGATGGACTGTTTGAAGCACGTGGGAACCACTGCTTGGGCCAGTGAAAGGTTGAAGATCTCCGTGAACACCGGTGCTAGCTGGTCAGCGCAGGCTCTCAGGACCCGGCCAGGGATTGCATCTGGTCCTGCTGCCTTCCTGGTGTTCACCCTCCTGAAGGTGTTCCTCACGGCATGCTCTGTGATGATGAATGCATTGTCTTCACTGGTGCACTCCAAGCACGCGCAGCCGTTTGTTGTTTTAATTGCTGCGGTGTCAAAGCGAGTGTAAAATGTGTTCAGCTCATCAGCCAGTGAAGCGTCGGCATTCATCATTGAAGAAGCTGGTCGTTTATAGTCCGTTATTGTCCGCAGTCCTTTCCACAGGCTCCTAGAGTCACACTGTCGTAGCTGTGACTCTAGTTTTTCCCCGTAGCTCCGCTATGCCTTTCTGACCGCACTGCGCACGTTGTAAGACGCAGCCTTGTATAGGTCCATATTACCGGAGACGAGCCCTTCATTGTAGGCAGCGGTGCATGATCTCAGAGCGTCGCGGATGTTTTTATCCACCCACGGCTTCTGGTTGGGAAACTTTCGGATGATGGATCTTTCTGCTGTGTCGTCCGCTAGTTTCCCGATAAATCCCACAACCACTTCCGTAAACATGTTGATGTCATCAGAGCTGCGCCGAAACATGTCCCAGTCTGCGTCATCCAGTGCGTCCTGCAGCGTGGTCACTGATTGGTCCGTCCAGCGAGCAACCTCCCTCCTGATTGGTGGTTGTTGCTTTAGCCTTTGTTTGTAAGCAGGCATGAGGAGGATGGCGGCATGGTCCAATTTTCCAAATGCCGGCAGGGGCTGAGCCTTGTAACAGTTCTTGAACGGGGTGTAGCAGTGGTCTAATGTCCTAGTGCCCCAGGTGGGGCAGTTGATGTGCTGGTGAAGGTTGTGAAATGTCCGTTTGAGATTCACTCTGTTAAAATCTCCCATAACAATGAGTGCGGCATCTTGGTGAAGTGTTTGTTGTGTGTTTCTTGTTGTGTTTGTTGGTATATTACTGTATATTACTGGGTTTACTGGCTTTAACTATCCATTAAATCATCAAATTCACTGTACGATTAAGATCAACTATTGATATATATTTTAAAGCAGTGGTTCTCAAACTTTCCATAAAAATGACCATCTCATAAAATATATGGCTCTTGAAGTACTGTAGTACAGTAGTATATGCCTATTTAACACCATATACAGTTTACACAAGACAATTTGAATTCTTATATGAATGTTATTTATTTTAACTGTCATAAACAGAATGTGACGAGTCATAATAATAACAACTGTGCTGGATTAAAACATTCACAGCAGGTGGGATATCCGGTCTTTAAGTGATGACGTGGTGAATCCTGCTTCCGGGTCCAAAATACTCTGCATTTATTAAAGCTTTGTGCTTTTAAGATGTTTTAATTCTTGTGCATCTTGTTCTATTTAGTCTGAACAAGACCTCCCAAAAAGTCAGTGATCACTGTCGGCCTCTCTCGGTTTTTATCACCACCAGTGTTGGTCAAGTTACTTGAAAAAAGTAATCAGTAACTAATTACTGATTACTTCCCCAAAAAAGTAATCCCGTTACTTTACTAATTACTTATTTTCAAAAGTAATTAATTACTTAGTTACTTAGTTACTTTTTAAAAACACGATTTACAACCTGAATAGGTGATAAAGCGATAGATCTTTCAGCCCAATTCTACTTTTTCTGCATAATCCATCATACAAAATGTAATCAAATGGAAAAGTCTCTTTTTTTAAAACTTGTGTTATCAGTTTTAATCTTTTAACTTTATGCATCAAGCAAAAATTAAATTATATGCAACATTCTCTGACTTGAAGAAATTAGTTTAACATTTAAACCTATTTTCTGCACATTCCAGCACATGTGTTTACATTCAGTCTTTCAAATAGATGCAAGTAAAACACAGCAGAAAATAAATAAAATCAAAGACTAGCAGTCCTGTTGCTCTATTTTCACCTGTAAAGCAGGAGTGGGGTAGGCGGAGGTTTACCCTGGTGCAGGTGTGCCGCAGCAGTCAGTTGAAGAATCCGCGAAATTCTCTGTGAATTTCCCATTACGTCGTTGCGTTTTCTTCCCACGCACAACGGACGCTAATATTTTTGTCACTTTTTATGGAATCAAACTCAAAGTAAGGTCAGTACTTCCACGCTTTAAACGCTGCACGCTCATACTCTCTCCCACACTTGATATATTATCCATTGTTGTCTGCACACAGCTGTTGTCACGAACGTCGCACTCGCTTACGTCACTGTCATGAGACATTCTCGCAAAAAATCACGGTTTTAGTAACGCAGTAACGCAGCGTTCCTACGGGAAAGTAACAGTAATCGAATTACCGTTTTTGCGATAGTAATCTCCTTACTTTAAGTAATCAGATTACAGTAACGCGTTACAAGTAATGCATTACTGCCCATCTCTGATCACCACTATTCATTTTAAAGCTAAGTTTTTAAAACCTTATGATGTAACTACAACCCAGCCCACGCAGCAGTATATTAATGACTAACCTCGCATTGTGGATGGATTATCTCAGTTGTTCTCCTCACTGAAGTTTGGTCCGTTTACAGGATCCTGCCATCTAACCCTCACATTAACTTTTATCGAGTGGAAAAAAAGTTAGCGTTCATCCTCCAGCTTCAATGTGTTTATGTTATGCTACCCATAGCTGTGTAGCTAGCCATCACACAGCTCATCATTATATACCAGCTAGCCCAACTTCAGTAACCCTATAAACGCCACTGCTGTGTAGTTTTCTGTCTTCATTTATGTCAGAAGTGATAGCAGAGCTGTACGTTTTTATTTTTGCTGTGGTGGTTAAGCTGCCGGATCTTTGGCTTCACGACCCTCCTTCATGCTTCGTGCACGTCGAAGCTCAGTTTGCTCTTCGTGGCGGTTCAGCCGACAACTCAAAATACCATCATGTGGTGACCTCACTGGATCTGCTGTCCACCCGCCGTGTGATGACCATCCTCTGGGATCCCCCCACCCAAGGGAAACACACCGCTCTCAAGGTGCTGAGCTGAACTACTCCCCCTCCGACGCAGAGTGGGCCAAGAAACTCCTCTCTCTCTGGGGCCTGGGTGATGGTACCGCTCTTGAGCTCACGGAGAGCACGCTGTCCTTGCTAGGAACAGATGATGGCGGATTCCTCTTCACTCACGTCTTCTTCCAACAGTGCGAGCTGGCCTTGCCAACTCTCCGCTGCTGGCTGCGAAGGATTACTGCTCACTTGCAGAAGTGGATCGCATTCTCCTGTCTACCAGGAGCTTCGGCATAGATAGTTCCCAACTCACCGACGGCATCTCCCCCGCCTGCACCAATTCTCCCGGTGGCCTGCGACTCATCGATGGTGGCTGGGATCATGGCACCGCGGTAAAGTGCTGTGTTTTTACCATCAGTGTTTGGCCCCGTAGTACGGCGCTGTCTGTCACCTTGCAGTTTTAAGGCCCAGGGAAACGAGCCCACCAGTGCTCTGTAGCGTGACTGATGGCGATAACTAAAGGCTGTTCTTCATTGAGGACTCACGCTTGGGGAGCAGTTTTCTGGTTGACTCCGGCTCCCAGAATACCCTCAGGAGCTCTTGTGTCGTCTTTACATACCTCCATGATGGTATATTATTTATTATTATTTATATTAATTCCCGCGTACCACTACAGGGAGCCCAAGCACCACCAAAGTAAAGGCTTTAAAGTAAAGGCTTCAAAACCAAGTTGACACTGAAAGTACTAACATCACTAATATCACAGAACTTTGCATGTGGCCAAAAGTAATGTTTTAATGTTCTTTGTTATCAAACATTTGCACATAAATAAGTGACATAATATTCAGTACTTACTTTTAAAAGTTTACTCTTCTGCTGCCCCGCTTCAGCCATCCACTGTTTTTTTTTTCCGAAAAAATTATCCACACCCACATACACGCTATGAATTCTGGGATAGGTTGGGCCACGAAGGATACACCTGACCCATCCTTCAAATTCGGAAAAATGAAAGACGCATTTGTCGGCCGCATTTGGAGCAACTTTTGAATTGGGACAGCCTTTGTTGCGTCACTGTGATGTAATCGGCCTTTAAATGTGGCCTCCGAAGGATGCAGACCCTGAATTGGGACACAGCCATTGTGTTGACCTTTGGCTGCTCGCAGAGTATAGCACCAGCAGTAGCTGAAGAAAAAACTTGTGTGGGAGTTAAGTGAGATCATGGTGCAAGACTTTCAGTCAGCCACAAAGCAATTCTCACACATCATCAGCTCACTAAGGAGAGGAAAGTGGTGCCAGTGTTGCCAACTCCCCAGTAAGGAAAATCGCTATTGGCTGTCCTAAAAGTACAGTAGAAGTAGCTAAATATCATCATTGCCTAATTTGCATAATTGGTTCTGCGTATGTAATTGTAACAGACGCTGTAGGAGAGAAAAATAACATCGTGGAAGCATTGCAAACCTCATTACAACGATGGGAATGATGAATTTTAGTGCATTGATTTATTTTAGACAAAGAAAAATGTACATTTACCGCTGCTCCTGCCCTGCGTTACAGTCCAGGGGGGGTGCAGCAGCTGCTTCGCTCATTTGCAGTTTGCACGCATTGCGGTGAATATCGCCAGCTCTGACATCAGCTGGGGGCGACTGCTGCGTGAGGACTATGTGCCGCCTGTAAGCATTTTGGCACGGGTGAGGTGCCCACAACAGCACCCGCTGCTTGTTGAGTGCAAGAGCGATACGTGCTTTCACGTCAAAAAGTCGTCATAAGTCTCCAATAACACCACAAAAAGTTGCCAGATTTGTTGCTAGTTGCTTTGTAGAAAAAAAGTCGCTAAGTTGGCAACACTGAGTGGTGCTATACTAATATAGTATACATAGTAGATTGTTGCAGACGGTAACCAAAAATATTGAGTGGTTGAGGCAGGCATACTTCGAGGATCTCCTCAATCTCACTGACATGTCTTCTCTTGAGGAAACAGAAGCTTTAAGGGGGTATTTCAACAATTCCGCGGCAAGGCCCCTCAGGAATTCAGCCCGAGTTCCTTCAGGTACTGGATGTAAAGCCTAATCGAGATCTAGGCTAAAGTGGCAAACGAGGTAGATGTTTCTCCTCTGAGAGGAGGGGAGCTGGTTAGTATGTTCCAACTATAAGGGGATTCTCAGTCTCTCTCGGAAGGGTACTGGAGAGGAGAGTGTCTGTAAGTTGAACCTTGGATTCAGGAGGAACGATGCAGCTTTTGTCCTCGTCATGGAAAACTGTACCGCCTCTTTACCCTACCAATGTTATTTGAGGGTGCATGTGATTTTTCCCAACCACTGAGCAGTGCTTTGTAGACTTGGAAAAGACATTCAGCCAAGTCCCTTGGTAGATTGTGCGAGAATTACTTAGGGATCATGAGGTGACTGATTCTGGGTTTTTTTTGTTTTTAGGTTTTTTATGGACAGAATTTCTAGGTGTAGCAAAGTGATGGAAGGATTCCACTTTGGGGGTCTCACGATCTCCCTGACCTTTACAGATTATGTGGTTCTGTTGGTTACATCAAGTGGTGACCTTCAACTTGAACTGCGATGGTTTGTAGCCAAGTGTGAAGTAGTGGAAATGAGAATTAGCGCTTCCAAGTTTAAGGTCAAGGTTCTCAGCTGGAAAAGTGCACCCAAGTGCTGCTAGTGGTTAGCTTTAAGTATCTCAGTTTTATTCCCAAGTGAGAGGAGAGGGACATGGGAGATTGACAGATGGATTGGTGATAGTTGCAGTAATGTAAATGATATCCAGATGGTGAAGAGAGCCGAGCATAAAAGTAAGGCCTTTGATTTACTTGATTTACTGGTTAATCTATGTCCCTCACATCATGCGAGGGACATAGATTAACCAGATTAACCATAGACCACTACCCAGAGCTCATGTGATGTCATGAGCTCTGGGTAGTGACTGAAAAAAAAAAACATTGTGGAAACAAGCACCAAAAATGACATTTCTTCAAAGGGTGGCTGGTTTCTCCTTTTCGAGATAGAGGGAGGAAACTGGTAATTTTGGAGAAACTCAGAGTACTCATTTGTAACACCCTATCGAGAGGGGCCCTGGGTTCTGTTGTTACACCGGGCTTGGACCGGCAAAAGTGACTCGAAATAGGCACTCTGGTGGAGTTACTTTGTGTGTGTGTGTTTTAGGACTTTTTATTAGGAAAAGCTAATTATGTCTGATTAGATTTTACAGTGAGGATTGAGGGAAGTCAGGAGTGGGTTTAAAGTGGGATTCAAACAATGGGTCAAAAGGGGGTGTAGTACCTAAAGGAAGGACAGCTCACAGCCCGGCGTAAATGCGAGGTGTTGTCGTAGAGCTTGATTTATTTGTTTGATTTATTTGTTGTGAATAGAAGTAATTATGCCACAATAATAAGGGAACATTGAAAATATACAACCCGTTGAGGGGATGGATGACATACATGCTTGGGCAATGGAAAGGTTTTATTTTTTGGCATGATTTCTTTTGTTATACTTTAGCTATTATTCTCACATGGAAGTAAAGTTAATGGAATAAATCAGGAATTAGTTCATTTCTCAGGAGAGAAATGAAAAGGGGGAAACTGTTATGAAATAAATATATATTGTTAGTGCTTATTTTCTGTTTATATTGTTTTATAGAGGCCAGTGTAGGAAAACGCCCCTGTGAGTTAGAATGTGTGCCAAAAGTCACAGAGTAATGACAAGAGACTGCACGCGTTGTGCAGAGAACAGGAAGCGTGGCAGACAGAAAGTGAAACTAAGTAGAGTGTTTGATTGAAACTTAAAGTGTGCGTGACGTCTAGAGGAAGTATATAAATAACCAGACTGCCTGCTGCTGCTTCAGACTTGAGCTGATGTCTCTCTGCTCAGTCTCCGTTCCCGGGAATGTAAAATAAAGATCATTTTTTGAGCTTTGACCACTTTGAGCCTAGTCTTTCTTTGCTGTTAAAAGAATACAAAGAACTGAAATTTAATAGTGTTTATTACTAGTTTTAAACCTTGTGATCCTGAGATCAGAGCCTGAACTTAAAAATCAGAGGCAATGGACATGGACTCTGGAACACAGAAAATGCAGAGGAAGAAACACAGACAAACCAGCAACAAACAGAGGAAGACACAGGGCTTAAAAAGACAGGGATAATGAGGGAATGATACACAGGAGGAGAGCAGAGCTGGGAATAATCACATATAACCATGTTCTAGCTGACCTGCATTGGCTACCCATTAAATACCGCATCCAATTTAAAATACTGTTGCTTACGTTTAAAATTACCAACAACACAGCACCGAGCTACTTTAGCAAACTCCTTAAATCGTATGTTCCCGCCAGAGCACTAAGATCATCTACTCAGTTACTCTTGGTGCAGCCTAGATCTCGGCTAAAATCTAGAGGTGACTGTGCATTTGCCTTGACTGCACCAGAGTTGTGGAATAACCTTCCTATTGCGATCCGGGCGTCCGATTCTATCTAATCTTTTAAATCACGGTTAAAAACCTATTTGTTTAATCTCGCTTTTCCTGCTTGTCAATGCCTGTACTTGACTCTTAGATTTACTCTATTTGTCTTTATACATATCTTTTATGGCTTGTGCTTTTACAATGTTTTTACTTGATATGCATTTTATGCTACCCCTGTGTATTAGTGGCAATGACCTGTGAGTATATTTGCTACTTTGCTGAGGCCTTATAATACACATGTTACTTTTCTGTCTTTTATGTTAAGCACTTTGGTATACTGCTGGTTTTTAAATGTGCTCTATAAATAAAGATTGTATTGTATTGTATAACCAGACAAAGGGGAAACAAACCTCAAAAGTTACGACCCCCTCTGCTAGGCGTCAGGGAAGGAGTAACATACACAAGCCCCCAACACAAAACTGAGTAAAGAAAAAGGTTTTAATCTCAAACTTTGAACAGAAAACCAACAGGGCTGTTCAACAGACCACTGGGCAAACAATTATTACATAAAGAAAAAACAGTCAAGAGTAAAAGCTAAAGGTTAACTAAGGCAAGCTGGCAGCACACAAAATAAAAGCTAAGGGTTAACTAAGGCAAGCTGGCAGCACACAAAATAAAAGCTAAGGGTTAACTAAGGCAAGCCAGCATCACAAAACTCTAATGAAACTAAGTTCAGCTGGTTTAGCAAACAAAGAGCAACACAGCAAACAGTTTCAACAAACAACATTCAAGTGTGAGGAAATGAGGAGGCCACTGCATGTCACTTCAGAGCAGCAGTTCCCCATAGTGTGAAGGATCTTCAGCCTTTTATACTCCCAGGTGCAGACAATCAGCCAGTCAATTGGTCTTGGAGTGGTCATGGGATCTCCAGGCAGCCAATCGTCCGCGAGGTCTGGCACACTGAGATCTGCATAAAAGAAGGCTGGCACAGCACTCCCAGCAGCCAATCCTCCACGAGTCCTAGCACACTTGGATTTGCATAAACAAAAAGGCAGTCTCACTCCCTCCAAGGCCCCGGGCCGTAACACAAATGGCCACTATTTATACTAGCGCCCCTAATGCGCCAGGCTGAAAGTGGGTTGAACCGAGGAATAACATTCATCCTGCCACACTCACATCTCCAATGGTTGTACACGTTGTCATTAACGTGGCTTCACTCCACATCAGCCACGCCGCTTTGCCAGCTAAAACACCGGGGTCGGCACATAAGGACGCTGTCATAGCCTGTCAACAACGTTGATTGGCTGCGCATATACGCATTATTGGCTGGACTATGGGATAAGGTGGCATCGTTCCCATATGGGAGCAGCCAGTCACTTACTGACTAACACTGCAAAACAGAATTGTTAAAGTATTAATTTTAATTTCAATTCAGGTTAGATTTTTTTGTGCGCAACGCAGAATTTCTGTGCGCAGAGACCGTGCCAGCAGTGCGCAATTGCGCACGTGCGCTGCTTAGAGGGAACATTGACACTGAACACGGGTCAAGTCTATTAAAGTAAGATATCACGGTAAGATAATAACTGATGACAAACAGATGAGATTATTCACCTCAGGTGTGCAGAAACAAAGGGCTAGAAGCCAGAACGGATCTAGATGCACACACAAATATACACTCACACAGACAGAAAGAGAAAAAATATAAAGAGAGACAGATTGAAGTACAGAGAAGCACAGAAAAACAATGACAACTTTCTTCTCTCAGGAAAAGGAGATTTCCACAACTGAGTTCCACTATGACAATTTGGTCTCTACAATAATGACTCTGTTTCTGGCTGGAACACAGACCACCAGCTCCACCCTGAGATATGCTCTTAGCGTGCTTATTAAATACCCCCCAAAACAAGGTAAGACTGTGAATTTACTTTATAATACATTCAATACTAATACATTATGGTTAGGAATACGTCCCTTGGTCGACGTAAAAACAGATCAGAGTGGTAATAGTTTCTGCTTTGCTGTGTCCAGAGAAAATGCAGCAAGAGATTGACACTGTTATTGGAAAAGGCCGTTGTCCCAGGATGGAGGACAGGAAGTCCCTCCCTTTTTCACTTGCTGTCATCCATGAAGTGCAACGTTTTTTTGACCATCTCCCTCTCAGCATCCCTCACTACACACTGAATGACATATCCTTCAGGGGTTATACAATCCCAAAGGTATTTTCAATTCCAAGATCTCATGTGTATTACAGAATCTATTGTATATCAAGTCAGAGAATAATGTTGAAAGCAGCAACACTAACAAGATATATGTTTTGAATAGGACACTGTAATTATTCCGCTGTTGCACTCTGTGCTAAAAGAGGAAAAGCAATGGGCCACTCCCAGGTCCTTCAATCCCCAGCACTTCTTGGACAATAATGGCAACTTTAAGAAAAGTCCTGCATTCATGCCATTCTCTGCAGGTAAAGAGTCAACACACAGTTATTGATCATCCAGTTCTTTTGCATGTTCAATCATGCAAAAGAATAATTTTTTTCCAAATATCTTGATATTTACAGTGAAAAGCAATTATTTTTAATCAGAGTCCTTTGTGTATCTCTACAGGGAAGAGAAACTGTGTTGGCGAGTCTCTGGCCCGTACGGAGCTTTTTATCTTTATAGTATCATTGCTGCAGGATTTCACTTTTTCCTGTGCTGGAGGCCCTGACAGTATAAACCTCATTACTGAAAAAAGCAGTTTTACTAATGTGCCCCGCAGATACCATATCATGGCCACACCTCGTTAAAAAAAATGAATTTGTTCAGACAGAGTTATAGTCTGGTTGAAGCACTCGAACAAGGATGTCTTCATCAGCTTCTTGTGAAACAGTGATTAGATGTTTATTTTACAGTTAGTTTGCTAGTACCTCACTGATGTAGAACACAAGACCATCACATGTAAATCTTTTACCTCAACACAATTGCAATTTGTGTTTTTTCGGTCATGTATTCCTTTTCTTTAGTGAGTTATTTTTTCTTGTATTAATTTGATTTTTTTTCTCTATCCAATAAAGATTACTACTGATTTTAACCAATAATTACTTAAAAAAAAACTACACACCTATCAATGTTAGATTTGTATTGTTTATTGTCATTTATGCTTAGAAATATTTAACCATATATGCTTAGAGGTGTACAATCGCTTGTGTAGTGATAGGATGTGTGATCCTTAATAGTCTGCAAAGGCTTTGTGTGCATTCCAGAGTGCTCTGGCTTTCACACCCACATTCTGGGAGCATGGGAGAGGTCGTACCTTGTCTTATTGTTTTATGGTAGGATAAACGTATCTATATCTGTTTTAGGCTAAGTGCCTTTTGTTTAGATGAACTGCTGGACTTCCAGACTAGCAGGTTTAGGGAAGTCATTTATGGGGTCACACTCTGACCCCGCCCCCCCACACACACACACACACATACTTACACAACGCACAGGCAAGGTACTCTTTGTTTGTATGTAGACGTCATATGTTAATGAACCTATGTATATTCATGTAACCTCAATAAAAGAGCAGTGTTATGGGGGAGCGGACGAGAGTGACTGGGGTTCTCTCCCTCATGCATGAGTAACACAAAGAACTTTGCCTACTTGGTGTTTAATGCTTTTTGCTGTGTAGTTGAATTGTCCTTAACGTTCCAGCGAATAGGTTTATGCTACAAACCTATCAATCAACAAATTGTAAAAGCTTTTATGTAAACAGTCTCATCATTGTTGTTAAAACTGTACAGAAAAAAAAATACATTAATTAAGTCTAACACGGACTTCAAAGTAAATTCATTTAAAATTGCTCTCCTGTGTGAGACGTTGCTTCAAAACTAGCATCTTAGTATTGGCTTTTATTACATTCACTCTTTGATTGTTTGATTGTTTCAGTTTTTTTCATGAACACCAAAACTAACAGCTTTAAATAATTACATTTTTATGGAAAAAAGTTATAAAAAGTGGATAACTTGTGGGATTAGTTGCGCTAAATTTAAGACTGTATAGAAACAGAGCGCTCACTGTGAAACCGACCTCAAAGCTGAAAGCTTTAAGAAACACATTTTAAGTAATTATTTTAAAAATAGAACAGGCAAAGTTTATCATCTCATCCACATCTATCTCCAACCACCAAACCCGCAACCTCTCATCCAACATCCAGACTGCTAAGTCTGCAAGCCTTCACCTCCTTGGCTGTCTTGCTCATGTAACAGTTTGCTTTTATGTTTTTGCTTTCATTTGTAACTTTGCTTCTGATGTGTAATGGGAAGGAGTCTTGAAAAAGAAGTGTGTCTAAGGGGGAGTCAGCATCTCTTCTGTGGAAATTCCAGAAGATGATGAACTCATTCTGGTGTAAATAACTTGTGGCAAAGGATTTATGTTTATTCTTTTGGATTTGGATTATTTAGCATTGTAGTTGCTCATTTTTAACATGTATTGTTGAATGTTATGGTTGTGACCACAAGTTTTTATGGTCGAATTCAACATGACCAAGATCAGTTGCGAGTAAGGAAGCTGACTAACATTTATTTTAAGCTCTTATTAAAATTATACAATTATTATTAATGTTAAATAATTAATTAATTATTTATGTTTTTATTGTATGTCTCAAACTTGCTTTTTAAACAATAATTGTATTTCTGTTGGTAGTTATCAAAATGACTGTCTCCTGCTTTTTTATATTTAGATTTTTTTTTTAGGTTTTTTTTTGTTTTTGTTTTAAATTTATTGGACTTAAATCTTTTACAGATGGCATATAACAATAATTCCTAACAGTCCAGACACCCAAACTGTTTGCAGTGCATGGCTAACAGGCAGAAGCATTAGCAGGGCCCCATGAAAAAAATATAACTTTACTTTAATATTGCAAACCATGCCAACCTTGGAAATATAACACTGCACAGCCGTGGATCAGTATTCTGCTTAGATAATATATTTTTCAATTTCATGCAAGATTTATGAGATATGTGGAAGCAATTACATTACATTTTAATATTTTTATAATAACTTTTATTTTATTTTAATTTATTTACATTGATCGGTATCTTACACCAAATACAAATAAAATATATGTTATCTTTGTGAATTTAAATTCTCATCTAGCAAGTATTGGCAAATGTAACTTAAATAATCCTCTGGATATGTTAACAGTGTTTAGAATAAAAATAAATTTCCCAAGGAGCTTCTTGCAATTGCACACATTTTTTGACAAAACAACTCACCTGCGTCATTATATATAAGAAAGGCAGGTTCAGGTTGAGTGGAGTCGGGTATGGGTAGTAGGACCCCTAAGCCTTAGCCAGAGGTTTGATCTTCTTGGTCAGGCACCAGGTTGTCAGATACGTCTATATACAGTGGCTTGCAAAAGTATTCAGCCCCCTTGAACTTTTCCACATTTTGTCGCATTACAGCCACAAACATGAATCAATTTTATTGGAATTCCATGTGAAAGACCAATACAAAGTGGTGTACACGTGAGAAGTGGAACAAAAATCATACATGATTCCAAACATTTTTTACAAATAAATAACTGAAAAGTGGGGTGTGCGTAATTATTCAGCCCCCTGAGTCAATACTTTGTTGAACCACCTTTTGCTGCAATTACAGATGCCAGTCTTTTAGGGTCTGTCTCTACCAGCTTTGCACATCTAGAGACTGAAATCCTTGCCCATTCTTCTTTGCAAAACAGCTCCAGCTCAGTCAGATTAGATGGACAGCAGTTTTCAGATCTTGCCACAGATTCTCAATTGGATTTAGATCTGGACTTTGACTGGGCCATTCTAACACATGGATATGTTTTGTTTTAAACCATTCCATTGTTGCGCTGGCTTTATATTTAGGGTCGTTGTCCTGCTGGAAGGTGAACCTCCGCCCCAGTCTCAAGTCTTTTGCAGACTCCAAGAGGTTTTCTTCCAAGATTGCCCTGTATTTGGCTCCATCGATCTTCCCATCAACTCTGACCAGCTTCCCTGTCCCTGCTGAAGAGAAGCACCCCCAGAGCATGATGCTGCCACCACCATATTTGACAGTGGGGATGGTGTATTCAGAGTGATGTGCAGTGTTAGTTTTCCGCCACACATAGCGTTTTGCATTTTGGCCAAAAAGTTCCATTTTGGTCTCATCTGACCAGAGCACCTTCTTCCACATGTTTGCTGTGTCCCCCACATGGTTTGTGGCAAACTGCAAACGGGACTTCTTATGGTTTTCTGTTAACAATGGCTTTCTTCTTGCCACTCTTCCATAAAGGCCAACTTTGTACAGTGCACGACTAATAGTTGTCCTATGGACAGATTCCCCCACCTGAGCTGTAGATCTCTGCAGCTCGTCCAGAGTCACCATGGGCCTCTTGGCTGCATTTCTGAGCAGCGCTCTCCTTGTTCAGCCTGTGAGTTTAGGTGGACGGCCTTGTCTTGGTAGGTTTACAGTTGTGCCATACTCCTTCCATTTCTGAATGATCGCTTGAACAGTGCTCCGTGGGATGTTCAAGTCTTGGGAAATCTTTTTGTAGCCTAAGCCTGCTTTAAATTTCTCAATAACTTTATCCCTGACCTGTCTGGTGTTTTCTTTGGACTTCATTATGGTGTTGCTCCCAATATTCTCTTAGACAACCTCTGAGGCCGTCACAGAGCAGCTGTATTTGTACTGACATTAGATTACACACAGGTGCACTCTATTTAGTCATTAGCACTCATCAGGCAATGTCTATGGGCAACTGAGTCTGTCTGTCTGTCTGTCTCTAGGTGCCACCTTAAATATACTTTTATGTATTCACTCCACATAAAATTTAATAAATTATAAAATTCAAAAACCAATTATTTACATTTCAGCTTTTAACTATTTAAATTTTCAGCTTTTTCCTTTTAAACAAATGTAAAGTGAAACAACATAAAACACTGCAAACCACAACACAATCAAATATAAATTAAAATATGCAAAACAAAATGAAGATGCACATTCTGTGTCATTTAGGCCTGGGATGATTTTTTGGGAGTGTTTTCCTGCTTGGAATTGCATAGGATTCACTGCATGAATAAACTTTCTGAATCCTTTATCATCCGCAACTGAAAATAGTTGTGGATGATTACTATACCTTTCTAATGTGATCATGTTGTCTCTTGTTGTCCCTGGCTCTCTTTCTCTCTCCTTCACTCTGTTCCTGTGCTACTGCGAGTGTAACTACCACCCCTCTGCCACAAGGCTTACGTGCGGAGTGAAGTGAAAAAAAGTGCGAGAAAGCGGGTGAGAGAAAGAAAAAACAAACACAAACAAACAAAAAACCAACAACAACAACAACACGGCTCCCAATAAGGAGCCGGCTGGCGTCGTTCACTTCAAAGAGCCAGCTCTAAGAGCCATTTCGTTCGCGACCGATACATCACTACTGGTTTCCTCTTTCTGGCGCGGAGTGGGCGATAAACAAACAATAGAGAAAAGCCGATCATCAGTTTCATGATTGAAGTACCAACATGAGATGGAGGGTCAATCATGACCAGTTGGCCAATCCACCACCTTTCATTGTTTATACCGCCACAAAAAGAAACATAAAAACAAAAAATCTTTCCTGCTTGGCTCTGCGTCTTTCTCTAGTCTCGTCTAATTCTGGGCGATGCGATGGGCAAGGCCATGAGTACTCGGACTGTGCTTATTGAACACAATATGGATAAGATCTTGGAGAAGCTCAAGACTCTGCAACAGGGAATCAATAGGTCTGGGGACCAGTGATGGACATTAGATCAGCTGCGAAATTGGATGCAGTTTGTTTGCATTAAACCTAACCCAAACAACCATTATCTTTATGTGGCTGCCCGGGGCCAGCCAGAAGGCTCCAAGGGCGAATGGCTCCAAGGCCGAATGGCTGGCTGGCACAACAATTTCTCCCAGATTACAAGACTGTGTTTTGACTCTCTCACCCCATCCTTCAAGGCCTCAAGGCCACCTGCATCAGCTGGAGGACTGTTGACTTTTTGCTTAACCAGGTGAAAGGACGGTCTCTCTCAGTTGAACACGGGACACACACACACATGCATACATATGCATGTGCACTGAAACAGACACACACTCACCCCCCTCCCTGCTTCTAAACACTTGCGATGCTTACTTCCACCCGATGAAGACGATGGGTCTGCGTCCCGCACTGGAGAATAGCTGCAGGATAGGCTGTTGTATACACAGGTTCACTCCATGAAATTAAATTCCTTGCCAGTGCTAGTACATCAACCTTCAGAAAACCGAGAAGCCTATTACATATTACTTGTGAACAAGAGCCCAAGATATTTAAACTCTTCCACTTGGCTGTAATGCATCCCTGACTTGGAGGGATTCCTTCTGAACGCAATAGTTTCAAACTTGAAGGTGTTTATTCTCAGGAAGTTATAAGGAGTAAAACAAAGACAGAGCTATATATACACACACACAGGGGCCTGGGGAATAGGGAAAAGATGGGAACATGTGGAACTAGTCACTGATAATGACAAAAGGAGGTAAAACAGCCACAAGACACAAAGAACAAAAGACTACCAAAATAAAACAAGAAGTAACATGATAAGGAAAAATAAGAGGCAGAGAAAAAGTCTTGACATAATTCAAGAGAACACAGGAGAGGCACAAAACACTGAAAAACAAAGAATTAAATATGAACCACAAGCAGAAAGTAGATTCCAAAGGGTAAGAAAACTATAAGACAAACTGAGAACATAATCATAAAGAAACCAACCAGACGTTTTCTGCTGACTGCAAAGAATACAATACTGTAAATGTGGGCACAGAACACAGTGTCCATGACACTGAATGGTTTAGTTTGCAAAAATCAAGTTCTTTCTAAATATTATTCACTGTTAATAATTATAAATTGCAGTTGCAAGGGTTTTATTTAATGATAATTCAGTTATACCTGTCTTTAACAGTCATAATGATTATATAACTTTATATGAATGTTTAAGAATGTTATAATCATTTCCACTTTAAAAAAAACATTTAAATCATTAATCAGTGTTATCCTTTCATATAAAATAGAACATCAGATTGTGTCATAATTTATATAAATACATTCTCTCTGCTCTCTGAAATTAATGGATTATTAATTAATTATCCATTTACTAAATTCAGGTAACATGTTACTGGTTTCTAAATGGATACATAGTTCAACATTTAATATAGACACATTATGAGGGAATTTTTGACTCGGGTCAAAATTGAACCAAACCAATAAGCACAGGCATGAAATATAAACAGTATGCGTTCCAGTTATAAGTTAACTAATAGTTAGTACAAATTACTTTAGACGTGTCAACAAAGCATAAAGGTTTTTTGAACATCAAATTGTAATTGCTTTTTAAACTTAACAAAACTATGTTTGTATGTTTGTGCTGAGTAGGTAACCCCAGTTTCATATGAAAAAGAAAATAAACAATCCAAATAAAGTCTGAAAAAGACTTGATATTGAATAATTTTGTGAAATGCTGCTTTTAGATCATGAGTATTTGCTACTTTAACAGCATTCACTATTAGTTTATATGTGCCTATGCTGTTACAGACAGCTGTTCAAACAGGTGTCAGAGCAGTTTGTGGGTCAAATCTTGATTCCAGTAGAGGGCAGTGTAGACTGTCAAATAACTGTCGTTCATGTGAGATTTTATTATCAGTTGTTCTTATCAACAAGGTCTGGTTATATTTTGTGTTAGTTGACATCATTATCAAGTTTGTTGTGTAGTGCATCAAGTTTACATTATTGCCAATTATTTTTATGGATATTTTACACCAATTTTCTATTTAAATCCAGCAAAGTTTTTATCTTTATTATTCAAATCAAGTATTGCAAAGGATTTTGTCAATGAGAATCATTAATGAGGTAAAAGTGTGCTAAGGTGCACAAGATTACAGCATCATATTGGTCACGTGTGTCCAACCAGCCAAACCCCTACAGGAGCCAATCACAGAGAGAAAGTAGGTATATAAGTGTGACCCGTGGTAGGTACCTATTTAAAATAGGACAGAGCCGTAGGCGCACAGTCAGTTAAGAAGAGTTTTAATCTTTAATACCAAATAAAAGTAACAGTGTAACAGCGGCACCTAAAAACAATTAAAAAGCTTTACCTTATTAAAAACGATAAAACTGTATAATTGCCCGTGAGACAGGACAAGCGCTGCGGGGAACCGTTTAAGAACAAATCGACATAGCACACAGGTTAAAAAGGGGACGGCAACTCACACATGACCCCAAATGGGCAAAACACTATAGAAAAAAAAACAAAAACAATCTTCAGTGCCGTCTTCACTCAGGCCCACCGCTGTGCATGCAAAAGCGGCAAGACAAAAAAAAAAGGATTTGTTTTCCCTGCAGCGCCTTCACCGTTCGCGACAATATATATATATATATATAAAAAAGGGGGTAAAATACTAAAAGAATCAATCTGTGGTGCCTACTGATACAGAAAAAATTAAAACAAAAAAACAAAACAATCGACAGCCGCAGCAGTCAGTCTGTCGACTTACACCAGTTTAAAACAAATTAAAACACACTGATGTGTCGGGTCCTTTGCCCGCAGCCAGAAATCCGCCTGGCAAAGCAGCAGCTCGGTACTCTATCCACAAGTTCGTGTCACACCCTAATAAATGTGGGTCAGTGGCGATGAAGTCCACTATACCGTTCTCACGGGAGCAATGTTTCCCACCGTTCTAACAGAAGTTTAGGGGAGGACCCGTATCAGACTTTCATAGACAGAAGTTAAGAAACACCAACTTGCCCAACTTGTACCAAGCACTCGCAGCTTCAGGTTTGCAGAGGAATACCCAATTGCCCACACCTGCGCTTATGAAAGGAGCAAAGACCAGCTCCGCCCACCAGGCGCGGTCCCAAGTCTCCAGGTCTCACCTGTCACATTCGGAAGGACAAAAATACAAAAATGATACAACATTATGGAGTTTTCTGCCACAGTGATCTTGGCAGGGCTAATCTTAGCTCTGCTGTGGCTGTTTAGTGTAAAAAGAAGGAAGTATCATCTGCCGCCAGGACCTGCTCCACTTCCTCTTCTAGGCAACCTGCCACAAATAGACAAAAATGTACCTTTTAAAAGCATACTTAAGGTGAGACAAAGATTTGATAATGAATAACTTTGTGAAATGTTCCATTCAAATTTAGATCATAAGTATTTGCTACTTTAACAGCATTCACTGTAAACATATTTTATGTTTCTACGAGTGAAGCACAGTATTGGATTGCTTGGATTCATTTCACAGAGTTGATTGGTTTTGTAAGAGAGCAGATTTGTATTAGAAACTGAACCTATTTTATAATAGTTACGTATGCTGTTGCAGACAGCATGTAAATGTTCAAACAGGTGCCAGAGCAGTGTGTGGGTCAAATCTTGATTCCAGTAGAGGGCAGTGTAGACTGTCAAATGAGGATATCTTTGGATTTTTTTCTGTGTTCATGTGAGATTTTATTATCAGTTGTCCTTATCAACAAGGTCTGGTTATATTTTGGTTTGACTGACATCGTTATCAAGTTTGTAGTGAAATCATTGAGTTTGTAAAACTCAAGGAAAGCTTAGGATGAGCGATGGTTTACATGTTTTGACTTTATTATTCAAATCAAATGTTGCAACAGCTTTTTGTCAATGAGCATCATTAATGAAGTAAAAGTGTGCTAAGGTCCACAAGATTAAAACATCATATTGGTCATGTGTGTCCAACCAGCCAAACCTCTGTTAAATATAAACTAGCTACAGAAGCCAATCACAGAGAGAAAGTAGGTATATAAGGAAGGACAAAAATACAAAAATGATACAACATTATGGAGTTTTCTGCCACAGTGATCTTGGCAGGGCTAATCTTAGCTCTGCTGTGGCTGTTTAGTGTAAAAAGAAGGAAGTATCGTCTGCCTCCAGGACCTGCTCCACTTCCTCTTCTAGGAAACCTGCCACAAATAGACAAAAATGTACCTTTTAAAAGCATACTTAAGGTGAGAATTTTTATTGATTTATTTATTAATTTTTAGCATTTTTCATATTGTTAAATTGTTCAGTAAGAATAAACAAGAGCACCCTCCATTACTGTTCTGGATTTTTATTTTAGCTGCATGCTGACGTTGCATAAATACAAACAAGGTTTTTTTCTTTTTCTTAGTTCAGTGAAACCTATGGTCCTGTGATGACACTGTACATGGGCTGGCAGCGGACAGTGGTTCTGGTGGGGTATGATGCTGTGAAAGAAGCCTTGGTAGATCAGGCAGATGATTTCACAGGCAGAATGGCCGTACCATTTCTGTTCAAAGCTACCAAGGGTTATGGTAACAAGACACCATATATCAGTTTTCAAGACCAGTGATTTCTTTGGCATGACTCTAAGTCAACTTTACATGAAAATAAAGAAATTTCAAATAATAGTTTGTGTAAAAGTTTTCCTAATCCTGACATTTCAGGTTTAGCAATCAGTAATGGGGAGCGCTGGCGCCAGCTGCGACGCTTCACACTTACAACCCTGAGAGACTTTGGGATGGGACGCAAGGGGATGGAAGAATGGATCCAAGAAGTCAGCGAACACTTGAGGGTTCACATACGTACATTTGAAGGTGCGTTTTCAGCTATTGTGTGGGCACGTATTACATACAGGGTGGATTTGAAAAATCATTCATTGCTCAATCATTGCTTAAGTTTCTCTCTCTTTTTTTCCAGTACAGTAGCTTGACTATGACAAAAAAGATTTCAATTCAATATTTACCTCAAAATTGACTGGCAGTTTAAGAAATAAAACATAATAACAAGAACATTTCTTGCAAAAATTGCAAAACTCCTAATTTGTGCCTGCACAAGAAATAGGCTGTAGTAAGAAGCAAAAATAAATATGTAACAAAATGCACCAAATACACATAAAAATGTTGATAAAATATGTCAAATAATTCAGTAACATTTGAAGTCTATCAGATTTTGCAATTAACATACAAATCCTGCTTTGTCTGAACTCTTTAACGTTTGAACAGAAGACATGGAATATTGCATAACATGCTAAAACACTATCGTTTATAGCGTCTGCTTGCTGTGACATGAGTGATGCACTTGGAAAGGATAAACTTATCCATGCCAATTTACAGTTATATGTTTTAATAAAATTATTTACTTTCAATTGTCATATCCACCTGAAAACTGAGGAAAAATGGATCTTTCAGTCAAACTTTTTTTGTGATTTGTGTGTCAGCTGCAGAGGAGCTAACTGAATAAGCTGGGTCTCATGAGAATATTATCAATAAAAGTTAATGATCTAACCACAAGTTTGGAGCAAAAGCAGTTTATACAGAGTGGCCTATATAACAGAGAGTAAGTAGGCGTGAACACACAGATAATTTTGTGCCATGCCTAGGAACTATGCTGCTGTTAATACTTAAAGTGTAATTGCACTATAATGGAGTAATGCTGCTCTCTGGTCAGTCTGGGCCTTTATGTGAAGAGTTTGCAGCCTCAGAGTCCTCTCACAGTACAAACAAATGGGTTTCAGTGTATTTGTTCATCCTAACCTGGCTGTAGGTGTGTGTTTGTCTGCCTCTTTGTGTTAGCTTTGTGTTAACCTTGTGACTACTGGGGTACATGCTAGAAACAAACAATCCAAAAAAAATACTTAAGTATTTACTCCATAGCAGACAGTGAAGTACAACAAAGTATTTGGCAAGTAGATTCCAAAGAAGCAACATAGAAGGGTGGAAATTCAGCAATGGCAGGAAATAGTACAATACATATGGGCCTAGATGCTGGTGGTAATAATAACACAGCTGGAGACTTGGATGAGCAACAATGATAAAGTGGACATGGCTGAGGGAGATTTTGAAAGGTAGAATGACAGAAAAACACTGAGATTTAAAGCACACAGAGCAGAGATTTTTTTGTTATGAATATCAAATCAAATTAGAGAATCAGCGTGATGATGAAAGAATTCGATTTAAAAAGAGGAAAGCAGAAGTGAGAAAAAGAAAAGAATTGCAATCCAAAAGCCCAAAAATCCAGACAGATGATTTCATTATTGAACTTCATGTTATCATCATATGATAATTAACCTTAGTGGACTTCAGTTGATTAATGTGAAGAACTTTTTTTGTTTATCATAATGCTCTCTTTTGTTGGTTGTTGTGAAAGTGTAAACAGCCGAATGGCCAGTATATTTGTGGAGCAGACAAAGAAGCAGAATAACAAGAAACAAGACTGGAGTACAACAAAAAGCGAGTTGTTTATTTTGGCTGATGAAAACACAAAAGCAAAAGGCAAAGGCAAAAACTAAACTATAACCTAAACTGGGAAACACTAAGACTAGACAAGAAAAACATTAACATGAAAAGGAGCGTGCAAAAACTGAGACTAAAGACAACATTAAATCCATGGATCATAAGGCGAGGAAAACAGACGACCTGACAGTGAACAAAGGGAGACAGAGGAGTTAAATACACAGAAGGGTAATGTGGGAAGTGGAAACATATGGGGAACACAGCTGACACAAATCAACATGACACCAAAGGGCAAGCAAAACTAATACTGAACATGGAACACAAGACTGTCAAAATAAAGCAGGAAACGTGGAGAGATGTAAACTGGGAAGCAAAAGCTTGACACAAGGTTCAAGAGAAAGCAAACATGAGAGACAGACAGAGGGACCGAGGGAGAACAAGAGTGAGGGAGCACTAGAGAGAGAGGGAGACTTAAACAAGGGGCACTTGAGAAAGAGGGAACGAGACATGACAGAAAGGACAGACATGGGACAGGAAGGGGAGACGAGACACCTGGACCAGACAACATGGAAGCAAATGTAACTAAGCATACTGCCAATGCTAAGAATAAGTTAATACTAAATAATAGAAAACTACATCCATGAAGTTTTCTATTTTTCTTTTATTTAGTGCCAACCACCCATCCATGGTGCAGCACAGTTGCACGGTGGTCAGCTGTTGCCACACAGCAGGAAGGTCAATTCCATCATCAGGCCGGGATCTTTCTGTGTGCAGTTTGCATGTTCTTGCATGTGTTTGCGTGGGTTCCCTCCGGGTACTCTGGCTTCCTCCCACCATCCAAAGACATGCAGTTTGTGGGGATAGGTTAATTGATTTATCCAAATTGCTCATAGGTGTGAATGCTGGAGTGAATGTGAGCGTGAATGGTTGCTTGTCTCTGTGTGTTGGCCCTGCGACATACTGGTGACCTGTCCAGGGCGTACCCTGCCTCTCGCCCTATGACAGCTGGGATAGGCTCCTGCGACCCTGAAAAGGATAAGCGGAAGCGAATGGATGGATGCATCATTCCAAACAAAAAATTCACAAAAAGACCATAAACTCGAAAATGCTGGGTCACAGACCCAGCCCACTGACAGAAAGTTTCTTACTGTCAAATCTTTCTTCAAAAGAAACTAAACTAAATTAGATGATTTATTTAAATAAAAACATATTTGCATTTTTAATTTGGAACTTTGATAGCCATTTTCAGCTGTCTTTTTCCTTTTTTCTCCAGGTAAACCATTTGACCCCCAATTTTTGTTAAGCAGCACTGTTTCTAATGTGATCTGCTGCCTGGTTTTTGGGGAACGCTTCAGTTTTGAAGACAAGCAGTTCCTGCACCTTCTGACCATCATATCTAAGATCTTCATGTTCAACAGTACTCCTCTTGGTCAGGTCAGTGGACATGATTACAAAAAAATTAACATATAAAAAAAATACAACAAACATACTGATCAGATAGTTCTGCATTTTTTACCTCCAAACCAACAAAGCTGAAGTGTCACAGTTAGCACTGGCCAACCGTGGGGATGTGAGGAAGGAGGACCCAAATGCTAGACTCTTTATGATAAACAGTGCCTTTATTTACAGTGGTGTAAATAATACACAGAATAATAAATCCCAGTGTGTTCCCTTGACTCCCATGTCGTGTCTTCCACCCACAAGTCCGTGCTCTTCTGCTCCTGTGTGTCCGCGCACCCAGTGCTCGCTGCTCTTGTCTTCCATGCTCCTTCCTGGAGAAAATAACAAAGAAGCAACCGTCAGGACACTCAGGCATGCACTCACTTAACTTGGCTCACAAAGCCCACTAACGTGGAGTCTCACACAACGATCCCACACCAAGACGCGCTCAGCCACACTCTTAAGTAGCTCCCCGACTAGGCTTCATTAGCTGCAGGTGTGTGTGATCATCTGCTTTAGGTGTGGCCAGTCTCCAGATGGGACACACCCACCAGGCCTGCCTGAAACCCAGTGCTCACTCACAGACACATCCACTTGCCTATACATACAAGCATGGAGAACACAAGAACAGCAGCACAGTGCAGCCAACATACATAATATATTATATCAGTCCATAGCTGCTCATGGACCCTGGGTCGCTCAGATCCAGGTCCCTGACATGAAGTGTGTTGTCTAAAGAATTAATACTCAGTAATACTGATTGCATATTTTCATACGTCTTTAGACAAATAAAGCTGCTGTGTTTTTCCCTCCTGAAGATGCACAACATCTTTCCCTGGCTCATGGAGCATCTTCCTGGCTACCACCAAACTATTTTTGGGCATGCAGAGGAGGCCAGAGATTTTATCGAGAGGAAAATCCAAGAGCACAAACAGACACTGGACCCCAGCTCCCCCAGAGACTACATTGACTGCTTCCTCATCAGAATTAATCAGGTTGGAAAGAACTGAAGGATCAGTTGCTTTGTTTAGGGCACTTTGCATTGTGTCGTTCTTTTTTCCGTATTTGCATTAAACAGGTTGGAATTATTTAAACTATATTTCGAGCTGGTCTGTTATGTGCTGCTAAAAAGGCATTTGAGTATTTTAAATTTGGTTTCTGTTGAGACAACAATGTTCCTAATTTGTCTCCTTAGGAAAAGGACAATCCCTCAAGTGAGTTCAATTATGACAACTTGGTTTCTACTGTACTGAATCTGTTTGTTGCTGGAACAGAGACCACCAGCTCCACCCTGAGATATGCTCTCACTGTGCTGATTAAATACCCCAAAATACAAGGTAGGTGTACAGAAAAAAGTATTACCAACTTGCTTTTAGCCCTAAATATATTATAGTTAGAGATAAGTCTGTTTGTGAATCTAAAACTTAGCAGTCATTACAAACAGATCAGAGCGGTTATAGTTTTTGTTTTGCTTTGTCCAGAGAAAATGCAGCAAGAGATTGACACTGTAATTGGAAAAGATTGTTGTCCCAGGATGGACGACAGGAAGTCCCTCCCATTTTCAGATGCTGTCATCCATGAGGTCCAACGTTTTCTTGACATTGTGCCCTTCAGCCTACCTCACTACGCACTGAATGACATATCCTTCAGGGGTTATACAATCCCAAAGGTATTCTTAATTCCAAGACATTATACGTATTACAGTCAGTATTAAGTCCATTGTGCATCATGTCAGGGGTTAATGTCAAAAGTATTAAAAGCATCAATAGACTAACAACATATTTGTTCTGAACAGGACACTGTAATTATTCCTTTCTTGCACTCTGTGCTGAAAGAGGAAAAGCAATGGGCCACTCCCAGGTTCTTCAATCCCCAGCACTTCCTGGACCATAACGGCAACTTCAAGAAAAATCCTGCATTCATGCCATTCTCTGCAGGTACATAAAGTCCTGACACAGTTGATAAATTATACAATTTTCAGCTGTAGCTCTATATAAATCAGCTAACCTGGCCTCAAGGCACTTATTATTGTAAGGTAGAAACCCTAAAATAATAAGAACAAGCAATTTTGGTTACCATAGAGTGATTTGTGATTGTGTGTCTTTACAGGGAAGAGAGCGTGTGTTGGCGAGTCTCTTGCTCGTATGGAGCTTTTTATCTTCTTAGTCTCACTGCTGCAGGATTTCACCTTTTCCTGTGAAGGAGGCCCTGACAGTGTAGACCTCGATCCAGAGTACAGCAGCTTTGCCAATTTACCTCGAAGTCATCAAATCATAGCTACAGCACGTTGAAATGAGAGCCACTCAGTCTGTCATCATTTGCAGCACTATGACTGACATGGATCTCTACAACATGCTGCATTGCGTTAATGTGGTGCAGTAACATTAAATGCACAATTAAAAGTAGAGTTAAATGAATGTGCAATAAATTTTTGCTGTTATGTCTGTGATATAGAAAAAAGACATGAAACCCCAAGAAAATGCTTTGGAGTAATAGTTGTCTTTTAGACTCTTTTTTTTTTGTCACGTTTTGTATTTTTTGTAACCAATTTTTGCTTTTCTGTTTGAATTTGTGTTAATTTTGATATAATATAACTCATATCATTTTTAAGAATAAAGGTATAACTCTGAAAAACCTCTTGGTAGTTTTTTTAAAACACAAAATTCTCTGCAGTTGCCTACCTGTTTGTGTGTGTTCTCATATTCCTTCTTCCTGGTGTTTCTATCACTTGGTATAGCTACATCTATCTTTACAGTTGTCTTATTTCTGCCTTTCCACCACTACTATGATTGGTTGATTGGCACCACCAGTTTCTCTATCTTTATCTAGAATTATCTGAGTTTGGTCATTCTCAACCACCCTAGTGAACTTATCCTATTGTGACCTCTGGACTTTCAGGCCAGACCCTCTAGTGGGTAAACAATAAGTGAGATGTGGGGTTTTAGCTGGGAAGGCATAATTTCAAATAATGTGCTGAATTTGTTCTAAATTCTAAATTAAAAAAAAAATAAGAGTATCTTTCAAGAGTCAGAGTATCTTTTCATATGTGAAGTAATAAGACCTATAGAGCTTGGAAAGAAAAGCGTCTGGACTTCTTAAATTTGCTTGAAGACGTTTCACCTCTCACCTGAGAAGCTTCTTCAGTTCTTCAAGCCAAGGTGTTAAAACAGATGTAGGTCACCCAGTGTATTGTGACCTACAGCCGTTTTCACACCTTGGCTTGTGTGATTAGGTAGAGGATCATTAGGGGGTCCTTCGTCCCTCTGGGGGGATAGTCCCATAGGGCTTAAATCTGGACTCTCCACCATTTGACCTTAGAACTGAAGAAGCTTCTTGGATGAGAGGTGAAATATCGTGAGGCAACTTAAAGAAGTCCAGACGCTTTTCTTTCCAAGCTCCTTAGACTACGATGACCTGGATGGCTGAGAACATTTACAGACATAAAAATTCCTACAGTTTATCACATACTGGAATGTAATGCATTCAGGTTCTAAGAGTTTCTGTAGTGTTTTAAACTAAATAGTGAATTTACTGACAAATTGTTGTTGTTGTTTTTTTTTTGTTTCTTTCATTTTTTTTTGTCAAAACACAAACACAGAAACACAATAAAGTTACTCATAGGTTTTATATAATAATTTCAACAAGTCTTCCAGAGTTGATGATAAAGAATATCCACGCCCTTAGTCATTCCTGTGAATCATTAACCTGCAATCTTGGTGAAGAGGATGGAGCTGTTTTACATGTTTTGATTATAGAACTCAGGTCAAATGTTGTAATAGCTGTTTGGCAATGAAATGAGAAATAGGTGTACTAAGGTGAACAGGAAGATCACATGGCTCACCTGTGCTCTAATGCGGTGCTCCTGCCAACTCTCTGTGAAACATAAACTAACTAGCAATGAGTATAAACAAACAAGTAACAGAATACAAAGGTTATCTAATAGATAACAGTTGGAATTTTGCTGTATTGCATAGCTCATGTATGAAACCTGCTTTGCCTGTACTCTTTATTCCTTATGTATATCTGGATGCAGTGGATTCAAAATAAAGATACTACATAACCTGCAAAAGCATTACAGCTTCATGCATACCCTTGCTTTTCTAAGAAATCAAAAAAGTTCTTTAAAACAAAATTTTAACTGTAACAAATAGCAGTTAATTGTTGCACCAGAGTGGATCAATATATTCATTGTAACCACACTATTACAACACCAACAGTCACAATATCAATAAATGTTAATGATTGAGGAGATTTAAAAAGGTTACACTGAGTGACCTATGTGCCAGAGAGCCAGTGGATGTCCAAGTAAACACATAGGCAACATTATGTCATGTCAGACGAAGCTAAAGACTATACTGTAAATACTGACAGCATTTACAAGTACTGACATGGTAGACCTAAAGTTAATCATTTGAAAACACAATATGATTTTTGGGTTTTTCTATGTATATATTATTGCTGGGTCTGCCTTAAAATATAAAGCGTCTTGAGGTTGGGGCTGTATAAATAAAATTGAATTGAAAATTGAATTGAATTGAAAATGGTCAAAGCACACCATCAGAGCAGCCTGTTATTACTACTTGTAGAGTGCTCCAATAGAATCCCCATTAACTTAAGAAAAACTAGTCATCCTCTAGTATAGAATTGAAGGATATCCGTCTTCTTCCAGAAGCACATTGCTTTATTCTTTGAAGTCAACCTTCATGTCTGCTTGTTTTTGCATTGTCATCATGATGCTGAAGCACCATGTCTTTATTTTAGGGCTTTATGTTAATATACAACCATTTTCTATCAATAATTACAAATGTCATGCTCATTGTTTGCAGTATGACATGACTAGTGGGTTTAATTTTTTTCAAAATAAATGATGTAAAATCTAAAAAATATATTATCTCTGTTTATGGTGTTGAAATTAATAAAAAAATGAATAGTGAATTTACTAATTTCAGGTAACTTGTTGCTGCTTTCTAAATTGATACATAGTTCAAAATTTGGTATAGACACATTATGAGGGATTCCTTGACTCGGTTCAAAATGGAACCAAACCAAATGCAAAAGCAATATAAACAGTAGGTGTTGCACTTATAAGTTAACTAATAGCTTGTACAAATTACTTTAGGCCTGTCAACAAAGCATAGGTTTTTATGTAAACACCTAGTCTTGAACATTAAATTGTAATCACTATGTTTCTCCTCAGTGCTGAGCAGGTAAACTCAGTTTCATATGAAAAAGAAAATAAACAATCCAAATAAAGTCTGACAAAGATTTGATAATGAATAACTTTGTGAAATGTTCCTTTCAAATTTAGATCATAAGTATTTGCTACTTTAACAGCATTCACTGTAAACATATTTTATGTTTCTACGAGTGAAGCACAGTATTGGATTGCTTGGATTCATTTCACAGAGTTGATTGGTTTTGTAAGAGAGCAGATTTGTATTAGAAACTGAACCTATTTTATAATAGTTATGTATGCTGTTGCAGACAGCATGTAAATGTTCAAACAGGTGCCAGAGCAGTGTGTGGGTCAAATCTTGATTCCAGTAGAGGGCAGTGTAGACTGTCAAATGAGGATATCTTTGGCTTTTTTTCTGTGTTCATATGAGATTTTATTATCAGTTGTCCTTATCCACAAGGTCTGGTTATATTTTGGTTTGACTGACATCGTTATCAAGTTTGTAGTGAAATCATTGAGTTTGTAAAACTCAAGGAAAGCTTAGGATAAGCGATGGTTTACATGTTTTGACTTTATTATTCAAATCAAATGTTGCAACAGCTTTTTGTCATTGAGCATCATTAACGAGGTAAAAGTGTGCTAAGGTCCACAAGATTAAAACATCATATTGGTCATGTGTGTCCAACCAGCCAAACCTCTGTTAAATATAAACTAGCTACAGAAGCCAATCACAGAGAGAAAGTAGGTATATAAGGAAGGACAAAAATACAAAAATGATACAACATTATGGAGTTTTCTGCCACAGTGATCTTGGCAGGGCTAATCTTAGCTCTGCTGTGGCTGTTTAGTGTAAAAAGAAGGAAGTATCGTCTGCCTCCAGGACCTGCTCCACTTCCTCTTCTAGGAAACCTGCCACAAATAGACAAAAATGTACCTTTTAAAAGCATACTTAAGGTGAGAATTTTTATTGATTTATTTATTAATTTTTAGCATTTTTCATATTGTTAAATTGTTCAGTAAGAATAAACAAGAGCACCCTCCATTACTGTTCTGGATTTCTCTTTTAGCTGCATGCTGACGTTGCATAAATACAAACAAGGTTTTTTACTTTGTCTTAGTTCAGTGAAACCTATGGTCCTGTGATGACATTGTACATGGGCTGGCAGCGGACAGTGGTTCTGGTGGGGTATGATGCTGTGAAAGAAGCCTTGGTGGATCAGGCAGATGATTTCACAGGCAGAATGGCCGTACCATTTCAGTTGAAAGCTACCAAGGGTTATGGTAACAAGACACCATATATCAGTTTTCAAGACCAGTGATTTCTTTGGCATGACTCTAAGTCAACTTTACATGAAAATAAAGAAATTTCAAACAATAGTTTGTGTAAAAGTTTTTCCTAATCTTGACATTTCATCTTCTCAGGTTTAGCAATCAGTAATGGGGAGCGCTGGCGCCAGCTGCGACGCTTCACACTTACAACCCTGAGAGACTTTGGGATGGGACGCAAGGGGATGGAAGAATGGATCCAAGAAGTCAGCGAACACTTGAGGGTTCATATACGTACATTTAAAGGTGCGTTTTCAACATGTTGAGGGTGGATTTGAAAAAGGACTGCTGCACAATATCTCAAGTTTTCTTTTTCCCTCAATCACTGCTCGAGTCTTTCACTCTTTTTCGAGTACAGTAGCTTGAATATGACCAAAAAATGTTCAATTCAATATTTACCTGAGAAGTTACTGTCACTTTGAAAAAAAAAGGAATCTTAATAACAAGAACATTTCTTGGAAACACTACAAAACTCTTCATTTGTGCCTGCACAAGAAATAGGCTGTAGTAGTAAGAGAGGTTAGGGAAACAAAACTAAATATGTAACAAAATGCACCAAACACGCATTAACATTTTGATAAAATACATCAAATAATTTAGTAACATATGGCGAAGTCTACAACTATCAGATTTTGTAATTCATGTACAAATCCTGTTTTGTCTGAACTCTTTAATCTTTGCATAGAAAACATAAAGTATTGCATATCCTGCTAAAACACTAAAGTATCATTTATAACGTCAGCTTGCTGTGACATGACTGATGCGCTTGGAAAAGATTAAATTACCCATGCTGATTTACAGTTATATACTTTATGTGAAGAGTTTGCAGCCTCAGAGTCCTCTCACAGTACAAACAAATGTGTGTCAGTGTATTTGTTGATCCTAACCGGGCTGTAGGTGTGTGTGTGGCTCCTTGTGTTAGACGTTCACCCTATTACTACTGGAGTACATTCTAGAAACAAACAATCCAAAACAAATACTTAAGTATTTACTCCATAGCCGACAGAGAAGTACAACAACATGTTTGGCAAGTAGATTCTAATATAGAAGGGTGGAAATTCAGCAATGGCAGAAAATAGCACAATACCTATGGGCCTCGATGCTGGTGGTAATAATAACACAGCTGGAGTCTTGGATGAGCAACAATGATAAAATGGACATGGCTGAGGGGGAATTCGAAAGGTAAAATGACAGAAACACACTGTGACTTAAAGCACATTGAGTAGAGACTTTTTTATTAGAAATTTATAGAAAAACAAATCAAATTATTGAATCATAGTGATGCTGAAAGAATTCGATTTAAAAACAGGAAAGCGGAAGTGAGAAAAAGAAAAGAGTTGCAGTCCAAAAGCCCAGAAATCCAGACAGATGACTTCATTATTGAACTTCATGTTATCATCATATGATAATTAGCTTTAGTTGACTTCAGTTGATTAAGGTGGATATTTTTCTTTTGTTTATCATAATGCTCTCGTGTTGATTGTTGAGACTGTTTCTCATTGTCAAATCTTTCTTCAAAGAGAAACTATAAGCTAAATGAGATGATTTATTTAAATAAAGATTTCACATAGTTGTGTTTGTAATTCGTAACTTTGCTAACTATTTCCAACTGTCTTTTTCCTTTTTTCTCCAGGTAAACCATTTGACCCCCAATTTGTGTTAAGCAGCACCATTTCTAATGTGATCTGCTGCCTGGTTTTTGGGGAATGCTTCAGTTTTGAAGACAAGCAGTTCCTGCACCTTCTGACCATCATCCCTAAGGCCACAAGGTTCAACAGTAGTCCTCTTGGTCAGGTCAGTGGGCATAATAAAAAAAAGACATCAAAAAATAGAACAAACATACTGATTGAATAGTTCTGCATTATTACCTCCAAACCAACAAACCTGAAGTGTGTTGTCCAAAAAATTGATACACAATAAAATTGATTGCACGTTTCCACACGTCTTTAAACAAATAAAGCTGTTGTGTTTTTCCCCGGAAGATGTACAACATCTTTCCCTGGATCATGGACCATCTTCCTGGCTACCACCAAACTATTTTTGGACATGATAAGAGACCCTGGACCCCAGCTCCCCCAGAGGCTACACTGACTGCTTCCTCATCAGAATTAATCAGGTTGGAAAGAACTTAAGGATCAGTTGCTTTGTTTAGGACACTTAGGACTGTGTCATTCTTTTTCAGTAGAGATGATGCATTCAAATATGTATTATTTATTCAAACTATATTTCAAGTGGGTCTGTTGCCTGCTGCTGCTAAAAAGGCATTTAGGTTTGGGTTTTTTTTGTAATTTCTTTTGAGACAAAAATATTCCTTATTTGTCTCCTTAGGAAAAGGACAATCCCTCAAGTGAGTTCAACTACGACAACTTGGTTTCTACTGTATTGAATCTGTTTGTTGCTGGAACAGAGACCACCAGCTCCACCCTGAGATATGCTCTCACTGTGCTGATTAAACACCCCAAAATACAGGGTAGGAATACACAAAAAATATTACCAACTTGTAGTGTTGGGAAGGTTACTTTTAAAATGTATTCCACTACAGATTACAGATTACATGCCCCAAAATGTATTTTGTAACGTATTCCGTTACGTTACTCAATGAGAGTAACGTATTCTGAATACTTTGGATTACTCAATATATTATCATGCTTTTTACAACTACATGAATGTACTATTGTTGTGTGATTTATTACTAATATTGAAGGTTACTCGCCATACCAATACCAACTACATTTTTAAATCTTAACCTCCTAGGACCTGGCGTCCACATATGTGGACATCACATTTTCAGTTGTCTAGACCAAAATACAAAATTCTGCTCTGATATCCACTTACAAGGACATTATACTGCCACTGTTCTATCGAAATTTAAAACAAATGTCCTCATATGTGGATCTCATTTTTCTCAGAAACAAAAATCATGTAAAAAATAAATAAATAAATAAAATAAAATCTGGAAATTCTTTATTTTTACATTCATCAGGTCCCAATCTGCCCAAATAGGAAAGAGAAATTAAAAATGCATGCCATGAAAGAGTTCGGCTCTTAGGAGGTTAATATAAGGTGGACATTAGGTAAGGCTGCACTTTCTGCAGTGATCTCGTATAGAAAACTATTCCACGCGTATATAAAACAGGTCCACGGCTCCAAACCGTAGTAAAGGGACCTCTGGCTAATACGTCGGGTTCCGTGTCGGGCTCGTAGCCGAAAACTAGCTTTACTTTGTTGTCTGGGTCAACACACGATTAAAGCGAAACTCGGGCCGATCCCCAAAATGGTCAAACCTTCATTTCTGGTCTTCACCATGAAGACATTTTTCATTGTCATCATGCTGCTGAAGCACCATGTCTGCAGTCTGCAGTTAACTTGTAATATGTAACTGTGTTATATCAATAATTACTTATTATTTGCTTAATAACAAGATTAGTGGGTCTCACTTTAATCAAGGAGAAAGAAACATCAATTGTTATTCACAAAGCTTCTACAATACCTGTCATCTATTCTTCCATTTAAAGGTACATTTCATGATCCAGTTGATACTTAACATTAGATATTAGATATATAACCCTTCAACTAGATGAACTGCAAACTGCTCAAATTAGACTCTTTCAGTCCCCTGGCTAACACTAATCCATGTGACTTATGGATAATAATTTTGGACCATCTGACAAAGTAAGATAGGGAACAACAAAAGACACACTTAACAATTACAAAACTCTCATTTAACATAACATGGCAGAAACCTGACAATGGGAGACAGACAGGGAGAGGAACCAAAATCACAAAGGCCGAACAAAAACAAAAATTCAAAACACAACACCACAAAACTCGAGGAAAAAGATAAAGTGAGTATTTTGAATTTTGGCTCTATTTTGAGTGTCAAAGCAGTGTTACCAATTTGTCCTCTCAGGACATTATGACAGCTTGCTGTCTGCAAAGCCGGATCTTGGCTGGAAGAGAATCCACCAGTTCTAGCCTACAAAACAAGACAGTTCTAAGGAAGAAACAACTTTGGCATAGCTGAATAACTTTTAACTTTTCTGTTGTGGTCATCAAAGAATTAAATATGTAACTTCTATGTTATCTAAATAAATCCATAATTGTGCAACACTGCAGTGACACTGCTTATGTATAAACACAACGTCCTTTACCACTTCCATAGAAGATATTTGTTCCAAAAGTTAATTCTTGGAGTAATGCTACTTGTTTGTATGGTTGTATGTTTGAACATACTATTCAACCCAGTAGAAATATTGTTAACCTGAACCCATATTATTCTTGCTCACTCTTGGCTTAAAAATACTGACAACCATAGCTTCATAGCAGACCTTGATTGAACATTCAGTAACTGATTCAAAAATTTAAAAAAAAATTAAAAGACAGGAAAAAAAATATTGACAGATATCAATGACATCACTTGTATAAAGAAGAAAGAAGGATTTAAACTACTTGCCCCTGTTCTTCCATTTATTTACTACAACTGTAATACTTAACCTTTGATGTACAAACTAAACCTGATAGAACTGGCTTCAGGTACAAACTGCAAACTGTGGTCAGTCTAGATTCCTTTATTATGTGTTTTTGTAAATGGCCTGTATTTGTATAGCGCTTTACATAGTCCCTAAGAACCCCAAAGCACTTTACACGTTCAGTCATCCACCCATTCACACACTGGTGATGGCAAGCTACAGTGTAGCCACAGCCACCCTGGGGCACACTGGCAGAGGCCAGGCTGCTGGACACTGGCGCCACCGGGCCCTCTGACCACCACCAGTAGGCAACGGGTGAAGTGTCTTGCCCAAGGACACAACGACTGAGACTGTCCGAGCCGGGGCTCGAACCGGCAACCTTCCGATTACAAGACGACCTGCCAACTCTTGAGCCACGATCGGGATTTTTAATGGAATCTTGTTTCTTGTTCTATTGTTTTTGTCTGCTGAATGTGTTCCTGTGAATGTTCTTGCTCTTGTGCATTTCCTTGTGAGAGGAAATTGTAATTTAAATAAGACAGCTCATGTATATAAATATTTAATACCACAAAATTATATTTTCTTGCTTCCTCTTTGCTGATGCTCCACTCAATTTAATATGACTGGAAGTACTATGTCTAACAAAGAGGTGTTTGTTGTTAGCTCAATTATACGGTAAAGGGCTGACTTTTCATATGTCAACTGTGCCCATTTTTGTTGTTTACATTTTTTCACATTTCATTATTATTCAATGAAAATACTAACTCGTATTTTTACCAGTCTAAAAACAAAATTATTTTTTAAACACAAACCAAACTGTATTTATTAATGTAATTTGTTCTTTTTTCTGTTTGTTTAACCTTTTCAAATAAACCCAGATGATATGACAGATTGGAGGCTAAACAAAAAGGTGCTTTGTATTTACTATGGAATAAAGCAAATGTTGCTGCCACTGTCTCTAAGACAAAGGTTATTCCTTGCAGTACAGTAGCATTTTCTGCAGAGCTGATTTCCTTCTCTCTCATGTGGGTGTTTAGTAACATAAGCATAAAAAAGGGGTTTTCCTTCAGGACCTACTGTTCTCACACCAATCTGAAATTAAACATGTAACCGACAGATTCAAGTACGACTACAAGGCTGAGCATATTGCTCAACAGCATTCCGCAGCACAGCGTGAAATCCAGGCAAAAGGTTGACCAGCGCCTGACAAGCAGTGTAAATGGCTGCATTTCAATTAGTTCTCTTTTGATCTCTCAGCCATTTCAACTCCAGGGAACAGCAAGAGTTTCTGTCCTGGAAAATCATGGAGTTTTCTGGCACGTTGATTTTAATAGGGGCTGTCTTGACGTTACTGTAGCTTTTCAGCGTCAAGAGTCACAGGCGACTTGCCTTAGCTCCAGGACCCTCTGCCCTGCCTATCATCGGAAATGTGCTACAAATGGACAAAAGGGCCCCATTCAAAACTATGCTAAAGGTGACTGAATTACTTCTTAACACATAAACCCCCAGATAATGTTTAACACAATGTTCTGACTGTTTTGATTGCAGTGTGTATGTGAATGTTTTTGTTGCTTCTTATGGAAAAACCGCTAAGCTGATTGTTATTTTTATTGTGTAAGACAGCATTATAGTATACCAGTAAACCATTAATTATTTATTTACATACATCAGCCTCAACTGATTGTCAAAATATTTCATTGCTTGTGGCATAGGATTATGCTTTGGTGTTAAAGGTCCCAGGGATTGGTATGTCTGTATAAGCTCACTCATTTTTCCATTTAACCCTTCAGCTCAGTGATAAATATGGCTCGGTGATGACTATGTATCTGGGCCCCCAACGCACAGTGATTTTGTTGGGGTATGATGCTGTGAAGGAGGCGCTGGTGGACCAAGCAGATGACTTCTGTGGCCGAGGACCTATCCCGTTACTTTTCAAAGCTTCCAAAGGCTACGGTAATATAGAGGATTTAATGTTACAATGTGTCTTTTTTGTGAAGGTCATGTTTATGAAACTATGTGTTACTTCTACCTTTCAAAAGGTTTGGGTGTTACCAATGGAGAGTGTTGGCAACAGCTACGAAGGTTTACCCTGACAACTTTGAGAGACTTTGGGATGGGACGTAAAGGAATGGAAGAGTGGATCCAGGAGGAGAGCAGTCATCTGGTGGGCTGCATTAAAAAGATGAATGGTTGGTATAGAATATGGAAAGGTGACTGTGCTTGTCTTGTGTGTTCAGTTTGTCATATACAGAGTTATAAACAAATATTCACACATTCAAAATAAACTAAACTAAATGATGTTGTACATTTGAGCTTTTGCACCATGTCCATTGTGACTTGCTGGTTGTTTTTTGACCAACACTAAGTGATTTGCAGTCACAAATCATGTGATTATCAAGTTATAAATAAATCAAAAGTTGCTCCAGAAACACCATATTTTTTGGATCTGTTTTTGTACACATATAAGTAAATGTTGCCTATTTTACATCATCCTAAAAGCTCTCAGGTAAAACAGTGTCATATATTTTGATGCGATTTTGACTGCCGGTAAGCCCAATTCCCAGTAAATATCAGTAAATTTTAAAGTTCACAGTTTCTCAGGGCTGTTGTACGTGTCAGTTGTCATGATGCTCTTTAGTTTTCTGCTGGATTACTGAGTAACAAAAGACAATTTCCTATCATCTGCAGGCGTTTTCTTACACAGGGACTTTTTTAATGTCTCTGTTAGAATACTGATACTACAATTTTAATCTTTGCATGCCCTACTGCTTCAAATAAAATACAAAGTTAGTTATTAACATTTAAAAATGTACCTTAAACTTAAAAAAAGCATTTAACACAAATAAACATATATTTTTGATTGAGTGTCGTTGTTGCAACTGTTTTAAGTATTCATATAATTCTTGATAATAATAAAACAGGACTATAATAAAAATTGTTGGACTACTGACTAGTGTTGGTTTGTTGTTTCATGGGTGATACTGATGAATGTCTTTCTTTCTTTTCTTTTTTTTAGCTAAACCTTTTGATCCAACCTTCTTCCTGAGCTGCACCGTGTCCAATGTTATCTGCTGTTTGGTGTTTGGCCAGCGCTTTAGTTATGATGATAAACACTTCCTATACCTTCTGCAGATCATCTCAGACACCTTGAAATTTGGCAGCAGTTCTCATTGCCAGGTAAAAGCTAAAGTAACAATAACATGAAACTGGCATGGCGGGTGAGTGATTCAATTAAAAACCAAATGTGCCCAAATAATAGCTAGAGTTCAGCAACATTGCAACACAGCAACTGAGTCTTTTTTTTTTTTTCTCTCATCACAGCTCTATAATATCTTCCCACGGTTGATGGAGTGGTTGCCAGGTTCACATCACAATGTGTTTGCCAAACTTGAGGAGATGAGAGCATTTATTATGAATAAAATCCAAGAACATCAGGACACACTGGACGCAAGTTCACCCAGAGATTACATTGACTGCTTCCTCCTAAGACTCAATAAGGTGTGACAGAACTAAATTTAATAACCAGACTAAATCTTTGTGAATTACCTCACTTAGGCTTCTTTTATTTACTGCTGATGATTGCTCTTTTACAAATGTGCATGCCCCCTATTATAAGACAATTCCTTTGCATTGGTATTCCCCTGCAAGTGCATTTTAAAGTCTTTAATTTTAATCTTGAGGTTGTATTGTTAAACTGATAAAATTGTTTTTACTTTCAGGAAAAGCACATTCCTACAAGCCAGTTCCACTGTGACACTATGAGTGTTGAATCTTTATCTGGCAGGAACTGAAACCACCAGCTCAACTATCAGATATGCATCAAATGTTCTGATCAAATACCCCAAATACAAGGTAGAAACAGAAAGCAAATGAAATTCTGCACACTTGCTCTGATGATTTTCTTCTCTTAAAAATAAATAAAACTTCAGACTGAATGACATTATAATTGGTAAGTCATGTTAATTGTTCACTCCAGAGATCTATGTAAAGCAGCACTAAAATATTTGAAAGTCTTCTGTTATTTTTTGCTGATTTGCTACTGACTTTAGAGCTTTCTCCACTAATTATGTTGCAATTTTCTTCTCATTCCAAAGAGACCATTCAGCAGGAAATTGACACTGTAGTTGGACAGCGTTGCCCTTGTATGGAAGACAAGAAGTCCCTTCCTTATACAGACGCAGTCCTCCATGAAATTCAACGTTTTCTAGATATTATCCCCTTGAGCATCCCTCACTATGCACTACATGACATTTCTTTCAGGGGTTACACAATTCCCAAGGTATTTTGATGTAATCTATTTTAGTGCTGTTTATGCAGAATGTTCCCAGATAAGAAATGTCCCATCTGATTGAACATCTTTTCTCAACAGGATACACTAATTATTCCCTTGTTGCACTCTGTGCTAAAAGATGAAAAACGGTGGGCAACTCCACGGTCTTTTAACCCCCAGCACTTTCTGGACAACAATGGGAACTTTAAGAAAAACCCTGCATTTCTGCCCTTCTCTGCAGGTAATGATGCACATTTCCTTCTATCCTCCACGCCTTTAGAAAATGTGCTCCTCATTGGATCTACTTTATTAACACATTTTTGTGGTATTATGCCCTTTCCTGGAATATTCTGAGTAACTATTTCTAAGATTTTTTCTGTGAACAGAAGAATCATAAAACAATCTTTTTTTCCATCACAGTTAGATGTATATTGTTTTTCTCATTGGCTTATTTATGCTCTTCTTCCAGGAAAGAGATCTTGCGTTGGAGAGTCTCTCGCTCGCATGGAGATTTTCCTCTTCCTGGTGTCACTGCTGCAACATTTCACTTTCTCTTGCCCTGGCGGGCCTGACAGCATAGACCTCAGCCCTGAGTACAGTGGCTTTGCCAATGTGCCTCGCAGATACACAATTATTGCAACACCCCGGTAGTAATGCTGATTTAAACTATAGTCTGGGTTTTCAATCTTCTAAACTTTTAAGACTGATATCACTAGCTGTTACGATCAATTTTCATGCCCCGTGCTTCAGTGTGTTTTTCTGTCTATATAAATTCTATCATCTTGTTTACAGCATATCCAATGTTGTTCGGTGTGGTATATTTTCTTTTCCCACCTATCTTTCCATGAAATCTCTTGTTTTTAAAGAAAGCATCCTAATCACACAATAAACCACGAGAAGAGATCCATATTAAGTAATTTAATCGATGAATGGGAAATTTTATTAATAATTATGTGAAAAGTTGCTTTGACCAGGAAAAAAAAAGTAGGGCTGTTTATAGTGTATGGTAAACCCTGTCTGTCTACAGCACAGATCACTGAACTATATAACAAGGAGTTAAATCTGTAATTTGATAAGCTTGAGGTCAGGTGATGAATCAAGCCATGTTTCAGGATGCTGGTGTGCCGATGCGTACTCCAGTGGATGGCTGAGTAACAGAGTGGATGCCTGCATCCGACCTTAGGTATCGCCATTGAGACGGTGGCTGGAGTACATTAAGAACCCATCAAATTACTTAAAGTATTGGCTTTCGTGGTGGGTTTTTATTAAACCTTAAGACTGTGTGAGGAAGTTAAACATCAAGTATACAGGCTAATATCCAGTACTAAATGCTCTTTTTTCGGTTTACATTATCAACATTAACAATGTTTACAGAATCTGAAGACAGATGCATTTGTTTCTCTTATATATGGTAAAATGCTCAAATATTTTAATGTATGATTAGTAATTACTGAATGTATCAGAAAACCGGTATAGTCTTGTAGCCAATTTGCAATGGCACAGTGGTGACTACAAGACATTTGTTTTAATCTTGTAGATGTATCTTTAGCTATGATACGAACAGATTGTGCATTCTTTGCCCTAATCTCAGCTCATAATATATAAACTATTGGTTTTTGTATGAAGAATATCGTTTTTATCTATGAGTGATCACAGAATTAAAATCGTATTTTACTTACCACAACATTAATGTATGTTCCTTCAAATCAGCTTATTTAAATGACTGCGCAAAGCAGAACTTTACTCCATCGTTTACACATTTCAGCCACTAAACACTAGATGAATTTATTTATTATATGTTGGGCAGGTGATATTTTTGCTTCACTTGTTTCTTGACTTCTGGTGCAGGTGAGATGTTACTGTTTGGTAACTGAGGGAGGTACTGAGCCTAGAGAGTGAAAGAGAGAAGGAAACAATGTATTAGGATAATGCCTTGTCAGCCTGTGTAGAGTTGCATTCACCAGTTTAAGGATATTTGTAGCTGTAGCAGTGTGGACAATCTCTTTGGGCTTTGGATCATTTTCTTGCACGATTAAACCCCCGTGTGTCACACTGACCCCAGCCTGTCTGCGGCGGGAGCCTCTGTCATGTCGTCTTCCTAGGCGCTCCCCCTCACGGCCATAGTTGAGTCCTCCTTCCTCCTGGAAGTAAGGCAGCTCCAGCAGCTCTTCACAGGACAGGCGCAAAGAAGGATCCATCACCAGGGATGACTGTTAACACAGAGACTTAGCATGAAGCAAAGGCTTTTCAAAATATGTGGACAAACACTGACTCGCTTATACTGGCTGGGCCTGAAGGACTGATTTGGTTAAAAATTGTCTTTGACAAATTGTCCAGTAGCATTAATCATGATGCTGTATCAGCCTGTCTGTATTACACTAAATATACCTTCATAACCTGAAGGGCATGGGGAGACACTCCATGGAAGCGCTTTTCCAAAGGTTCCTATAGCAAAAAAAAAAAAAAGTATATAACCCCATTCATTGTGACTTCATTATGAACACAGATTTGGTTTTAATAGTTTTCATACCATCGTATCAGGCTCAGGAATGCTAACTCCACTGAAGAAAACATTGGAGCGGAAGACCTGCTGGTGATGGGGGATCAGGTCACCTACGGTCAGAAATTTGATTATTAACCCAGCCTGTCTGTGAAAAGTTTCTTGTTGTCTGAGGGTGTGTTCGGACCTAAAACAGTTTGGCTTAGTTCACACAAAATAGCAATTTGCATGCAATGGGTGCAATGAGCTAACAATACTGTGAAAAAAATTCAAGCAACTAAATTAAGAGGAAACAGCTCCTATTTTGAGCAACTAGTTCAGTTTCTCTAGTTAAAAAAAAAAAAAGCTACCAGACTGTCTGACAGAAGACAGTTCTCCTGATTGTAGATGTAAATTTATGTTACATGCAGTGTCATTAGTGTTTTAAACAGCTCTTCAGTCTACCCAGAGTTTTCCTGATGAGGTAGAGCTGGTCAACGTCAGACTTCCCGGGCCAAAGTGGGTTCCCATTGAGGAGCTCGGCAAAGACACAGCCCAAAGCCCACACGTCAACAGGAGGCCCGTACTGAGTATCCCCGACCAGCAGCTCAGGAGCCCGGTACCAGCGGGTTGCTACATAGTCTGTATAGTCATCCTCTGGTCCCGCTAGTATACCAACACAAATACACATGGTGACAACTTATACACATAAACATTAATATACTGAATAATGCACACTAAATAAGACATACATAATTGAGGGAGGGATTACAAGACATGGTGAAAGATTACATGTTAATGTATGGTAACATGACACTGAAACGTTACGCAGCAGGGGTAAAGAGAGACTGACAGTGAAATGACACTGTACAATGCATTCACTGGAACTCTAAAAGTGAGGTGGCCATGAGCAGGGCTGACATATAGGATCTGTGTTGAATAAGTCATTACAGACAAATTAACACTCTTCCTTGAATGACCTACTCAGAATGCGGGCGAAGCCAAAGTCACAAAGCTTGATGACTCCGGTTTTAGTGAGGAGGATGTTCTCTGGCTTTACATCACGGTGAATGCACTGTGAGACAAACAGTCATCATCAGGGATTTAGGCAACATGGTATACAGTCTCTTTGTGTCAGAGCCACAAGCTTATGTTAAGGCTGGCAAATTAAAAACGAATGAGGAAGAACAAGAGCAAGAGATTAGAAACCTTCACACTTTTAACTTAATACTGTATGGCTAAGAGTTTATTTTATTTTTTATTTACCAGATAGACAGAGGCTGTCTGTCTGTCTCTCTCTCTCTCTATATATGTGTGTGTGTGCGTATGTGTGTGTGTGTGTGTGCGCGCGCGTATAGGAGGGATTAATAAGGCAAACTGCTCCCCCTACAGGCACCAACTAGTTTTACAGACTGACATTTCAGAAGGGAACCTATTATGACGTGTAACAAACATTGCAATAAAAGCTTTGAGAACATTAAAAATGACTATGAAATAGTATAATTGCTACAATGATGCACAAAAAGGTGCTTATATAGTCAGTAGTTAGATTTAGATACAGAATTAAGCAGAACTGTGTATCATAAAGAGCAATATATAACATTTAAAAACAGATATAAATGTTTGGGAAATAACAATCACTGAAAAAATATATTTAAAAAATGAAAATGTTACGGATATCAGATAATTTAACTTATAAAACAACTATATACGTGAGATTTTGCTGAATAAAAAACAAAAAACACAAACAAAAAACCCCCCAACAAAACAGCATTTTTATATTAATCAAATCAATAAGGACTTGGTTTGATTAATATAAAAAGGAGCGTCAACCATCCTCCACAGTAAGTCATTTACCACTAAGTCAAATACCAGTACAGAGGAAAGGAAGTATTACAGCAATGAGCAATTTAACAAAAATAAGGCATGTGCTCACCTGCATCAGATAAATATATGCAAATCATTTAGATGAAGTGCAACATATAATAAAATATACTGACATTGTGTTTGTGGCAGAAGCTGACAGCCTGCAGAGTCTGCCATACTATACTTTTCAGCTGAGCCTCGGGTACCCTAGAGACAACAAGAGACAAAGGAAGGAAAAACAGACAAACTATTTACAAATTACAATGTCCTCATCTGTCATTCCAGTCATTTCAATAAAAGAAGTGGTGTTTTACTCGGCCCTGCGGTCACCCGGGTAATCCTAGGCCTGTCTTTAAAAGCAGCAGCGCCTTTGTTTTCAAGACCAGCTAGAGTTTCTGCTGCACAGTCTCGTGGGAAAAAGAAAAATGGTAAGACAACAGATAGCCATTGTGGTTTACGTGAGTTCAAGTAACAAAAGCTAAACTGAAATCTTGGCTTGTGACCATACATTGCTCAAAGTGCAGAGAAAAGACAAGAGCTATTTTTCCTACTTTTTGATCCTCCATGTTAAGACTACCTATTATGCCCTCATTCTACTGCCAGCATTTTCTGTCACCAGAATTTCTTAGCTACAGTCTTGCTCACTCTTTCTAATTCACCCTGTTCCTTTCTTCTGTCATTCTCCTGTTAGAAATACCAAATACGTCTTTGGCAAACTATTTGCCAAATAGATGACTCCTTAAACCTAAATTCCTTAGTTATAATGTTACTTTATCAACACATCTGGAGGTTGAAGTGAATGATTATTTGAATTTCCAAGTATGTTACCCTTCAGTAGCTCTACCACAACAAACATAATCACTAATCCCAAACTGGCAAAGAGTGAACAGATATTTTAAAAAGTTACTTCCTCACATGCTGTTCCTGTGCTGCTTTGACTTACCCTCGGGGATGTTTGTCAAGCTCATTTAGGACTGTCTGTTCACAGAACTCAAACACCAAGTGGAGCCGCCTTTTCCTCCTGAACACCTCGAGCAGGTTGACCAAATTCACGTGTTTGAGTTGCTAAAAGATGAGCACACATCACAGACACTTCAGTGTCAGTGCTTCACAGCCTGACAAGTTTGAAAAAGGGATTTTTTTTTTTTGTTAAACTCTTTCATCAATTCAGTAGCATGGAGTTGTAGCTTGTGCAACAGCATGCACACGTGTGTGTGTGTGTGTGTGTGTGTGTGTGCGCGCAAGTGTGCATGTGTGGTGTGACATGTGGAAAACTTGATACCAGAACTAATGTCTTCTCACCTTCAGCATACGTATTTCTCGCAATGCAATCTTCTTAATAACTGGATCATCTTCAGACTCCACAAACTTCTTGATGGCGACTATTTGGCCAGTATCTCTGTGCCTGCATTTGAACACCACACCGTAGGAACCCTCACCAATTTTGGACAGTTTTTCGTATTTCTCCATTATGGCAACTGAAAACTGTCACCTGTCAAAAAATAAATGTTCCCCATTTTATTTAAAATCGCTATCGGTGCCATACTTCATCAGTTTTCACTGCAATCTATCATTACTGGGGATATTTTTTAAAGGTGGGCCCAAATAAAAGTCACAGGGCAAGATATGTGTGTTTGAGGACAAAATTAACTCACGGAGACGTAACCGTTTTCAACGTCTGAGAGGCACACAGGTCCAGAATCTGTCTTTATGTCAGTAGTGAGTCCATCAAACGTCCGCAAAGCTACAAAGAATAGCCATCTCTGATATTACCTGTCAGGCTCCTTGGTCTTGAATTTACTAATGTCACACTAAAGAGGACTCTCGCCTTCTCGCTTTCACTGCTATTTGCTGTTTCCTCTCCCGATGCGTCGTCACCACCTTGGTAACCCCACAGGTATTATTTCCAATCGGCACAGTCCACTAACTCAGTGCGAGTCATTTTTAACTCAGTGTCCCTTTAAAACGACGCCTCGGAAACGTGTTGACACAGAAATAATACTTCTATAAACTCACCTTTTACCTTACTTGTGGCAAAATGCACAAAAAGGGCAGAAATGCGTCCCAAACACAGAACATCAATTCACAAAGCCGCCTGCGTAAGACACGCACGTATACACTTTCGTTGTAACCATGGAGACAGGGGACACTAGCCTAAGAGAAGAAGCAGCACGTTGAGGTAGTAGCAAAAAGTTAATGAGTAGTTTAAATATGTATTATATGGCACATTTCTGGTGCATATTGAAGATACAAAAAGGAACTTAACAAAAAAAAAAAAAAAAAAAAAAAAACTTTATTAGGCACACTTGTTCAGGTGCTTGCTAAAGTTCTAATGTGATTAGCAGCAATCCATTGCATTTAGGCATGGAGACATAAGTAAAATCTGATATGTTGAAGTTCAAATTGAGGATCAGAATGGAGAAGAAACGTTATTTAAGTGCCTTTGAACATAGCATGGTTGCTGGTGGGAGATGGCCTGATTTCAAAAAGTATTTCAAAAAGTGATAATTTGCTGGGATATTCCTACAAAACCATCCCCTGAGTTTACAAAGACTGGTCCAAAAAAAAAAAAAGAAGGTATCCAACATACTACAGTTCTCTGGGAAAGGCAACAGTAACTCAAATAACCACTTGTCACAACCAAGGTATGCATAAGAGCAAATCTGAATGCACAATGCCTTGAACCTTGAAGCAGATGGGCTGCAGAAGACTACACTTAGAGCTAGTCCTGTAGGCTAAGAGCAGGAAAATGAGGGTACAATTTTCTGCAATTGGAAAGTTATAAAAACATTGCCTGTTCTCACCAGTCTTGATTTCTGCTGGAACATGCAGGTGGAAGGGTCAGAATTCTGCATATATAACATGAAAGCATGGTTCCATCCTGCCTTGTATCAGTGGGTCAGGCTGCTGATGTAAAAGTGTGTGGGGATTATTTCTTGTGACACTTTATGCCCCTTAGAAGAACTGAGCATAATTTAAACACCACATCCTACTTCACAATTGTTGCTTCAAGTAAGAACCTTCACCATGTCCATCCATCTATACCAGGGGTGGGCAACTTCAGGCCTCGAGGGCTGGTGTCCTGCAAGTTTTAGATCTCACCATGGGTCAACACACCTGAATCAAGTGATTAGTTCATTACCAGGCCTCTGGAGAACTTCTAGACATGTTGAGGAGGTCATTTAGCCATTTAAATCAGCTGTGTTGGATCAAGGGCACATCTAAAACCTGCAGGACACTTGCCCTCAAGGCCTGGAGTTGCCCACCCCTGATCTATACCCACGTCCCAATCCAACAGTGCAGGTTTGGGATGTGATGGAAAAGGAGATTTGCATCATGGATGTGCAGCCAACAAAACTGCAGCAACTGTGTGATGTTATCATGTAAATATGGGCCAAAACCTCTAAGGAATGCTTCCAGTACCTCGTTGAATCTGCGCAACAAAGAATTAAGGCAATTCAGAAAGCAAATGAGGTCCAACCCAGTGCTAGAAAAGTGTACAAAATAACCCCAAGACTTGTGACAGCTAAAATTAATTCCTCTAATTAAGCTTTAGATCACACAATCAACAACACCCAGTCAGCATCTACAATATGATTTATTATAAAACGTTTAGCATAAAAACAAATGACCTCAGCTTTGAGAGTAAAAGCTGTTATCCAAACCAAATCCCAGAGCAAACTTCATGCCAGTTCTCAATATTGTCATCAGTTGGAAAGACCTTTGTAAGACCTTACAACATTTGATGTGGTGATATGATTCATATACTATCTGTTCTCTCTGTTGACTGTGAATCTTTTACCTCACTTCTTTCAGAGACTTCAGTGTTTACCACAGCTGTGTGGGATCTTTAGCAGAATGACACAGAGAATCATTTAGCTCTTCAATGTGAATGATGGGAAAGCAGTCCAAGTTGCACTCTTGTGCTCAGAGACACACAGACACCTTGAGGTACTGCCATGCGGGCTATGTGGTGACAGGTATGAAATGCCCCATGGCAGACTGGTCAGACAGGATGGCTGTGCAGTGTCAGTAAGAGATGGATGCCATCTTCTTAAGCACTTATGTAACTGAGATTTCTCGCTACAGCAAACTTTCACACAACTTCTATTCAAGGGTTTCCCAAAATACTCTATCCACAGTGACACTCTTAATTGTATTACAGAATACACATCCAGTTAAAAGCATGACGACATAAAAGGTATTTTTTAGCCATTATAAAACAGTCTGTCTCGTTTGTCTTCACCCGCACTTCTTCTGGATTTGCATGTTTATTAGGTCTGCTTCTTAAGGCTGTGTGTAAGATTTTTTCCTCTTGTAATTTTCAATCGTTACTCTTGTCTATCTTGTTTTCCTGTTGTTAAAACAGCAGTATACATTTGTAATGGATATTTTTTGTAGGGGAAATAATTTGAAATATCCACACCAAATATCCATAGCACCAAACTTATTATCGATAAGAAAGTCACTTCTATAACCGTTATACCATATTTGCCCACAAGGTGGCAGTGTATGCCAATCAAAGTTTAGGTGTCACAACACAAACGACATAGATCAGCAACAACATTAAAAACAGACACACAGGTAACAGTAAAAGCATAATCTGTTTACAGTGCTGGGAAACCTTGGGACCTAGGATTCATATGACTTTTACTTTGACATATACCACCTACCTAAATTCCAATGTAGATCCCCCAGTGTCATAGGGACTCCATGATGGCAGGGGCCTCCCCCAGCAGGACAACACACTGCCACACTGCAAAAACCTGCTCAGAAATGGATCAACAACACAGCCAAGATCCACAGGCTCTGGCTTTGTTTTCCATACTCCCAGTCAGACTAAGCAACCGCAGGATTCCATAGAACAAGCCCAGTCCATGAAGGCCTAATGGCCCCAAAGACCCTACTTGTGCCAGGCATCGGTGGACAGCCCCAGAGGTCCTGTCTCCATGCCCAGACAGTGTATGGAGGATTTAACAACACTAAATAAGATGCTGTTGATGTTGTGGCTGACTGGTTTACAGTAAAGACTGCTGACATTTGATCACCCTTTTTTGTTTTTTTCTCACTATCTTATCATTAAGGGTAATCAGAGCCATGGAAAAGCTGACACTTAAACAGCCTTTAAGTTCCTTGTTTGACTGACAACTGTTGTTATATTACTGCTGAAATACAAGGGGATTTTTGCCCTGACTTTCCCCAATGCTGAATGTCACTATTTATTCTCAGTTTGTAATGAACAGCTTATTCATGAGCACATTCATGAGCTAAACCTTAAAAGATTCCAAGAGTCTCCACTGTGCAACGATAGTTTGCTATCTTTACTTCTCTGTTGAATCATCCATCAGAATGAGACAAAAAGATTGAAATAATTAACAGTTTGTTTTAGTCTAGCCCTTCTTTTGAAAATATACAATCTAACCTCTAAAAAGCACCCAGACGCAGAACAGTGCACCACACAACCCTGCCCTGTTGGCTCCCAATGCTTTGAAATTCACTTTTCTATTTTTAAACCAGCTTGTCTCAAGTGGCTCAGTTCTTTGACATGGTTTGGCTTACACCTTTTTATCCACCAGGTAAACGTGGTGGGCAATCGGTGAAAAATTTGTATAAGACTTTATTGACATATCATCACTGCCTCGGTTGCAGACATCGCAGTGTGACAGAGGTAATGCTTCTAAAGTCAGTTATTAAGCATGTTCAGTTCCTGGCTTCCTGATGTGGACAGAAGTCAGCTCTGTTAAACAGCAGATGTTTTACACTGCGGCCGTTACCCTCATTTCCTGGGCGGAGAGCTGCTCGCTCTAATAGAGTAACAGGAACAAGAGAAAGAGAAGAGCTAGAGGGGGGAGAGAAAGAGGCAGAGCAAGGCAAAAGAAGTTATCTAAGCTCAGAGCTCCCACAAATCACTTTGTCACCAGCAAGCTCTGACAAGCAGGAGGAGAGAGAAAGAGTACGAGCAGAGACTCCGAGTTAAACAGAGGTGCGAATAGGGAGTCTTGTCGGTGGAGCCTCGAAGGAAGAAGGTGTGAAGAAACTGTAGAGGAAAATAACGAGGTGATACTGCTGGATGGACAGAGGGAAGATAGAAGAGAGACGAGACTAAAATCCAGTTCCCAAAACAGCATAAGTTAAGAGGGACGGCTACTGCTGTTGTTACTGCCGCTGTGTCTGGATGGTACATCACCATTTAAAGAAGGTGTGTCAAACTTAAAATCTGTTACCAGAGGACACTGTTTCATTGAGACTGACATTTTAATCTTCTGATAGTAAACGCGCTTGAGACATTTAATCTCACAAGTGGAACCCAGAGAGCATACACTATCGTATTATCATGTTTGAGAGAGAAGAGAGGGATAGAGAGACAGCTGCTCTGTCTGTGAAGTAGGCATGAGACAGAGGCGTTGAAAGCAATTTCTGGTGTAGTGCAGCTGTACACAGATCACATGTTGTTACTAGTAAAAAGAGGTAGTTAGAGCCAAGAGCAGTACATGTTTGTGAAATGTTTTTCTATAGGGGCATGCACAGGTTTGTGACTGGTATTGAATAAGTTGATGAAAGTAACTTCTTTGAGAACAATTTCTTTCTTTTTAACCATTGATATTTGATTAGCTCCGGACTGACTAAAAGCGCCTGAGAGTTTTATCTGGACTGTAAAGGCTGAGGTCGTCTCACCAAACCTAAAAAAAATAGGAAGATCATTTTCAAACTTTTTAAGCAGAGACTATTATTAATATTTGTCATTAGCACTAATAAGAAATTGTGCCAATTTAAACGTCTTAGTCTTAGATAACAAGTAACTTGGGCTCTGTAAACACCTGTCTTCATTTTGCTGAGTGCCATACTACTCTTTTCACATTCACTTGGGTTGCCTCTGTAAGAAAGACTGTGGTGACATGTGGAGGATGATATGCTAGCTCTAAAATAGACAGGATTCAGTTTATATAATAACATAATATAATCTTGGATTTGGAGGTTTGAAAACATATCTGTCAAACATTGGTCTGTGAGCACAGAAGCAAATCTGCTGAATCCTTGATGGGTAGTAGTTTGTTTTGGACCTAGAGGTGTTGTAGAAACTTACAAAAGGGCACTGACTGTGTGCATGGGCTGTTTTAGCATTTGACAGCTCTGTTCTGGACTTGCTTCATCCTGTGGGACGTAACTGGGTTACCTGTTTGGCTGAGTCAGAGGCTGGGTCATCACTGGATGTCTGTCTGCTCACTGGGATTCTTTCCACCTGTTTCTATGCAAATAAGACAGATGTGTTAGGTACTTTTTACAGCAGCAGTGACAGCTGTGGTGGTGAATTTTCAGGACTCTCCACACTGCTGTAATTGTTTTGTCGTGTGTAAACACTTTGCGTCAGTGACACCTCTCCACTGAGTGATTCACTGTTCCCAAAGGATCCCTGGTTGGACGAAGGCATTGAAAGGGAAGTTGGAGGAGCTTTTACTAAGAACCAAAGAACACAAGTGACTGCACAGACAGGCTGTCAACATGAAATTGTGGTTCTTGATATTGATGGTCGTGTACATGGTGGGCAGTGTACACAATCTGTCTACATGTAACACTGTGGACTTGGAGATGGTGAAGAAAAAACGCATTGAGGCCATTAGGAGCCAGATCCTCACCAAACTGCGTTTGGAAAAGGCACCAGAAGAGGCTGGGGAGAAGGAAGAGATCCCTGCCAACTTGCTATCACTCTACAACAGCACCAGTGAGATTCTGAAGGAGCAGCAGGTTCTGGAAGACAAAAACATCCCCACAGAACAAAAGGAGGAGGAATACTTTTCCAAGGTGGTTAACAGGTTCATCATGAAAGGTGAGTATAAAATTACCCTTAGCAGCAATATATAAATCTTGAATCTGTGAATCCTGATTGAATATTAAGAAAGGGGGCAATTCCTGATGGCTTAACTATAGTTGAATGTCAAGTAATGACTGTTATTTATGCTACTACATTTACAAGCTGAGACATAATTCAAGGTGAACACTAGCATTGCACTGACACTTTCCACTCTGAAAAAATAGTTATTGTCCAGATGTCACATGAAGTGCTGCTGTTAATCCCTCCACTACGGCAATACTGCGGTAATAATGTTGTTATTACTAGCAGAAACACAACAATAGCATTGTTTACAGTCCCCCTGTACAGTCCTTACTGCTCTTTGTCTGGTTGATCAACACTAATATTAAATATAGTGCACACAGTGCTGTCCAGAAGTTTCAAGCTGCACTCCCAAGTATTCACTGTATGCCTTATGGCTGGTGTCAGCTCCAATCTTGACCATAAATTCCCTCAACACGTGTAACCCTTATGATCTCCACCAAAAATCCTGAGGCAGTTTCAGGGGTTCAGAGATCACAGGCATTACAAGTTAGCAGAACTCTGTGCAGCATCTGGTCTGATGCTGTGTTGCTTACATGATATCCATGGCATTTTTACTGCTTTATTACTGCTCTTTGTCTGGCAAGGCTGCATATGATGTTTGTTCAGCCAAATGGTTTCTGGCTGTAATTGCCTAATGATTCCCAAACTATTACGATAAACATATTTTCTAGTTTTGCTTCTATGCTTCATTGTTCTCTGCATGTCTATACTCATCACCCTATCAGGCAGCCATCCACACTATCCCCCTTTTATCCACCACTTCAAACAGCACACTTTAGTGGATGGACCATGCTCAGGAGTGTGTAGACCAAAGAGAGAACAAAGCAACCTTCAAAATGAAGAGCACAATTTTGTTCTGCTTAGGTAACAACCAAAGAACAGGATGAAAAGTAGAAAAGCAATAGGAAGAGACATGAAATGAACTCCTTCACCCATGCTTGCTCTTTTTCTCTTTCATTTTCTCTTTTTTCTTTCTCTCTGACTTTGACCCTCAGGGATTGGGGTTTTCCTGTAACTTGAGCATTGAGTTCTCCCTCGCTTAACCTGTCACTTGTTCTCCATCACTTTTGCTTCTCTTTGTCACTGACTAGTTTCAGTGTGTCCCTTGAACCATGATTATCCATATTGCGCTCTCTCTCTCTCACGTCTTTCCTTTGCACTCCTCTATCTGTGGGTTTCCTGAGCTTATTATATCAATGTGTTTGCAGTGTGTTTGTGACAGGGCAGCTTGACAGGAAGGAAGACAGGCTGATGGCCACTGAGATCTTGAATGACTCAGGTCCGGTGCAAGCGGTGCCCATGGGGAGCATGTGTTTCCTATAGCTCTGGAATGCCACAGAACACCCATCCACTGCCTTAACTATCCGCTGCCTTGTTTTGAATCAGCTAATAAGGGAACAGCTGAAAGTAGCTGCCCCCTTACTCACAAGGGGTCACAACAGCATGTAGCACCACGTATTTGATTTGGCAGGTTTTTGTGTCGGATGCCTTTCTGGGAGGAGACACAAGGGATTTGTCTCCTCCTGGGATCAAGCTAGGGATTTTGCTGTTTCAATCCTGGGAGGTTCGCTTGCTAGGGGAATGTGTAAACCATTACACTATGGAGCCACTGTTGAGTCAACCTCTGCACACTGAAAAAGGAGAATGACAAATGTATGAGGATAAATGTTAAGGCCATCAAGTACTGCTTTGCAATTGTGAATTTAAAAAAAGCCACACATACACACACGCAAGGATTTTATCCAGCTTCTGCTTTTCTGTAATAAGTTGTTTGAACGAAACAACAGAAATAGAATACAGGGGAAAAAAATATTTTTATTTCCATTAACAATTCTTTTCTACATTTAAATTTTATTGGGCAGCAGACACTTTCCTGACTCTCAAAATCATTCTACGGGGGAAACATATTTGTGTACAGAGCATTTAGAACATAATAGGTTTAGTCTTCATCGTGGTAATTGTGTGGTAGATTAAGCTAAATTCCTTTTGCTGTTTAGCACTCATATATCTCCCTTGAAGCCCACACAAGTTCTCCTCCTATTAAAAGGAGTTTTGGTCCAATTTACACAAGGGAATGCTTTTCTCATTTGGAAGCTAGCCACTTTGTGCTATTCTGGGATGAAATTAGTTCACTTCTCTGAAGTAATTATTGTAGTTACAAGTAAATGAACTTAAAGCTGTATTGTAGAAAGGAGTAGCAACAAGGGACCAAAGTCAAGTGTGAAATAGGGTGAAGTGGGGAAACAAGACATTGATGAGGGGGCTGTGGAAAGGTGGAGCTGAGAGGGAAGAAGGCCAATATTTAGTCAGTTGCTGGAATCTGGTTCCTCCTACTGGTAATTATAGAGCTGTTACTCAACCTGTCACAACAGCTGTCCCCGGCTTACCTGTGGATAGGCCTTGATTCAACACACAAATCCCCCCACACCCACATTTATATGCAGGCTAGGATGCTATCTCTACCCCGTCTAGCAGAGAGAGAGATTTTTTTTAGCTGAGCATGGAGCTCATTTCTTACACTTTCTACTCTAAATGATTAATTTTGATCACAGAGCCATTTCAGCGAAAGGACCCTAGAGACAATGCAAACTCTGTTAATTAGAAAGTAGAAGTGAAGATAAAGCGTCAACGTAATTATGGTGCAGCAGCCAATATGCTTCTTAGGGGAAGTGACTTAATTTCCTGTTTTGCAAACACTTCTCTAACCCTTAACACATTTATCTCACTTTTCTCAAACTAGATGGAGACTCTGACTTTCCGTGCATGCGTTTGCCTGGCACACCAATTCCACTTGACATACTGTACGTTGTTGTGACCGTCTGTGTTTCCATTCATACGCTTCAAACCAAATATTTGACTGCTCTGGGTGGTACCAGTAAACTGTCATCTCATTTCCCGTTACACTCCACATCAGTTCTTTTTGGTTTCAGTTCGGCCTCACTGCAAGGGGTGAAACACTACCTCAGCCACAATGCAGATGGTAGATGATATGCAAGCAGCCGTGACATGGAGTATCCTGGTACAGCCTGGGCTGAATATGTAGCACAAGTATGCAAGGCTGGGTTGCAATTCCTATCAGAGAGTAATTCCCGGACTTGAGAGCAGAGAACCCTTGCTTTGGCAGGCTGAGACAGAGTAGAGGGTTTGGGTCCCGGCCAGTACTTGCGCTCCATTCATACACATCTCCAATTTCTCCACACCCCCACTCACACCCTCTCACCCCTCACAACTGTGAGTTATATTCAAGAGTGCATTCTTCCCTGTGCTGTTTCCTTACCATTGTGTTTAACAGTTACATCGCCCCTCTCTGAGCCTCTCACTCGCTTTCTATAGTGTTTCACTCTTGATCTTCTGCCTTCCTGTGCTTATCTTTGCATGTCACTGTTCGACGTAATCTTTTCGATCGTAACACTCATACATTTATGGTGTTAAAGCCTCCAGTAGCTTGTCTCTGTTTTTTATCAACCCCTCTAGGCATCTTCATGCTATGATTAAAGTTGCGCATATGGGCAGCAAAACTGTAAAAGAACAAAATATTCATGTTGGTCAACTTTAGCAACAGCTGGAAGAGATGAACACTTGGCTGGAGTTATGATTATTGAGTAACACTGAGCTCAGCCATTTTATTTGATTAATGTGTAATCCTGACAAGCACTTGTGAAAGAAGCCTTTCATTTACTTTATTCATAAAAAACACTGATATACATCTAAGTGTTGTAATGTTTACTAAATACCAGTGTTGTTAACAGTTTAGAAGTTAAAAGTTGTAATTAACTTGGCTTTATTTGAAAAATCTGAACCCGCTAATTCGAGAGTCCTGATGTTTTTGAGCCATATGTCCATAAATTCTAACCTTACAATGCCCAGTCATCCCTTTAAAAATCATAGTTCTTTTCTTTGTGTTTACAGATATTACACTAAAGACCATTTACATTAAATACCATTTACCAAATACAGTAACGATAGGATGACTTACCAAATAAGCTCTAGGAGTGGTCTCACAAAAAAAAACAAGTAAAGATTCATGATTAAAAATAACCAAAATGTGTAACGAAAAATGAGTAAATCCTAAACACAAATAGAATGTTTTAATGCCAAAACTTGTTGCCTTTGCCTAATGTTAATGAATTCAGAGGAAAATGGCAAAATGAGGGAGAGCAGAGAAACAGCAGAGGTGTAGAGTGAAGGTTTTTTGGGACTAGCTCACATCTAAGCATTTAAATATACTAGTGCAGTGCCTTTTAAAGTAGGTCATAAATCATCATAACATTACTGTATTAAAAAGAGATCAGCTATAAGGTTCGAACGTGTTTGAATGATTGCATACGTTTAAAATGTGGTAGACAGGCAGATTGTGGGTTGCAGCTTTCTTGAGAACTGCACATTTAAGTACCAAGAAGTTGTCTGTCACAGGAAACCACAGACAATAATCATCATATAAAGTTAAATTGAAAATTGAAAAAAGGTATTTTGTGAGAGCCTTTTTAGTTTTAAACTAGGAGTGATGACATTTAGTAACATTGTGGCTTATTCTTATTTTATCACATCCTACAAAAAGGCAGTTTGAGGGTTCATTCCTGGCTTTATGCTTAAAGTTATAATTAAATTCATGTTAGGGTAAACTTGGCCTAGTTGGAATGGTTCAACGGAGAGGTCAAAGGGTTGGCAAAGTTAGCCAAAGAAACATGCCTCTTTTGTACATATGTGCCCCTCCCCCTAAATACAGAGTGGAGCAGCAGTAACTGTAGGAGAAAGACTGTTAGCAGAGAACAAAGCACAGAGAACCCCTCATCTGAACAACATCAAGTTTAACACTGCACCCAGTTGGGTCTGCAGCAATACAAATACCATGTTTAAAGCAAGTTTGATACGGAGTTATTGAGACAGTCAAAGAAAAGATTTCTTGGAAGTTCTGTGTTGTGCTGACTGACATTTGGTCCTGGTCCAACATTTAAACTGTTCCACATTAGCTTTCTTTACATTTTTCAATATAATAATAACTTCTAATAGACTAAAAACACATTACAACTAGCTTTTAATAAAAGACAGTTTAAAGTACATCTACCATGAAAGTTGGTTCCCTTCTTGATGGATGAAGTTCTTTTGAAATATTGTACCATAAGATATACATGAGATGTACATCTGCCCATTAAATGCACTTAGATGGGTTGTTTGTCAAAATATCAAAACATAATTTCCTCTTCTTACATCATACAGAAAAGAATAACTCAAACACCAACTACAAGCCCACGGTCATCTCAATGAGCTTCAACATCGCTGAGATACGGAGTAACGTCGGGGGCAATCTGCTACTCACCAGAGCAGAGCTACGGATGCTCATCAAGGAGCCCATGATTTTGTCTGAGGAGAGAGTGGAGCTATACTATAGCCAGGGGACCTCGACTCGTTACCATGCGTCTCGCTTTGTCACAAACACGCTGAAGGACAAATGGCTGTCCTTTGATGTCACTGAACCTCTGCGGACCTGGCTCCAAGGGAATGGTGAGATAAGCATTTATTTTTACTTCATCATCATGTATTTGTCGATCTTTCCATTTATTTAGTTCAGCCCATGTGTGATATCATATAATTTCTAGGTAATATTTCCCTCCTCCATGATTTTTTTTCTGTTACTAGAGAATGAACAGAAGTTTGAACTTCGGCGGTACTGTGAATGCGGCAGTGACGATGGTACTTTAAGTTTTAGCATCTCTGGGACTATGAGCAGGAGGGGAGACACTAAAGAATTACAGAAGCTGAACCAGCAGCTACCCTACATCTTTACCATGTCCATCCCTAAAACCAACCACTCTAAGAGTTCACGCACAAAACGTTCCACTGAGCCGGAGGAGGGCTGCATCGCGTAAGCAATTCTGACCTTAATGATTTATTCCACTCCATTTCTGCTTTAAAGCTGCAATAGTAACCTACTAAGCCACGAGCAGCTTCAAAATACAGACCACTGAAACAACAAACATCAACTATCCCTGTTTATCCATGCTGTAATTCTGTGGTCGTTTTAGTGGCTGTATAATAAATGGACTGTAGCTTTAAAATGTTTTATAATCTTAGACAGATTACAGTGTGCCTCTCATTTACCCCCACACATATACACAAGATGTATACCTCCAAGGCCCAGCCATAGGGTTTAATGGAGTGTAATGTTGTCTCCCAACATAACATGTATCCTCCTACAGCTTTAAAACTGACTTGATTTCAACACTCTTTGCACCATCTCATCTTCACACTGTTTTCTCAAACAGCAGCCAATCAAGCAACTGCTGTTTGAGGAAACTGTACATTGACTTCAGGAAAGATCTAGGATGGAAGTGGATCCATAAGCCAACGGGTTACTATGCCAACTACTGCATGGGGTCCTGCGCCTATATCTGGGATGGAGAAAACAAATATTCTCAGGTACTGTGTGCATTTTCATGAGTGTTATTTCTTCCGAACCCCAGGAGGCAATTTCTTAAAGTCTGGAAAAAATGTTAATGGCAATGTTGTATTTATATGTTGCCATAATAATTCTTGATAATTCAAATAAACCAAAATGCAAAGACTACTTGCATTATTTTAGCTCTAAGCACTACGGCACTAGGACTATCTGAATTTAACCGGTTATATAAAATTCTGGCAGAGACAAATCCCACTCAGAAGGAACACCAATGGTTTTATGAGAAAAACAAAAACACAAATCCCTTGCAGGTTGCAGGAAGGGGATGTGGTGTGAAAAATCCGCCAAAAATCAGTATACACAGAGCTACCTCATGCGGTGCCCCCTCGTCAGTAAAGGAGCAGGAGCTTTGTTTTTGCCAAACCTGATTAGGTTAGGGCTGAAATGATGACAAAAATTTTGTCTCACTGATGTTTGACAAAATAACAGGTATTTGTCTCTGGTTGTCTTTACTCTTTTAAAAAGCTAAATATCCTTTTTATGACTCTTAATACTTTTAACACTTTCCACTCATTGAGGAAACTCTGGCTCTTTCAAAAATTTGTGCAAAAATGTCTTTAAAAAGTAAAGTATTGTAGTTTGTATTAAGATTTTTCTAAAATCACACTGAAAATTCTTAGAAATGTTGTGCTTATGTATTACATTTGCTTCGGACCATGTTGTCTTGGTGAGTAAATTCTCATAAATCTTGCCTACAGATTCTGGCACTGTACAAACATCATAACCCAGGAGCTTCTGCCCAGCCCTGCTGTACGCCACAGACACTAGAGCCACTGCCAATCATCTACTATGTGGGGAGGCAACACAAGGTATCTATACTGCAGTCACTTTCAGGTCAAATGTTTGCAGAACATTTTATGTGAAAACAATATATAATTGATCACATCACTGTTATTTTCTACTTGCAGGTGGAGCAGCTGTCCAATATGATCGTGAAGTCCTGCAAGTGTAGCTAAAAATATAGTATGGCACACAGCTCTGCCTCCTCCTCTCAAAACACAGAGGGGAAGAAGATGTTGTGTTGGACACTACAGATAAGAGCAAGTGACAGAGAATTTGAGATAATGTGGACATGGGGAACAAAATATTTTAAAGCTTTTCTTCCACAATCCTTCAGTTGTCACATTTGATGCACATTAAGCCATGGACCTCTTTTTTTTCTTCTACATATTAACGATTATAGTTTTTATACATACATTTACCTTGCAGTAGTAAAATTGTCGGTCTTGAAATGAATTAATTTATTTGTTGCACTGACAGGTGTCTAAAGAATAATAATGTACATAAAAGAAGTGTGTGAGACAATAAAATTTGGACAAAAAAGCACAAGGACAATAATGAACGTTCATGGAAGAATATCCATATTCAGGGATGAAAACGTGGGACATTTCAGATGACCACATCATCGTCCAAAACAGGTCCTGGTGAAAGGTGCTAAATTACAGGTGGAAAACCAGGGATGTTGGGGTTTTCCTCAAAGATAAGGCTGTAGGTGTTTTTGCATGGCTACATCATAAAGGACAGAAAAAGACACAGGGAGAGTCCAACCTGGGGAAAATCCCTTTTGACTGAAAGGCTGGACTTTCATTTTACAGGAACCGTCCATTCGTTTTATTTTCTTTTTTCAACCCACGTGACTTCTAATGTGCATTTTATCAGTATGTTTCTGTTCATAATGTTCATAACTGAATGTCAGATTGTCCTTTAACCCCACTGGTTTTTCAGCCAGAGGCACTATCAGCTGTGTAAGAGTGATGACATCATGTTTTTAATCCCTCTGGGGACTTACCACCGTACATGTTCTCTATTAATGGACGCATGGTGGTAGTGCTGATATGAGTAAGGCTATTAATACTTATTGTTTTATTTTATTTTGTTTTAAAATCATGGTAAATTATTTTAATTTCAGGACGTTTCACAAGGATGTTTTTTCTTTCAAACTCAAGAACTGGTCTGGCTTCTATGACTCGCATTAGGAATAAAACCAACACATGATTTCAGCTTTCTATGTTTTTCTGGTGCACCTGCTTTTATAATGACTATTTGTAAATATTCAAAAAAAAAAAAAAGAAATAAACATGTTAAATTATGTTGTGATGGTGGAAGATTTTATGAGCAAAATAAACCACAGGAGATGTTTCCACTTGGCAGAGAGTTGCCTTGACTAGGTGTGTGCGTGTGTGGGTTTGCGTTGCACTTGTCAGTGCATGTATGCGTCTGTTTTAACTGTAAGCCGACTTGACGAAAGCATAAACTGAAACACACCTAAAGTGATGTAGACGTGAATTTCATCATCTTGTCTTTGTCATCACAAAAACAGTTCAAAAGAGTCGTGTTGTTAGACGTGGTTTTCGTCAAAAAACTGTAACTAAAACATTTTTAGAGTACAGTCATGTTAGGTAAAAATAAGATGAAAATGTAACGCTAGTTGAGGTAAAACTGTGACTTCAATTTGAAACTAAGAGTGATTTGAAGTTCAGGGCCGTTGCCGTAGTTGACAGACTGGGACCCCACCCCTTGCACCTCCTTTTCCTTCTACACTTCAGTGTGTGACTACTTCTCTTTCTTGATGTCTTTCACAATCATTTTTTTTAAAACACTTTGTGTACTTGTACAATGACTTTCCAGTGTTGGGGAACAGATCGGCCGATGGAAAAGCTTGGCTTATGGCACCATGTGGACTATTTCAGGCCAACTGCAGGACAATTACGGGATGACTGAAGAACAGCAGCAACAAGTCCTATTTGGCTTCACCAGTGGCAAAGAATGCTCGGACGTACAGTTTCTTTAGTTGCACTGCCTTAACCTGAAGGGATGGATGCCTTTCCAGTTTTTATGCTATCTTTGTACACCACACCCCCACCGTCCCAACCCCACCCCTCTCACTCTGTACTCAAGGGATTATTGTCAGCCCATGAGGCTGAATTGGGAATGAGGAGAGCAGGTCCAGACCCGTCGGTAAGTCCCAGACTTAAGGGCAGTGACTACATGGAAAATTAAACACACATACTGTGCACATGCATATGAAAACACTGAACCCACTGACACACAGACACAGCTCAAGCACACCAACATCAAATGCCTTACATAAGCTTTGTGCTAGTGACTGGTGTGGGGGATGCTTGTGCTGTTAACAAAGTGACAGTGATCAGTGCTATCTTGTTCCAAGGCTGGTCATGTTACCCAGAAAGCACAGCAATTTTCCCCCAATGAAAGAACACACAAAGCGCCTGTTTGGAAAGGCAGCTAAACAAAGTATAATGAAACATCATCAAAATAATTGAATCCTCTTCAGTCTCACCTCTCAAAATGATTTTGAGTGATCTGTTGCCAGGTTATAATCTTGCCAAAGTACAATGTGTACCGTGTTATCGTGACAGGGGAAATGTAATTGGAATGTTAATGGGGCTTTTTTTCACCAAGAAAACAGGATCATTGCCCAACCTAAACAAGGAAAACCCAAGTTCTGATGCAGGAGACAAGATCATTAACATTAGACACTAAAGGTGCTTGAACTTGAATTTTGCTTTTTTCACTTTCCCTCCTAAAGATGAAACAAAGAGTAAGAATGTCAAGAGACTCATAAATCTATCTGTGGTGCTAATGGAACAGCCCTATGGGGGAAGTAAAACTTAAGTAGCCTTGTTCCTCCAAGTGATGTTCATTTCTCAGCAGCTGCTTCCTCTCAAGCCCTCTGGCTTTTCATGGGACTGAATTAAACTGCTGACACCTCCTGCTAAAAATGAAGCACATCGCAGAATACGGCCTACCCGAAGAAAAATAAAAGATTGAACTGAACACAATTCAACCCAACGGAGAAGATTTAAGACAGATGGCGACAGCTTTTGAAGGTCAAGCAGGTGTTCTTTTACAGCTAAGTCCATGTGCTGAGTTTATACAACTGCATGAGTAACAAGAAAATTGTTTTGTTGTTGCTATTCATCAATTTTGACACAACTGGTCCTGTAATTACATCCATGTGCAGTGTTTAACCCTTTTATATCTGTCGATGTAATGACTTTCGAAGCATTCTACCTGTATGCTACTTATCTAGGTTCATAATGCAGTCATGCTAAATGTGAGCTCATTCGTCATGCCGCTGGTCTTGAAATATTATTTTGGGTTCGCGTCTTATTACAACATCCATGAAATGTGCGATTATACGTCCACCAGTCTTCCAGCACAACTGTTCATTAAAAGTGGAGCAGGAAAGCGACCTGGTATAATTCCTGTGAACTCAGACGGAGCTGACTGCGACCTTAATAACAGACGCTGATGTCCTGCCGCAGCTCAGCTCTGCCTTGCAAACACACAGCTGTGCAAATCCATTGTTGCTCCAGGTGCTGAATCTGTGTGCAAACACACACAAATACACAAACATCAACAAACATGCCTTTCTGTTTAAAGACGCAGTTTTGCAGTGTAAGATTTTGGTTTTATTTTCGCATCAGTTTTACACAAGTGTAATTAAATCGGAGATTTCTTTCTTAAAATAACACAGGGTAATTATGTTACCATACTTACTGATATAAGGGGTCAGGCTGAACAAATTTACCACAGTACTGACTTTAATTTTGTACATGTTTAACTTACTTTTATGCCTAACTTATTTTTTGCTTCGCTGGACAGGCAGGATTTGAAATAACTTTAGTGTAGATATATATGTTACTGCTCTACCTGCATTTTTATTAAATAAAATGTTTCTGATACATATAAATTAAACTTTGATTTATAAGTCCCCAGAATACCTGGGTGTACAGCTCAACAGAATATTGACAAGTTTACTGGAACATGTTAGACATGAGCTGACAGCGATTTCCTTCTCCACCTGTCAGGCTTTTATTGCCATCTTTTTCCTTCACACCTGCAGTAGATGTTTATCACAGTCTGAGTCAGCCGCCCATATCGCTCGCTTCGCCTCCTCTTTTCTCTCCTTTTCTCTCTGATCTTTTTGTTAGCCGCTGCCAGCTCTTTGAAGATTCCCTGAAAGTTTTGTGTTATCACCTGCACGACACAAAGCAAGTGATAGGGGATGAAAAAAGACGAGCGACTAAATGAGGGACAGAGACAGAATAAAATACCACACACGTTTTTCTTTCTAGCTTTTTTTTTCCTACAAGCTAAAAAGAAACTAGGGTAGAACAAACATTTTTAAAAGAGAGTAGTTAATTTCCACTTCACCAGATGGCCGCTGTGCTCCTTTGTCATGTAAATAACCAGTAGCTAGCGTCATTGCTTAAAATTCTAAGGATCAAAGACTGAGGAAAAACAAAAAAAGCCTCTTCAAAGTGAAGCCCACAAAGGGAAAGTATGATAAACCATATGACAGTGAGTGTGGTTATAAAGCACGCTGTGCCCTGACTCATTTGCTGGACCTCTGTAAGTAAGAAATGTTTTCTAAAAAAGGAAAGGTACCAATTACATCTCTGGACTGGCTCCTTCTCGTGGCACCGCCCCTCCGTTTCCTTCCTTCCTCCTCTCTCTCTCTCTGTCTCCCTCTGTGTGTGTGTGTGTGTGTCCCTGGACACACAGGGACAGATATGCCGCTATAAACAGCTACCATGTCCCTGGGTAATAAACAGAGGAGAGGACCTGGCTCATGGCTCTGAAAAAACAACAATGTCCAAGCAGGATCTACACCCAGAGGAGAGGCAGTCTCTAAATAGCAGTTTAATCGTACAATCCCAACTGAAGAATATACCCCAGTGGGTGATGGTGACGGCAATGGGGAAGACGAATTGGTGAGGGGTGGTGTTTGAGGGAACCTTAATTCCCCTGGTGAATCACTATCAAGCATTTATTGCAATAGCATCTGTTGCTCAATGACTTTATAATTGAAAAACTCTAAACATCATTCTGGGCTCTATAAAAACTAAACGCTTCTAATCTAGATCTAGATATCCTGCTGTATTGGGCTGGCTTGTAAAATCCGAACACAGCAGTAATTTTAATTGTATATCAGTTGTTGTTGTTGTTTTGGTTGCTTGGGAAAAGAATAATTCTCAAACAAGCTGTTGACCAGATGGCCTTGATATAGTCTAAATGTTTATTTCTAACAATAATTTAGGTCTAACACTCAGTCTTCTGCTAGCTCTGTATTGTTCACCACCATCTGCTGTATAAAAATCTAGCTTTTGCAAGACGTTTGACTTACTAGTCTAGCGGCATATGTACTGCAATCTTTTTATTTTGGTAAACAGCTGCCTGCTGTTGTTGGACATAAGGTTGATTGAAAGCAAAGCAATGTTTTGGCCACTATTTTCAGGGGATTTTCCACTCTGAATGACACTTTTCCCATGAACCACTAGTTTAGTTCATTCACTGAATAGCTCAACTGTCCTGATATAGTTTTTAAATAAAAACACTTGTCCCAGTTCCAGTACTTCTTTTGGAGTTTTTTTTTTTAAACCATTTTGCCTTATGACCACCTTTTAGTTGGACAAAACAGTCACTATTACAACACACCTGTGTAAAGTAAAAAGTTAATGATTTTAGGCAGATGCAGCCATGCGGCTTCAGAATCCAGTGGAATAGAGGCATGCTGGGAAAGCGTACAGACCCCATAGTAAGCTTGGCCGAACCAAGGCTGTGACCCATACCTTGGGCATAAAAGTTCATTCACACACTATTACTCATCCTACTACTTCACTTCATCCACGCACCCTCACGTCCACATAGACACACGCACACACACGCACACACACTAAAACACGGGCAAGGCTGCTGACTCCTATTAAGTGAGGTGTGACTGAACTCACAAATCACACATTGGTGTTAAACTGACACGGTGGACAGAAAGAAATATCATCCCGAGAACATGCACACACAAATTTGGGTTAAATCACACAGTAATATGACTCTTCTTATTGGATAAATGGGAGGTTAGGGAGGTGTGAGGTTTTCAAGGTTAGCTCTGCACAGGGTCTGTTTTAGATTAGTCTGCCATGGTCTGTGGCCTACTGTGTCAGTGGAGCTCTCAGCTGTATTGATGGGTGCAAGGGTTATGACAGCAGAGAGAAAAACTTGGCAGCCTGTTCCTCCATTGCCTTCCCTCAGAGGGATACTGGTCAGCACGCTCCCACCCCTCCTTTCTCTCCCCACTAGCTCTGAATTCCCCAATGAACAACACATTCCTCCTTCCCAGTACCACTGTTTATGACACGCTATCCTTTGAAGCAACATGTGAGTGTTTGTGTACGTGTAAGTAGATGGGTGCACAAGTGTGCGTGTGTGTGTGTGTGTGTGTGTGTGTGCGCGCGCACAGCCTTGAGCAACTGAGTCTTGGTAAATACATAAATGTTCCAGCATGACAATAACAAAGTTGGACTGTGAGTTTAATAAAGGTCTAAGTATTCTGTGGAACACCTGAGCAGGTATGATAAGGGCATACATCTGTGTGACAGCTGTTTCCTTGCATCCCTCAAGTGATGGCAAAATCTAGGCCAATTGGATTACACATTGAGATGGAGAGTCCATGAGAGCAATGGGTGGAGGAAAAAGCTGTGAGTCATCACCAAACTTGGGATGCGCTCATTTTAAAAGGCAGAGAGAGAGGGGGGAAAACTGGGTGTTGAGACAAAGAAAAACAAACGAGTTGCTTTTCTAATTAAAGCAGCCCTAAAGGAGAGGGTGGGGGTGTTAGGGAGCTGGGGAGGGGGGGGGGCGGGGGGGGGGGGGGGGGGGCAGAGGTCAAAGCTAGCTGAGTCATTTCTAAAAACACCCATTTCCTGTGATTGGGGCACTTCAGGAGCGGGCAGAAATTACTTGTGGTTTATGCAAACCCTCCTCACATTTCCTCCCAATCAATGCACCCTGACATGCAACGGTAATACGCATTTACCTTGTTTTATTCAGGCACACATTGATGAGTAGACCTGGAAAATGTATAGAAGGTGCATCTGAAAATGCATAAAAATGCCTTTTTTTCTCTCTCTTTTTTTTTTTTTTAGATCTTTGCACTTTTTATAACAAGTCTTCTTCATAAAAGTTTTATTCCACTATTTTATAGCAGCTTTGTAATCTGTTTCATATAGGATTTTATTGTTATATAGAGTTCTAACCTTACAAACTATCAGTCAAAAGTTTGTCCCAAACCTTTGATGTATGTTTGAATATGTGTATAAAATAGTAAATGTTATTAGCTGCATGATTAAACATAACTAAAAAAAAGTCAGTGTTTCCAGAAAATTAGCAATGGAACAGATATATAAAAAAATTACCAATTTTTTATAGATTTTATTTGTTTTTTATATTTTTTATTAATAACAACATTCCACATCTTAAAGCATGGCAAAACCTTTTGTGTTTTAATAGTTTTATAGAGTTCGACTTAAATATGTCATTATAACTAAACAAGATTTGAAAATGGATTACATTTTTTGTTCTTGATATATTTGCAAATTAGTACAAATTTAACAAGATAGATTAACTTAGTTGAATATAAAATATTGAACAAAAGCCTTGAGCCATTCCTTGTTTCTTTTTCCTTATATTTTGCTTTTCAGAGGTTAGAACTCTTGTAATGTTCTTGGAGCGTTTTTTTTTTTTTTTTTTTTTTGTCATTTTCAGTCTAATTCTTGCACCTAATCATTTTCAGAGCACTGTTTATTTGATATGTTAAGCCAGATGAGAAAAGACTCAAACTAGACTTGTATCTGCACATAACACACAACTTCGCAAAGAAACTATTTTAAACTCTATATTAGGCACTTTGTTACTAGCAACCACAAAAGCATATAACTTGTTCACATTTCTTTTGCCCAATCTATAAAAAATGCTAAACAACACAAAACAAAAAAAAACAGGGAGATTCCCAAAGAGCTATTGGCAAAAAAAAAAAAAGAAAGAAAAAAAAAGCAGAGGGCAAAAGAAGAAGTCTGAAAGCAGTACCTGAAAGTCATGTTCTTGAGAAATAAGAAAAAAATATCCAGCAAAGAGGACATGAGAGATACAAATGGCCCTTCGGCTGAGCTACTGTTTGCTGGAGTGTCGTGAGAAATGACTTCAGGGGAATGGTGGCTGTCAAGAAACCATTCTTAAGGAAGGGAAACAGGGATAAATGACACAATAATTGTACTGAAAATCATTAGCAATGCATCTTACACTGAGATGAATCAAAACTAGAAATTCTTAATTAAAATTGCCATCAATATATAGACTAAATCAGAAAAAGGGTGCAACACATTGGAGGCTCTGTAAGTCTGAAGCTATATTTAAGTTAGTGGTGTTGGGGATTTTTGGATGGAAATATGAACGCTGAAAAGTACGGTCAGATTTTGATGCACTGTGCAATATCACCAGGAAGGCTTTAGACAGAAAACAGAACAAAAGGCAGCCAACATCAAAATAAGAGCTTTTAATGTTCTTCAAGAAGCCTGGAAAACTATTCCTGAAGACTGCTTAAATATTATAAGAAAGCTTGTCTAGCAGAGTTCAGGCTGTGTTGAACAATGGAAGTAGTCAGTTGGTGACGTTCCCTGTCCAGTCTGAGTAAAAAAAAAAAAAGAAATGTTGAAAAGATGCTTTCATTTTTTAAAATAATTAATAACTAAAGGAGTTAATGAAGGGTTTTCCATATTATGATTTTGCTGCTTTTTTTAAGTAAAGCTTTTTCTTCTGTTTTTGTTCTTTTGGTTTGGTCCTTTCTTTTTAGCCTGTAACAACCAAGATTTCTCCTCTCACAGGCCCGACAACAGCTTTGGCATCCTCACATATACACACGTGCTCAACACACAACCAGGGGGGGGAAAAGGCATTGTGTCAGAGAGGTATAACAGAACCCAGACTGCGAAAGAAGGCCCTAATTCAAGCCAGTCTATCCTAGCATCAGCACCACAGTCCCGCCCCTCTGGCACTGCTGAATCATCAAGACTCACCCTTAATGCACTGGAATGGCTGAGAGTTTCTCACACACACCGTGCCTTCCATAGTAGTATTTGTGACTAAATTAATTTGGAAGGCCGACTACTTGATGATAAAGGCAAAGATCATAAAGTCTGACTCATTCTACTGAGGTCCAGTGAGAAATTGGAAGATGATATCTGTGGTTGATTTTTGGTTCACAGCACCTGATGAACACATGTGACTAAACCACTGAGTGTGGTCCTCATTTTCTTTTAGATACACCCGCTGGTCTGCACTGCAAATAGGTAGAAAGGGCCATCTGGTGCAAAAGGCACCTACATCTAATGCTGCCTCCTCTGACTGGCCACCCAAGAGTTCAGGATGTGAACTAATACTTTGCTGTAATGAATTACTCCCTAGAGATATAAAAAGAAAGTTAAGGGATGAGTCTGGAAGGCTCCCAAAGTGCTGTCAGTAGTCAATGCTAACTGACAGGAAAGTCCAACAGTAAGAGCAACAGGAAGAGGAAACTCTCCCCCACAACATCCTGGATGGCCTGCCCATGTGTGACTGAATATTTTCAGATACTGTTCAGGGTCTTTGTTTGTGCCTCATAGCTGGTATTGACATGGCAAAGTTATAATGTCTAATTAGTGATTTGCAAACATCTGTGTGTACACTATAATGCTGTGGCTGGCAAAGTAATGTTATTCTACTGACAGATATTTACAGCTTGTTTTGAATACTTCTAACTGTCTGCTCCGCTCCTTGTTTGTTACAGCTATTCTGGTCTCTTGAGATAATTCCACCACACTAGAAGAAGTCTGGGGCAGATTTTTCAACAACCCGTCCCTCTTTCCACCTTATTTGCAGAGTTCTATTGAAGTCTTCCTTTCCTTTCAAGTCCCATAGTCATCTAATGGTCAGAATGTGTGTACCCAGACATCCTGAGTCACTTATGATGCCGGTTCCTTTCTGTGGGAAAGCGTGACCATGTGTGCTGTGCTCAGTCGCTCATTGCTCATAAACAGTAGGAGCACAGCCTGCAATGTAAAATAAACTAGCCGCCACAACATGCTGTCACTACCGTTAACTAGCGTGAAAACAACAACCACAGAGCCAGATCAAAGGGGTGCAGCCGGTCACACAACTCCTCGGCTTACGTGCCACTCTCGCTTTGATAGATTATCCTCCTGCTCTTTCTCGCTTTACGATAGAAGGTTATTGTGAGATTTAAGATGTAAGTCTGTCAAAGAGTTGGCGTCACATCCAAGTGAAATGGGCGAGCTGGTAATGAACTCTAAAAAGGTGAAAGCCTGCGTGTGTTAGATGAAAACTTGCCAAGTTCACCATGATGGTTGATATCACAAGGCAATGAAGAGCAGCGTCATGGGTGGTCACTGTGTATAAATACTTTTTTACTGAGGATGTTCTTCTCCTTGCCTTTCTTCATGCTCACATACAGACTATAACAAACTTTTCACCTCAAACATTCATAGCATGTTGATTCAGCATGTCTATTTCACATCCTCCGCTGTCTGCTATGCTCTATCTATCTGCATTCCTCCACATGAGCTTCTGTCTTTCTCTCTGAGGCGCAGAGTCATTGCCCTATTTGCTTGAATTTCTCATTTCCTGTTTGGGGTGTGTATCCGATCCCTTGTTCTCGTGCCCAGCACACATCAAACACTCAAAGCGAGAAAAAGAGACAGAAAGAAGGGCACACAAAGTATATAAGTGAGGGAATCGTGGCAAAATTTGATGTGAATGGGAGAGGTTGACTTTGAAAGGAATCGGGCTGAAGATGTCAGGACAATGGAAAGGAAAAATCTTGACCACTGTCAGAGAAAGCAAATGGAAAACCAAAAAGGAGTAGGAAACACAAAGCAGTTAATTATAATATTCACAGATATGCCTCAAAAAAGGTCAGGCTCATGTCAAAGGCTTTGTTCATTCTGTAAGATCACATTTCATCTTTATCTAATTTATAAGGAATCTGGGCTGATTTCACTTCCCTGTGCAATTTGTTTTTATTTACTCAAATTATCTGTTTAGTCAGTCATTTTCCAAATTTCCTTTAACAAGGCTGTGGTGCCAGTCAAACAGGAGGGGGTTGCTGAGCTATAGCCATTAAAAATACAGCTTCCCATAGTCTGCTTCACATTTCCATCATAAAGGACTGATTCCACTCAGGCTGTGTGTGGGCTTACACTCAGGTATGGAGTAGTGGCTTCAGTGGCTAAAGCAACTAACTGTAGTGTATTTGTTTCATGAGACAAAACTGCTTGTTTTACTGGAAAATATGCTGTCATTCGTTCTAGCACCAAATCTGATATTAAACCTGATGCAAAGTTAAAGAGTTTCCATTTATTCTGCTATTCATTTTCATTTTTTATGGCCGGGTTTTTTGGAAAAAAAAAACCAAAACATAGATTTTCTTTGTCTATGTATCAGAAAATGATAAAAAAAAAAAAAGTCAACGAAAACAACTTAAAAAACAAATCAAAACTAAAAATAAACTCAGCTACAACCGTTGTGTGTTTATATATCTTCAAGGTAAGGAAAGAACAATAATTACCAGTAAATGTTTGCCCTTTTGAATGACTTCATACTTAAAATCTGTGTTTGAATGGAAGAGTTACAAATTAAGAAATAAAACAAGCAATAAAAACCTGTCATCAACATGAAACCAGATGCTCATTTAAGGATTTCTAGTCATCAGAATTCAAACTGTAGCCGAAAGGTAAGATTTGTATTTTATACTTAGAAGAGCACTGCAAGAAATGTAAACAGACGCTCAACAGAATATAAACACTAACGATTTCTATACCCTCCTTCAGTCTCCACCCTAACCACTGTGGTCACAAGTCCAAGAAACACAGGAGAAAAACAGAAGAGGTTTTAATGTGGAAAGGTAAAGCAGCAGTGTTTTTTAAGCAGGTATGCATCACGTTTCTTTTCCATTTACATAAAATTTCCAACACTTTTCCTGAGGCACAAGTGAACATGCAATTTGTCATTTGGGGATGTTGGTTAACACACTAGCTGATGGCTACACCAATCAACAGGAGACTTTGTAATGCTGCTGTACAATGTGGGCAATCCCTGCAATTTATGACTCACACACTGTCAGAAAAAAGCAGCAGGTTACAGTCAAAGCCAATGTCTAAACTAACCATGACGGAAATGAGAACTAGGATGGTAACTGAAGCTCATGGGTTTTTTTTTTTTTATCACAACTTATCTTCAATTTGGCTTTAAGTCCTGTGCCCTCCCTACTAGAAAAACATGTGGTTCAAATAAACGTGACCCCCCCACAGACTCCCTGAAGTCAAGCGCTCATTAGTGAATTATTTTCACAGAGTAGAGCAGAAGAAACTGTTGTTGTTTCAACTTATACATAATACTCGCCAGGTCTGATAAGATGGTTAAAGGGATATAGTAAAAGAGTTGGGGGGTAGGGCACAATCACACAATCGCTACTACTATGAGCTACAAAACAATAAATACTAAGAAGGTCTGGAACAAGCCTATGTAACAATATACTCCAAGCACTCTGAGACCTCATCATTTATTGGCTTGTGGACCTGGAATGTCACTCACATTCCCACTGACCTTCATCAGTGTCTGTCTCTGGTTGCTCGTATATCTCTGTGCTCCTCCGTTTGTGTTTGTTTTAACTTTCTCAGGACCCCCCCACCACCACCAAAACGCCCATGCATCGTGCACCCGAGAGGACAGTAATTTCCCTCTTCCCTCCTCCCACCAAGCCAGACTTTCTCTACCTCTCTCCCTCCCACACTGTCTCTCCCACTCACTGTCTGCGTTTACTCTCATGTGTGGCTGACGCTATAACGTCAGCTCATGCTCAGTCAATCTTGACGTGGTTTTTTTTTAATATTTTTTTTTCCATCCCTGAAGCGCTACTAGTAAAACCATCACAGACACGCCATGGCTCAGAAAGGCGGGCAAGTCATTGGTAATCTTCTAAGAGAAAGTGAACTCACACTGAGGTTAGTAAGTGTACGGCAGAGGTCACGGACAGTGAGTCACCCAAGTACTTGGCCTCTTATTCTTCATGGTGGGATGTCGCTTGTGAGTCACTGCAACAGACTTGACTGGGTTGTATACTCTGTGTCATATGCTTTTCTTCACCATGTCAAGTTCTGTTGAACTTCTAACCCTAACCAGTCAAAACCCAAATACACCAAACTGCAAAGCTATATCTGAAAGGGCTGATGTTCTGGTACACAAGACATATGTGACTATGTACATTGCTACTAGAAAAGGAAAGGTGTTTCTATTTAAATTTAGGTTCATGTGACATTTTACAAGCCAATTATATGCGACTGAGGTGCATCAGATGTCATGTGTGAGTGAAAATTGTGGAGCTATGCACCTGTGCCTTGTCCCCTCATTAGTGTGTCTTGTTGCGTGCATACAACAGTGACAGAGAGAAATGTAAACCCCACATAGCCTGGAGGCATATGTAACATAAACAAAGTAACTGTGCCAGAGGCTGTACTTTTTTGTTATTGAGCCAACAATTTATTAAATGGGGAATTTTCTGTATCAGTCAGGTGCATATTTAAAGACAGGGTATTTAAAGCAGTTATTCCAGACAGACCACGGCAAATTGCCCCACATATGAATCATTAAGTCAGTCTTTCATTAATTATTCTTTTGAAACAAATTACTCATCATCTTAAAATTTCAATGGTTAACCTCACGCGAGGCTTAAGGCTGCCTAAAAAATAAACCGGTTTTATGTCTATATCAGTGAATGTATTTACTGACCCCTGCTGGCTGATAACCTAAAATAACTCAAACGTGGATACAATTTGACATTGAAATTATATTTGCAAGTCAAATGAAGAGCTGAACAAATATCAGCAAACACACAGTTTATGTGCAGTTTGTTACATAATGTGTCTCAGCTGAGTTAAATACAGCTGCAGAATTAACTTTAATATGTGAAACTCAGAAATTGAGAAATATGTAAGAAAGAGAGGAAGGGAGAGTGAGAAAGGGTTATTTTCAAAGGTAAGGATTGTCCAGGAAGTAGATCTTTTAAAGGGGAAACTTAAAGCATAAAATCCTCATTTATTTTAGAGTTGTTGTTTGTTTTGTTTTGTTTTTTAAATCAGTTATTGGATATTGAATCTATACATTACTGCGGAAATTTTGCTTTTGCACAACATTTTGGAAAACAAATTGAAGCCAAATTTTGCTTGCCTAAAGTTCATGGTGAAATTTAGGTTACACTGAGGGTAGCAAACCAATTTAAATAGAAGGTGATGATACTGATTACATTCACTCAGGGGAATTCTACCTTTCACATTAGCTTTAAAGTGTCTAAAGGATGAAAAGAATCTGTGACAGCTTATGTAACATCTGATTATCTCATTATTTTTTAAGGGAATACTGGAGTAGCAGCACAAGACAGCTGATCACAGCCTGCACACATATAAAAATCTCCTTGAAGTGACAAAACAATTCACTATGTGACTTATTTCCAGGTGACTATTCTCTCACAGTTTCCCCAGCTACCAAATCCTACTTTAAATACTGTAGAAGGGAGAACAAACACTAGAGGGGCTTTTTATTTATTTATTTTTTATCATCGATGTGAACCTCAATTACAAAACCATACTTTCACTATTTACTGATAGGACACCAAAGGAAGTTATTAGTGGACACTGAAACACACAAAAAACCCAACTAGCAAAATATTAATGTAACAATGAAATGCATTTACTTTCTTAGGCACACAAAGCACAAAACTTGCTTATTGCAAACTAGTCTAAAGCAGTGGTAGGAAACCATGTGTGTATGGGATTTGCATGTGTTTTCCACACTCACTGAAATCGCTTCTCAGGTAACTAATCTTATAACCCCACAAGTTCCTCTTTTGATTTTTATTGGAATCTCAGCTGACTCTAAATTATATTAATTTAAGATAAATCAGAATAACTGGAATCTAATTTGGTTATTATTGGGATCTTTTAAATTGTGGGTATTTTTGCCTTCATTTGCAAAGCACAAATATATATAGCACTTACATATTTATAATGCACTTATAACATGCATGTCTTCGGACCCTGGCAGAAAGACAGAGTACTAAGAGGAAATCACTACAGGTACTTTAGAGTGAGTCAAACATGCAAACTCCACACAACAAGCCCCCTGCCAGGATTTGAACCAGAAGCCTTCTTAACAGCGCTAACCACTCCACCACTATGCTAACCTGTTTCAGATCTCCTGGCACCCTCTGAGCTCGGTTCCTTGGGTGCAACATATATGATAACGACTATGCCGTTTTAGTATTTTACTGTTTAGAAATTCTTCCACGATCAGTCAAACCAGATGGTGTCTGTCTCTGCAGAAACCTGGGCAAATGTGATGGGAACACAGATACCGCTCATGACAGTGTCAAGCTCTACCACTTGTCACCACTATCCCATAGAAATACACATGTAACTCATAATAAATCCAGAATTATTTATTCCAGAAATAATTTAACCCACACTGGTGGATCTGAAATTGGGTATAACATCAATGTACAATGTACAAACACTTTTTTAGCACATCTGCAACAGTATTAAATTTGAAAATAATTTAGGCCATTTTAGGAAAAAGTGGTCAAATGTCAAACTAATGTCAAATGTTAAATTTGACCCGAACAGTATGCAAGGGTTACATGTTGTAGTTTCGTAATGTCACACGTATGATCACCCCGTAAAATTACTTTCAATATGACAAATGGTAAAAACTACACCTAACTTTGCGACCTTTACGACAGTCAATCCCAATGGCGCACATATCGGAAAACGGCAGTGAGAAGAAGATGGCGGAGGGAGGTAATGATGCCGAGCTACTCAAGGAGAAGGCGAATAAGTACTTTAAAGGTAATTTCTAAAACCTGTCAAGTCAGTGTGTTTTTTCAGTATTTTTTTATAATTTGACACTGTGACCATTGGTTAGCAGCGGCGTGATTGTGTTGCAGTACACCTCAAGCAAAGCCGGTCGCAAATACTAAGCTAAGCTAATGTTGCTCAGAGAGCATGCTAATTGTAAACCCCATTCATTGGGATCCGCGGCTCTGATGGGTAACAGCAGCTAGCTAGTAGCCACTACACTCAGCAGCGACAGCACCGACGTTAACCCATGCCGTCACTCGTGTCGTGTATATTACACCACCAACTTCCCTATTTATCCAATGTCTCAGAGTTATAAGGTTTATGACCATGCGCTGTTTAACAGTCACTGATTTGTTTCCATTTAGCCGCCGCAGCGGGTTAATATTGTAGTTTAATGTGAGGTTCACATAGAACTAGAATTTTCTGTTAGCCGGCGGCTGCTTGAACAGGAAGAGCAGCGAGGCAGAGCTCCCTAAACTCATGGCAGCAGTTACGGAATCTTCAATGTAACTCAACTCTTATTCGTTTATCTGAAATGCAGTTAGATTTCAAGTCACTGAAGGGGCGCTTTTAATATCTTACGATTAGCGTTGAAACGTGGTAGTCACGTTGCGCCCCCATTCAAAACACATAGATAATGAAAGTGTCTGTTATGCAACCGGCGCTAGGGTTTCTAGTTCATTTAGGTAGATTCCTTAGTAAATCAAAGCATATAAAATCCAGCTTGGACACAGTGGTGATCTGTGAAACATGCATATGAGGTTATCAGCCGTCATTCACATTTTGTATTAAATACGTTGTACAGGATGTATTTTTCACGCCCACGACAGGTCTGTCTATCGCTGGTTAATTGGGAAACTTCTGCGGGGTTGATACTGATGAGTCAGAGCAGGTGCAAAGAAAAGACTGTTATGTGAGGGACAGGGTGGTATTTTTCTGCTTTATAATTCATATAACCATGTTAGACATGCACTCCCAGAGGTTGCAGTCCCATTACCTTTCCTAATATAAGACACATTTTTTCCTGGTGTCAGATTCTAGAATAGAATAGAATTGTCATTTTACATGTACAACGAAATTGTGGGTGCTCCACACCAACTGTGCTGGAATGAAATATAAATGGTAGATAGCAGGAATAAATAGCCAACAGGAGAAATATATACAATCAAGAGGGATATATATAAACAAGAGAAATATATGGCACACATTAGAAAACAAATATGGTCTAGAACTAGTATGTTTTGGCAGTTTTATTTTCTTAGTTGTATATATTGCAAAACTTGTAAAACCTGATTTAGTTTGTCTGTTTGTAAAGGTGGGAATATGATTTCTTCATAAACAATGCTGAATTTAAAATATAGTTTATGCCCTTCAAAATAAACCCATTAAATATATATGTGTATATATTATGTTTGTGTGTGTGTCTGTGTGTATAAATAGTTATCATGTTAAATAATCATGATTGACCAAAATGATCAACAATTTATTTTTGCTATAATTCAACAGTCCTATGATTAAGAAAACCATGTATCATGGCAGTGATATACACTGCTAAACACACACTATTGTAGTTTTTACAATTTCTTTCACTAGTGGGTAACTCATTACGTTATGTTTGAGCATGTGATTAAGGTCCAGTTAAACTGCAACTTTGTTTTTTCTTTTCCTTATTCAGAAAAAGACTATGAAAATGCGATCAAGTACTACTCAGAAGCCTTGGAACTCAATCCATCCAATGCCATATACTACAGCAACCGAAGCCTGGCATACCTACGCACAGAGTGCTATGGTTATGCCCTGGCGGATGCCACAAAGGCCCTGGAGGTAGACAAAAACTACATTAAGGGATATTACCGCCGTGCCACCTCCAACATGGCACTGGGCAAATTTAAAGCTGCACTAAAAGACTACGAAACGGTAAGAAGGAATAGCATTTTTTATTATTAGAAGACACATCATGTACACTTGCCATCCAGTCTAAACCTTGAATAGAACAAAGTACAGAGCTCTCCACTTCCATCTGTTGCTCTGTCACCACCAGTTAGGCTCTTTGTGTTGCCTTAACAGCACAAAGTGGGGATTATCCTGTAATCCTGTCATGATGCCAGTTAGATCCAGTTTGAAGGCTCTCATACCACAGTTAATGGGGTTTGTGCCTTCCTCATAATAAGCAATATCATTTAAATATAACAATAGACCTTAGGGATCTCTGAAGTTCTGTCTTAGTCTCTAGTTTATTGCACAAACCAGACCACTAACCATGATATTTCAAAAAGCATATTCAACACTTCTGTAAGCAAAGAAGGGTTGGGGCTAGATTTAAATGTGTATAACTCTTAAGAGATATGGGACAGAACATCATGTGACTAAAACCATTGTTCATTTTACATATGTTAATTGAGAGATTTGATCCTTTATGTTTCTGTTTCTATTTATATTCTCAGCTTTGCAGCTATACAAAGTCCTTGTCCCTATGTATGCTTTAATGCCAGTTAAAGGTTAACCAGGGTGTTTATTTCATGTCTCTGTCCTGATAATAGGTAGTGAGGGTTCGACCGAATGACAAGGATGCAAGGATGAAGTATCAAGAATGTAACAAGATTGTGAAACAGAAGGCTTTTGAGAGAGCCATTGCCAGCGACGAGACAAAGAAATCTGTTGTTGACTCTTTGGACATTGAAAACATGAGTATGTCTGCTTTCTTATTTGAGGAATATACATTAGTATCATATAATAATATTTAATTCAGAAGGTATTAAGGTGAAAGATGTGATGTGAACCATATTATTCTTGACTGTGCAGCGATTGAGGATGACTATACAGGCCCAAAACTTGAAGACGGGAAGGTAACATTGAAGTTCATGAAAGAGATGATGGATTGGTTCAAAGATCAGAAGAAACTGCACAGAAAGTGTGCTTATCAGGTAACCATGGTTATTTATATGACATATAGTAGAGTGAGACAAGGAAATATGTGTATGCTTCAAATTAAACTGGTATGTATGTATGTATTTCTTTTTTTCCCAGATTTTGGTGCAAGTTAAAGATGTTCTGTCAAAACTGCCAAGTCTTGTTGAAATCACGTTAAAAGAGGTGAGGATTTTTCTTCATATGCTCAAGAATGAAGTGAAGTTATTTAGTTCACAAATAATGAGTGCAAAATTAGAGCGTGGTCATATTCTCTAAGTGCTAACACTAACAAAATCCATAATGGGAGTACAGGTAGTAGATGATTTTACATGGCCATTTTTTAAAGTTCTCCATTCTTTGTTAAAGATGTTCTGTTTCTCTTTGTCACAGACAGAAAAAATAACTATTTGTGGGGACACCCATGGCCAATACTACGATCTCCTCAACATCTTCAAGTTGAACGGCTTACCTTCTGACACCAACCCTTATGTATCCTTTGTTTTTGCTGACACTCACACACATTGGTTTTAAATTTGTGTTCACTGGAGTACTTTTCTGTGTCTAAAATTGTAACAGTCAGATGCCACAAACTTGTCCAGAACTTGTGCGTCATAGTGCTTAACCACAGCATTCAGCTGTTCAATGGTGACTTTGTGGATCGTGGCTCTTTCTCTGTTGAGGTCATTCTTACCCTTTTTGGCTTCAAGCTGCTCTACCCCAACAACTTCCACTTGCTTAGAGGTGAGAGTGCTCAAGAGTGTTGTGCATGGATCTCAGGCTGCTATAACGTGCCATATTGTACATCATGATAACTACATATCTCTGTTGGCATTGGGTTTAAAGGCATCTACTGCAAAGTCCTATAATTTATCAGTAATTTAACACCTTTCATGATTAACTGAACATATTGATAGAATATCAAAAAACAACTGCTATGGCATTATCTTCAAATAGTCTATGTATTGTAAAAATATTGTTTTGAAGAATAGTCAACTAAACAAGAAAGGTTCATGTTTTACTTTAATGGAATACAGACCACTAACCACACAAATTTGTACCATTAGATGGTGCAACATGTCAGTGCAACATTTATTTAACCATACAAGAAACTGGGAGTAAATTCTAGTTCATAGCAGCAATGTGGTGAATGGCAGAGGTTGTTAAATAGGGGGTGAAATGCTGCCGCCTGGTGGTGAAAGTTTAAATTCTGCCGAAGGTAATCGCAAACAACTCTTCTAAAGAGCGATACCCAGAAATCATTTTCTGGATAATTGATCCTCCATAGTAATGACTGATTAAAATATTTAAGTGTCCTGTGTAATCCGCAGTAACCACTTTTAAATCTGCAGGTAACCATGAGACGGACAACATGAACCAGATGTATGGATTTGAAGGGGAGGTCAAAGCCAAGTACACAGCCCAGATGTTTCAGCTTTTCAGCGAGGTCTTCCAGTGGCTTCCTCTTGCACAGTGTATCAACAGTAAAGTACTGGTAAGCTTTGAGAATGTGAACTAAAAGGGGATGTCACTGGCGAGTAATTTATTTGCGCTTAAGGTGTGAATATGTATGGATTTAATTCTTATGGTTGTCATTTAAGTGGAAGTTAATTCAAAATGATGAGATATAAAGTATATAGCAGTATGCTAATGTATGTAATTTTTGTCACCTCAGTTATGCTTCTGAAATAGTATGTGTTGTTACGATAACTTACTGATTACTATTTTTTTTTATTCATCACTTTTCTTGCACAATGTTTCATGTGTTTTTATTGCTGTACTCACAGTTCTAATTAAATTCTCCATGTCAGGTTATGCACGGTGGGCTGTTCAGTGAAGATGGTGTCACATTGGAAGACTTAAGGAAGATTGACAGGAATAGACAGCCTCCAGACTCAGGTGGGGCCAGACTCTTAAGTCATTATCAGTTTAAATTGCTATAAGAAATAACCTTTAAAAGGGATGACAAGTATAATTTAACACTTTTCCCCATGCGTTCACAGGTCCTATGTGTGACCTCCTCTGGTCAGATCCACAGCCACAGGTGAGTTCTCACCCACAGGTTTATACTGAAGCATAATTCAGTGCTTCCTACAGATCTGGATGCAATTTGTGCCAGTACCTGCTTTATAGTTTGTGTCTCTCTCTCCCTCTTACACAGAATGGCCGGTCGATCAGTAAGCGAGGGGTGAGTTGCCAGTTTGGGCCCGATGTGACGGAGCGCTTCCTGGAGCAGAACAAGCTGGATTTCATTGTGCGTAGTCATGAGGTCAAAGCTGAGGGGTACGAGGTCACTCACTCAGGGAAGTGCATCACCGTGTTCTCAGCACCCAACTACTGGTAAATAATCAAGTTACCTAACTTAAGTGTTGACTGTTAAAAAAGTGTCACATTTTAACTGTTGTATTCTCCTTTTTTTCTCAGTGATCAGATGGGAAACAAAGGAGCATATATCCACCTCAGGGGATCAGACCTCAAACCAGAATTTCACCAGTTCACAGCTGTGGTTAGTGTCCTGTTATGTTGAGTTTAATAAAATCAATATAATAGTAATAATAATAATAATGATGATGATATAGAAATAAATAGTTATTTAATAAATAAAGCAGTGCAGGCAGTGTCTTCTAAAAGATTAAAAATTTACCCGTAATGCATTAAGTGCATGTTGAGGTTTAGTCAGTAAGGTACATCACTTTCAGGTCCTTAATTAAAAGAAGCGATATCTCAGATGTTTCTACATGAAACAGGGATTGAATTGCGCTAATGGAAAAGTGGTTGAAGTGGAACAAAAACTTTAAAGTACTTCATTCTCATTAACAAAGATTTTAAAGATAAGAAACCTAGAAACAACATTGATATTATATCACTTAAGTGGATATTTTAATGAAGATCATCACTATACAAATTTTGAATATGTGGTTAGCTTAATGCACAGTGTTACAGTGACATCTGCTGGACTACTGATCTGAACATCTCCCTCATGTTTAGGCCATTTTTTTCCCCTATTCCTAATTTAAAAGTAATCTGACAATAATTTGTGAAAATGATGCATTAGAAATCATAACACCCTGAGATGAGCAGTGAAGTCATATATTATCCTAACCAAGTGGAATAAAGACGAAAACATTAAACTACTATTAACTGCTAAAAGTTTAGCTAGTAGTGTCTTAAGAGTTTGAAAATCTTCTTAAATTCGAATCTAATTCTCATCTCCTTTTACAGCCTCATCCGAATGTCAAGCCCATGGCATATGCCAACACGCTTATGCAGTTGGGGATGATGTAGAGACCCATCTAATCTGTCTGTGACACTGATGACCTCTCATCGGATCCGAACCATCCCAGCCACCTCGTTCCTTCCAGCGCTCGGACATGCTGTTGTTCATGCTTAGCCTAAAGGATCCCTCTCCCTAAAAAACTTCAGCTAGTTGTACGCATAAAGTGTGTGGTTTAGTTCGGATGGGAAGAGATCACTTAGACCAGCCCAGTCCAGACCTGGATATACTCCTTCACATTACCGGCTAAAACTGAAAAATTACAATTTCCGTTGTCCCTTTGCCTGCTTTTGTGTTCCATCAGTGGGTACAAAAACAACCACAACATTTTCTGACGAGTTTCCTTCAAGCTGCTTTGTTTCTAAATATGTGAGCTCATCAGACGGCATCATATAGCTGGTATTTACCAAAGATCTGTAATGAAAATGATTGTTCAGTTTTTGCAAGGTGCATCTTGTGACTCTGAAACCTAGCATTGTATACTGTTGGCCTGCATACACAGAGATTAGAGCTTTGGAAACTGGTTGAAAAGCAGCATGTCTATCAGTGTTTCTCAAACCACTCTGCAGTATGTCGGTTTATTTCTCACAAATCCAAAATCTTATTACATGTATGATTCCAGTCTAAAAAAACAGATATTGAGTCTCTGGGTACACACTGAAAGGTGCTGTTTGCCATTAGTGGTGTATTTAGCTGGTTCAGTCACGTGCACTGCTTCCCAGTAAGGAAGATACTGCTGCTCTCCATGTGTTCATCTCCTCGGTCGTCATTGTGCCACTGACCCAGCGGTTCCCGCACAGTCCACTCTCTCCAAACTAGCTTGTAAAGCAAACACTGTTGGCACTCTAGTCTCCAATACATGTTCAATTACCAGTGACTTATTAACCCCGTATGTGAATTTCTTCAGTACACAAACATCAGAAATGCAATCCTGTCTTGAAACGCACAGCTGCATTGTCCAGTGGCCCTCAACTTTTTAGATAAAGAAATACACTGATGTGTATGTATATATACTGTATCATTTAAAGATTCTGTGTAATGTTTGGAGAAAAATATTGAATAAAAACGCCAGTCCAGTGATTTTAGAAACATGCCTATATCTTTATTTATGTCAGCTAATAGTCTAAGCTTGCAGCTTTGCAGTTTCAACAAGCTTCAAAAATATTACCTTGTTTTGTTTAATTACAATGATCAGATTTTTTCAATAAAATACTTAATATATGTTTCAGAAACAGCAAAGGCTACAAATAAGAATGCTATGGAAAGTATAGATCACAAAGGACAGGAAAAGCAATGGAAGACAGCAGGTTTGTATTAGTCTTGATTTATTCGTTTTGTTTCTAATTTCAAATCCATAGAAAATACGGAAGATGGCGAGGAGTATTAAATTGGAGACTAAATGAAGTAAATAATAATCACAGATCCAAACTCAAGCCAATACGTGGGTAGCAAAGAGCAAGAGTGGAGAAGATGCTATTAGCTATAAATACATTAGCTATTACTTAAAACAAAATGTAAAAAATAGATGGGGGCAAGCTAGCAGAAAGAGCAGTGTACAGTACTGTGCAAAAGTTTTGAACCCCTCTTAATTTCATCATATTTTTCTTCCAAGGAACTAGAGCAAATAACTTATCCAGGCTTACTGAAGATCTGTCAAAAAGTCTTCGACATTAGCTGCGTTTTCACTCATTTTTAGTCACACAAGAACTGAACTAAATATCAGTGGTAACAGGTTTACTATTGTGATGAATCCAAATGTGAAACTCTTCTGTACGGAGGATCTCAGGAAAAAGGTGCAACAGTGGGTGTCTACAGCCATCTGTAAAGCATGGCTCTGTCATGGGCTGCATTGTTTGGAAACAAAATGCTGGAAATATGAATACAGTCAGAGTTTGATGCACCATCTTCACTGAGAACGGAACAAACGGCAGTCAATATCCAAAGAGCTCCGAAACCTGGGGAGCTAGTCCTGAATAAATGTCAAGAAAGCAGCCTAACAGGCTGTGTTGAAGAATAACAGCCTGAACCCATTTTCCGAGAAAAATATAAAGAAACGACGTCGTTTTTCACAGTACTGTATATTTATGTAATTCTATCACTTTTGGGGTAACTAACGAAAGTGTCCCATAAAACAACGAAACAGCTTATTTCCTGAAACAAAGTTTAAAATGTATACATCTAGAAAAAGTAAAACAGTTTGCCAAGTCATCCGCGACTCCTCAAGCAAAGCTACCTGCTTCCTGTGGGCGTGGCGGTCGCGCTCATTTGACGTCGCAGACTCCAACAGCTGATCCTCCTTCGTCACCTAAGGCGCCACGAGTTTACAACACAGCACGAGTTTCACAGACCTGTTTCACCTTGTTATGAACTCAGCGGGACACGAAGACAGCAGCAGAAGTTACCGTAGCGCTCCAAGATGCCAAAATATTGTTCGGTCCCAAACTGCAAGAATGACTCCGCGAGCGACAGCGACAGGAAAAGCTTCTACAGGTGAGCAGGTGTTTTAAAGCGGTGTTAGCAGGCCAGCTAAACGCGATGCTCAGATGAGACAGGTAGAGGCGCAATCCAACTTCCAGCAACTTTTTCCTGTTCGACGGGTTAGTCTCACAATCTCGTTTTTACTGACGGAAAATAACAACCGAGGTTAGAAAATCTCCGCACAGGAGACGCTTTTTATACGTTTGATAAGTTTGTGTCTTCTACTTCTGACTTTGAAGGAGCCTTCATTTAATCAACACAGCACTTGACTTGATTTAAGCCAGGCCGTCAACACGGTGAAGTCTCGATTAAAGCAAACTTTTAATCAAGACATTTTTGTTTATATCAACGCTGTCTGATTTGTAGCTCTAAGGTAGTCTGGTGAGTAAGTTATATTGACAAGTTGTGCAGAAGAGCAGGCAGAAATAGTGATGTGTCATCCTTATCTTTAAGCTGATGCACTCCTAGAGCTGCAGAACCATTGTACGATATTGCAGCCAGTATCAACGATACTTTTAACTTATAAAGGCAGCTTATGTAGAGGACAGCAGTGGACCAATATGCTTAATCTGAATACTTTGACAGCTAATTTTATTTATTTTTTACACCTTATATTTTTAATTACTTTAGTTAAAGTTAAAACACACGTCTGTGAAGGTTCTCAGTCATCCAGGTCATCGTAGTCTAAAGGAGCTTGGAAAGAAAAAAGCCTGGACTTCTTTGAGTTGCTTGAGTTCAGAACTGAAGAAGCTTCTCGGATGAGAATTGAAACGTCTTCAAGCAACTCAAAGAAGTCCAGACTAAAATAAAAGAAGCCCTTTAGACTAAAAACACACATCTCACAACGCTTCACCTGTTTTGAAACATTTTATTTTATTCTGGAGAGTTTGAATGTGCCTGCTTGGAAAGCACTTTGTGTTGGTTTCTACTGTGCTGTATATGTGAATAATGACTTGACAGTTGACACAAACGGTATTACTACGTTATTATCGTAGTTAGTTCATACTTCATTTGTTAAGTTCCAATAAAGTATTTCATATATATCATTGTCATGGTAATCAGTCTTCTGGTAACATCTGTGATGACCAAGAAAACTTTGAAAAATATCTGACACAAAGATACTGAAACATCACTTTTACCACACCATGATGATGTTCGTCTGGATCTTTATTAATTCCCACACGGATATTTGCAGTATATTTAGTTACAGCCATAAAATACCTCCACAGGATGCTCCTCTGCTTCACTACAGCCTACACGTGTCTGGATCTGAGTCTGGGTCACGTGACTTTACAATAACAAAACATGGCAGCAGGAGGGGGGAGGGGCAACATGCGCTGGCATGTCTGTTAAAGTATCAATCTGCCCACCGCTAGATTGTGTAAGTCGCTATAGCATGCAAGTAATTTACAATGAATTCAAAAGATGAAACATCCTACGAATAAAATAAACTTTTCAGCAATAATAAGAGTACTTCAAGAATATTGCCTAACACCTTGGCTGTTTTGGGGGATTTATTTTTGTTGTTGTTGTTGTTTTTGGCTGTGTAATTTGAAAGGGTGCTGGCAAATGTATCAATTAATGTCTAAAAGAACATGCAGCGACTTCACAGATTTCACAACTTTACAACAGGTTCAGAACAAAAGTAAATATGAACACCGTTACACTAGCTGCAAGCTGCTGCAAGATGTAGTTGGTCAGAGCAAGCCAAAATGTGATGAGTCCACAGAGTCAGTCAGTTACCTGATCAGATCATATCAGATGCACTGATTTGCACTGTCCAATCACTGACACACACACAATGTAAACTGAGTTTTAGGAAGCTATTTTCTAGTTGCACATTAATATGAACAATTTCACTTGAAGGAAGCGTGATCAGTGTTTTACGTGTGTAATTTTCATTGTTTTCTAGGTTCCCTCTTCAGGACCCAGTCAGGCTGCAGCAGTGGCTGAGAAACATGGGACGTGAGAACTGGGCTCCCTCTCGGCACCAGTATATTTGCCACGAACATTTTGCACCTTCATGCTTCAAAGTGCGATGGGGGATCCGTTACCTTGAGAGAGACGCTGTGCCCACTGTGTTTCAGGAGGCTGAGGTAAAGCAAAAAGAAACTAAACTTGATTTTTAGTGTTGCAAAGTATCGCCAATTATTTTACTGAATGCTGAGGTCTTGTTTTAAAACACAGGAAAGTTTCATTCTCCTACCTGGATTTTAGTTTAAGCATTTTACCTTAGTTCATAAGGCTAGAGAGCAACTCTTGCAGTATTTTAAGTAGTGATAGTGTTATTGTAATTGTGGAGATTCTATGCTAGAGTCACACAGCATTTGTTTTTTCTTGAACAAAACTAACCAGAATCATACAGAATACTAATACAGAAGTTTATGTTGCCAGAATATACAATAACAAATACATCATTTTATAGCTTATATCTTAACATGGAGAGTTAAGATAAAACCCTGTTTTATGCTTTTTGATTTATCTTTTTAGAAACGGAAAGCCACAGACGATGGTGAGAAGAAACCAAAGCGTCTTCGAACTATCTGTAATCCAAGCGTATCGGTATCAGATGACAAGACCATGGTTTTTGACACAGCAGACATGCAAAACAAAGTGCACACTGTGCACCTGTATCAGATTGCTGTCGCCCCATCGCAACAAGAAGAAACCAGCTTGGTGCAACTGAGTGATGTTGGAGAATCTGACTGCTCTTTTGAGCCAGAACTAGACTCACTGGCAACAGTAGACAGATTAGAAACGGGGGTAAACTTCCCTTTAACTGTTTTACACACAATAGATCATCTAAGTAACAGTGGGGAGAAGACAGAGGTTGTACTTATGTCTGAATGTCCTGCTGGGGAAGGGCAAGATGAGCTTATGAATGAAATAACTGCGGCCATTTTAACTCAGGGACACAGGCTGGTAGTGAATGACTCCACCCTTGAGTGCACAGATGAGGCTGTGGCTTTAAGTGGAGTTGAAGATGTGACGCATACCACAGAGTTGTTCTCAGATGGCGACGACGACAACCATGAAACTCAAGTCATTGCCTACTTCGAGACGATACCGAATGTTTTGCCCAAAGACACCTTTACCCAGTTTACCTTTTCACCAGAAACGGTACTATCATCGGCTCTGAGCTCCACACCCATCACATCCACTCTGCCTATAGTGTCCAAACACGCAGCACCTTCCCCCACATCCCTGGTCCTCACTTTGGAAAGACTGGATTCTGAAGGAGGAGAGGGAGATGAAGGCAAGTCGGAGGACGACGATACAGAGCAAGATTACCAGCTCGAGGAGCACTGGTGAGTTCTGATGCTTAATTTAAATTTCTTTTTTTTTCATTCAATGAAAGAGTCTTTCTTATATCCCTTTGCAGTATTATGGTTTTTAGACTCTCTGTTTTTATTACATCATCAGCTACCACAAGAACAGTTTGAGTAAGGAGCAGCTGGAGGGAATTGTGTGTGAGCTGCAGAAAAAGGTCAAAGTGCTGCAGCAGCGGCACCGAAGACACCTGGAAAAACTCGTTGGACTGGAGAACACGGTCAGCCAGCTGAGACAAAGCAATCTTCTGAATGAAGAGCGACTGCAGTTACTTGAGAGGGTATTTATTGGAATGAAGTTCAGACTGGCAGCTGTAGCTGTCTTCCAATATATCACTTGAAGTCATTTAAGTTTTCATTTAACTGAAATAATTTTGTCTCTTTGTTTCTCAGGCGTACATGCAGACCAGCGGAGCAGTGTCTGATGCTGGTGAGACGGTCACCATCATCTATGAGGAGGACGATGCTGCTTACTTGTATACACCACTGATAGATACAGAGGCAAAGCTGTGAGGCCTGACTGACTGCGGATATCCCATCTCTGCGTCTGTGCCAAATAAATAAATAAATGAAAGAATAATGGAGCTTAAGCTGTTGAAAAGAAAACGCTACAAAATTTTGTTCTTTTCAGTTTTGTCTCTAATCCAGAAAAAAATATATGAAATGTGACTGTGGGTTAGTCCATCTGCTGTGAATTTTCAACAAATACGGATAAATAGTGGGACAGTGTGGTTTGTGGTAATGTACATATAATTAAAGTAACTTCAGTTTGGGTTCCCGTTTGTGTAGTTTTTATGAATCCACATATTTATTTAAAAAAAAACAAAGATTATTCAACCACTGAAGTGCATCTCATGAGAAGGAGTTGGATATAATTATCACTGACTGCACTGAAAGGCAGGCTGAAACAAAACAAATGAGTCAACACAGAACACACCCTGTTTTCTGAATTGCAGCTTTGGTTCTTGGAAGTTCACTCTCATTTTCCATTACACCGAGAACACCATGTAGTGATATGATCTAAAAGGCATTTCTTATATATTTATGTGTAAATATGTGCCTGCTTGTCTCCTCCTACCTTTGCCTCAGAGATTAAAGTCGCTACACTTTATTGAAGGATGCCCCAAATCCCACTTCATTTCAAGTGTCTTTCTGTCTAAAAGAACTGAGAGAGGCCCAGGTATTTAACTAGTTTGTTTTCCCCTTGGTGGTGGTCCTGACTGTTGTTGACCCACTCTGAGCTCACATGTGTTGTCACATGAGGCAAAGTGTGACACAAGGCGTGGGTCATTATGTCAGAGGAGCCATTGTGCGACTCCTTTGGGTGACATTTCCTCGTCATGTGAGTCTCAGAAGTCAAAATTATAGTGGGGTTTTAATCCCCTTGGAAGGGTTCTGAAGATTGCATTGTAAGTGGCTGACAGCTGGTGTCGTTAACCACCACTTCTTTTTGAAAATGGTCGTCCTTTCACTCCTTGGTCCAATAAGCACGTCACTCAAGACTCTACAACTAGTCTTTTTATTATTCATGTTATTTCAGTTACAATCACTGTATGTTTGTGACATTTGAATATAAACAGTATATCTAGTAACACTGCACCATGTTAATATTATTAAAAGTAAATCGATAAGAAAAGTCACGAACACTGTTACATCTTATATCATAAAACACAGCAGTAGCTGGACTAAAACAAAAAGTATATATTTAGGCCAAATGTCACATTTAACTGACCTTTTAAAATCTGGCTTTTAGACAACGACAATTTAAATGTACATTACCTCACCTACTCCCCTTTTTTTGAAGGGGAGTTAACATTTTTCCCCACATTTGCTTTACTAGTATTTAAAAAGAGAACATAAGTAGTTTTTGTTTTGTTTTTTCCCCTATGGAAATGAACATAATGCTAATAGAGAATCTATGCTATAACTTTGTTCAATAAAACCTGTAGCAAATTATGTATATGATGTAGAGTTGAGACATTACTCAGCAGTAGAACTGCCAGCAAAATAAGCAGTTCATTAAACCTTCCGCATGATTTCATATGAGTGTGAAATTCTCCCTTACAGTGTGTTTTCTGTTTCTGTCACTAGATGGTGGCAGTGCCAGTAAAACCTTACTGGATTGTTCATCTGGATTGTTACAATTTTAAGTTAGAGAGTTTTACACACATTTACAGTGACAGATTATTTTTTGAAAGAGGGATTTAACACAGTCAAAGTGGTTCAAATAAGACCAACACATTACATTGCTTTTTAAAATAAATGACTGCATTACCAGTGTAATATTTTTATGCAATTAGTCTTGTTCTGAGTATTCATTTTTTGCTTAATTGCTCTCATTTGTCAGTTTCATTGTAAAAGTGGAAATGAACGTCTAAATATGTTCTGTGGGGAATGGAATGAGCTATTATAATAACTTGAAAAAGTGCCTTGGATGGCTGCATGGAGAGTTAAGATCCAACTGTGCACAGTAAGATAGATAATATTGTTAATTGAAAAAAAATTCACATCCGCTTGAATAGCAAAAGAAATAAAATAGTTATTTCCTCTGTGTCAATAAAATGAGAACTGCTTTTTTGTGCTGCAGGATATGACCCTTTAATTGTCCACAAAGTGACAATGTCACTGTTTTATTTTATGTTTAATCAAGTGCTCAGAGAAGGGAGTCATACTTGAGATTCACTCTGTTGCCTTGAAGAACTACAGAGCAGTCAAAAAAATGCCTGATGCCTAAATACAGATCCACCTACAGAGGATAACATAATGTAACCCTCTGATTGTGAAAGCCATTTGTGCTGTGAAATCTTGACCTTAGTCAAAGAGTGTCTTGATTGGACATGCTAATTACTTATAGTTTCAAATTATTTAAGAAATATTAAGACCATTTTAAATTTTTTAGCAATACATTTCATATAATTTCTCATCATCCTCTCCTCTATCCTTAGTATCAGCAGCGACATGCCAAGAGGTTTTCACCTATTTGTCTCCCATCTTGTCTTGGTGGTAAGCATAGCAGTCAGTAGTGGGAACCTGAGGGTGAGGAGCTGGTGAAAGAGAGGTGTGGGGCATAGGAGAGAGGTGGCTGACCTCTGGGCAGCCGTCAGGTAGCTTGTAAAGAGACAGATGGTGACACTGGGAAGATGGAGGCATGCTGACAGGAGTCTGCATAAAAATGTAAACACAACTATAAGCACAAAAAGGAAGAAACCATTTTAATTAATTTTATTTCACTGAGTCAGTGAACAAGTATCGTGCTGATTAATAGCTTACACATAATCAAAATGTGTGGCCTTGGGAAAGGACTAGGCTAATATTTATATTACAGCAGGTATTATTTTCAAATATTAGCTGATAATCACATTTGAAGAAACATCAGTTTATTAAAATTTCTAGAAACTTACCAGCACAGTGTGAAGGTACAGGCAAGCCCCCAATCAAAGGATAACTAGCTACCTTCTCTTACAAAACAGAAATTCCTATATAAATCATGTTTTTTGCTCTGCCTGTTTTATTAGCCTTTATGCAAGTTTTCAGTTTCTCTTTAATGCACCAACTATATAAATAACACAGCAAAAACCACTGTAAAATACGTTTTTGTTTCTTTTTACATTATTATTATTATTATTATTACATTTACAGCATGTTATTGGCACTGGTTGCCACTGGACCCAGGTCAAAATGTATCCTTTATCTGAGGGCTGGCAAACTTTAAATTGAGGCAGTGGCAATATAGAAAGCTTTCAGTGACAGTAGGAGAGACCTTATTTCCCTAAGGGGACCCCTGACTCCACTCACTGCAGAGGCAAGTGACATGCATGATCCTATTTAAACAAACCTAAGAGCAACAATAAAAGCCACAAAAAAGCACAACCAACTAAAGCAAGATGGCGATGAGAAGAGGGAAAATAACGATTAAATATGATACTGATTAGCTAAATGCTGGTTGCTTCCTGTGTGCACTGTATTGACACCCACCTGCAGTGTGTTACTGTCACTATTTCTCAGTTCATCTAGGTAAGTCAACCACAGCTTCAGCCTCTGCCATGTAGTCTTTATTTCTGCTTGCACCTGTAAGAAAGGGGTGAGTAATGGGGGAGGGAAAGACGCTTGAGATAGGATAATAACGAGAACTGAATTTGGAAACTTGACTTAGAAACTGGGTTTGAAAGTAAGGGAAATATCTCAAATGCAAAAGCTAAAATCTGCAAAAAATGAGTAACACATTCTCTGCTGAACATGATGAACATTTACAAGAGACGCATGTCTTAATTCTTAAACTGTAGAACATATGAACAACATCAAGACCAAGAGGGCCTGCACCTTTTTTAGTGTCACCTAGTCCCTTTTCACTCCAGATGGGCATTACATTGACTTACATGAATTTCTCGGCTGACCATTCAATTCAGCTAACTATAACCTGTACGCTGACCTTAAACAAGCCCCGCTCTAACCTTAAACTGAGGCTTCATTCAAAAATGTAATGATTAATATTATGAGAAGTTTGTTTTGTCCACCACATCACATGCTACATACCTCCTTGTTGACAAAACAGTACAGGACGGCTACAAGTAAACCCTGTAAAGAGTTTGTATTAAAGGTCATTTAGTAGTGTTTTGCTACTTTTATCTACAAATTATTATGATGGTAAATAGTATCAAGCTAGGTGCAGATTCTTGATTATACCTGAAAAGAGTTCAAGAAGAGCTGGAAGAAGAGGTTGATATTGTGAAAGACTCCATCTGTTTGCACATTCGTCAACACCGCAAACACAACTTCATGGATCCCCAGCAGAGGGATCAGGGTCAACGTAGATTTGGCCAGTCTGGAAAGAAACATGAGAATCAAATGTTCCCTGGTGTTTACTTGTTGAACTGTTATTAAACTCACTGAAGCAGTGATATGCTTACTTTTGTAGGCGAAGGTTATGTCAAGCGATATAACAGAGTTCCCTTACTTGTCTTCTCTTAATTACTGTCTGTATATGTGTGAGTTTTGATCTTTACACTTACACACAAGATTCTTACAAAAAAGTCTATCAATTAGTTAATTCATGTTTTATTTTCACCTGATTTTTTTAGTTGCTAAGCATAAACGAAAGGAAAAAAAACTAAAATTAAACTAAATTAAAGATAGGTGAGCAAATTAGGTCAAACATTAGATAATTATGTCAAGACAACAAGGAGATGAAAGCACCTCCACTCATCTTAGTGCTAATAAAAAATTCTCACTATACATAATGCAGTTCTCAAATCAGTAACGCTTTTCCTCACCCACATTAGACATTCCAGTTGTTTTTACACACAATGCTATGGTTACTACACATACTTCACTACTAAAGATATTTGTTACTGTGTTGAGGCACTTCTAACTTGAATCTAAAAAACTCATCAGCACACTCTCTCTCTGGAGCTCTCACTTCCCTGAATACTGTATTAGTATTTCCAGTCAAGTTACTTCAAGTTTTGTTCAAATATTTATACTGTCAGAAGTTTACACACTCTCACAGGTTTACTTGGAACACATAGAAATACATACTGTCAGTCTGTGTCACAGGTGCATGTGACAACACAGTAATTACACTGATTTCACTGACTACTCGTGTTTTGACATATTTTAAAAAGGTTTTGATTGTAGGAGTCTTTCGTGTTATGAAAAATGCCAGAATGACTTTTTCTGCTTTGAGAATTGCGGCGATCGAGAAAAACTGTATCTTTTGTCATTGTCAGTGTTCATTACTTTGTTGTTATCTACATACCTGAATTTATAGTCAGTATATCTCATCTGATGGGCTTTCAGTTTAGATATAAGGATCAGAATGATGCGAATAAAGATGAAGAAGTTAACCTGAAAAGATAAAATAAGAGAAACAGTCATTAGTATATTAATTTTGTAATTATTATTTTAGTCATTTTAGTTTTAATTTGAAAGCTGGAGGTGATATGTAGGTGACTATGATGTACAGACTGCCCCCCCTGTAGGTCACAGGGCTGTTTATGGTCACATAACTCACACATGATTGTTCATACTGACAAATTTACTTTATAACCTTTATATTTGTGTCTATTACCATTATGGCCAGGAGAATAGGGATACGGATTATACACCAGTAAGCCATGTTTTCATTTATTTCCCAACACCTGAAAAACACAGATGTTGCATGAAGATGATAAGCAGTTTTTATTTACTGAAGTGCTCCATTCTGACTTCATGCATTGTAATAACATATGCATTATGTATGTATTACCATTACATCAACACTTTTTTTTTATCACAGTAAAACCATGGAGAATTACTACAGAACAAAATGGTGTTAAAACTACTGCATACATATACTAAAGCTATGATGTAGAGTGTAGTTAAGAGATTAAAGAAGAGATGAGAAAAGAATACAAATAGGTACAAGGCAGCACAAAGTCAGCAAAAATAATTATTAAAGAAGTCAGACTAAAAGTTCACCTTGTGTCTTCATACATGTAACGTACAAGAATCCAAGGAAAGACAAATAACACTGGGGTGCCTGAAACAACGACAGTTCAGGTAAGCAGAGAAAATTCAGGATTGTGAGATTGACCTAACCAATTTTGCCATAATGTGAGCCAAGCCTTTAACTACTTCATTTCCTTTGTGTTGTATGTGGCTACTTTTGTCTGGTGTCCTTGGCTTACCCCAGCCTATCAACAGATATCCACCAAAAAAGCAGTTTTCAGAGAAAGCCATCAGTGCCAGCAAGTTGTGCAGATACAGGCCTTCCACGAGAAGCCAGTAGTAGTTGGCTCCCACACAGTAATGCATCAGCACTTGAGCCACAAGGCAGCTGGACAATGCCTAATATTTAAGTGTGTTTTTAGGAGGAGATACAAAAAAGTAGAATTAAGAAGTATACGTCACTTCTAACAGTTATGAATCTTCAGAGTCCCTGGCTATACTTAAGTCTATATGAGGAAATTAAAAAAAACTGCCTGGGTAATGAACACTTTTATTTTATAATGTAACAATTTATAAAGTCAAATTAATAACTAATTATCACTTAGTATTACTATATGTTATCTCGCATGAATGATGAAGCTGTCCAAGGAAGGGGTGTTAAATATATTCATCTATGTCATCTGTGAAATGACACATATATTAGTATCACTGAAATAATACCAGTTTTTATACTTATAACCTGGTTACTGTTCACTTCAAAGATGTCCCTGTTGTCTGTGAACTCCAGGTAGGTTTTACCCAGTAGAGCATCTTTAGTCAGGATGGAGAGAGCTCGCAGAATGAACGACGCAAACAAGTTGCTGTGGATGTAGTTTCTGGTACAGTGGAGCTTACTGCAAGTATCACAAAGGTTAAATAATGTTAAAAACATAATAATCACAAAACAAAGTCAGCCTGCTAAACATGTGGCTCATAGAGAGTGAGATTTATTTCACTTTTTGTTTCTAATTTTTTGTAACAACAGAGCTTATAGCTGCAGTGCTAAGGCTTGTGTAATTTCCCCATGTTTCATGGATTATTGTTGTTATGGTATTTGCACTTGCAAAAGCTTCACAGCTCTAGTTAAGAAAAGTTGGTTTTGAGAAGAAAGTCTGCCTAAATGCTACTTAGAGAAATATTAGAGTATGAGATAGATTACCTACCTGAAAAAGAGAAGAATAATCAGAGCCACACAGAGGCTGACCAGACTGAGAGAGTAGCCCACTGTGTACATGACCCGAAAGCAGGCATAAATAATAATTTGCTTCTCCTACACAGAATAAAACAAAAAGACAAAGGTGGGTTATTGCTGTGAGGCCACTAAATATGAACCTACGTAAGTTCCTTTTACTAAATCCTAATTGTTTTAAAAATTGTTATTCAGAATAATTATGCACTTTCAAATGGAAAAATAAAGCATTGATTCTACTGATTTTGCAGTTTCACACTTTTTTTTTTGCGCTAGCTATCATACCTGATGTACCCTTGAATTTGCCATAATTTTAAATCAATTCTACTTTGGTGACAGTTTTCTGATAATTTTTTTCTGATTAATTATTTTCTGACCAATTTTCCCATATGCTCCATGCATACCTCCTCCTGTTGGCTGTCCTCAGGTTGGCACTGAGAATGATCCCTCCAGGTTAGACTGGAGTTTCTGGTGGCCCATTTGCCATCAGGGCCACACTCACGCAACACAAAGCCACTACGCACTACAGGAAAACAGAAAAGAGGCTAAAACACATGTCTGTGATTAAAACAATGCTTTTATCTGTGTGTATATAACCTGTTGCTATGTCCATGTGTTTTTGGATAGCAATATTTTTTTTTAAAAATCATTTATTCTCTGTACATCAGTACAGCAGATTTTAAAATCAAATATTTAACATGGGTTTAAAATACAGTCACTTATTTGGACATTGGATAGAAGTATTGTTTTGAATATTTGGATAAGTATCAGTTGTAGTCATTTAAGTCACCGAAGTCTAGAACCCATGGACATGCCCAAATAGTGGATTTTGTTTCTTGAAATGCTCTGCCAGATTTTTACTGCAGCCATCTTCAGTTGCTGCCTGTTTTCAGGTCTTTTTGCATTCAGTTTTTTACTGAACAACGGAAAAGCTGCTTTGCTCTGGTGGGTTTAGTTGAGGCGATTGACTTGAAGAATATCCCATTTCTTCGTTTTGAGAAGCTCTTGGGTTGTTTTTAAAGCATATTTTAGATCACTAACCATTTGCACTGTGAAGTACGGCCCCATCAGTTTTGCAGAACCTGTCTGAATAGCAATGACTGTGAGCAAATAGAATAGCCCTGTACACTTCAGAATTATCCCTGCTTCTTCTAAGAGCAGTCACCACCATTTTATCAGTAATCAGCAGTTATCAGTAACCACCAGTGACCTGGTTCTAGTGGCAGCTATACATGCCCATGCCATAACGTTATGTCCTCCATATTTGACAGATAATGCAGTATGCTTTGAACTGTTTCTGTTTTCCCATCATTCTGGTACAAATTAATCTTGGTTTAATCTCTCCAAATATCAATGGTTTTCCAAAACCGTGCAGCCGCTTTCATGTGTATCAGTTTGTATCAGAAGGTGTCTCTTAATTGTAGACTTTTACAATGGTACCTACCCTCACAAGAGTGTTCTTGACTTGGTTAGCTGTTGTGAACAAAGGAGAAAAATCTGCATTCATCCAGCTTAGTTATGCTCTGTGGTCTTTCTGACCTTTTAATGTTGTTGAGTTCTATATTGTGTTCCTTCTTTTGGCACACTTAAAGTTTTTGCTGTCTTTCTTATAGGTTTATTTTGGGTTTTTTATTTTTTATTTTGCCATAATGATGGCCACCATGTCTGTGTGGGTTCTCTATCTACTGTAGGTCGCCTACACCTTCATCTCTTTGGACCTCATATTGAGAATTGTAATGAACAGTTATCAAATACAAGTTCAACACTTGAAATCAACAGTCTTTTATCGGCTTAAATTATCCCAACATAACAAGGGAACAGCTCTCACATGGCCATGAAAGTGTTTGTCAGTCCAATTATTTTTTGAGCTTCTGAATGGCTGTAATTCCAAAACAGTTAATAAAGTTTTTTATTAAGCCATTTGAATTGAATCACTAAAAGTTAAAGGTTTGCAAGTCACATAGTCACATCTGAGTTGTTTCATTTAAAACTCATTGTTGTGGTGTGCTGGGGAAAAATGCAGGAAAATGTGTAATTGTAAAAAACAAAAAAAAAAACTTTACCTAAATGTATCTATATATGTGTGTTTGCAACCTGGTACCTACCTTGGTTGTACCAAGGTAGGTACCAGGGGCAGGGCACCTTGACTGTAGAGTTGGGTTGTCCATCTGACCAACAAGCATATTCGTCAAACATACGACTGCATACCAATTCTGGAGACAGAATAAGAATGAATGAATTGTATGTTTTATAATCAGTCGGTGAGATGGATGAATATTCTATAAAACTTTCACCATGTTTGCACATTTATTCTAAATTAAATGATTTAATCTTAAATTAATGGACTATATTTAAGCGTTAAATCTAATTAATGTATGTTTTAGCATTCATATGATTATTGAGCATATGTGTGGATTACCGTTTGGTCCGGGTTCTGCGCTCATCCTGACCAGACACTCATTTCTGTAGCGGATCCATTCTGCCACCATACCTTCAACAGTCCTTGCTGATATACTCTACACACACACATTAACCCTTAAACCAGGTCTAAACCCACAAACACCTCTTTGAATGTGGAATGTGAAAATGAGGACTAACAGAAATGTCCTTTTGGTTTCAAATTGGTACATTAAGATACAAAAGTGAACATATGACAATATTTTAGCCTTACATTAGTCAACACTTGCATTTAAATTACATGACGATAAAGGACACAAGTTCTGTGGCTTACAAATGACTGTGATTTAAAAATCATCTATATACTTTTTTCCTTTGCATGCTTTTCTTTTATAGACTTTTAACATTATTATGGATACTCTTAGACCAATGCTTACTATCTGTTCACAATCTATATTCATTCTGGTAATCCCCACTAGGGCTTTTAGCAGAGTGCCTAATAAACTGGCATTTCACTGGATGTTGTACAGCTGCACTTCTACAGCTACAGAACTTTTTTTTCAAGTATCAGGTATCGTTTGGTCATTGCTGGCACAATAAAATACTTTACCACAGTCCTGTCGAGTAGAAAGAGGATGATGAATATGTGAGAAGTCTTCATCATTCAGAGGTGCACCAGGCTGGCCATGCATAGGTCATCACAAAGCTGCAGAAGGTCACTCAGAGGTCATTAGTGAGTAAACAATGATTAAATCAGGATGTGGTGTAACATATTCTATTCTCTACCATATTGCCTGTAAATACAGAGAAAACAGTTTGACCCCATGAACGATTTTAAATGAATTTCTATTTGATCTGCATCCAAAAATCTAAAAAGTGGAAGCAGCATGCAAAGACTAACAAGAACTAAAAATGAAAGTGATTTCCATTTACTCCATGCTCTTACACCGTAACCGACTGTGGACAATTTTACAGCAAAATAGAAAAAACTGTGGTGGTCAACCCCACTGGCAGACATATTAGTGGAGCTCTGCCTTGCTGTGGCACAAATGCATAGTTGTGTTTTCATTTATATTTATAGTTTTTTACTATGACAATAACTTGTCATCATGTAATTCCAGCTGTGGGAATTTGCTGTTCTTCTTCATTAGTGAGATGAGCCTCCATAAAGTGACTCTGTAAACACATTAAGATCCCCAAAGCATCAGAAATACCCACACAACTACACATGAGCCCGCATAATGCTGCACCCAACAGGTTTTAGTTTATGTAACAGGACTAGCAGGCTTTTGCTTGCTCTCTCTCTCTCACTGCACACATGATGAAACACATACAGTTGTGTTCAAAAGCTCGCATACACTCATCATGCATATCATGGTCATTTTAGGCTTTTAATAATTTCTTTGAACTGTTCTTTTTGGAACGATTGTACATCATACATCTCTAATGACTTAAAAAACAAGAATTGGTTGCTTAAGTTTATTTATTTATTTTAGATTTTCTCTAATCCACATAGACAAAAGTATCAATACACCCACTAATAATATTTGGTTAAACATCCCTTACAAAGTTGCATCCAAACCATATGGTTTTGGTTGCCTTCAAGACGCTTCTGACATAATTCTGTCTAAATATTTGACCACTCTTCTTTGCAGAGTTCTTTTAAATTGAATGATTTCCTAACCTCTAGCAGCCTTTAAGTACAGTCAACAAATTTTAAATATTGTTGAGGTTGGAGCTTTGGGAAGACCGGTGCAAAAATGTAATGTTAAACCACTTTATCCATTCCAACACCAGTTTTGATGTGTGTTTGGGATCATTGTCCCATTGGAAGATTCAGTTGTGTCAAAGTTTTGACCTTCTGGCTGCTGATTTGAGGTGAAGCTGAAGAATTTGGTGGTAGTTCTCCTTCTTTATTATTCAACCACTTTGTGGATTGTACCAACATCGTGTTCTTAGGTTTGAAGAGCTCACCCCTACTCCTATAAAAATACCTCTTTTCATCTTTAGGAAATAGATCAATCTTTGTCTGTCATACTGGTGTTCCGGGAGTTTTGAGTTGTTCCTGAACATCCTAACCAATTTGGACTCATCTGAGGGTGACAGTTTGGGTTTTTTCCAGACCTTTACAGGAAAGTGGTGACACATCCAATAAAACTGATGATCCTGGATTCTGCAGGAAACCAACTGATTTGAAGGAACTCTACGAATTCTTCAAGAGGACCTGAGGAATATCCAGCCAAGGTCCCTATGCTGTTACTGTGAACTGAAACAATAGTCTTAATAATATTTTATGTCATTACTGTGGCAAAAAGATTTTAAACTATCACTATCTAAAAATACTATAAATTCTTAATTGGTGAACTTGTCTGCATTCATTTGTTATTTTATATGACTCTAAGGCTGAGAGATCATTGGAGAATTTAATGAACTATTATTGTCTTTTTTGATATTACTCCAACTCCACTCCATGGAGGTCAGAGGTCAGGAACTCAGTGTGCTTATCGGTTTCTACAACCATTAGACTGATTAGAATCAACTTTAGAAGGAGAAATTTTGAGAAAACAAATCAACACAGGATCTGTGGACATAAGCCAACATAAGGCTGTTGGTTATGGAAACACTCACACAACACTCTGAAATCATTTTGTCATTTGACATTGCCATGACGATTATAATTAAGGATTGATAATTATTAGGAGCTACCTATTAAACAAAGAAATATGACACAGTCCCTCCCCCCCCAAAAAAGAATAAAACGCAAGGCACAAGTTGTCTTGTGTAAACGCAATTGAAAAGTCGAAACATACCTCACCGCTGGGAAAATCACGTTTCTCCGTCAAAGAGACAAATGTTGAACAGGTCTAAATCAGTCAGCAGGAACTGTTGCTTGAAGCAGAAATCATAATATGCCAGTGTTTATATCCAATCAGGGCACACACGACCTCCCTCTGATGACTGCCAGCAAATCCCACCTCTATCTCTCTCTCTCGCTCTGTATCTCTCTCTCTGTTTCTTAACCTTCGGTAATTTGTATCCTACCAGCCTCGGAGGAGAGATTGGGATCACTAGCAAACCCCCAGAATGAATGTTAGAAACTATGCATACATCCATTGCCTTAACTGCCTTTCCAATAGCCAAAGGGGGCTGGAGGCTATCACAAGTGTTGTCATCAAGGGGTTGCTTGATTCTGGTTTTATTTAGTTTTTGTTAATTTCAAGTAAATATTACTTAAACTATATTAATTAATACTGTACTATATTAAATTGTGTACTTACCCTGGGAGGTATATATTAAGTGTTATATTAAGTATACCTACTCCTGCCAAAACATCTGAAGAAAAATATTTAAACCTAAAAGATAAAGAGAAATAAACTGTTTATTACTCTAATGCAGGGTAATGTGGCGTGATAGTCTAGCTGTCACTGTAAAAACAACAACAACAAAACAAAAAACAGGAAATAAACATTTGTGGTTTTAACTATGGAAGTTGTAAAAAGAAAGGTACTGTTTTTAGCTAGCTGGGGAAGGTTTTTTGCACACAATGCCTAGGTTAATTTACAATTTTCTTGCACAGGAGAATGTCAGCAAGAAGGAAAGACACATGATTATGTAATATTAACTTTATGTATAAGAACATGTATTGAGATTATAGCAAGAAACTCATCTGTTTAATTTCCTGGGTTATCAAAGGTTGTGCATTAGGTCATAAATGCATGTACTGAAAATTAATCAATCACATCTCTGTGGGAAGTAGGAGTGCTGCAGCACCCCCTGTCACAAAATTCAGTCATGTCAGCTCCTGAAAAATGCAAAAAGTTGTTGAAACATTTTCAATTATTCAATAAGTTTATTGTATGTCTTGACTGCTGTGTCTTAAGAGGCCACTCAGTTAGAAGACTGTGTATACCTGACATGTTTGTCTTTAGTTTGAACTGTTTATTCTTGTCTGCTGTGTTCAGCGGAGTCGGAGAGCGTCCACGGCTCTGCTGGGGCCTTTCTCAGATAGATAATTGAACTGCATTAAAAACTACAGGCCACCTGGTTTTAACTGCACCACAGACAATCCAGTATAAGGTTTGAACATGGAAACATGGATGTTGTACAAAATACCTGTGGTGTTATAAAGATCAGCAAAAATGAAATGACTGATTTTACAATAAAACACTTTGATGTTTACTATGTAAGAAACATTTAAACTGTGATAGCATTTTCTCGCAGAAACATTGTAACAACATGAAATAAATGGGTGCTGTGAGCTGATAGTGCTTTCAGGAAATGACTTCAAGTCTACAGTCGTGAAGGTGGATTATATGTGCAATGTCAACTATGTGCTGTATATTGTACATGAAGCAGTGTTCATTCACTATTGAAAATCTTATGCAAACAAAGCTTAAAGTCTCATAACTTCACACAGGTGTTTCCCATTGCTGGTGAAAACTGTATAATATATAGTTTGCATTTAGCCTTTCTAATAGAAAACATTACTGTCAGGGCTCTGTGTGCAGGCAGGTGGAGATGTGGATCCAAATGCAGGACTCTGAGACGGAAATGTAACTGAAAACCACAGCTTTATTGCTGGCACCAAACAAAACCAGAAACCAAACCATGAAACCGCAAACTGGACCACACAGGCATAAACCTGAGGGTACGACGTGACGCTGAGCAAGGGCAAACACGGGGCTAATATACACAGGAAAGTAATCAGGGAATGGAAGACAGGAGGGAGACACAGCTGGGAGAGATCAGGGCTAACAAGACAGGGGGAGCGAAGTTGGACACACTGACATAAGATACAATCCTTCAAAATAAAACAGGAAACAATACACAAGGACGCAGACTAAGAAACACAGACTTTACACGGGCAGAACTAAACCTAACCAGAATAAGCTGGAACATAGAACGTCATCATCATCATCATCATCAAATACATCAAGAAGATAACCAAAAATACAAAATCAAACCAAAACATGAAAACTCAAAATACTGGGTCAAAACTGACCCAGAACCGTGACAATTACACAACATTTTCTGTTCAACCGGCATTTTTCTTGGATGCAATCCAACTAGGTCCTTCTTTGAAAAGGTATGGTCTTACCGGGGGACTTATAATTCTGGTATATTTTAATAGACTAAATAAAACATTTTAAAAGCGCTAACAGTGGTCTATATGCTGCCATTTTTACACCTTGTATATCTTTACATTAAACTATAAGAATTGTGTATCTTACTTTATTATGTTTATTATGTGCATGCCTAAATTTTTTGACTGACTTACACAGTCTATTCATAATTACTGCACAGAATAAAACCAGTGGTGAGAGTAGTGTACCAACTTTGAATTTTTTCTTAAATAAAGACAAATCTTGCTCATTTTATTTTCAGCCACCAGAGGGCAGAATTCTATTTTTTCCCCCCTCTAGGTGTTTGTCCAGCACACACTTTTAAATGTGACAGATTTATTTTTGCAGTAATTTTACAGCGAGGAAGAACAAAAATGTAACCCTTCCATACAGTTCAGGTCAAATTTATATAGAGTATAAATACTGTTTTGAGAAGAAACTGCATTTCCCCAGATGCCCAGAGAGAAAGGCACCTGCAGGTCTTTGAAGGATCATGGGGGGAATCTCAACAGCATAAAGGGCCCCTCACATACAAAACTACAACAGCAAATCCATTATGTCCGATGACTTGCCACTGCGTAAAGCAAAGTGCAGCTCACAACAAGTAGGCTGTGCTCTGGGGCCCAATTTCTATGAAGCACATTTGCTCGAGCAATAGAAGCAAAAAGTGACAAGGAGTTTGCGCATTTAGGACCATGAGGGCACAGAGCACAGCACATCCGCTTAACTTAGCTGTCAGTGTAGCCCTTATCACTTTCTTTGTGAAGAGGCCACAAATTTACTCATATGTGGTGCACATGCAGCTAAGAAATAGAGGTCATAAATATGTTAGACGGTGTGTTGACTGAGAAAACCTTGACACAGAGAGTAGAGCTACACCTGTAAGTACAAACACGTGCAATGTAACTAAATCATCTAAAAACAAGCAAATTGAAAATATTTACTCTGAGGTAACTGAGATTAAATTACCTGAAAAATAACTGAGAGTAAAAAAAAAAAAGAGCCCAAAAGAGGTGTGGGGGATGGGGTCTTACTGCTATAATGGTACCTAAACTGCCATTCTGCAGGATGTGGGAAGCATGTGCAAGTCCCACAAATGCAAGGATTCCCACTGATTTGACTGATTTTTTATGATAAAGCAGTAAGGGCCTTGTTATCAGCTCTAATGGTTATATATGGTTATTATAACAAATCCCCCAAATTTCAGAATGTTCTTGCCATGTTTACTTAATATTGGGCTATTTATACATTCTAAATAGAACTATAATTCAAAATTTGGTATAGACAGTTATTATCAAAACTAACCCGAACCATAAAGTGAAATATCAATATATAAGGAATGAATCTGTTGAGTCAAAGTCCCCTTTAAACTGTAAAACCAGGATCCTCAAATCTAACTGAGAAGAACTTAAGTCGATCTCCTGACTCACACAAAGAGAGTGTCAGATTTGTAGCAGCCTGTCTACTGACATGATATCACTCTTAAGTGCTTTGCTACTTGGTCTATGAATCAAAAAGACTCCCCATTTTCTCAGCCAATCATCTCCATTCTTGTTGTGGTTGAGATTTTTTTTTTTTTTTTGCAACTACAACTGTTCTCTTCTGTCGTTATTCCACTACCACGCCAAACTGGCTTCAACCTGTTTTATTCTTCCAAAGAACTGAGGAGTGAGCAGTGCTTATCTCTGCTCTGCCTGAGGTTATCCTGGAATGTAAAAGGGAGGAATTCTCTTATTTTTATCTGTCTGAGAAAATGATCATCTGCTCCATTTCAAATCAACTTCACCAATGAACTAATAGGCCAAGATTCCAGTGAATTGTACCCTGTACCTTTATGCACAACCATCCACCCTCAAATTCGTTGGAACTTTCTTGGTCAAGATAAACCTCAGTATTACTTATAATCCCTTCAGATATCCCGTGCAGATATATGGACCTAAACCTCCTTTTTTCAGCTGTGTTCAACAAATAAAGCCAAGCCATCTATATTTATAAAGCACTTTAAAAACAGCTAACACTGACCAATGTGGTGAAAATAGAATAAGAAAAAATATTAATATAAATAGTATAAATAAAAATACAACAACCGTAAATCATATAGAACACCAACATCAGAAAAACAATAAAATCCAAATAAAATTAACATTTCTATACTGGCTTCAAAGCCAAACTGAAAAAGCGGGCCCTCAAACCAGATTTAAAAATCTTGCGTCTTCGGCACATCCAACAACAACTGGTCAGCTGATCTAAGAGACCAAGAAAGGGTTTCCAGGTTCAGTAGCTCAAATAGGTAGAGTGAGGCGAGACCATTTAAGGCTTTAAAAACAAATAAAAGGACTAAAATTAACTCTAAAATGAATAGGCAGGTAGTGAGGGTAAAACGGGAGTAATATGCTTTGTGCACCAGTTAAAAGCTGTGCGGCAGCATTTTGCACCTGCTGAAGACCCGACAAGGATGACGGGCTAATACCAAGGTATAGCGAGTTACAGTAATCCAGCAGAGTTGTAATAAAAGCATGGATTACTGTTCTGAAATCATCTTTTGACAAGATAGGTTTAATTTTGGCCAGTTGCCTCAGCTGATAAAAGCTGGATTTCATTACTACTCTCACTTGACTGTCAAGATCAATATCTATTTTAAAACCCACATTGGTGATAGTGGGCTTCTCATGCTGTGCTAGAGGGTTCGTGTCCACAGGAAAGGCCAGGCCCAAAAGGCAAAACCTCTATCTTATTTTCATTCAAATTTAAAAAATTAAGAGCCAACCAAGCTTTCACTTCCTCAAGACAATCATTTAGTGTTTGCATTCTCATTTTGATGATATGTTGTGCTGGTGATGATTCTTGTTATAGGGTTTGGTTTAGTTTATTTTTCTTATAGACTCATCATGTCACTTTACAGTCAAGACTTGTGTATTTTATTGTTTTCTGGTCATTGACCAAACCCTGATCATTGCAATAGATCTTATTAAATGCAATACTCTTTGTAAATATTACTTATGTCATGTAACACTAATCATAGAGTTCACCATTTTAATTTCACACATCAAACAAGGACTGACAGAGACTTTCTAGTAGCAGGTTGCTGATACTCACCATGGACCAGCACAGCCAGAAAAATATTGACTTAACTAAGGCCTTAACAGTCTTTAATCTAGCAGAATATATAATACCATGGGTGAAATTGCTCTCCCTGTCACTCACCTTGGTGGCCTCCTCCATTTGTTGCAGAGTGATTCATGAGTTTTCTTATTTTGAATAAGGTACCCTCATTTCCAGCAGCTTTTATGAGTTTCATTCCACAAGACCTTTCATATATTATTATTATCATTATAGTGCAAATATGTAGGTCCTGCTGTGGGATCTACATGCTGTAGGCCTTTGTTGTATGACAGTGAAACAATCACACTAATGGCAGATTGTTATTATGAGGCATCAAAGTTAAATTATCTTGAGAAAAAAAAGGCTACAACATACATTAATCACATTACACGTCATAGACCAGGGGTTGGAATTTTTAGTACAGCATGTTTTTTGGTTTGAGAATGATTTATGTGTGAGGTTTGTTTCTTTTGGAATATTGGTCTGTATTTAGTTTACTTTTAATCAACATATTGTTTTTATTCAGTTGTGTTTAAAAGTCTTCTGTAAAGCTGCTGTGACTTTCTGGAGGTATTAAATTCCCCTTTGTCTGATTTTGGTTCCCGTCTCATTTCTGTGTTGTGCTTTGTCTTTCAGTGTCCCTTTGTGTCAAGTTAAGCTTTTTTCCTCATTCAGTGGTTTGAATGAGGAAACAGGTTTTACCTTGGTAATTTTGATCCCTTTTGTCTTGTGTTGAGTCGACTCTGTCTTGTTATGTTAATTGTCTGCAGCTGTGTTCCCCACCTATTTCCACTTCCATCAATACCTCTAATGTATATATTGTCGCTGTCTTTTTTTGTTAAATGTTGAGTTGTCCTCATAGCTGTATGTGCTCTAGCTCTGTGTTCTCTATGTTCCTAGTGGTTTCTGTCATTTTGGATTGGATTTGCTCCTTGTTACTTTTGGACTTTTTTTTTTACTCCTTGAACTTACCAGCATTTAAGGCTTGCTTTATGGTTTTATTTTGATATCCTGGATTCTGCTATAGGTCCCAAAATAAACACTCTAAACTCCACACAGTGCAATCATAACACACAGACAATTATGACACTTGAACTTTAGATAGATCTGATAGCATCAAAAAAGTGCCACATGAATGTGCAGACACAAAGTTATTCAAACCCGATTCTGCATTCTGCTAGCTTTACTTCAACTTACACAAGAGTGGTTTAAATATCTTTGTTAAATTATATCAATAGGACCCTAACCCTAACCCTGGCTCACTGATGGCATGATGTTATCTTCCAGGATTTTCCCTGTTATACAATGTGGGTTTCCAGTTCTGGAGAACTTTTTAAAAAAATGTAATTTATGTATGCTGTATGCATTTTGTTTGTTCCTAAGTTGTGAGTTCACACCAACCAAAATACTGTCTTTAGTTATTAACATTAATTAACATTAACATTTGAAATGTTGAAGACACTTGAAAAGTAACACAAAAGTAACACAAAATTAACTGCTTTTCCAGGAAAACTTTTCAAAAGTACTTAAGGTTTTGTGAGGGTACAAAACCCTGTTTAGTCTTTCCCTCCCAGACTTCTAGACTTCTGATCGGCACACATTTTGTTTTTAGCGTTATTTAGCAATATTTTTTCAAAACTGCACATTTAGACTGGATTTTTTTAAGAACAAAACCCGAAAAACTTAGTTTTGTATGTGTGGACGTAGCCTTAGACGCTCCTGAGAATACTGCAGCCAAGGTTTTTGTGCTGAGCGTTGATCCATTGAACTGAAACTTCAGTGATTGCTAACACCAGGTCCTGTGTTTGTTTTTCCTTTTGCAGACACACACGTGATCTGCCTTTGATAATGTCCTCTTTCTGCTATGCCCAGTGGAGCCACAGTACATTTGATTTAAAACTTGTAAAGTTTACTTCCAGTACTGGAAACATTTAGTGGCTTTGCTCTCCTTTTTTCCATTCCTGCTCTTGTTTCTGCAAAGTAAGATTTTGGCAACTTTCTCATCCTGGCCATATTGTTAATATAACCACATGTAATAATAAATTTAGCTGATAAAAAAAGTGTTAAATTTAGGTAGGAAATGTTTCTTGAAGATTAATAGAATTTCTTTTGTCGGTTCACTAACTTTGTTATCCTCATTGTTTTATCATTTATATGTGGATCTGTTGTGCTTTGGATTTGCATTTCTTGCTGTTACTGGTAGGAATCTTGGTGAGTTTCTGTTCACAGTGAGTGGACACAGTGAGTCTGTGTAATTATCAGGGAAGGGGGCTGTTTTCCTTTTCTGCCTTCAGGTGCCAGGCAACCTCACTGTCCTTCACAGTCCCCAGTTTCGGTCATGTGACCAGAGTTTGGCTAGAGCCAGCAGAGCATGACCAGAAACACTCACAGACTGCCCTTTCTTCTTTTCCCCCACTCATCCAGGTTTAGGTATTTGATTAAATACAGTTTTATTATACCCTCAGGAACTCTGGGGTTGGTTGGTCCCTGTTTGCTTCTCAATTCCAACTCCCTGGGTTTTTCACTGTTTATTTATGGTATTATATTGAATTCCTTTTTTGAGTTAATCACTAGTTTTATAAAGTTTCTGTGTTTTAATTCACCAGCTGAGAGTAGGGCTCTTAGTAGGACTTTATATTTTGCAGAGCAAATAAAGAATTGATTTTGTAATAAGTATTATTTTAAGCTGATACTTGACTCCTTTTATACTTCTTGTCAAAAATAATTCTCCTTCAAATGAAAATGATTAATTTCATTTCACTTCTTTCCATTCGCTAAAGTGTGGTACCTGATCTTAGAATGGTTTAAAGTGCACCTGTGTGTAAATCACCGATTAACAGCAGCCAAACATGCCCGAGGCTCCTAGACCAGTCACTGGAACAACACACGGGTGCTCAGTGGTAAACAACTTTAGATGATGATCCTCTGTCACATGTCTGAGAAAAGAGCTCATTTGTTTTATTTATTTGATATTTATTTCATTTAAAACTTTCAAGTTTAAAGAAAATTTCTTGTAAATGTCTGAAACTTTAATATTTTAGCCATTTGAGAGGGATGTGTTTGGATGCCCACATCTATTATAATGCAGTTATACAAAAAGTTAATTTCAATTAGTTTAAAAGAAATTTTAATTTAAATGAGCTCTAACCTGTGGTTACTGGGATCGTGACCAGATGTCAAGCAGCTCCTTGTCCATTGTTGAATGTGATAGGACTAAGAGACAGCAGTCGGTAACATGATACAGCACCAAGGGACCTCTTCCATATTTACTGTGAGATATTCATAAATTTTTAACATTCCTGCCTTCCTCAGATGTGTTTGCATGTGTTTTGAAACTACACTGAAAAGGATGTCTGTCATTGCATGGAAATTCTAGTTGGTAGGAGTTTTAAGCTTTTGAGTTAAGATAACTATGTGCTCCTTTGCTGCATGTTTTTATTAAATAAAGAGACAAAATGAAAAACTAGGTAGTAGAAGATTGAAGTGAAGTTAAAGTTTTACTGCAGTTGGTGAACACTTTTAAATCTTGTTTTTACTTTCATAAATCTGAAATATTTTACTTTGTTTTAGTGTTATACATGCATTTTTATTTTGTTTTGTAGTATTTATTTTGATTTCAGATGATTTTACTTTATGAAGGACATTGTTTTATTTAATTATTCAAGCTATTAGCTGTAGTTAACTTGTCTTAGCTGCTGTACCAAAGATATTTCTTTACATCCTGTTACGTGACGTATAGTAAAGGTGTGTGTTGTTAATGGGTACTACCTGCAAACAGGTGTAGCAACAAGAAATAAAAGAAATGCAACTTGCCTGGAATGACTCCACTGTTTTGTGCTCACATTCTCACTTCTGCCAGTTAACTGATCCTGTGGCTAATTGTTTAGAGCGTATGTGGTAAAGCTGCCAGCTGGAGGTAATTTATATCTCAGGATTGAATATCAGGGTTACTCTCATGAAGACACCTGAACAGAACACACACCTTCCTTTTTTGTTACTGGTTTACTGACTCATGCAAGAGTCTGTATGCTGTTAAAAGATTAACAAAAGCATTTTTTATGTTCTTGATGAAAACAATTTTTTTTTTTAAAGAAAGGGGTAAAATCTTAAAAAGTCATTTTTATTTAGAAAAAAAGCCATTGAAAAATACATATTCATCATGTAATACAGCACGATTAGCTCAGTTACAAGTTGCCTCAGAACCCATGTTCTTTTATTCTCAGTACACACTGTGGACACTGTGTGTCCTGCAACCTCCAGTCTCTCAGCAGACTTTCACCTTTTCCACAATGTAAAAGAAACTCCATTTAATGCATGTTAACATTTGTCTTGGCTGGTACAGGTCATTATTGATATTATTTCTACAGTATTTACCTCTGTGTGCTATTCAACACACCAAATCTTTCAATTTTCTACAGAGGGATGCTTCAGTATGAATGTGGCAGTGGTGGCTTGTGGGGAAAAAAACTTTCTTTGTAAACATGTAAAGAAGTTGGTACCATATAAAATGTAACAGTAACAATAAAATGAACAATATTAATCTGAAAAAGATGGAGTACTAAGATATGCACAGACATGTCTCTTTCATCCTTTTCAGTCTCTTGAAAAGCAAAAGGTCCATCACAAAAATACTTAATATTACAGGCAAAATCAAATGCATCCTTCATTGAACAGTTCTCATTTTTTATGAGCTCTTCGTCTAAAGACAATCTCACTTTGATGGGGTGAGCAAGTTCAAGATTGAGTACTGTTTTTTTTCTTTTTCTTTTTGGTTCATACATAGTCTTTCCTTTCTAAACCTGGCCCACCGACAGACCGTGGGGCAGAATAAGCCATTCGTGAAGGGTTGTATCGTGTCTCACGAGGCGGACAGGAGAAACAGAGCAGTCCACCACCCAGAATCAGGAGTGCAGCGGCTCCCCAGCCAATATACATTGCAGCCCCCAGCTCCCTCCGCTGAGCATCAGTGAGTAACGGATTGTAGAAATCCCTGATTATGGTGTTCGCAGACCAGGAGACAGGAATGAGCTGCATGACACCGGATACAATGAAGAAGACTCCAGAGATGATCATCACTTTGGCCTTGGATGCCTCGTCTTCAATGCAGTTGGTGCACTTGGCCCCAGCAATAGCAATGAGCAAAGCCAGGATTGCTAACAGGATGGAGATGACTGTGAGAGCTCGGGCAGCTTGAAGATCTTGGGAGAGGGCGAGCATAGAGTCATACACCTTACACTGCATCTGTCCAGTGCTCTGGACCACGCAAGTCATCCACAGGCCCTCCCAGATGATCTGAGCTGTCACAATGTTGCTGCCAATGAAGGCTGTCACCCTCCACATCGGGAGGGCACAAGACACAATGGCAATAAGCCATCCTAAAATGCAGAGGGAAATGCCAATCAACTCCAGCCCTATAGACATGCTGAGGGTCCTTTTTCCTTTTCCTGCTGAAGGTATGTCACACCTGAGGTAAGATCCCAGAAAAGAAATCTAATACAGGAGAAGAGCCAAGAAGAGAGCCAGGTATGGTTAATTTCAGGCCTCGCATTGGTGTGTGATGATCTTTCACCTCGACTTCACTAGAGCTGATTTTATAAGGCTGGTCAGGTGCAGGGGAGGAGTCTGTGATGAAGCTGACATCACTAAAAGGGGAGGAATTACCTGGACACTCAAGTCTTTCTGCTATCGGCTTACATGGCCAACTTCACAATGGGCCTGACCACAAAGAGGTCTTTTACAGGTAAAAGTGTTGTAAGTTTAATGTACAAAAGTATGGGAAGAAAAAAAATCTTTGTTGTCAAGCAAACTTATTAAAAAAAAGAATATAAATGGAATTTTACCTTCTCAGAAAACATTTATATAATGAAATTTTGTGAAATCAGTGAAAACTTTCCCTTCACTTTGCAGCTGCTCATAAAGCTGATAAACCTTCAGCCCAGCCTTCCCTCTGTGAGATCATGTTGCTTTTTTTGAAATGCCTGATAAATGAAGAATTCTGGTCTCACTACTTCCAAAACAAACTGTTACTCTCCTGATAATCACTGCAAAAGCCCTTGCTTCTCCTAAGTGAGGCAGTGAAGATTCTCTGCAGCTTTACGAGAGCACAGACTACCTCAGTTGAAGTTAAATCCTTACACATACAAAGAGTAGAGTTATGAGGCTGGCTTTCACCTGGCAGTCCTGTTAACCTTTATGAGTCTTAATGAATCCATCTGTCTGTAGAATGTCCTTGAATTTCTTTTCGTCCAAGACTGTCTCCCTAAGAATGCCCCCATCCCCCAGCACTCTGTAACCCAGGAGTAAAATGGGTTCATTGTTTGGAGTGAGAGTTCAGATAGTTGACTGTGTGTAAGATGACAAGGTAGCGGTTCTTGTTATCACAGAGCCTGCAGACATATGGGAGACAGGGAGATGAATAAGTGCTGTGACAGAGACTCTGAGTTGTCTAATGAATGGCTGAGTGTGCAAAATTAATGACATTGTTCTTCTTTACACCCCTACAATATCAAGCTTGAACATTTTACAGATTCTACTTTTGAATGTGTTGTTCTAAATTAGTACATTCTCATTTTAGTATGAACAGTAGAGTATAATTGACCAGTCTACCATCAAACAGAGACTTGGTTAATTTTATATCATTACCATTAGTTTATATAACTGCTGTGTAAGAGAGCAGTGCTTCTCAGCCAATGATGGAAACAACTAGATTTTGAAAAAGTCAAAACATACATTACTTTGTTGATGCTATAAAATATTATTAATGTGTGTATTTTGCATGGTTTTTCTCAAATGTTGATATACCAGATAGCTCACTCTCAAAGAAGTAAAAAGGAAGAAAAAGCTTCTTTTGGGTGTTCGCTTATTCACATTCACTTATTTTTTATTTATTTTATTTTACACTGCATACCCTATCTGACAGTAACATTCATCCAAAGATCATCGTACACCTCGGATTTCTTAAAAAAAAACCAAAACACTGACATCGATTATTTTGATTGACATTTAATTTCATGTATTTGTTGCTTACACTCTTTTTTTCCTGCCCTTTATACTTTTTAATTTAAATTTTTTGCAATCACTTAAAACAGTCATAGTCACACAATGATTATTTTTTACATTAACTACAGGATCCTTTATAGACAGATAAATAGATTATCTTGAAGCCTTAGCAATCAGTCATTTTCAACAGTGAGGGCTCATTGTCAACAGTCAAAATGATCACAAGAGGTTTGTTTAAAAAGGGCATTAAAAACATGTAAACCAAGAAAACATTCCAGAGAAACAGATGTGAAAAAGCATATAGATAGATACAGATAGAACACAATGACACCTTATTCTAATCAAAGCATTTATGTGTATTTAAAAATGCGTAATGAACACAATTTAAACTTCAGGCATATAAATGAATAAACTCTCTAAATATGGACTGCAAATAATAGAACTTTAAAGTTGTTAATCTCCAACAGCAACATGTCTGCTCTTAAAATGTAGGACATGACAATATACCAAGACAGAATATGGAATTTCCTTCTGAACATGAAAGCAGAGCGATACCAATTTCTAAGAAATGGCTCTTCTCCTCGACCATGATGGCAAAGATGTGATAAAAGAGCAGATGGTTTTTTCAGACGTAGTCTTTCCTGTCATAGTCACTGGGGATGACGGACTTAGGTTGAGCGTATACCGTTGATGGAGGCCCATGCTTTTTCTGAGGCTTCTGGGGCCGGCTGCACAAGAGGATGGCCCCTCCTATGAGAAGAAAAGCAGCTGCTGCCCAGCCCAGGTACAAAGCTGCACCGAAGTCTTTCTTCTCCCCCAATCCCGTTGAATTGTGGAAGTCCATCATGATATTATGGGCAAACCATGACACGGGTATCATCTGGCTCAGAGATGCCAGGATAAAGTTCACACCAGCAACAATCATCACTTGAGCCTTGGTGGTCTTTTCATCCACACAGTTGGTACACTTTGCTCCCACAAAGGCTGCAAAAAGCCCCACAATTCCCAAAAGAATAGAGAGGATAGTAAGGGCACGCGCGGCCTGAAGCTCGGGACTTAGATCCAACATGGAGTAATGAATTTTACACCCCATGTAACCCGTGCTCTGGATTCGGCACTCCATCCAGATGCCCTCCCAGCTCGTCTCAGTAGTGATGATATTACTTTGAATAAAAGCTGTTACTTTCCACATGGGCAAAACGCAAGACGCAATGGCAAAGATCCATCCAAGGAAAGCCAGGGCCACTCCAAGAATCTCGAATCCCATTGAAGGCATGTCTGCACTGTGTGTAAATACGAAGTGTCCACTGTCAAATGTCAAGTGTCAGATGTCCTCAGAGTAGTTTGAAGAGATCTGAGTGATTTATTGAGATTATTGCTGATACGAGAACAGATTGTTTTAAATAGGTGGAGTCACATGGATATTGATTGGAGGAGTTAAAATAGTTAACTGCCCCACCTCATTTGTACTGCCAGAAACAGCCGACTCAGCTTAATGATTCAACTTTCACGGCCTTAGCAGCTCTCCCACCTGTTTGGGTGAGGGGAGAGTAAACAGTGGCTTTATCTCTCAAGTCTACAGTAGTTAAAGAATAACAGAAAAGGTAAAGATCGAAGGATGAATGCTTGAAAGTAGAGGACAACTTCAGCAATAGTATCATTGTAGTAGTGTGTGGCAAATGAATCAGAAAGAAAATTTGTTAAAAATGCTTATTAATAATGCAAGTTGCACAAATGGGTTTGTGAATGGCGTTAGTACTTTATTGCACCTTATTTGGATAAACAGTAGTCACTGAACCCCGAACATTATGGAAGTGGTGAAAAGCAAATGGGGGGGAAGTTCTCTGGAAACCAGTGGGAGTTCTCTGATTATGTGAAGGTTGTATTTGTATATATGTGAAAGCCTCTGCATACCTCTGATAAATTTGATTAAAAAAAAACATCATCCCAAGTTCTATGGAAAGCTTTCACAATTCCACCTAAAAATGTTTCAACTTTATAAGTTTAGAGATATAAATGTTTTGGAAAAAGCGCTTTCATCTGGCCACAAAAAAGACAAGGTCTAGGTTTCTTTCTCTGCTTTTTATAGAAATATCATTTAAAAAATGTCTTTTTAAGACAGGTGATTGATAAGAATGCTGTTCGAGTTATTTTTCTCTTAGTGTAAAGCACACGCTGAGTTACTCAAGCAACCTCAATTTAGAAAGCTTAAATTATTAGATATTATGTCATCATATTAGGGTGTGTAATGTGCTGATATGTACTGCTAAAAACAGCTCCACTGCATCTTTTCAAATGACTAATCTGTCCTTCTGGGAAGTTCTTGACTAACACTACTTGTGGAACTGCAATGCAACACAAAATCCCTCTAACATAATACAGTGTGCACTGAATATATTACTTTCATGAAACTCTTTTAGGAACATCTGTATTTCTCTCAGTACACAGACGTGCTCGTAATAGAAGAAAACACTATATAATAGGCCATTGTGTTGGAAAATGCGGAAATAGGAAAATAGGTGTCCTGTGGGTGGGTGGAATGGATTATCAGTGTCCTTTTTCAGAAAATCATTGCATCATTTATTTCAACTTTTATTTCAGTGTGCTGTGGAGAAAAACTTACACTCTGGCTTCCAAGATTTAGCAGAGCTTCATCATCACACTAACACAAACTACACGGCATCATTTTCACTTTGTAAACCATTTTACTAACATGAACATTATTGACATGATCATAGGACCACAGCAGTCAAACGCATGGCCTTCAGACACTGAATGAACGATGCTTGAATGCTTGGGCTTAAATCAAACATTATTCCAGAAATGTATATTTTCTTGAAGTTGTTGAGCAAGCCTTGGCCCATCAGAATAAGAACAGTAAAAATATAAAAAGCCTTAACATTTTATCCTGAGTCAATCTCTGCTGGGAAATGATGCACTCATATTTTGTCCACACCTCATTTAAACAACAACAACATCATTTTTTCTCTCTTGCATCTGCAGTTTCTTTGAAATGGGAGCTGGCTTGTACTAATATGTTTTCCATCACTTCTGACTAGCACCCGATTGCACTGTTGTGCTGAATGACACATTTTGTAAGCAGCTCTGTGGCCACTGAAAAGGAATTTCTAGTATATTTAGAAGCTCGTAAATATACTTTACTGTGTACTAATAAATATATGTAACTTCGTATCTAATGCCTAAGTTAAGAACACATGAAATGTTTTCTAATTTGTGTTTCTTGTGGATTTTTAGCTCTTCTTGTTTGTCGAATGGATTAAATCACATGGGTTGGTTGACCTTAAATGAAGCAAGTCGACTATTTTTCTGTCTATATTGTTAAAGTGTACTATTTAAGCATAATTTCTTTCATATTAAATCTTTTTTTATATAGTGTTTGCTTTTTAAAAAAAAGAAAAAAAGAATTGACATACCCTTTTAAACATTCAAACTATATTTTGAGTCTGTGAATCCAATGCCAAACAGAAGTGCACAGCAATTAGTTGCAAACTAGCTGATCAATAGAGTCTTTGTGGCTCAGTTGTGACTCGGCACAGGTTACATCCCCTGCAGATGGAGACCGTTATCTCCGACTCAATTTCACTTTGCAAATGGAGGGGAGGCTACAAAAGAAAGGGAGCACAAGGTGCTCTTCTGAAACAAGCCATCTATTGTTAGTTTCTTCCATCTACATTGAAATAAAATATCTAAAGCTGGTATGCCCCTGAACTGCACTTCTTGGTCAAACATGGCTGAACTCTATAGCCGGTATATGTCCCTGCCTCTGCACACCAACAAACCTTTTGGAATAAAAAGCACAGTACAAAGTGCACTATAAAGAAAAGTTGATAACAAACCAGTTACTGAAAAAAAGTTTTACTTTTCAACTGAAGTTGTGTCAGAATTTACTTGCAAGTACATTGTGTGAAGATTTCTAAAAGTTAGAAACATCTTGATTTCAGCTTTTTGAGGGGAAAAAAATGTGTTCATACTTGCAAAAGAAACAAAAAAATGCACATCATTTAAAAAAAATGTTCACGACTAAAACATGAAACACGGATCAGTCATTTAAACATTTGAAGCTAGCACCAAACATGCATCTACTAACCACAAATTTATAAATGCAGTTCATCATTTCCTCATGTCACACAGTCATACATAGTCTCTTCTGGTGTATCCATTGACTGATATGGTTTTTACAGCTGAGTAGTCAATGCCGGAAGGTGCAGAACCACCACCACTTGGTGCCGTGGTTGATCTGCGAGGGCAGGAGCAGCAGAGCAGGGCTCCCCCTAGAATCAGCAGGCAGGAAGCAGCCCAACCAAAGTACAGAGCATTACCAAACTCCCTCTTCCCTGTCTCCTCCAGCATGGGGTCATAGAAGCCCAGGACAATGGCGTGAGCTGTCCAGGACACAGCCAGCAGAAGCAGCAGTCCAGCCACCACAAATGTCACCCCAGCAGCCACCATGAGGCGAGGTTTACTGCTCACATCCCGGCTACAGTTGGTGCACTTGGCACCAGCCACTGACAAAATGATGCCCACAATGCAAAGAACCAGAGAGATGATGACCAAGGCACGAGCTGCTTGCAGGTCAACTGGAAGCCCCAGCATGGAGTCATGCACCTTGCAGTGCATCTGTCCTGTGCTCTGTACAGAACAGTTCATCCACAAGCCTTCCCAGATAACCTGAGAGATGACAATGTTCTGGCCGATGTAGGCAGCCACTCTCCACATAGGCAGGCCACAGGTCACCATTACTCCCAGCCAGCCAGCCACAGCCAGAATGATCCCGAGGATCTCCAAACCGGTAGAATACATAGTTGGATGAGGAAGGAGCTGAACAAAATTCAGTTTCAGTGCGCTGTGAGATGGGAGGGCTTCTGTGTCGGTGAGCTCAACCCTCTTGAGATGAAGGTGACATTGGATCTCTGTGGCTCAAAGGCCTGTGCAAGGCTTTTAGCGAGAGAGGAAGAGAGAGGGAGAAAGAGATTCTACCTTCTTTATTCAGCTTAGATGACTGAAGGTGGAGTCAGCTTAAGGTGGCATCATTTTTACCTCCAAACTAAACTTGGTTTTCTGGAGACATCAAAGTTTTCTTTAAAATCTGATACAAAAGGAAGTCTTGTAATATGAGACAACCACAAAAATACATATTATTGTTAATAGAATAGTCCAATGCTTAAATGTACATGAACCCAGGGAGTGTTAGTTTATAGTAAAATGCTGTAGATTTTTTTCTGAAAAACAGTTTTATCTATTTTTACACCAATTAAACATTTACATTTATTTACTGAGATGCATACATAAACTGAATCGAGTAAAGATACTTTTAAGTGTTTTGGAGTTTGTTTGTTTTTTTAAACTGGATACACAGTATTTTAGTCCATGTGTGCATATTTCTGTGACATGTGACAGAATGATGAAAAACGCTGAATCATTCCCTGAATGAGACCCATGAAGAAAAAAAGAGGAACAATGCCAGCCTTGTTTTTTGGTGGCCAGTCACACAATCCCTTATAGCACAGAAAATGCCTACTGGCCAAAAAAAAAGAAAAAGAAACAGGCATCTAATGAGTCCTCTTTATGCCATTTGAGACTTGTACCTATCTAGAGATTCTTGGATGACTTTATCCAGTTATATTACCTCATTTTAAGCCAGTTTCCTTAATGATGGCTAGGTGATACTGAAATAAAGTGTGATGGGCAAATATAACTCTTGATAATCTAAATGACCAGAAAATAAAAAAATACAAATCAAGGTGTAGTAATGCCCAGATATTTTCCCATTCAAAAATGATTCACTCACAGCTGTTATGTCTTTTTTTCTTTGGTACTGTCTGTCCTGCAAATACTTTGGTCAAAGGACTGGAAAATGCCCAACAGGTATATCTTCTAAAAAAACAGTCTTCACGTCTTCTTGAGAATAGGGGCTTGGCTAATAAGTGAACTCAGTGTCATTAAAGGCTATCCACTAATATACAGAGGTCACATCGGGTCAGTGATTGGCTACAACAGCATTAAAAGGATTTGTTTATCAGCACTAATTAGATTGACCAGTGCTCAGAACAAAGAGTCCAAAGAACTCACTGAAGATTTAAGCAGGAGAAACATAGAAACACAAGCTGGGAGGGTCTCTTGGAGCTATTTCTAAATAACTGCAGATCTGAAAATCTTTGGTTCAAATAATTTTACGTGAATACAAGTTATTCAGATGTGTCACTCAAACTCTTACCATCAGATGAAAGAAATGTGTTAGGTTGCTCAGGAACAAGAAAGTAACTGCCAAGACAAGGCCTGCCATGAACAGTAAACTACTGGAATGTCAGATCTCAACCTTATTGAAAATTTGTGTACTTTGCTTAAAAGTCAGGCCTATGCCAGGAAACGGACCCATTTAAATTCAAATATCCAGAAAGAATTATCCCAGAAGCTTGTTGATGGTTACCAAAAGCATGTGGTTGAGGTGCAATTTAACTAAATTTAACTAAAATTAATAGGGGAGTATAAGTCAGTAAAGATGTATGCTATGCAATCATTCCACCCGGAAAAAGAACAATTCAAAGAAATCATTAAGAGGCCAAAATCTCCTTGAAATTCTTGTGCATCATTAGTGTCTGAAAACGTCTGGCCACAACTGTAAGCTGGGAGTAGTAATAGTTCCCCATTCTGCAACCACACAGTCTTTCATCATCATGACACATGTCTGCCAGAAGTCTGTTGTTAGTCAACAGAAATATACTGAATAGTACTCCCTTTGTTGCCAAATAAGTATTAATAATGTGACTTAAAATATAAATAAATAAATACAAAAGCTTTATTGGTTAGAAACAATAGTAGCACAGTGGTGATGCAGTGATTTACCTAAACATGCAAACATACATGGAAATACAGTACATAAAGAAATAACTAAAGAATTTGTACATACAGTACTTTGCTTCATTTATTATTTCATCAATTTTGACAAAACCACCTCTGTGTTCTAAAGACGGCTGTAGGGACTCACTGTTGTACCTCTGCTTACCTCTTCTGTACAGATTGACAATTTGTACAACTTTTCCCCCCTACCTTGTACACATTTTTACACATTTTTTGTCCTTCCTTGAGAATGTTCTTCACAGACACCTTTTCCCTCAGACCATTTCTAATCGTACTTCAATGGACAGACTCAACTGAAGGGCCTATTTCTTGACTATAAAATACTGTTCATCTGCTGTAGTTTCTTTTTAGGCTTTTCGCTTCTACTTTTGTTCTACACTTTTCCAGTTTCTTCAGAACTTTTAAGAAATATCCTGCGCACAATGCCAAGTTATGCACAACTATTTTAAGTAATGTAACTATTTTGCTAATAGCTATTTGGTAAACACCTTGTTGGTGTGAAAATATTAAAATATTATTTTATGGCTGTCAAACTGTGTTATATTTTGCATCATATATTATATTTCGGAGATTCAAGTAAGGAAATGTTGCGTGTTGTTACAACAGGTTGATAGTATGTTAGTAACAAAATACCTAAGTTACCTGTTATGTGTAGACACAACACTGGTTCCTCCCTGAGTTCTCTTTTTATGTTTGTATAAAAATAAAACTCACTCAGGTGTCTTCTGTGCAAGCCTTTTATGCTCAACTGATTCGTATTATCAGATACAATGACTGGATTGAAAAACAGTGAAAAAAGCAGCCAGTTTCCATATAAACACTGTGAAAGAGCTCAGAAAGCCTGGGGCACTACTCAGTATCACTTTAAAATTTACAGGTAAGTCCGGTTCCATGGAGGAAACATGAAAAGAAATGGGGAGTGGCTGGAGACTTTTGCACAGTACCATGCATGGATAATATCTTATGGGAACTTTAAGATGTTCTTTCCTGCATGCCTCAGCTGTGTTGACTATTTCTTGGTATCACACATGTAGCAACTCGCATTTTGTAGAACACCTTGCTCAACATTTACCTGTTATGGGAACCAGTCTGACCTGTTCAATGAAGGTGCCCCTGGTTGTTGTCACTGTACACTAAAGTGTACTAATCCTAAGTATAAATGTATACCAATTATTGTTAACATTAAGCTGAAGAATTTCTTTTGTTGTTTGATTTGATTGCTTTTTAATTGTTATTTAAAAACAAGCATCTGTTGTTGAAAAATACTGTAGTGAACTAATCCAGTTTAAGCTAATATAGCTTAGTGCAATCAGCATTGTTACAGTGATTGAAAGCACCATGAATCATGTAAGGAAATAGTAAAATAAAAGGAAATAAAAGCTGTTCCTGTATAGAGCTGTAACAGTCTACACAGACTTAACGAGTCTTTCCCCAGGGCAAAATAAAAACCTGACAACAATTCTTATAGAATTCAAAACAACACCTGCCTGCTTGTTTTTATTTATTTACTTTATTTTTATTTATTTATTTTTTGGAGGGGGGGACTCTCATCTCAACCATATGAGCGTCATAAGTTGTAAATTAGCAAGCCAAAAGTAGGTCCGTCTAAAACGGGCCAACTGTCGTTTTAAGTTTTCTTGAAACCTGTTCAGTCACAAAGACATCCATATTTGGTGCGTTGTTATGTTGTGTCGTGCAGACTAGTCTCTGAAGTTGCGAAACATTAAAGGGCACGTCGATGTACTCACTGAGATTAGTTCTTAACATGTCATCCTCCTGGCATTACAATGCCCACAAATGCAGTTCGCTCTAAACTGAAACTGGGCACAAACAGTTTGCATGGTACTTTTATTTATTGCATTACATCTACTCAAGCAGTTTCAATTTAAGGTTTAGTAGCGCTGGGTGGTTAGCACTTGCGTTCATCCTCGTGCCCTGGATGTTTTTGTTTATTTGGCAACATAAACAGAGCAAGCTACAGGTATCATTTTCTGTTTTTCTAACACAAGTTGCAAGTGGCCTGTACTTTTTGAACACCTGTTAATTAATTTTGTGTGTAATGTGGTGGTTTGTATTTAACTGCATTGCTCAATGAATCATTGTATAAAAACTAAATAACCTGTTGTCATCTCTTTGAACAGAGATATTAATAGAATGTATTAAGGGGCTATTAGGAGTGCTACTGTCAACAGACCTGACTTCAGTAAGCTCCAAATAACAGATTAAACAAGAAAAAGACCACTGTGAACAACAACACACAAACACACACAGACATCTTCCCAGAGTGTGATTTTAAACCACTGCCCTCTGAGAGTAAATATTAACAGGTGTGTTTTATACAGGATGTTATCATTTCGGGTCTAAAGAAGCTCCTATTTGGCAGACTGAAAGATTTCAGGTTCCTGTTGGTGTCATGTGATAATAAGACACGGCAAAAATGAGTGAGTCACTGAGCAACACACCATGTTGTGCCTAAATCATCCACTGAAACTGTGACTCTACCTGAGCAACTGGCACGCAGCCCCCAGTGATGATATCATACAGATACAAACAAACCACCGTTTTATCTGATGAAAATCCTAAACAGTATAACAATTTCCCTTACATCAGAAAATCTAACTTTTTCCATAGAAACCAGTAACAAAACATTGATCTCATATACAAGAAGATACCTTGAGCATATGACAACTTATAACTTATAAACAGGTGCAAAAACTATTAAATAGGTCAGGTAGGTTTTACATACAAAGCTTATGGGCCTTACAGCATATAAAATAACACACAACCCCTCATCTGCATTTTTATTTTGTTCATTTCTTTGCATCGTAACCCTTCAAGTTTGACTAAAGGGTTGGGCAACTGAATAACAACCAAAGGCAGCCGTTACTGTGAAGTCTGAGCTTGTTCCAGACAACTCCCTTTGTCACTTTCCCACAGCTCAAGCATTCAAGTCTCTTACCTGTTGTATCAAAATTTGTACTGTTGGCTTTTGCAGGGATGCCTCAGTGCGAATACTTACGCATTGTTATGCTTTTTAAGCACAGTTTAATTACTTGATCGCATGTCTTGGCAGTTTTTTTAAGTAACATTTTTTAATAGTTACATTTAAATTTTGTTCACCATCTGAATCTCCAAATGACCTTACATGTATGTGAATATTTTCTTATTACCCACGAGTTTGACACAAGGAGTCATGAGGTAAATGATTGCAGCATAAGGCCTATCAGGAGTAATCTGGCCCTGAAAAATCTCTCCTCAGAGTCTTAATTGTGAAAATTCCTCCCAGCCTCCTTGTGTCTGGAACCTAATCTCCATAGCCAGGCTCAAGTACCTTTAATGATCCTACCTTGGAAAAAATAGAGGTATTATGGTCCTTACCGCAGTTCTGGCTCTAAAACACTGCCTCTATTCATTTCGGGGACAATCTGATTCTCCCTCTACCTCCCTTAGCCCCCACTCACTATTCCCTCTTTTAGTAATAGTCTGTCACCTGAAATCACTGTTCCTGGTGTTTGCTATTTCTCTAACATCTCAACCCTGATGTCTTCAGAATACTGTGGAAAACTATCTGTAAGTCAAGTGGGATCTGGACTGCAAAATATACATTCTCTCTGAGGACATCCTGTAAGAGCTGCAAGTATTTAAGGACTGACATCACTGCAAGGTCAGCTTTAAACTTTTTTGAACTACTCTTTTCATGCTAACTAATATAAATTATTTTCTTGAGGCTGTAAAGGAGGTTGACAACAAATCTATCATTCTTTTTCATTCATTTCAGCATGAAATAGCATTCTCTTTACATTTGATGCTGACAAGCAGGGCATGTGTGCTTTCAGTGCACAGTGTAAAGTTTATGAGAGTCTTTTCAAAAAAGCTGTTTTGGAAGACATTTGGGTTCAGCTAATGTACATTTAAACAACCATTCAATTCAGATTAAGTATTATTAATATTAGTTTATATTATTTGGACAGTGAGGATTTTTTTTCTCTAGACTGAGGCATTATTGCATTTCAGAAATAGCTTGTTTTCAGTGGATCTGTTATCCTGACTTGTATAGTTAACCAAAAAAAGATTAACTATACTACAAAAAAGTACAACAATTCGATCTGTATATTCAGGAACCTGTTGGAGAAGCTGTTTTTTTCATAGTTCCTCAAAACCTGACATTTTAAATATGCATGATTGTTACTTCACAACAGTAAAGTAGTTTCAGTCATTGTAACTGCAACACATCAAAAAACATAGGACAAAAAAATATCTTCTATGGGCAATGCTTCTGCCACACCCGTGAGTCATAAGGTAGCTTTTCCACCTGCAACGATTACCCAACTGAGACCAAAACTGACATGATGATACACGTTTGGGGTTGAGATTAGGGATGAGAACCGTAAGGACGTCACAGCTCTGTGTAACTTTGCATGTGTCCAGCCCCTCCTCAGTTAAGTATAAAAAAGGCCCGTTCCAGACTTATTCAAACATTTACACTTGGGGATCTCTCAAGCAAGACTAACTTTCTGGACATTTTTTGAAATACTGCAAGAAATTTTCTGAGGAAATATGGTTTCGGCTGGCTTGCAGATGCTGGGCACTGCCCTGTGCATTATTGGATGGATTGGGGTCATTGTTATCTGTGCTTTACCTCAGTGGAAAGTTACAGCCTTCATCGGCCAGAACATTGTCACAGCTCAAACTACATGGGAAGGCATCTGGATGACCTGTGTAGTCCAGAGCACAGGCCAGATGCAGTGCAAGGTTTATGATTCAATGCTGGCCCTGTCTTCAGACCTCCAGGCTGCTCGAGCCCTTACTATCATCGCGATCCTGCTTGGTATCATTGGCATCCTACTGGCCATGGCTGGAGGGAAGTGCACCAACTGTGTGGAGGATGAGAGCTCAAAAACCAAAATTGGCATTGCAGCTGGGGTGGTCTTCATCATTGCAGGTGTTTTGTGCCTTGTCCCAGTGTGCTGGACAGCAAACGCCGTCATACAGGAATTCTACAGTCCAATGTACAATGCTTCTCAGAAGAGGGAACTGGGAGCTTCTCTGTTCATTGGCTGGGGAGCAGGAGGCCTCCTCATCATCGGTGGTGCATTCCTCTGTGCCAACTGTCCTCCCAAGGATAACTACTCTGCCAAGTACTCAGCTCCCCGTTCATCTGCTCCAGCTGCAAACAAGGGCTATGTTTGAGGAGAAACAAGGAAAAGGAAAAGCTGAGAAAGCCAAGAGACTAAAAAAAGACATGAATCAAATGCGTTGTGGTCTAATTGATTGATTCATGTTGACACTTTAAATATTTCAATATTTCTATCGTGCTTGTTTGAAAATTGCTAAGAAAAAAAGCCCACCGCACCCAAAACTGGGCGTGGTGCACACAATGTCCCATACGGGGGAGTCACAAAATGCTGTAAAGTTCATCATGCTACTTGGATTTGTTGTATTTTTCATTCATTCATTTTCCTTTGATATTATCCATTTGTATCTTTTTGCATAACATTTCATGTGTGTTCAGTGTCTTTTTTATTCATGGATGTTTTTAAACTGTAAATAAAGATGCGTTTTAAGCACTGCTCAACCAACATATTTTGTGAGTTTATCCTTTTTATTTATTTATTAAAACTGTATAATGTTAAGATTAAATGAAGTCTTATAAAAGAGGATATGAGGTAACACCTCTGTCTTACAACACACCACCCATAACCATATTTGAGTTTATAGAACTAAATCAGTTTCTTTTTTGTTGGCCAAAAAAGAGTCCAAGCAGACAAAACAATATAATTATTAAATATATTATAATATAATTAAATATAATTAAATATAATATATCTAAGTACATATTTTTTTTTAAATATGATTAGTAGATATATATAAGATACATATTTATCAAATTACTACTAGGAAACATGACTAATTTTTATGTAAAAATTCTTTATTAGATGCATGAGCAGCTTAAAGATTTCTATAATGTACTTTAAAAAGAACAGTACAGTGCCGTGAAAAAGTATTTGCCCCTGATTCATTGGTTTTTGCATATTTGTCACACTTTCAGTTAATCAAGTTTCAGATCATCAAATAAATTTTACCAATAGTCAAAAAAACTCAAGTAACTACAAAAGTAGTTTTCAAAATCTGTTTCACTTATTAAGGGAAAAAAGCAAACGGTGGTTTGTTTAGCCGTCGATAGGACGACTTACTGGTGAGTTTCTTATCATTGGCCTTCTGCATAACCCAGTTTTGCTTGTGCTTCAGGGCACAAACTGTTTGTCCAATTTAAGTGTGAAAAATGTGCAAAAAATAAGAAATCAGAAAGGGGGAAAATATTTTTCACAGCACTGTATTCTAGGAAAATAAGCCACTCCTTTTCCCTCCAAAAATGCTTCCTCTAAGTGACTCTTTAGCGAAGCGTTCCCTATCTGAGTAATTACTTGGCCAACACTGCCTCTTGCTGCAAAGAAGATATCACATGTTGCAGTTTTTTTGTCTGACTGCTGAGTGAGACAATAAAACTGGCTCAACAGTCAAACAGTAGCATTTTAACCTTAAAAAATCTGTTAAACCTGAACCTTCAATACATCAGTATAGTATAAATGAACAAGGTTAGTCATTTATCTGATTAAAGATTTAAACATTTAGCAGAATGTCTGTGTAGGTTCTCAATCATCCAGATCATGATATTCCAAGGAGCTTGAAAAAGAAGTGCCTGGACTTCTTTAAGTTTTTCACAAGAGACCATCAAATAAAACAGGAAATTGCTAACACACTCAAACATATGAACTTGTCCCAGAGACAGAAGATAAATACAAGACAGCAGGAACAGAATGGGAACACAAAAGAGGATTAAAACCCTATAGCCAAATTCAAGCTGTAAAAACACGAATTTCAATATCACAAGGAAAGTAAAGCTAACATGGAGCTCGAACATAAATTCAATCTCAAAACCAAAACACAGAATAAACCTTAAGAACTTTGGAACAGGAACACAGAACTAAAGGCATGAATTAGCACCAAAAGGAATTTGTATCAGTTGTAAGCAAATCAAGGCCAAATCAAGTAAATCAAAATAAACACTAAGAAATAACAGAAATCTAAATATCAATAATACCGACTAAAACGAACAAAAACTTAAATATTCCCAAAACTCAAAACTCTGGATCCCAGACAGAAAGACCCTGACATTTATAGCATATTTAAATCAACTGACCAAAGTGTTTATTGGTCAGATATTAGAAACATAATTAAACAATAATAGAAATAAATAAGACTCTGCTTGCACAATGATAAACCAAGAATATTCTTTTAAAAGTCAGAGAAAATAAATAGGTTTTAAACAGCGTAGCGTGGCTTAGCATATTTGATTCTGCATTTTCAGCATATTTTTACACCAAATGTCCTTCCTATTGCAACCCAAAACATCTGTAAATAAAAGAAACCACAGAAGTAAAAATTATTGTTGTTTGCTTTTTCATTTTTTTATCCAACCTTGAAACTCTGGATTTCTGGCTGGTCAGCAATAATGAAGGTCACTAGGTCTGTTTGTGTGTAAACTCATCTGGCCAATGGCAGTTGACGACTGTGGTTTCACATTCCCTTACGTCTGTGTCTCTTTTATTTCACACAACAAACTTTAAGCACAAGCTTACAGCATTTCCTCTGCACTCTTTTTGACCTTAATGTAGGAGAAATTAAGACAACAAGATGGTTTCTCAGGGGATTCAGATCACTGGTATAACAATGGCTATAGTTGGCTGGCTCTTGGAGATCACAGCATGCGGCTTACCCATGTGGAAGGTCAGTGCTTTTATTGGTGCCAACATCGTCACAGCTCAAACCTTCTGGAAGGGCTTGTGGATGGACTGTGTGGTGCAAAGTACAGGCCAGATGCAGTGCAAGGTGTATGACTCGATGCTGGCTTTGGAATCTGACCTACAGGCTGCTCGTGCCATGATTATCATCGCGATCCTTGTTGGAGTCTTTGGACTGATCTTGTCAGTTGCTGGTGGAAAATGTACTAACTGCATCGAAGAGGAGCGATCCAAAGCAAAAGTCTGCATCTGTTCTGGGGTTCTGTTCATCATCTCGGGATTTCTCTGTCTCATTCCAGTCTGTTGGTCTGCCAACGCCGTCATCACCAATTTCTATAACCCAATGATGATGAATTTCCAGAAATATGAGCTGGGATCTGCACTGTATATTGGCTGGGCCGCTACTGGGTTGCTCTTAATGGGAGGGGGGCTCCTGTGCTGGAACTGCCCACCTAAATCTGAGCGCCGCCACTATGTGCCCAAATATGCACCTGGAAAGTCAGTCTCCACATCAAGAGAATATGTTTAAGGTGGTATTCCATTTCCACATGGACTCTCAAGGTCACAGAAATAGCAAAGGTAGCAAACTGGAGATTGCTTTAAAACTAAGATATAAATTATCCACATATTCGAGATAATGTAAATATGGCTTAAAACTACTGCTTGTTGAACGATGAGGTTTGGTCGTGCTTTGTGTGGTTGTCAAGGTGATCTTTTCCACGTCGGACGTTTTGTTTGGCCAAACATGTGAAGCTTATATCATAAACAATGGCTGCATTCCATTTGGAGGTACCAGCAGGGCTTTGAGACTGAGTCATTTGATTCATTGTCACATCTGGATGAAATAAAATATTATTATTGTTACTGCTGTACTATTCCTTATGTGATTTCTCAAAAAGGATTGGTGTAAAATACTTTCCTTAAACACCAAAGTATTCTGTGAAAGAGGCTTTTGTAATGTCTAATTTATAATGGAATGTAGCTGTGTTCAGAATTTCTGTTATTTGTAGCATGATGAGGATCAGTGTAAATTTTAAGTCAGTTTTCTGTCAATGACAAATTGTATTGATTAATATTTATATCTTCTCTCACATATTATCTAAACATCCAACAGCACATATATAACTGCTACTCAAGAAATGTGTCTTTAAAATTGTTTTCTTTTGCAAAACACTCTTTCTTGCCTTTGATGTATTTTCCTGAAAATCCCAGATGGAGAGAATTCTCTCCATTTTTCTGTTGGTGATCACTTGTAACATTTCAGCACTGCAAATAAACTGAACTTTGTTCTGCATTCTTGCTTTTTATTTTGGTCAAATTTTAGTGTATAAAATATATTATGGAGACAGGTGAATGTTGAGGAGTAGTAAAATGAAGGTCAAGCAAAAGGTGAGGCAAGTACACAATCCTCTACTGTAACTAAAGAGCAGATTAAGTACATCATTACTCTGATAATCTATTTTGCATGTCAGTTTGTCTCAAAATATGCCATAGATCAATACTGAAATATAGTATAATAAAACTATCAACGTGAGCAATAGCTGTAATATGACATAGTGAGGATTTTTTTTATAATTTAAACGCACCCACTGTTGTGTTAACAAGCTTTAGTTTCAAATTTTATAAAAACCTAAATCATATATCACTCCATAAGAAAAAGGTGTGTTCTACTAACAAGCGAAAGTGTGAAAATGGTTGGCAGAGCAGTATCGGGTAACTGGTATAACATGTGAGCACTTTGTTTTTACCCAACAGACATCTCGGTCATGGGATGTTATGGGTTTTCTTTAAAGTATCACCGTCAGCTGTATTTTATCCCATTCCTTTTATATGATTATTATCAAAACTAAAACAAATAATCCAGTTTCTGTATGTACCTTTGATCGCCTGTCAGATTGGCATACAGTATATGAGAGAAATAACTATAGGCAGGCTACAGAGAAAACATTGTGAGTCTAAATGTGTTTGGTTTGTACCTCATCACTTAAGTTATTTCTTTGTTTTTTCAAAAGCTTTTATTTTAGTTTTAATTTTAAAAAATGACAGCTAACAATTTAATTACTGAACCACAGAGAGAAGCAGCATGTCAGCTTTGTTATTCCCTAAATAAATGAAATGAAGAAATACTGGCGAGTGTGTTAAACAAAATAAATAGATGAAAATAAATAAAATTAAACCATGTGTTTCATTTTAGCTTATGGCCATACCACCTTGAGCACACAAATCCGTCTGAATTTAGAACTAAACATTTAAAACAAATTTTCCAGTAAAAATCTATTTAGCTTCAAGTTACTCAGTTTTAGTGAGTGTGTGAAGGATGGAGAGGGGTTATCCCAGTTTCAGGTACTTTAAACTTGTGATTGTTTCATCCAAAACACTTATTATCACTGTGAGAAAAAGATCCACACATGACACTGTGTTTTGTTTTGTTTTAAAAGGAAGCACTATAAATATTTTGTTTAATATTAGATTTTATATTTAACCGATTGCCTGATTATCTAATCAGCTGTAGGCTAATTATCCGTGTGTGTAAATGGTAAATGGCCTGTATTTGTATAGCGCTTTTCTAGTCCCTAAGGATCCCAAAGCGCTTTACACAACCAGTCATCCACCCATTCACACACTGGTGATGGCAAGCTACATTGTAGCCACAGCCACCCTGGGGCGCACTGACAGAGGCGAGGCTGCCGGACACTGGCGCCACCGGGCCCTCTGACCACCACCAGTAGGCAACGGGTGAAGTGTCTTGCCCAAGGATACAACGACCGAGACCGTCCAAGCCGGGGCTCGAACCGGCAACCTTCCGATTACAAGGCGAACTCCCAACTCTTGAGCCACGATCGCGTGTGTGCGTGTGTGTGTGTGTGTGATCACCAGTGAAGGGCAGGGAGGGGGCATCACAGTTTAAGCTGGTTTCAGGCACGTTAAAGTTGATAAGGGATTGTTACCAACCAACAGGCCAATAATGATTAGGAAAAGAGATCTGCATATGAAACTGTGCTATTTAAAAACAAAAGGCAGGCACTGTTTAAAAAAATCTGTGGCACTCCTTCAGCTTTAGAAGCAGAGGAATCTTGTTTGGCCAGAGGAACTCATCTGACAACAGGACTGCCCTCCTCCTTCACATTCTCTCACAAAAAAGAGAGCTGTGTCACTCTGCAATTGAACCTGTCCACCGAAAGACTTTTCTCTCCTGGCGTAGACGAAGCTGCTAGACAATGGGGAAGATTGGCAAGGAAACGGCAGGTCAGGTCATAAGCTTCATAGGCGTCGTTGGGGTGGCAGTGGCCTGTGGGATCCCCATGTGGCGAGTTACCTCTTTCATCGGAGCCAACATTGTTACAGGCCAGATTGTATGGGATGGTCTGTGGATGAACTGTGTGATGCAAAGTACTGGACAGATGCAGTGCAAGCTGAATGACTCTATCCTGAGCCTGACGACTGATCTGCAGGCTGGCCGAGCACTAGTCATCATCTCACTTCTCTTTGGATTTATCGGCTTTATCATCTCGTTTGTTGGAGCCAAGTGTACCAGCTGCCTGAAAAAAGATGCATCAATGGCAAATGTGGTGATCATAAGTGGCTGTCTCATCATTATCTCTGCTATCCTGATCTTAATCCCCGTCTGCTGGTCTGCAGCTTTCACCATCTCAGACTTTCAGAACCCCTTGACTGTAGCAACACAGAAAAGGGAGATTGGATCTGCTATCTACATTGGATGGGGCTCAACTATACTTCTTCTGATCGGTGGGATCATCTTAACCACGTCCTGTCCTCCCCAAAAACAAATGTATGGATACCCTAGCTACCAACAACCAGTGTATGCTTATTCAAGACCAAACTCAGCCGCATATGGCCGTGTGTATGCTCCACCATCCAACCAACCATACACAGTCGCAGGTGGTTATGCTCCCAGCAAGCCATATGCAGCACCAGCCTCATATCCTGCTTCACAATATCTATAAAAATGAAGGAAGAGATCAAGGACAGAGACTGAAAACCTTGCCCTGACAGCTGCTGGACTTTCAAATGAACACTGGGAAATACAATCACACGAAAATATCAGATGTACAGACGGCATTATTCTGATACACTGATGTAAAACAGCTAGACTTCATTGCTGCAAACTTCGATTATTTTTTCATAGAATGTTCTACACATAGTTTTACCTTTAAGATTGTGAAGCTATGATGTAAAAGGAATCTGTGTGTGTGCTGAAAATTGCATTGCTTTTCACAAGGAAGTCACTGTCTGGTATATTTATTTCCCTGTTATGAACTACAGATTTAGCAGTGTGCTTCTTTTCTGTAACTGCCACTTTATCTTGTACATTTTCATATGAATTTCAATAAAAACATTTGTCTTACCTGTAACCTGCCTGTTTACTGAGTCATTGTTTATTAAAACATCATGAACGATTATCTACATAAAAAAATAAGTTCAGATCCCTAGATCTACACCTACGTAAATTTTCTGCTAAAATCTTTAATAAATTGATAGGTAACAAATGATATTAGTGTCTGATTCCACAACACAAAATAAAAATAAAAATAAAAATCACAAGGAGTGTGGTTTAATCTTTGATAATAATGTAAAATATTGATAGTGATATCAACAGAGTGGAAAATAAATTGGAAAAAAATCAACTCGATTGGTACAGTATTTCTGATAAATTAAAAAAATGAAAATAAAAATATACAAAACAATAAATTGACTCAAAGCTATGATCAATTTCTATTATGTCTAAGGACACCTAAAGTAGGAAGGCATCTTGTTAGAGAATGCCTTGACATCCATTGAAACTAACACCCGTGTTTGTTTGTAAAGCCCGAAACCAGTGACTGAACCGGATGTCCCAGTAACCTGCCCAACCAATGGTTGACCAGTGCAGAGGATTGTTTGAATGAGGAATTCTAGTCCTTTTTACAGCCCTCATTTACATACTGACATGCATCTGATCGAAACTAAGTCTAGTCTGCGTACAGATAATGTGAAGAATCTGGCTGGGCTGGTAAATCAGTCCTGGTAGTGGTTTCAGGTCAGAGGGAAGGATCATTTGACTCCACCTTCAAGAGAGTAGAAGCACCTTTATATGTGCCATGGTCTTGGTTAGAGTTCACAACCTAAGTGGACGTGCTCGTGAAACCTTTAAACCTTTAAACCTTTGCTTCGTTCATCTCCAAGGGACTCAAGCCTCATCATGGTGTCAATGGGACGACAGATGCTGGGCTTTGCCCTGGCAATCATTGGCTTCGTGGGGACCATCGTCACTTGTGCCTTGCCTATGTGGAGGGTCAGCGCCTTCATTGGAGCCAACATTGTGACGGCGCAGATTATCTGGGAAGGTTTATGGATGAGCTGTGTCATGCAGAGCACTGGCCAGATGCAGTGCAAAATCTATGATTCTCTGCTGGCTCTTCCTCAGGATCTCCAGGCTGCCAGAGCTCTTGTGGTCATTGCTATCATGGTTTCTTTTATGGGGGTTATCGTCGGCATTATTGGAGGAAAGTGCACCAACTTTGTGGAGGAAAAAAGTACCAAAGCCAAAGTGGCCATTGCTGCTGGAGCTATCTTCATCTGTGCTGGTGTGCTTGTTCTCATCCCTGTATGCTGGTCTGCCAACTCCATCATCCAAGATTTCTACAACCCTACCCTGATAAGTGCCCAGAGGAGAGAGATTGGGGCTGCACTCTACATTGGCTGGGGCACAGCTGCACTTCTAATCCTGGGTGGTGCCCTCCTCTGCAGCTCCTGCCCACCCAGAGAGAGCCCAGAGTATCCAGTGAAGTATGGCGGTCCCAGGTCCACAGCCACCAGCCGAGCCTATGTCTGAAATTCTACTGAGAAGGACTATAAATTATTTTAATTTTCTTCAGTAACACTCCTTCATTCTGATTGTCTAATTATACCACAATTTGTATGTCACTTTCTGTGTTAAGGTAACAAACAATTCTGACTTTCTGTGAAATTCAGAATTCTTTGGTAGACACATGAGGGTTGTGTTTCTTAGACATCAAAAGTCCAAAGATGTGTGAATCACAGAGCTTCCAGTACACCCCAAATCTGGACTGAATGAAACTATTTTATACTGAGCTTGTATCAAACTTAACTATCCTCTGAAGTCTTGTGGGAAATCAAACCTGTGCTTGAAGGATGCTATGCAAGTAAATGTGTATTGTACTACAGTTATATTATGAATTTATTGTAAACAATATTTAGAAATATCTCTATTCAGCTGCAATATGAAAGTACTGATTTTGTTTACTGAACTGATTTGTAATAAAACATTTTACCTAATTATATAATTTCGTTGGTGTCTTTTCAGAAATTTGTTTACTGGTTTAAATGAGGTGTTTTTCTTTTTTTCATCTTTTTTTCCTATTTATCTTGACAATAATGTATTTATCGTTACACAGAGCCTAAGCAGTTAAAACATTTAGCCTTTGTTGCCGCCTTCATGGCAACAAAAGCTAAATGCTCCTTCGTGGCACCTTTTAACAAGTTTAGCCAGTTTCACACCATGACTGCCAGCGATACCCTTTTCATAAAACTGGTTTTGTGTGTTAGTCAGTGAGTAAATAGAACACCCATAACACCCATAAGACACTACAAGTTAAAAATAATGTCAATTAAAAGGCATTTAGTTCTGCTTTGAATGTAAACTATATAGTGAAAAAATGAAGTAGAGCGGTGGCCCACAGATATGTTTTTGGAGACCTATGTTTTACTAAGCTCGATAAGTGGCGAAGATTTATTCATGGATTCAATGGATTATTTTTGGAGGGAATGAGGTGGGAAGTAACAAAGTACAAATACTTGTACTTAAGTAGAAATTTCAAGAATCTGTTATCTGATTATTTCTGACAGTACTCGCTTTTACTCCTGCTCAACGTGTAATTCTTGTATCATTTATGGCACTAGTCTCTGGAACGGTTAAAGTGGAACCGTGTGTGCTAAAAAGCAATAATCGACCAAAAATTAATTTCCGGTCTTTATATCGTTGCCCATATGGTAAACAGGTGACAGTCTCATGGTCACAGTACTTTAGTCTCTAGCTAAAAGACGCATAAAGGGAGTAACATGTTGTGCAACTTTTAAATGCAAGTATTTAGTGAATATCAGCTAACACAAACTGTTTGCCACATAGTGTGTCTGCTAGATAAAGGTACAACAGTTTCATTTCCCAGGGAGAGAAAAGAATGAGAGATAACCAGAGATTAAGAAATATGTAAGAAAGGCACGACAGGACAAAAAGAAGAGAGGTTATGTTTAAAAGTAAAGACTGTTAGGTGTCTTGACATGAAGCATGTAATGTGCTCATTAAAAATCAGGTGTTACATCTTTTTATGGTGTTTCGATAAATTAGATTTTTTTTCATGTAGCGAAATTTCCTGCAAAACAAACTGAGGTATGCTAGCCTCAGGTCATTGTAAGTTTAATGGGCTTGTGATGCTTAGATTACTTCACACCAACTGTATACTGCCGTGTATAAGTACAGTATCAACAGTATGCTGTCAGTGTAGGGGATGGAAATCACCCAAGGTAGCTTGTTGAATTCACTTCATCCACATAGAGCAGTAAACCTCAGTTCAGCAAAAGCAGCAGCACAGGTCAGCTGATCAAGCCTGTACACAAAGAAAGTATACTAGAACGCACAACAGTAGTGATTGTGTTGTGAATCTTTTACCCACGCTGAATAACTACAACCAGTTTTAAGGTTCCCCAACTGCTGAACTCCATTTTTAACCCTGGTGTTCAGGGTGTGTTCACTACAGTCACACAACCTGTTATGTCTGTCCATTGTTATCTAGTATCACATTCCAGAGTTTCTCTTTGTGGTTAGACAGTGAATCTGCTGAAACCAGCTGGGTTGATTACTCTGAGCTCTGTCACATGCCACTGACATCACAGCCTTCTTCTCTGAACGAACGAAAAATAGCAACTAGGTTTTGGTTACTCAATTAACAGAAACTCTAACGCAGAGGTGTCGAACTCCAGGCCTTGAGGGCCGGTGTCCTGCAGGTTTTAGATTTCACCCTGGGTCACCACACCTGAATCAAATGATTAGTTCATTACCAGGCCTCTGGAGAACTTCAAGACATGTTGAGGAGGTCATTTAGCCATTTAAATCAGCTGTATTGGATCAGCACATCTAAAACCTGCAGGACACCGGCCCTCGAGGCCTGGAGTTCGACACCTGTGCTCTAACGTGTTGTTTCTACTTTCATTATACATTAAAACACTTATAGTAGTCTTGAAATAGATAGTTGACATTTGAACAAATGTAAATATAAGGAAATATTTATGAAAACAAAATCAATTTGGCATTATGTTGAATAGATTTCTCACTACTAGTATTCCGATTGAGGGATTAAGATATATTTCACTGATCCTCTCAGGGAATTTTATTCTATTTATTCAACCCATCCTAAATATTTAGAATAGCAAACAGCCAGTATATTGAGTCCAGATGTGAGCAATTGCCTTGATCAAGGGCACAGTGACAGGAGAATTGAATTAACACATGTGACATTTTGACAAAAAGACAAAAAATAAGAAAAACAAAATCTTATCAACATTTCAAAATGTCAAACAAACTGAAATACTGATGCAGTGTCTCATTTCCTAAAGAAACGTGTGTGAGAAAAGTTAAAAGTAAAGTGTGCGTGTTAGTCCCCATAGGGAAATAGTTCCTCTGCATTTAACCCATTCACCCAGTGAAGCAGTGGGCAGCCACCAATGCAGCGCCCGGGGAGCAGTGTGTAGGGACGGTACCTTGCTCAGGGGTACCTCAGGGTAGCCGTTCAGTGGAGTCGAACCCCCGACCTTCTGATCATGGGGCCGCCACCCTACCTACTGAGCTATCCCTGTGGCAGAACAGACAAGCTTTGGCACCGTTCATCTAAGGTTTTGGATCATTAGGACACATTTTAAACAACAAAATAGAGTTCTGTCTAATTAACATCCAATATTGATTTATTTAAAAGTAATTTATCCAAACCTTCATCAGTGACATTGTGAATCAAGCTAGATACAGGATCACTTCACAACAAAGCTGAAGTTTTCTCAGACCCCAGACATAATGGAGAAGACAAATACATATATTTATAAAACAGATAAAGACAATTTTTCATATGGGAGTTACAAATAATATATACTGAAAATGAAAACACGCTTGAGAACATGAGAGCAAAGCAGAAACAATGAGCCCCTCCCTGTTTCCGGAAGCTTTTACTCAGTACTTGGATGTCTGTGTTTTGTTCCTTTTACAGTAGTTCTCACTATGACCACATTTCGCCATGACAGCACATATCGACACACACTGACTCACAAAGCGAAATCAATACCACCTGCTCTATTGCGGTTGAAAATCTGTTTACAGAGTTTACATATCGCACCTTTATCCTTTGTTTTTGTTGAAAAAATGTATTTTGTTTTGGTTTTTGATGTTCAGAACATGAGGAAAGCATTCAGTTACCAAAGTCCTTGTCCTTCTGAAAAATGATAGAAGCCTGAATGTTTAATATTCCTAAACACAAAGAATCCAGCATAGCCAGTCTTCTCTGTCAGGGCTTCTGAGCCCACAATAGCTTCGCTTTTATACCTCTTTTTATTAGATTTCATACACACTTTAGTGACATTCAGAGCGAGAAGACAATGGCTTCTATGGGGTTGGAGATGGCAGGCTGTGCCCTTGATCTTTTTTGGTTGGACTGGTTTATTTGGTGCTCTTTGTCTGCACCAGTCCCATGTGGAGGGTCACAGTGTTCATGGACAGCAACTTTGTAACTTTGCAGGTCATGTGGGAGGGCATCTGGATGATCTGCATGCATACATGTATGTCTACGACTCCATGCTGGCTTTAAGCCCAGACCTCCAAAGTTCCTGTGCTCTGGTGGTAGTTTCCATCATCATAGGTATTGCAGGGCTCCTCGCAGCTTCTGCTGGAGGGAAATGTACTAACTTCATTCCAGAGGAGAGAGCCAAAGTGAGGGCCTCAGTGACAGGTGGTGTGCTGCTGATCATCATTGGTCTACTCTGCATTATTGATATTTCCTGGACTGCCAGCATCACCATAAGGGACTTTTACAAACCCATGGTAGTAGATGCCTGGAAAAGAGAGCTTGGTGCTTCCCTTTACATTGGCTGGGGGACTACTGATCTCAGGAGGGGGGCTCTGTTGTGTCAACTGCCCTCCTAAGAAAGATAATGCTCCATCTGTGAAGTACTTCTTAAACAAGTCTGTAGGAAACAACACAGAGATCTCTGACACCAAAGACATACATTTGAATATTCTGATGGGAATATTGAATAAACAAACGGCTGTTGTGAAACATAAAGAAAAAGCACACAGACAACATGCAATGAAGGAAATCTGTTCATTGCATTTGTTCTCAAGAGGGAATCAGTTTTAGCTTCCTAGAGGCTTCTTATCTGATATTACTTTTACTTCCTGTATTAAACGTGTTTACGTGTACAGTTTATAGTATCAAAATTGTATAATGTATTTATATATATATATATATATATATACTACTTATAAAATAATAACAATAACAATAATAATAATAATAATACAATAATTCTGCTTCTGTGTTTGTTTCCTCTGATGATATTTGTTTACATACTTTTGAAAAAGGGGCCTGGGAGTGATGTGAAAAAACACGGAGAGAACCTGTTTGTCCGGTACTTACCAGTAACGACTACTCAAGTAACAAACAATGGTGACTCAGGGACCAACAACGCTGTTGGCTGATGAGTTTAGTAACCCATGACTTACCCTCAGTGGTTTCATTCATCACTCTGTGTCATGCTGCGTTTGCTCAGCACTGCAAAAATTCAAAGGTATTATCTGAAAGGGTGTAAACCTGTTTCCGTGTGTTGAAACTGTGTGTATTTCTCTTCTCAGAATAAAAAATAACTTTGAATTGATTTTCCCTTAAAATGCTTATGTTGTTTGTGCTCAGCCGCACCTGTCTAAAAGGAGTGTTTTCTCATGTTATCAGGCTGCTGATCTGACAGTGGGCGGGGTCGAATCACTAGATGTTCAGGAAGTGTGTGAATAGCAAATGATGGTCAAAACAACACCTCTCACTGCTGTTCTATCTTTCTCTGTTGTTTATGGTCACAGCCCACCCCCCGAATGGCACTTTCCGGTTATATGGATACAGCGGAGGAATAAAGATAGCTATTAGTATCATTAGACTTTATTATCAGTTTACTAACAGACCCAATGCAGTGTGGGGCGCTAACAGCTCATTGTTTAACATTAAAGAAAATTCAGTTGTAAATGTGTGCACCACGAATTTAAAAAAAAAAAAGATCAATAAGGTGATATCAGGTTCTCCAACATCCCATAAAGATTCCGATCGAATTAAATTTTATACTAACTCATTTTTACTTATATAGCGCAAACTCACAATAGCAGTTGCTTGAAGAGCTGTATATTGTAGGGCAAAAACACTGTGACCCCCTAGGTGAAGGAGAAACTCCCTTGAAACAGGAAGGGAGAACAGAAGAACCAGGCTCAGGGTGGGGCATCAATCGGGTGTGACTGGTTTGGGGCAAGGGGAAAGAAAGACAGCAGACGTAGCGCATTTTGTTTTTTAAATTAGGTTATTACTAACTCAGCAGTGACAACTCGAACTCTGAACCTGTTCATTGTGAAACAGCTATTTATAAGATGATAGATCATAGCCTACTTTTTCCAAGAAACAGTCTGTCGACTGTAATCATCTTAACAGATGTTTGTTCGTCTTTAGTGAAATACTGCCATCTAGTGGACAGTGAGCCTGAAGGCCAGAAAACCCCAAAATGATTTTCGGATAAAAGACACAGGAAACCGTGGAAGCTTGTTTTTGCCAGTAGAAAATGAATAACTTAAAAATTATGTATTTTTTGTTATACAAAAGAGCTTTTTTGCCTTAATTTTAAAAAATTCTCTCAAAATTCTGAGTTAATAAGTTGACTTATTAACTCAAATGTTTGAGAAAATAACTTGAAATTTAAACTTCATATAATACTTCATATTTCTTCAGTTTCCAAGTAGTTATAATTTAAATTTAAAAGCTTTATCTGTATGATGATCCTTATCTACATGAGTACATGTTACATGACAGAATGTTGCAAACATCTATTCCAAATAAAAATGAAGCTTCTCATTCTTGTCAACCTTCTGTGTTTCCTGCAGTTCTCCATGGGTCTGCAGGAGCTTGGCATCAGCCTGTCAATGACCGGTGTCGCTGGGACCATTCTGATCTGTGCTCTGCCCATGTGGAAGGTGACAGCATTCATTGGCACTCATCTGGTGGTTATGCAGGTGTTCTGGGAGGGTTTGTGGATGACCTGTGTCAGTGAATACACAGGTCAGATGCAGTGTAAGCTCTACGATGCTCTTCTGGACCTGTCTCCAGACCTCCAAGCAGCCCGTGGCCTTATTTGCATCAGCCTGGTTTTGGGATGTCTGGCGTTCCTTATCTTTCTTCTGGGGGCGCGCTGCACCAACTGCCTGGGCCACCCACAAATCAAAGCTAGGGTGGTGATGAGCTCTGGGGCCATCTTCTGCCTGGCAGCTCTCACCTCTATAGTTCCTGTTTCTTGGACAGCCAACTCCATCATCAGGGATTTCCACAACCCTCGAGTCCCTGAGGTGATGAAGAGAGAGCTTGGAGCAGCCATATACATAGGTTTTGTGACATCTGGGCTGTTGTTCTGTGGGGGAGCCATTTTGTGCACAAGCTCTCCACCCCATAGAGACAGGTTCCCCTCTAGTGGGTACACACTGGCCAAGACACCCACACGTAGCAGTTACGCCATCAAGAACTATGTGTGAAGATAAGACTGAAGACCGAACACACATGTCAGGGTGCGTCTGAGTGAATAAAATACATTACCAACATGTTATCACTTTAGAATAAATACCTTGAACTTGCAGTCTTGAACTCTTTGGATAAAACCTATTAGCCATTTAATAATTCAAAGATGGAAGCAATTTTTAAGATAACCATCTATTCTGGCAGTAAAGTAAAATAATTAGATAATTTATGTCTTAGTGTCAAATCATACATGTTTGATCATATGGAAATCAACTTTAAAAGTATGAAAATTTTACTTACTTAGTTTGTTTGAACCACATAAATCTTTTCTTTTTTTCTAGATATTTTGAAGTGGCACAGGGTGCACCAGTAGAGGTAGTACATTTGCTTCACACCTCACTCCTTACCCAACTCTCACCTCTACCTCAAAGAAGGTGTCTGTTGAATCTGGCTTAGGTGTCAGAGTTGGTCAGTGACTGCTCAGAAGGTCAGTGGTTCAGTCCCAGGCTTGTCCAGTCTGCATGCGTTGTACTGTGTGGCTACAAAATAGTGAACATTCCTATTTCTTATGCATCTGTTTTGTGTAGCAGTCTGATTTCTATAAGTTGTAAATTTAACTTTATTAGAGACACACACAAAAAAAAACAATCAAGAGAAAAACTCTTGAAAGTTGCCATTCAGTGAGACAAACACACATATTTGTAGTTGTATCCAGTTCTGGAGTACTGCTGATTGTGAGAGTGCTATCAGTCCCCACATTCAGTTAGTGATTGTGGCCATAATTGCACAGAATGAACACATATTTCACACCCATCAAATCACTCAAAAACCTCTCTTGAGCTATGGATGGGAGCATCATTGTCATCCTATAAAAGACCCATCCCATCAGAACAGAAATGTTTATCATGCACTCACCTGACAGTGTTAATTATGCCCTGCTAGTAACAGCCCCCCCTCCCACCTTGGCCTTCAGAATTGCTTTAATTATTCATGGCATAGATCCAACAAGGTGCTGGAAACATCCCTCTGAGATTTTGAATGTGTTGATAAAACATCATGACACAGTTGCTGCAGATTTGTCAGCTGCACATCATCGATAGCAGCCTCCTGTTCCACTGTTTCCCAAAGGTGCTCTATTGGAATGAGATCTGGTGACTGTGGAGTACAGTGAACTTATTGTACCCATAATAATCAAAAAATGAACTTGTTTCTTGAAGCTTTATGACAGGGGATGTTATTCTGCTGAAAGCAGCTATCAGAAGATGGGTATATTGTGGTCATACAGGGACAGAGATTGACAGCAATAGTACTGAGACAGGCTGAGGCATTTAATTAATGATCAGCTGTTGTGAAGGGGCCAAGTGCCACTACACTACCACTCGAATACTGAAGCATATTCAGTATCAGGCAGGATGGATCCATGTTTTCATGATCACGCTACTCTCTGACCCTGTCAAAGCTGGTCCAAATGATACTCCTCAGAAAAGCTCAAGTCTGGTGAGCCTTTGCAACTTGTAGCCTCATTTTCCTGTTCTTAGCTGATGGGAATGACACTGTCCGGGACAGGTCCTCTGCTGTAGCCAATCTGCTTCAAGTTCAACATGTTTTATATTTTCCCAGATGCTCTTCTGCATTCCTTGGCTGTAACGAGTTGTTATTTGAGTTACTGTTGCCTTCCTATCAGCTCGAAGGAGTCTTTGCCTCTGACCTCGCAAGACAGAGCAACACACTAATGCTCACTGGATATCTTCTCTTTTACAGATCACTCTCTGTAAACCCTGAAGATGACTGTGTGTGAAAATCCCAGTAGATTAGAAGTTTCTGAAATATTTACACCATCACCAACAACCATGACATGTTCAAAGTATTTGAAAGTAATTGTAAAAGTAATCGTGTTTTCAGCTTAACGTGCATGCGTTCGTGTAGTTTAGTCTGAAGTTTTTGTGAACTTAAACAGAGAATGTTTTCTACCCTGAAAGCTTTTGTGATTGCGACTTGTTTCTTAGTATTCAGAATAAAGACTGCAGAGTAAGTGTGCGTCATTTGAATCAATATTTTGCTGTCACTCTTCTTACTGCCACAGAGATTTAGTAACCTGTTGGGAGAAATCTCAGAATCAGCAAGAATTTGTGGCTCTTTAGATCAAGTTACTTCCCAGAAACACGGGCCAGTGGCTAAAACATGAGCGCACAGTAGAAGCTTTGTTTTCCCCCTCTGCTGAGAAACTGTGAGAAAGCGATTGTTTTGAAACCATGGTAGGGCAAACAGGGATTTCCCTCCTCCACCCAGCTGTAGACACGCGGTGCCTTCTTTTCAAGAACTGGTTTCCCCTCTCTGAACACGGTATGCAAAACAAACAGGCGCACAAGCAAATGATCTCTGCCTCACACATGCACATGCACGTTAAAATAACACCCCACCCCACTGTGCTCTGCAGCCAGCTGTTTCTGGTTACACAGGCAGGTCTGCAGTGAAGAGGAGGACCCGGCATGAAGCAGAAGCTGGAGCAGAAGCTGGAGCTCGCTGCCCTCGGCCTCGGCGCCATCGGGTGGCTATGTGCCATTCTGACACGCTGCCTAGCCTTGTGGAAAGTAAGCGGCACCGTGGACAACACCACAGCTACTCTGCCTGCCTACTGGGACGGGGTGTGGTTGGAATGGGATCATTGGGATTTGGCCCACGATGGCAGCCTGCATTGCTCCTTTTACCGGTCTCTCATGTCTCTTTCTGGAAGTTTTCGGACGTGGAGAGCCCTGATTTTGGCAGCCATTGGCGCTGGGGCTTTTGCTTCAGTGATCGGAACAGTGGGGATGGTGTGGTTCCCTCAGCGAGGCCAGATCAAAGTGTTTTCTGGTAGTCTCTTTGTTTTGTCAGGGATCATACTGTTGGTTCCCATAGCTTGGACGTGCCACCACACCAGTCAGCCACTGGAGGGCGCTGTGGGTCTACAAAGGGACTGGGGACCTGCTCTCTACCTTGGATGGATCTCTTTTGGCTTGATGCTTGCCGGTGGGGTGTTTCTTACCACCAGATGCCCAACTGCTCAGAGGCAGGAGGAGCAGACTTCAGACAGCAGGTACCCAAATCTAGAGGAGGAGGCCAGTCACCCACTGAGTAGGATCAACAGGACTACGTTCACACACAGCCAGTACGAACGCAGATCAGAGCCTATCTGAGAGGACTGTGATGCAATATTTAACCGAGCGTGAGGGATTAAACTGGAAAATCAGCAAAGAGCTGAAGACAACTTGTGGCTGCAGGTTAGGTAATGATGCACTGGTTTAAAAGTAATGAACACAGCACTGGAAAGTCATTTATCATGGGGCTAGTTTTACTGATAGGGATGTGGGCAGGACTTTAACTTTGCATGTTGCTTTGCAGTGTTTTCACCTCCAGTGAAGATAGCAAACTGTTCATAATGCAGTACTGTTATACAGTTTAAATTACTTTCAAGTGATACTTTTGGGTGTCTGCTGCATTACTTGATGAAATTACCAATTCTGACCGATAATAATGATCCTAAAACTTATTGCACAAATACATTTTACTGTGTAAATAAAGCAATACAACTTTACATGGACTGAACTGTTGGACACAGAAAAACACTGCAAATTATTCAGAAACATGTTTTAATAAAGTTGTTTGACTTTTTTTTCTTTTAACAAGTTATGCCACTGAGCAGATGAAGAGGTGTGAGGGGCAATTTAAAAATCATATAACCATCAGTTTTTCAGTCTTTTGAAAATATTTGATGGAAATAAAGCCAGAGTCTCTGAATAGATGAATATTTGTGGCCCGGTGGCGAATAAGACCATAAACGTACTCATCCTACTCACACAATAAGCAGTCTTCTAGAAGAACGCCAGCATCTGGATATCATTGCACGGATTAAAGTTTACCAGCACCACATCAGGTGCTACAACCTCACCCAACATCACCCAGCATCACCCAACATCACCCAGCAGGAGTGCATACGAGAGCTCAAACGTGTGACGCTGCTGGACAGGAAAAAGTCTGCGTTATAGCGGATTAAGCCGATGTGCCAAGAGCACAGATTATAATCCAACAAGCAGAAGTGAACCGTTTCCTGTGTGTGCTGCATGTGAGAAAGGAAAACTGTGGAAAATATGCTCATTCTGAATTTGACAGTCTCTGATATTCATGTGTGAACGAGGATCTGATTTGTCAGCTGTATTTCTTTTATTTGATTTCTGATTAAAAAAACAACAACAGTTGCATCACTCTTTGGGCTGCATCTCACTTTTAATTTATAGTTTCTTCTACTAATGATATTTACAAATGCTGTATTGTCACTTTTCTGAACACCTTTAAGATAAACAGGATATTCCATGGAATTCTGTACATTATTTTTTTTCTTAAAGAATAAAACGGAGGTGAATTTGTCATTACCCTGTGCTGGTTTACTATCCATCCTCTTAATTGCTTTACCAATTCTTGGTCTTGGGGGCCTGGAGCCCCTCCCAGCTGTCATTAGGTAAAAGGCAACAGGAACCCTGTTGCTGTGAGTAGACAGTGCGAACCACTGCACCACTGCGCTGCCTCTGCAAAGCAGCATATATGAGAAAAATCCCCCAAGAGATAATATTTTGTATAGTGTTTATTACAGACCAAACTTATTATAATAAAATAGAATTTACCAGGTTAAAGAAATGATCCACAGATAGTAGGATGGGATACTGAGCGCGACTACATGGCACACAACTTTGTGTAGACGTTCTGCTTAATTAGTAATCGACTTAAAAAAAGTGAATAAATAAAAGAGAAAACATCAGAAATAATCACGGACTTTAAAGTTCAGGCATAAATTCTCAAACCTGCTTTCAAAATATATTCCACTCAGCAAATTATAACTTCTTTCAGTCAAATTAATCCTTACAGGGTGAAAGTGGCTGAAATTGTGATAAATCAGACCATAAACATAGATTTTTTTTCATGAGTCTGCAGTCTGTGTGCCCTAATGAAGCGTGTTAGTGTGGATAAGGTGCAGAGTTCTGACGGGCAGGGTTACTATAGTTTCTCATCTCCCTCCTCCACATCCTTGAGACTGAGAACCTCCAGAGAGCCTCGGCCTTTAGTCTCACAGCGGATCAGCTCATCGATCTCCCTGAAGCAGCCGGGATCCACCAGACACACCTGACAGACGCACACCCGGGAAAAATAATGAGTAATAAAGGGATAATAATATTGGCTTTACATTATAATATGGGAAGAGACAAAATTTCAGTTTAAAAAACACAAAGCTGATCTGCAGAGCTTCATGGAATTGTTCATATTATTGAATGAAAGTAGAGATTATTCAGTCACAACCACAAATATACGCCGCTCACCATTTCCAGCTCCTCATCAAAATCCTCACTCTCCACGACCTGCAGGAGCGGTTTCAGCTTCTCCTTCAGCCTCTTGGCCTCTTTGGCTGGCAGCACCAACCGCAGCCTCATGTGGGCTCTCTGGATCTCCATGCTCTCCTTCAGCTGCCGAATCACCTCCAGGGCCTGAAAACAACAGCACACATCTGTTTATCAAGGATGTAAAAAAGCATCATCATTCACTGCAGAGAAGGCCTGAAATACACAGATTATAACTGCAACAACTTCCACACCAACAAACTGAAGTCAGAGGGGCAGAGTATGTGTGATCCCCGAGTTTCAAACATTTAGTTGCTCCTTGTTTACTTGTCACCGGCAAAAGACTTTGAATTCACTCTCATCTATTTATTTGTTTTAGACACAAAACTCAAACTACTGAAAAAATATGAAGGTTCCTGGCTTGAACTTTCTAGTGGGGTCTGCTTGTTCTTCCTGTGTCTGTGTGGGTTTTCTCCAAGTGCTCTAGATTCATCTCGTAGTCTTTGGACTATCAGAGGAACTGGTGATTTAAAATTGGCAGTAGATGGATATGAGAGCCTGAGGTTGTCTCTCTGTGTTAGCCAGGATGCCCTAATGCCCTAGTGCTATGGGGTAGACGCCAGCCACCTCTCTCAAGACCCATATATATAACCAGTTTTAAAGAAAATGGATGGGTGAATTAGAATTTTTTTAAATATATTTAACAATATTTTTAATGACTTTACAGGAAAATACACCCATTCGTGCACTATTTTCCATATGAAGTTGCTGTTGGCTCCATGCTAAGCCTCCAGTTCCTCCTGGGAGATCCTGAGGTGCTCTCAGGCCAGATAAGAAACTTAAGCTCTGCAGCAGGTTCTGCATCCCCCACAGGGTCTCCATACATACATACCCAGACATACCCATACCCAGAAAACCTCCATATAGAGGTGCCCAGCAGGCCTGAGATGACCAAACCATCTAAACTGGCTCTTTTGACATGAATGAGCAGCACCTCTACTCTGAGCTCTCCAGATATCTGCTTAAAGGGCTTTGAGTGCTCAGGTAAAGTAGAAAGATGCTAAATAAGAACCAGCCCATTTACTAACACAACACCAGAAAGGGAAACACATGGTATCCTCCTCACCTGCTGCTTTGTGCTCTTGTTGGGCTTGACAGAGTAGTGGATATCCTTCATGGCCCGCTCAATCAGACTGACTGTGTACGGCCTCTTGGTTTCAGGGTTGACGCACTTCTCTGCCACAATAGTAGCTATATCCCGGAACATGGTCTCCAGCTGAGTCTGCCTCTCTTTGTCTGACACCTGGAGCTCTCCTTTGGCCAAGATCTTCAGGAGAAAAAACAAACAAGCCCACATGCAGTAAATGGCATGGCTTATGCTTACAATGTGTACGTATGGGGATGTTTTATACCTGTTTACAGATTTCTGTAAGGTCGTCAGTCCCAAAAGCTTTGGTTAAGTCATCCTTCTTCGCCACCTGGCCTTTGGAAACATTGACGAAAACAGAGTGCGTCTGCAAAACCTCGTCCAGGTCCTTCTCTCTGTAATGAAAACATGACGTTTTGGAGCATTTTTGGCTGATTTAGCATGTAACGACCATCGAGAGTGGAAGAGAAATGAATTTTCAAAGTTTCCTCTAGCAACAACGAAGTAAAACAGCAGTCAGGCACAGGAGGCGTTAACATCTCCTGGTACTCACGCTCCTGATCTCCAGCTCACAACTTTGTTCTTGTAACAGGCGATTTCAAATCGCTTCCCGCCTTTCTTCATCCTCACCACCGCTACGTTGGTCAGCCGGATTTGATTCGTTGGCGTAAATATCGACATATTTGCGATTACCACAAACAGTTGCGAAGCAAGCGCCGCTGACAAGAAACGTACGCTGTCACAACACCACCCGTATTCTCCGAGTGTATCCTAAATGGCTGTTCGGTATGAAACTGTGACTTCGAACATCAGTTCCGAGTCGGTTTTGTTTCCTTTGTTGTTATTCGTTTAATAAGTTAATTAAACATATATGCATAATTAAATACATATTTATGAAATGTAACTTTTCAAACTGTTATTATTTTCGAAATAAAACGCCACATAAATTGGGCACTGTTAGATTAATGGTTGCAGAGTTATGAGATAACATCATATTTAATTGTCTGACAGCACAATCTATTATTATTTATTGTTATTGACAGCGTTAAGTATTAAAAACGTTTTGAACTACGTGTAAGTCTTATTTTGAAATAAATAATCGGACGTGCTTAATGCCGCTGTCATGCCTGCATTAATGCAAGTTTGACGAATTTCTATGTGCAGTTCGCCGCTGTGACCACTGGAGGGCAGAAAATATACAATGTGTCCGTTTCAATTCAAAGCCACCTGCAGTTCTTTCTTCCTACATTATCATTTTCTCTGCACGTTAGTGATTTCGCCTAACAATAGTTGTCACATTATCACTGAAGTTAACACAACTACCAGAAAATAGCTCACACCTTTTCTCAAGCCTCAGTGTTGTAATTAATTTGAACGTTAGCATATTTTAATGGGTCTATTGCAGTTCCTCTATATGACCACAAGAGGGCGACCTACAAAAACGACTAGGGGTATTTGTAACCGAGCTAGCTTACCAGAATGCTCAAGTGCAGTTATTTGTTCAATGTCAATTGACATTGCATTCATTTTATTTTTAATGTCCGGATCCCCTCATCTGGCGTCAGTTTACAAAATGTTAAAAGGAATTAAAATAAAAATGACAAATTAAAAATCCTTCTGGAAACAACAACAAAATCAAAATAGACATAGTGTAATAGAACCACTTCCTCTATAGACTTTCAAAATAAAGCATACTGAGACCTATAGGTATAGGTATGAATGAGTAAAATATTCGAAATAAAATCCAAGAAGAGGAATTTCATCGTTTAATTTAACTTCAGCTGCTTTTTAAAAAGTCTGAATGTCTATAAGCAAACAAACTCAAGCCGTTGGACGATCCGAACTCAACTTCCCAGCATTCATATCGGCAAAGAATATGGTTGCGCAGAGCTTCAGGTGCTGAGGACTGTGTGCTTTAAAGTAGTTACTTGCAGCAATGCCAACTTTTATCGTATTTATATTGCTTTTGGCCTCCAGCGTGTCTGCCTCGGATTCAAAAGGTGAGTTTATTTTAAATATTTAAAGCAACTGAAAACTCTCTTCAAGCTGTGTTTTGGCTAAAGGAGGGTAGCATTACTAGCTAGCATGCGTTGCTCGCCAGTCCCCCGACTTTTATTTTTCGCAGGTAGCTTCAGGTTGGGATTTAATTCTGTTTTGTTGTTGCATGTGGTCAGCTGTGGTTTGGCAGAAACATATATGATGTGGCTGTTTTCTTCATCAAAGCAGTTCAGGATCTGAGGACTCAGTTTGATGTGTTTTCTCCCTCCAGTCTCTCAGGATGCCCGCAGTCCCACTGAGAGCTATTTCATGTGGTTATGGCACAGCAGGTTGTACCTGTACTCAGCTGCTGCGCTTGTTTTTGGGCTCTGGTTCTTACTGAAGAAGGTGATGCACTTACTCATACCTTACTCTAATTTGTGTATGTGTTTTAGTCTCTAAACGGTCTCTGCAGTGCTTCTTAAGGTCTCGCTGTTTTGACCGGAAACCCCTCCATTTATCTCTGCACTGATCTGCTTTCAGAAAAGCGTTTCTAAAGATGCCAGCAAAGAGAAGAACGACAAAGTTGACAAAGCTGCAAAGAAGAACGACAGAGAGACCAAGGAGGTTCATGTGTCAGGAGTCAAAATCTTCTATGGCTCACAAACCGGGACTGCAAAGGTACAAAAGTTGTTTCCTGCAAATCTAAAGTGACCAGATGAGAGCAGAGAAAATATGAGACACAGAGAAAGCGACTGATCAGAAACCTCCTGTTGGTTTTCCAGCCTGTCTCTTTTGTCACAGCGTGCCACTGTTGTATTCTAGCTCTGTAGACAGACATAAGCAAAGCACGCAAACCCCTTTACCCTTTCAAAAATAAAACAAAATAGTAATACTAGTAATTAAAATTACTCTACAGATCATTGACAACCTGAATCACTACACTGATTAACAGTTTCTGTATCAAGGCTCATGTGTAACTTGCACAGTCTGCAATAACAATTCATTACCCTTGTGCATATTTTTACTCTAGCGTGGTAAAGTTACTGCATTTTAATGCATCAGTAGCACCAGTAAAGCTTTCTGTTGCATACAGCAATGCTAAGCTAAATTTCATCAACCAGTTCCTGAGTCAAAAAGTCTGAGCACTAAATTTTACACACATGTAATCCAGCACATTAAACGCAACTCAAATTTAAATCGATAGTATTTTGAAAAGTACTCAGTACGTGGTAATTTAGTCTTTACTGACATCTTAAAAGCACCATCTGAGACTCTCCATGTGTTCAGGGCTTTGCGAACGAGCTGTCAGAGGAGGTGAAATCTTTGGGTTTACCAGCCGAGGTGATTGACATGAAGGACTACGATCCAGATGATCAGCTTGCTGATGAGGTAAGCCAACCAAAGCAGAATATGCTTTTCAGTTTCATATTAGACTGCTTTATACTGTAAGGTAGAGACCCTGTACTGTTTCACCCTGTGAGCAAACACTTTGTGGACCCTTTCTCAGTTTCAGGGGGATGCTAGGTGTCTGCCAAGTCCTGTTGGGGAGTAAGGGGAAAGTATAGACAGAGAAGGTTAGCACAGAGATGACAAACAACACACAAGTGACATAGTTGGCTGGTTGATGGACCAGTGAAGCCAGACAGGGACCGTGCATCTTGGGAACCATAGACACCGCTGGAGGGAGAAGGTGTTGATATGTAAGTGCATATGGAGGGAAAGTGACCAGAGGCTAGTTGCACAACAAAACACAAGAGGTCCAGAGCCACTAGCAGCATAACTGAGGGTGGTTCAAGGGCATATGGGCCAACCCAAATATTTAATTCTACTATTTAGTATTTAGTAATACTTGTCTAATAGTTTATCTAAAAGGAAAGTTTAAGACTAATCTGTAAAGTAAGATGGTGTCTACACCCCAAATCCAAACTGGGAGCTGGTTCCACAGATCCTCTAAGGAGACCTGGCAAACTTCTCTTTATCACCCCTACCTGTGGCATCATAGAGAATAAATGAAAGATTAATGCAGCTGTCAGATGGGTACTCTGTAAGCAATTAAATGCTGTTTACAGGATGCTCAGAAGCAGCTGTTGGGTGCTAATTAAATCTCTAAAATGTAACTGTGAGCTCATAAGACCTGCCTGTGTACTTCCAGGGAAGACCTGATTAGAACAGAATTAATCAAAGGAAAATAAAAATCGTTACTCTTATTTTCAAAGCTTGACAGCAAACACTGGCGTGATAAGCCTCAAGTTCTATTACTGCCAGCTCAGCTTAAGCTTCATTTCTGCTTGAGCCTTCAAACGGCCGGTGCAGAGAGCAAACATGTTACACTAATCCTGCTCATCTGCAGCAAGATGGATTGTTTTCATCAGTCTTTTTATTTTTGTGAGCACAGTCCCTCTGTGCTGCATTTCGAGATGAATAGGAGATTGGTTGGCTGGTTGACAGCAGAAAAAGGAAAATAACTATTTATTCAAAGGGACAGTGATACAGTTTTCAGTGACAGAAAAGCTCTACATGAAATGTGTCTGCAGACATCTCTCCTTTAGTGCGACTGATTTACTGGTCAGGCATCAGAGGAAGGAACCTTTTTGTTTGGCACATTTGACCCTGTTTCAGTTCATTTTATTTCAAACATTTCAAACATATGCTTTCACAATCATTACAAAATAATGTAATAATATAATGCCGAAACTGCATATAAAGCACTTTACTTCAGTTTAAATATGCTAGCTTATGATTTATGTATAATCAGCACCACATCACCAGATAACACAATTATGGTTGTGCCGGTCCCTTCTGTCATAGGGCGAGAAGCAGGGTACATCCTGGAGAGATGGGAGGCAGCCGGAGTGCCTGGAGTACCATGAACCTTTTTGGATACTCCAGCTTCCATCTACCTGTCCAGGGTGTACTCTCCGTCTTGTTTATAGATTCCTCCCCAACTGTGACCCTGAGTTACGTAAACTGAAGAAAATAGATGACTGCATTATTTGTGGACGTGAGCTACTGTTGGTTCAGTAACAAAAAACATCCACCATCCATTTTCCACTGCTTCTCCAGCATCAGTCTAACCAGAGTTGCTCAGACTTCCTTCTCTCTCTGGCACTTCCCTTCCACCAGATGCAGATACATAGATTCCCAAGCCAGCTGGGAAAAATAACATCTTCACGGTGTTCTGCCCTGGGGTTTGCTTCCATTTGGACATGCTGAAAACACCTAGGAATGCCTATACCACTTCAACTGGCTTCTTTATTGCATCTGCTGCTGCTTAGTTTGTAGCCACAGGCGAGAGTAGGGTGTTAGTAATTGCTTAATTAATTAGGACTACCTGGTACATAATTATGTGTCAGCAGTGCATCCAGTTAGTGTCCAGTGTTAGTGTATCAACCTCTCACTGCATTTTGTCCCTAGTTAGCTTACTGAGCCCAGAGACAAGTGTTTCCATATTTGGACAAAAAAAAGTCTTGAATGAAGAAACACTAAGCTTTTTTCCTCCTGTTTAACTCTTTCCTATATGCTGTGTTTACCTCTCCCATTAGTGCATCAGTAAGACGGTGTGCGTGTTTCTTGTGGCAACTTACACTGATGGACAGCCCACAGAAAATGCTGAGTGGTTCTGCAAGTGGCTCGAAGAGGCATCCACTGACTTCAGATATGGGAAGACCTACTTGAAAGGACTCAGATATGCAGTGTTTGGCCTTGGAAACTCTGTCTATGTTGGCCATTACAACACGGTATGAAAGGTTTTCACAAAATGAGAACATTGACACTGGTTGATAATAGTCAGCTATTCAGAGGATGTCTAAAGCTTCAAGGCTGTAGCTCAGCAGTTTATTAAGCCTGAATCACTTCAGTGCTTTCAGTAATTACTAAGAATTCAACCTGCTTTTTTCATATAGGTGTGTAAAAATGTGGACAAGTGGCTGTGGATGCTGAGTGGCAGACGAATCATGACCAGGGGAGAAGGCGACTGTAATGTGGTGAAGAGTCTTAATGGCAGCATCCAGGCAGACTTCCTGACCTGGAAGGTCAAGTTCCTGAACCGCTTAAAGACTCTGGCAAAGGGCGAGAAAAAGAGCTGCAGTGGGAAGTGTAAGACTGAGGGCTCCTGTAAGAACAAGAGGAAGGAGCGACAGGAAGAAGAGAAGAAGGCCTCTCCACAGAATAACAGCTCTGAGGTAAGGGCAGGAAAGTTGTTTTTTAATGGTGGGTTTTTATTAAAGTCTTCATCAAAATATTCAATTATTCACATTTTTGGGATCCAGATATTTGCTTTTAAATATGTTTAAGCCTGTACCGTCTCAGCTTGGCAGCCTGACACGCCTCTCACTTCCAGCTGTCATTATCACGCATCAGTTCACTTCATTATTGCCAACTTGGAAACTTTGTATCAAGGTTTAGCAGCTTTTCTAGGAGCCGTGTTTAATTGCCATTGGACGTTTCTTCCTGTACTTTTGAAGGGAACCAGCACCCAGACAGAGAAAAGGAGACATCTTCTTGCTTCTGTCATTCTCTCCGAGCGATTGTTTTAAGATAGTATATCTTAATATTATTATCTATAACAGTAGTTCAAACGCCCCTTTTGCCCCTGCTGATGGGCAAAGCTGTGAATACTCGATGTTAATTATCACCAAATCTGTTCTTTTGTGGGTGAAGGCCGGCCTTGTGCTTAAAATGACTAGCTGATAAGCCATTTAGTTTCTGAACATTCATTCAGCTGTTCTTACATTTTACAGCAAACATCTACCTGCTGTGTGACAGACAGAAAAAGTATTTATTGGTCCACACGAGTTGTCCAAGTTTTGGTAGCGTGTCTCTATTTTTATGTAATAGTGAAAGCAAGCTTCTGAGTGAAAAAATGCTGATTTCTCTGGCTTCTGACTGAGATTATAAACTATAGTCAGAATATAAAATATAGCCATGGGTTCTGCTTTTAAAAATGTCCAAGTGGTTTCTAAAGGCCAGCAAGAGGTGATTCACATCTTATTGAATACTTCATGAAAATCATTCTGTTTACATTTAGAATAAGAAATGGGGATAAATCCAGGGTAAGCTTTCGGGTGGGCCTAGCATGTGATTTATAAGCCACTGCTGTACATGCGGCACAACTGTCCTCGATGTCTCAGTGATATTGATCTCTCTCTCTCTCTCTCTCCAAAAGGCTATGATGGACACCCAAAATGCTTTAAAAAAAGAGTTCACAAATTAATGGGTGACATCAGGGTGCCTCTGTCATCTTTTATAGACAGCCTACGAATAAAAGTAAAAACACCCACATAAAAATGTTAACTATCATCAGAACAGCTCTGTGGATACGATACCACACGTTGTAATATTATTTCCTCACAATTTGACTCCAGGCTTGTCCCACCGACTCTAAATGAAGCAGGTAAAGAGAACTGGAGAAAGAAAGATAGAGAAAGCATCCAGCTACATCTAGTTGGAGAATTGTCCTTTGGGTTAGGATAATGTAATATGACATTACACGGGCACTTTAGAAATCCAAGCAGGAGTCTGAAACAGACTGGCCAGGCTAATGGCTTCATGTTGCACTCCTTCAACAATGTGATTAAAATCAGCTCAGACACTTGAATTTCTCAGGAGTATTATACTTGGCTTATTAGGTCCTTATTTAGTAGCAGCGATGTGCACTTTCAGGTGCAGCGTGGCGTTATTTAATGTTCTGCATGAAAATTGTTGTATTTCACTTAACACCAGTCTATCATGTGAAAATATGAAAATAGCACTTTTTTTTCCCCCCACCGCTCTCTAAAATTACACATTTCACAAGTACAAAAAGACATTTTATGTACACACATGCGCACACAGCCTTCATATGCATCACAGCACACACAGATGATCAGTTGTCATGGTAGCGGGGACCTCAGAGCCAACTCTAGCTGAGACTTCCTCCCCTCTGTCTGCAACACTCAGCAGAGGTGACATTCAGCCGGAACCGAGAGGAGCTGAGAACTGTGGCGAGGGGACCATCGTGGTGATTTATGTACCCGCTGTACCACTCATGCATTTTATTCTCCTGCTGCACATGTCGGCCATGTGTCGTGATAAATCTGCTGAAATGCCATAAACTCGTACATAGTTTTCTTATTTAATCAGGCAGCCCAGGAGGACATAACGATGTTCAATAAATGTGTTCCACATCAGCACACTCACTCAATCACAACTTCTTTTTTTTAAATTTGTTATGGATTGGACCATATGTGAGCCTTTCTTTACTACATGCCATTCATCTTTATCACCGTGTCCCTGACTTTCCATTTTGACCTTGTTTTTTAACCACTTTTTGTGCTTCGTTATTTCTTCTTTCGTTTTTTCCCCAGGATGATCTAGTGGAATCCAGCAGTGATGAAGATGAGTCCGGTCTGCCAGATGAGAAAAAAACGGTGCTCGACGTGGAGGATCTGGGAAATATTATGAACAGCGTTAAGAAAGCAAAGGTCAGGCTTCCTCCGCCAACATGTTAGCACCACTTTTTGCAATACATATGCTCGTGTTATTTCACACATTGACAGCAGAAACCCTTAGAACTAAGCAGAGATTAGTATTTGTACTTGTAAATATGAGTTGTGTATACAGTACTTAGCAATTCCCCTCATAAACCTGCACTTTTGTGATTCCTGAGTCATTTTAAACTGTCACTCCAATGTCATCATCCAGCAGCTCTATTTTCAGCATTTCCGTTTCAAGGTCTGCAAGCAGGCATCACTGTGGCATTAAGCTCCCACCACCTTCATCCAGTGTAAGTGCGTTCAGTAAAGAGATAAGAGTGGTATCATTAAAGGAGAAATGGCAGATGGTTTGATAGACACCAGACCCCGACAGACGAGGAGTGGAGGCTTGCGTAATAGTTAGGACGCCCACTCCACAGACTTGCGAGAGATGAGTGACTCAAGAAAAAATTGAAAAAGAAGAGACATTATCACTCTGCTGTTATAGGCTGTCCTATAAAGATCTTATGACAGCTTATATAAGGTGGACAGACGAGTACCCTGTAATGTACCTCTTTGAATGTAGCAGATTAGTGTAAGCTGCTCATTAGTTTCATTCAAAAAAAATGGAATAAATTGGAAATTCAAGAAAAGAGAAATTACTTCATTCAATTGCAGATTTTCATTTTTATTGATTTTAATCATGAATAATGCCAAATGATATAAATCTCTTTTTTTTTTTATGTACATCGTGACATTTTTGTTAGTATGCTTTACCTCAAAACCTCTGTACTCAGTTCAGGAAGCACTGATGCACTACAGAAATGAGCCTTTTTGGACTTCAGTCTGCTTGTTGGCAGATAAAGATGAAATTCATAATACACAACAACAACGCGAGATACATTAGTATCAGTACAGGAATTTTCCATAGTGTAGGCCCACTTTAGAAAATGTGAATGAGTGCATAGATTTTGAACTTTTAACTATAATTTCAGTTTCACAGCTTGTGCCCATTCCCATTCTACATCAGGAAGGGCATCCAGTGTAAAAACCCCAAATAAGAAGTTGCCAAATCAAATCCAACATGATTTGGCAACTCGATGTGGCAGCTCTTTGTCAAAAAGAGAGCAACTGAAAGTATTATTATTATTGTTATTTTAAATTGATAATGATAGTTGTTGTGACTGTATCATTTCTATACATCCATTTTATTAATTGAAGTGAGGGGTCACAGGGGGACTGGGACAGAATTGAGGTAAACGATGGACAAATCAGCAATCCGTCACAGGGCTAACACAGAAACACAGACAGCCATAGACTGTCACTTGCAGACAATATACATTCATCGCTTTAACAGCAGAGCTGTGTGTTTAAGGTGTCGTAAAGATCTGTAGCAGTCCTGATGTGCAAATTGGTCCTCCATCCTGGGCAGACGACTAATTGGTAACTTGAACATTCTTGCTGTAATACGTGGTGCTAACCACGGCACTACTGTGCCATGCATTTACTGTTACTTTATAGTATTTGACATTTTGAAGTGATCACACTCTACTTTAAGCTTCTTTCACCAGAAATATTACATCATAAAAAGACATTCACAGAATTATTTACTAATGTTGTCACAGTCAAAACGCAAACTTCTGTCTCGGTCGACTTTACATCCAGAAAACTTTTAGTGTGGAGGCAGCTCCTGTCCTGAAGACGCACACAAGTATTTTATTCTGTTGTGTTTTGATAGATGTGAAATTATTATTTTCGCTGTATGTGCTCCTTTAGGTTACTGAATATTATGCTTCATTTGACTGCGGTTCATAGGAGACTTAATGCACTGAATGCAAAATGCTTCATGCTATCCATGCTCTCCCAGGCTCATCTCTTCCTGTGTGACAGTAATATTACAGTGTAGACGCTCTTGGAGGTTAGAACAGGCTACGTTGTAAGGACAGCATAAATGTGTTTATACAGCACAGCTGGGAAGTTAAAGAGACATTTGTTTATGACTTGAGGAGCCTGGGTTGATCAGTACTCTTCAGTGATGCCCTCCACAGTAAGAAGAGTCAGACTTCTTTTTTTTTTTTCTTCTTTTTTTTAAATTCATGAGGTGTTTTCATGTAATTTTTATGATCAAGCTGCTGTTGTCCTTTTCCCCAAAGATATACCCATAGACTTTGTTTATGATACCCAAGGCAGTCATCTTTATTCCTAACCTGTCATGTACGATTTAATTGTAACTGCTCTGGGATGACTTGTGCCATCACACGTGGATGCCAGAGATGACTTGGATTCCTGTAGTAAGAAATTTATGTTGCTTTTGCATAATTTGTTCACACAGAGCGAGCAGTGTAAGATGTAATTAGTTTGAGCATTAATATTGTCAGGAGACAGCAGGTATTTAGCCAAGCTGAATATTGTGTGAGTAATCAAACTGTGACTAGAAAATGCTGTATCTGTGGGGCTTGTTACACTCTTCAGGCTTAATTCTGGCTGTTTATGGTGATTTTTAGTAAAACATTACATTTTCTTTAAATTTGACATCTGTAATACTGTAAGAGGACCAGATTTACAAATACCATTACAATGATGAATGGGAGGATTTTTTTTTTCAATTCATTTTTTTTACAGGTTTTATATCCCACGCTGATTTCACAAGTTTCCTTGTGGCATTTAATGCTCTCTACCCCATTACACTGAAATAAACATCAGTCTCTTGTTCGTTTTTAGTTTACAATTATGGTGTAGTGTCAGTAGCTGAATAATTCACTCACAAATCACCTCGTGCTTGGATAAGTAGGTTACCTCGCCCAACCTGTCTTTCTCTTTTTTTGCCGTTAAGTTGATGTAGGTGCCCCTGTGCAAGATACTAAACCACACATTACCCCTTAAATGCATCGACTGACCTATGAATGTGTACATGGGAGGTAAAAGGTTTTTAAAGACACCAAATATTTCTTGAAACTAATAAAACACTGTGTGAATTGGTAAGTTTGGCTTGTAGTGTGAAATGAGCTTTGAGTGCTCAGTAAGAGTAAATATAAGTTTGCATTTATTGACTGATAAAAACTGAAACTGGAAGGATTTGTCTGTACTGGTGTCCATGTGGCTTGTATCCCAGATGGAATCAGGATGACTTGATCACTGCTAAACATTTCATGAATACATGTTTTGTTTTTTTCCTTCAGTGATGGACAGGCTGTGATTGGCTGTGGCCTTAATCTATATCAGTCTTTGGCTGTAGTTCCATTTTTATTCTAGCAAGTGCCTGCAAAATTCATTTTGCATTGTTGTCCTAAATTGATTTTGTACAATTGTTTATAGTATTGGCATCTAAACTTTGTCATAAGAGTCTTCCATTTCTGCCAGAGTGGTCGATTTTACGTTGTGGGACTGTTGCCAGTTAGGAGTTAGTGTAAAACGCATCATTAACCTGAGCTGGCACGCAGCAATTTTGGCTCCGTTTTTATGTTTTCAGCTCACTAGCCAAAGGAAAAAAGCACACATAAGATGCCAGTATAACTACTACTAAGGTATATTCTATATTTTCAGAAACATTGATTGGCATAAATTAACATGTTCAGATTCTGGACTGGACTGGCTTTATTAAACCTCCTGTGTGCAAAATGCACCCTAGTTAAAAGTCCTCAGGCAGATTACATAGTGAAAACAACAATTTTGAGCTCTTAGGGTGCAGGGAAGTTTTGATACATCGGCAGGCCTTTTTTATTTTTATTTTAATCATTATTATTATTATTATTATTATTATTATTAGTTATTTCGATTTTTATTTTTTGCAAATCATCACATTTTTTTTGTTAAGTTTTAACGTCTCCTAACTGTTTTAGAAACAGAAATGTAGAAAAAAATAAATATTCGAAATTTAGAATTTATGCTGTTCCATCAACATATCTGTTACAATATGACTACACTTGTTATAAGCGCAAAATAATGACAAATACTGTTATTTTATTGTTTTACAGTATAGGGAGTAGTGCACTTATAGACTAATTTTCTTGGTGTGCAATCCTCTTTTGGAGCCGGAGCAAGCACTGGTAACAAATAGCTTCTCTTGTTCACATATATTAAAATATTTGGATAATAAGGTCAAGCTTTAAAATATTGAATTCATTTTGCCAGCTTTGAGTTTTTGTCTTTCTTATTTTCTACTTGTTCATGGTTTGGGTTTTTTTTGCCTCCTGTACTTTTATGTTTTTCTCTTATTCACATGTGCTACTCAATCAGTGTATTATTGTTGCATCATTCATCTGCAGTAGCACCATGTTGTGTCATGGTTCCCGTGCACAACACGGTGCTGTGAGATGTCCCATTTCTGTTAGCCCAGATTGGCCCAAGCATGACTGGGTGTCAAGGCTGAAAGCCAATCAGTGGGATCCAGAGACTAGGGCCAGATAAATTTTCAAGGCTGCATGAAAACACCGTAGGGACAGATTGTTTCACCGTTGGCTACGTGCTGTGTATGCTATCAGAACTGTACGAGTCACAGATGCATTAAGTGAAGGTGGACATTTGGGCCGGCTGAGTGGCAAACTAGTCTTATCCAATCTTGAGTGTTAAATTGTAGGCTGTACATGTTTTCACTCCCAGTTTAGATTTTTGGTGAACTTTAAGAATGACTTGAGGCCCATTCACATGATTGAACCACTGGATGGCTGTTGCTCGCCCTGATTTACAGTGTATGGTTGTTTTTGTACTCCTGTCTTTATTACTGGAATAGATCATAGCTTAAAGTCACCTATAATAGAATAGATCATCGCTTTAAGTCACTCAGAGTAAAACATGCAACCCACACATTTTGCAGTGATATAAATGACGTGTAAAAATATCATCAAGCACCATCTTTTTTCCATCTAAGAAAGAAATGTGACAGTATTCTGACAAAGCAGCGTGGCTTCCTTGTTCACAGCATCTACTATCAAAACCGAGCTCTAGGGGACCGCTGCTGCTGTCAGGTGTGAGAAACCTCCTCTGTATTTGGGGCTATGATTGTTGAGGAAATGCACAGAGCAAATAGTGCTACTAGATAGCTACAAGGGCTTGCATTCTTCCAGTTTTAAGTTGAAAGAGTGCCATTTTATACAGATGACTGAACACCTGAAGCATAGGTTCACAAATAAAATTGGCAGTATATTTAGAGAGAAGCTTGCTCTCTGTTTTTTAACAAAGGCTTTAGGAGACTAAAACGGATTAGCAGCTGCTCAATTCTGGCAAAAATTATATTCAGAATTAATATTGAGGCAATTATCATTTAACCAATTGCTCACAGACTGTGGAAAAGTTGACTTTGTCTTGTTTCTTTTTCAGTTGATCAGATAGTTATTAAAATATTTTCTAGGCTTGAAACAAGACACTTACTGAAGAGTTTCACAAAGAACAGACCTCATAATTTCTTATCCACACCCAAAGACATTAATTGCAACTACGTTAAAACAAAGAACAGAAGCAAAATTCTCACAGACTCTAAGTTTAACAGTTAATCTGTGTTACTGTTACATACTGGGGTAGCTACTTGGCTGGGAAGCACCAAGGCATGGACATGCATGCTGGGAGCTACCGAGGCCTTGAAGAGGGTTGGACGGTAATATGTTACAATTTCTAAATCTATTGCTCAAAGATGCTCAAAACATAGTTTCCCAAGCTTTTAATACTGGAATATAATTACTTCCAATGAACAGACCCGAATAAGGGAAATGTGAGCACCAACAACACCAAACAAAAGAGAAAGAAGATCATGAATCAGACACAATAGACTGTCATATTCAGGCTTCTCCCCAAACTAGACCGTTAGTAAACTAGACTACAAAAAACAAACCTGAAATCTGGAATGCCGGTATTCCCAACTCAGCCTATAATAAATGTGAGGAATAGTGCAAGTGCTGATGGAGGTGAGGGAGAGTGAGGAGGAATCAGCCTGACAACCACTCTCAGGCCTCATATGAGTGCAGGTGAGCCTTCTGCTGCCAGTCAGCACTGGAGATAAATTGGATAGCAGGTTACTCAGGATAACTGAGAAAGAAAAGCTGGTGCACTGAAGCACATGTAACAATCCACATTGGAAATAGCAGTTGACCAATAATTTCTAGCCCTGATGCAAATGATGTTTTACTTTCATGAGGTGAAAACTTGCCTGCAGTAATTAGCTATATCCTGTGGAAGCCCACTGTATTCTATCTGCTCAGCACCAAGCAGCAGACAGACATATTTAGAGACAAACTGGTGTAAATGAGTAAAACGTTTAGCATTTAAAGAGCACGATCTTTCCTTTTACACTTGCAAGAAGCAAATATATGGGTTAAAAGGGGAGTGAGTACTGGACTTAATTAAATTTCCACTGGGTATAGCGCAATATTTTAATTTATTTATTTAACCAAGAAATCTGCTACTGCAGGATCAAAGTTTTTGCAAATTTGCAAGTAAGAGAGGGTACAAATGTTCTCAAGACTACTGACTCCAGAGATAAGAGAGGAAAGATTAAAATGGACTCTATAAGAATCTCATTGATTTGCAGTAACGGTTTGTGCAATGTTAACTCTCCTCGAAACAAGTATTTTTCACACAGTTCTACGGGGGTTAGTACCATACGGTGAGCTACAAAGGAATCGGTGAACTATCTACGTTCTTGAAGAATACAAGTGTGTTGAACATTTATCAGCATACTGCTGACACTGTATTAGCAGCTAAAGGGCCCTGGTGTGCTGACAGGGTGACATATAGATCCCTATAGACAAACTGAAGAAGTGGCAAAGGTGCAGTAATTGGGTGAAGCTGTCATTTACCATGGTTAATGTTACAGGCTGGTCATCCATCACGTCTTTCTGAAAAGTAACACCTGTTTCTCTGTCCCCAGGCAAAGTTTTCTTGCAGGATTTAATCAATCTTCTGTTGTATTTGTCCACAGAATATATCTAAGATATTTAGCATTATACACAAAATCTCTGCATTGCAGTATTATAATCCTGGCATGAAATAAGCTGTTGGTCTTTAAAACAAATGTGATGCAGCAAAAAGAAAAAAAAAAATAGCTGTTGTGATACAGAGAGCTGTATAAAAGTTGGTCATCACTTTTGATCTCAGAAAATACTTTCCAAATGGATCCTGGACATGTTTTCAAAAGTCAACTTTCTTAGACAACAGTTGATGTCTGCAGCAGTGTCCATCTTTTTAAGCAGCCTGTGGTAATTGCATGTACACCAAAATTACATTTGGTGTCCTATTTACTGGTAAAGTCTCAATACTCTCTTAAATCTTTAGGGTTTAACTGATTCAATCAGCTGATGGTCATTTGAAAGCAAAAAAAAACAACGTATTAATTTCCGCAAAGCAGGGAAAATGAAAAGACGCCAAAGTATTTTTCGCTCGCAGTTTCTAAATATGGACCACATACATATGTATTGTAATGATAGATGCAATTAATAGGCAAGTTGAAGAAGAAATGTTATGATATGTAATGTCTTTATGGTTTTTTGCAAGTGTGTAAATGATTCCTTAATGTATTTATTCTGCTTGTCAAAACCAAAACAAATATATATGCATATATACATAGCTGGATTGACGTGATCATCTTTACAACAAAATGCTCAATTTATGTGGCCTTTACTTTTTATGTTGCTTTGTTCTTTACACACACAACAGAACATAACAGAAAAACTTTTTCAAATACTATAAATAAGACATCATTTAATTATGTCTTTTTAGATCTAGATCCCCTTTTTTGCAGAACCTGTGCCCATCTTTACTTCTGAGAAACCCCGTCTCGCTAAGATGCTCTTTTTGTACTCGGTGATGTTACGGACTTGTTGCCGGTTAACCTGATTAGTTGCAAAATGTCCCTCCAGCTGTTTCCTTTTGTTACCTAGTATAGATATAAATGTTTATATGGCTGTAGACCATAATAGACTGAAAGTTTTGTTTCTGCCTCAGAGCAAAGAGGAGAGTCAAAGAGACGGCCAGATGGTGAAGCTATCCAAATTAAACGGAGTGCAGAAGATTGAAGATGAAGGGGAAAGAAGGGAGATGATCACCCCTGCCCTCAGAGAAGCACTGACAAAGCAAGGTGAGGAAAGAGGATTCAGAAAAAAGTTTGAGGATTAGCAAAAGAGAAGTCACAAAAGCAAATTAGAAACCAAAAATGCCAAGTTACCAGCACTGATAGCTTACTGACTCAGTCAGTGGTAGTTTTATGGTTCTTCAAGGTGTATTTGTAAAATTATATATCGCTTTCTAAAGGAACATCTGGTGGGTGTCACTTGTGACTGCGAATAATATATGCATGTTATCTAGCTGCATTGCTTTGCATTGTAAACCAAAGAAATCTCATTACAGACAGAGTGCACCAGCTGCTCTCAGCATGTTTAACCTTCATCTTTCCACAGAGGGCAGCAAAGTTTTTTTCACTGTAAACATAAATTGTTAGTTATGCCATTTTTTTAAATTTATGTGGTACTAAAAGGTATTTGCATAACAATTTAATGTAACTCATATGGCTAAAGATGTATTTTTGCAATTCATTAAGTATTTAATGGCTTTCAGTGCTTATTGCTCTGGCGTACTATGCAGAAAGAAGAAATTAGTTGAAACCATTGGAGTATATTTGGGTTAATCAGTTGCTGAAATTTCATTACGTTTTAACCTTGCTGATGAGCTGTTATTTAAAGGTTCAACATGGAAACTGTAAAGCTGGAAAAGTGGAACTTAATGGTGGGTGCAGAGCATTTCAGTTCTTGCTTGTTTAAGATAGTAAGTTCAGGACTAAAGATTAACTTAAAATGTTAATCTAATGTTAACTTAAAATGTTAAAATGTCTAAATAATAATATGAATGTATAACTAGTGTCCTTTTTAACTGAGGCTATTTGAAAATTGGACTGTTGTATTAAGGTTTAACATTATCTGCTAGAAATAACATCAAAATATTCTGTTTGAAAGGTCTGTGAATCCATCACTATTTATATTGTTGCTATTTTTTTCCTCCGTGCACCATGTGCTGATTTTTTTTTAATTTTTTTTTTACTCATTAGGTCTGGATTTTACTATTCTACTCTTCTACTATCCCACTATTAAAACACAAGCCAGCAGTCATTTTGAGCCAATACCCCCCACAGTTAGCTTACACAACACTCTATAAATAGGACACTGAACACAGGACTTCACTTCATTTGACCAAATGTTGACCTATTTCATGGTGTTTATGTTGGCAACAATTAGTCCTGGAGGGCAGTTTGTTTTATTTTTGTTTGTTTTAGGATGAAAGTTTTGGCATTGTCTTCATGGTTTTCAGCCTTGGAAGGATATGTTTCCTGTATAGTCTTTTCCTGGCATGGATTGGATGCCAGTGTCACATACTGCTCTTGTGCATTGTCCAAAAAAGTTTTAACACAGTGCTGCACAGTGTGCAAAATAGTTTTCCATCAGCGAGGTTCAAGAGAAACCTATTTCAAGAAAATAGTGACAGGGAAAGTCATAACTCAAAGGTACAGGTTAATTAGTAAATTATTATTAATTATTAAAGTGGCTTACCAATGTCACTTTCAGTCAGTTCCGGTAGTGTGCAACACACAGAGTTTGGCTTCTTCTTTGTGCCACACACCAGGTAAAGCTTGCCTGTTTGGTTCAGACAAGAAAAGCACAAAGTCAAGAGTGTGAAACCTGTTGTGGGGGTGATATCTGTGGTATCTTTGTGCTTAAATTGTCACTCTAATATGTAAATTGGCAGTCGTCTCTTTCATTACTTGGTGTAAGACCAGTTAGGCCATCGTCTCCCTGCTCCTTTCATTCTCCTCAAGCAGCTCAAGAGTGAAAGACAGAGTATCACATGAGTGTAAACTGTGTTTATAATTTTTATATTCTCCGATGCTGTTTCTCTGAAATGGTGCAGTTATCATAGAGTGTATTAAAAAGACGGACACATTCTCTGTGACATCAACTGTTGGTTTGTGAAGTCTAATGTGAATTGAGCATATTCATCGTCGTCATCTTGTGTTTTAAACCTGACATGATGGCAAGGGGAGGCTCTCACTGGAAGAACTGAGAGACATTGCACACATGGCATCACTTCATTTTTCATATTCAGAAGACATGTCCATCTTTTATATACAGTGCATGGAGATGACACAAACACAAAGCTAATCATTGTTCTTGTTAAAGTCACTAATAGCAGGTCCAATTCACTACTGTGTTGTCCAGAGTCTTGTAGACCTGCGCTCAGTTTTTTTGTTACTTGTGAAAAGATGATTCTTGTTCAGTGGTAAGCTGTTACATGGAAGTGTAAAAATCAAAAAAGTGTATTTCATTCATTCAGCCTTTCCTGCAAATATACCCACAAACAGCCTCGATGAGGAACATTTTGTATTTGACTAATCTAGCATCAAACCTGAGATCTGTGGGAGCAGTTCGAGCACAAACACACCCCGGTACAGATGTCCTGCTGTGTTTTTGTGTTTTAGATATTTCATGAAGGTTTTAATAGCAGTTACAACACACACAAGCTTCCAAAATAGGAGGCTTTGTTTTTTAAACTTGCTGCCTACATTCTTTGTGTGGCTTTGTACTGCTGTACTTACTAGAAAGCTATTTTAAATGATTTTGAAAAGGAAAGGCAGCCCTTCTTCTTTAATCTATCATGTTATGTTTTTTTGTTTGTTTGTGTTTTTTCCTGGGATTTCATGAACACGTCAAGTCATGAGGATAAAAGGATTCCATCCGGCAGATATTATAGAGCGGGACGGGGTTTTTTTTTTCTTTTCTATTTTTTTAATGAGGGAGAATGAGGAGAAATCCACATCCAGCTGTTCATAGTGGTTTGAGGCCATGGTGTTAAAAGGGATAGAGAGGCCCACCTCAAGGGCATTTGAAACACTTTCCTCACAGACCTTTTTGTGCAAAAAGGGAATCTGAAACATTCTCTCCTTTCTCTCAATGACATGGCCTCAAGCAGCCAGTAGACTCTTTGCTGGAGATGTTCAGTGGCTGTTAGCATGGGGCCATTAAAAAAATCAGACTTTGTGAATGTTGAAAGGCTTTACTGAAGTAAAGCTATAAAAAGTATATTGTCCATGTTTCTTTCAGCTTAATTTGACTTGTGCAGTTCTGCATTGTGAAGTGTTTCACTGATTTGATGCTGTATTTATAACACGTTGTGTTTTTACCTTTTTGTGAAGGATATAAACTGATTGGGAGTCACTCAGGAGTGAAGCTTTGTCGATGGACTAAGGTAACGAAATCAACCCTTTTAAATAAACCGTTAAACCACTTCCTTTAAATTATCTCAAATTTCTATTGCAGCTTTGACAAACTGAATGCATGAATTGTAATTCATTTATTTATTTTAGTCTATGTTGAGAGGAAGGGGAGGTTGTTACAAGCACACTTTCTACGGTATTGAGTCCCACCGGTGCATGGAGACTACCCCCAGCCTCGCATGTGCTAACAAGTGTGTCTTCTGCTGGAGGTATGTGCTTCTCAACTTCTTCTCTTTTAGTTTGCCATCATTAAGGAGAATCTTAAGTGATCCAAATAAAAGTTAATCTTTCAGCCTATCAATATTAATATCCTACTAGAGTACATGTCTTATTTATACTGTGATTTAATTAAGATGCTAGTCCTTTACAGGCTTTATGCTTCCCATCTAGGGCTGTGCGATATGACCAAAATCTCATATCCCGATATAAGAATTCTATCGTCCGATAACGATATAAATCACAAAAATGTAACATTTTCTGTAAATTCTGTGAATCTCGGGCAGCTCGTCTTGTGGGAAGTGTTTCCAGCTGCGCGTCATGTACTTGGAGTCAAGTGTTTTAACCGATGCATGAAACTATACATTTTTAGACATAAGTTGTAAAGGCCGCCGTTTTCTTTGTGAGTAATTATTACACGGCGTGCTGCGGGGAAAAGCCTGTTCTAACGTTTGAGTCTAAGGTTTATTTTTTAGCACCTGGCGGCTCTTTTTTTAATTCTCATCCGTAAATAATCTGCTCTTTCACGTGATTATTTTGAAAAGTCTCAACAGGATCTTGAGCTTTATTGTGAAAGGTTTATGTGGAACATAAACAAGCGGACACGCGATGGTGTTACCGTCGTTGTTGCTAACCACAACGCATAAAAACAGGCGCTTGTCCGTCCGTAGTGTGGTTATATAAAATATAAGAGAAAGAGAGAACTTTAAGAAATTAATATAGCCACTACAGTGACCATCAAAACGATGAAAAAAATATTGCCGTAAACAGTTTATTTTGCGACACCACGAAACAAACAATAGCGTAAAATGAAACATAGACGTTTCATCCGATATATATCGTTATATCGAACAGCCCTATTCCCATCACTTTAACTGTCCATTGCTACACAACTGTATATAAGGTATAACTCCAACATGTGTTTTCCTGTTTTTGGGAGTGTTTTTATTTTGCTATATATTAACTAGTTTTAGCCTGTTTGATTACTAACTTGTAGTTGTTGTTTTTTAAAACCAAACCCATTTAGGGTTTAGTCCAGTCACTGTTGATGATCTCGCTGTTCCATAGAAGTTCATGTTTTATGTGCAGATGGATAATGGTCTGCATAACTGCAAGGCCTAAATGTGGACACTGATTCATCATGGCATTAGTGAGAGATTGGGCCTTTTACTAACTTCAAGTTCCATTTGAAAAGGCGACTGTGTTGAGCACTGAAAGGTCGCTGTCAGAATGTGCTGTGGTGAACTGCTGCCCTGTCAACACAGATCTGCCCGTCTCCCTTACTACAGCTATGTGGGATGACAGGAAATAAGCAATTTCGGGGCACAGCTGCTTTGTTCCTGCTGCCTCCACCATCCACCTCTTTGTGGCAACAGGTGGAGCAAGATTTTCATGGACGCCGTCAGTATATGTCACGTTAGAGTGTGCATACTTATCTGACAGAAATTTGTGATGCCCCAGGATTTGGTGTTGCACATAGACATCACACTTGGATAGTTGGAACGTGTTATTAACACCCAAAGGAAGAGAACTTTTTTTTACAGTAGCATGCATTCTTTCACTTAATATGTTTTTATAGGGTGATAATACACACGCCCACATAATTCACTTTCAATCTGTGAGTAAATAACTTGAGTCTTAGCATTTGGCACCTCGTTAAATGCTCCTTTTATTCTAGTGAAATATGTCTTTAACTTTTTAAGTGATGTTTGTGTTGAACAAACGGTCTAATAGTCTTGGACTTTCTAAATCAGAATTACCATGGAGTAATACCACCGATGAGGTGTAATGTCCTTTGTTTGTACTGAAGCTGGTTTGGAGCCCATATTTACAGTTTATTGTTTAGGCCATTTATTCCATTTGTAGCCACAAGCAGTGTTCATTTTCCCTTTTATGCTCCAGAAGCATGTCTCCAAAGAAGGCAATACCATCTCTAAGGCTACAGTGGTTGCTCTTTGATTAATCCTTAGTTTGCTGTATTGCTACATTTGGTTGGTGCTTGCTGAAGCAGTTACATCTTGACTGCTGTTAGTTCCTATTTATTCATGTTTGTGCTCCACTAACAGACATCATACCAACCCTGTCGGCACTGAATGGCGCTGGAAAATGGATCCTGCAGAGAAAATCTTGGAGGATGCCCTGGAAAAGCACCAGAACATGATTCGACAATTCAGAGGTTAGGCTTTGAGCAGGTGACACATGCAAACATGAACAACAACATGCATGTTTTTTCTACATGTCTGTCTGGCTATTTGTCTGTTTACTTATGCTTATGCTTGAAAGTGTTCATCATAGGTTGTCTTTCTCTTTGTTAAAATGAACATAGTCACATAAAAAGTGTGCAAGAATAAGCCCTGTTTCGCACTTTTTCTCCTTAAGGTCTTCAGCTTGGAACTTACGAATTCTTTTAAACTTAATGAAGTAAAGTTCACATGCAAGTGCTGATGATCTGTGGCGCTGATGAGCTGTTTCATCACATTGTTGCTTTCCTCGCTCATAAATCGCTTTTCATTCGCAGATCCACAGACACACAGTGCATGCAATCTTTGATTTCCACCTCCTCAAAGTCCTGTTTGTAACAACTCCACTCTTTATTTTCTTAAAACTTATCAACATTTGAGGTATCTAAGTTAGTAATTGGAAATCAAAGATTTAAACCCATTTGTACTCCCGTTTTCTGGACTATGCTTCTACTGCTTGTACTAATATTGCTGGCATTTGGGACTTTTTCTCTGGCTGCTACCAGCTTTGGCTGAGAACGGCTGGCTGGCCACTCAAAGCTCAGTCCAAACAGAATTTACTGATCCTGTGTGTATGCCCCAAGCAGATTTTCTTTGAGGTTTTCAGAAATGTTGTCAAAACATAGTGGTGACAAATTTATCAGACGTTAAGTAAGGCAAACTAATTCTAAACAGAAATATTTTGTTCCTCGTGTGGATTTAAAGGTAATCAGCAAAATTAGGTTAGAGTTCAGACTAAGTTACTCCTTAATTAGTTGTAGGAATAAAACAATGCTTATACTGCAATGTTCTTACACATAAATGTAAGAATGTTTTATATTGTCTGTGTTAAACAGTTATTTATTATTCAAAATATAGTGGAAAGGCCTAGCAAAAAGATGATGTCTTAAGTTTTTCATGTATGTGTGGGCCATTTGATTTACAGGGATATAAAATAACAATTTGAGAAGCTAAATGTATGAATGTTTTTATATTTTTCTAGATAAAACAATTGTGAATAATTAATAGTCAAGAATGTGTTTGCATCTGTTTTGTTGTTTTGTGACAAGCTCAAAGAAATGCGGATAAATTCATTACCATATTGTTAAAGACAAAAGTGTTTTCAAATGTTTTTCAGACTCTTGCTCTCAAGTGTCAGCTGTGGTACAGAAATACAGTCTTACATTATTCCATTCCAAACTGCATTCTGCTCAACACTGGATGTTACTCTGTCCATACAGCCTGTTGTGACTGTAGTTAGCATAAACACACTTGCAGAGACCATTCCCATCAAGTCCAAACCAGCATCTTTCCAGTTAAACTCTTCATCTTATTTTCTATTATTCTCATGTACAAGTCAGTACTGACACCATACACTTACCTGCGTTATGTAATATGATATTATATGGCTAATAAATAAAATATTCACATGATTGCTAGGCCGGCATGTAGGACCTCGGTCCAGCCAACTATTCTTGAGGCCTGGCCTGATCCTGCAACTTTACGGTCAGAGAGCTGCCTCTCTAACCTCAAAGCTGCTGCTGATCCCATTATAAAACAGTGCAGACATTGTGCTCGTGAAATGATATAAATACCAAATGCAAAAAACTTCTGAGACGTATCTTCTTCAAAGGGGCTATTTTATAGTTAATATGATTCTCAGAGCTGAGTTTAAGGATATATATAACGCACATCATCATAGAAAATCTAATAATTTTTTCTTGATGTGGTTGCAAAAGAACAATAGCATACCAATGGTTGTCCTGAATGCCACCTTCATATTTCTCTTAGAGTTAACCCCCCCAATATCTCACAAAAGACATT